>NC_080197.1:53027447-53648780 GCF_030028045.1 Hippopotamus amphibius kiboko
GCTCATGGTTCTGAGGTTGCTTTCCTGATTCTCAGACAAGTGGCTGAGATGGAGAGATCCTGAGAGCAGCTCCTGACTGTCGTAAATATGTCAGTAACCCTAGGTGTCCCAACTGTTCTGAGAGTGATTCCTGGATGTCTCACCTAGAGTCTGTTTTTTAGTCCTTCTAACAGATTCTTTTTTCTTTATTTTGTTTTTATTTATTGGCTGTGTTGGGTCTTCGTTGCTGCACACAGGCTTCCTGTAGTTGTGGCGAGCAGGGGCTACTCTTCATTGTTACTCATTGTGGTGGCTTCTCCTGTTGTGGAGCACAAGCTCTAGGCACGTGGGCTTCAGTAGTTGTGGCACGTTGGCTCACTAGTTGTGGTGCTCTGCAGCATGTGGGATGTCCCCAGACCAGGGCTGGCCTGAACATGTGCCCCCTGCATTGGTAGGCAGATTCTTAACCACTGTGCTACCAGGGAAGCCCCTCTAACAGATTCTTAAGCATCTAATTCCATGTATTAAGTGTCTTTCTGCATAAATTTGATAGAGAATTGTATTCATTCCCTAGGGCTGTTGTGGCAAAGTACCACAAACTGGTTGCTTTAGAACAACAGAAATTTATCGCCTCACAGTTCTAGAAGCTGAACATCCACAATCAATCAGCAGGACTGGTCTCTTTGAAGGGTTGTGAGGGAATCTGTTCCATGCCTCTCCCCTAGCTTTCAGTGACCCCCAGCATTTCTTGGTTTGTGGCAGTGTAACTCCAGTCTCTGCCTCCATCTTCACATGGCATTCTGCTCCCTGCCTGTGTTCACATCATCCCCCTTCTGTGCATGTCTCTCTCTGGGTCCAAATGTCCTCCTTTTATAAGAGCCCCAGTCTTATTAAATTAGGGCTCACACTAATGACTTCATTTTGTTTTTTTATTTTTTAATTTTTTATAAATTTATTTATTTGTTTATTGGCTGTGTTGGGTCTTTGTTGCTGTGTGCAGGCTTTCTTTAGTTGCAGCAAGTGGGGGCTACTCTTTGTTGTGGTGCTCGGGCTCCTCATTTTGGTGGCTTCTCTTGTGAAGCACGGGCTCTAGGTGCATGGGCTTCAGTAGTTATGGCACACAGGCTCAGTAGTTGTGGCTCACGGGCTTAGTTGCTCCATGGCATGTGGGATCTTCCTGGACCAGGGCTTAAACCCATGTCCCCTGCATTGGCAGGCGGATTCTTAACCACTGCGCCACCTAGGAAGCCCTGACCTCATTTTAAAAGAAGACAGAAGAAGGATTTTAACTTGAAGGAATTTTTAACTTGATCACCTCTTGTAAAGTCCCTATTTCCAAATAAAATCATATTCTGAAGTACTGACGAATTCAGTTCAATCCATAACAAGGAGTATGACAGGAATATTTGGTATTCTTTAAATGTGCATGTATTCGCATATTTCCCAGCTTCCTTTGCAGCTTGGTTGGAGTCATGTGACTCGTTCTGCTACACCTGTGAGCAGAGGTGTTGTGTGTTTCTTCTGAGCTGCGTTAGTGAAAAGCCTTGCTCTACCCTCCAGCTTGCTTCCCCTGCTTTGGCAAACTCTTAAACCGTATGTTGAGAGAATGATATATTAAGATGGTCCACCCTGTCAGCCTGGGCCACTAAGTGTCTACACAGAATAGAGTTCCCTGCCAAAGCCTATTAGACATGTAACATGAGCAAGAAATAAATCTTTGTGGTGTAGAGACACTAAGATTTAGATGCCTGTTGCAGCAGTTGGTATTAATTATCCTCCTCAATTAATACAGGAGCCTAACCCTGAGGACACATTATTGGAAAAGTTCCTGTCTTGGGAATTCAGCTTGTGTCCTGAAGTAGGTTTTTTAAAGCATCTGCTTAAAAAAAAAAAAAAAAAGTGTGTCTCTCCCAACAAAGAATATCCAAGGATAAGAATATAAAAATTTCTGCATATATGTATTAGTCTGTTCAAGCTGCTGTAACAAGATACCACAGACTGGGTGGCTTGAGCAACAGACATTTATTTTCTCATAGTTCTGGAGGCAAGAAGTCCATGATTACGGTGCCAGTAAGGTTGGTTTCTGGTAAGACCCCACTTTCTACCTTGCAGATAGCTGCCTCCTTCTCCTTCTCCTTCTCCTTTCTTCTTTTTCATCTTTTTTTTTAAGCATCAATCTTGTTTTAAAAAATATGGAACACTTCGTGAATTTGCATGTCATCCTTGTGCAGGGGCCATGCTCATCTTCTCTGTATTGTTCCAGTTTTAGTATATGTGCTGCCCAAGCGGGCATGATAGCTGCCTTCTCAGTGTGCTCTCACATATCCTTTCCTCTCTGCTGTCCCTTCTTCTGCTTATAAGGACACCAGTCCTATCAGATAAGGGGCCCATAAGTATGACCATTTAACCTAAATCACCTCTTTATAGGCCCTGTCTCCAATTACAGTCACACTGGAGGTTAGGGTTTCAATGTATGAATTTAGGGGAGACAGTTCAGTACATAACAATGTCATTAACTGAATGATGTAAAATATTAAAAAGCTCACAGATCAGAACTTAATAGCATCTTTCTGTTCATACTTTTCATTGTCCAGACACAAACATGCAATATAAATTAGATCATACTACACATATAGTTCTATTTTTTCACTTAGAACGAAAAAAATTTCCTTTTATTATAGTTTTTCTTCACTTATTGCTGTATTACAGATATCTTCCATACCAGTACATAAAAATCTCAAAATGTTCTTCCCAGTGTCTGCATAGTCTCTTGTAAGTATTATTATAATTTATTTAACAGTTTTTCTCTTGTTAGATGGTAGATCATTTTGAATTTCTTATTATGGACAATGTTGCAGAAAATATCCTTATACATGTGGATATTCATAGTTATGTTAATATTTCAGCAGAGTAGATTCCTAGAAGTGAAATTGGTAAGTCAGAGGCTATGCACCTTGGGACTTCCCTGGTGGCACAGTGGTTAAGAATCCACCTGCCAATGCAGGGGACCCAGGGTTCAATCCCTGGTCCAGGAAGATCCCCCATGCTGTGGAGCAACTAAGCCTGTGTGCCACAACTATTGAGCCTGTGCTCTAGAGCCCACGAGCCACAACTATTGAGCCCATGTGCCACAACTGAAGAGGAAAGTTAGAAACTTACACTCAGCTAAAAATAACTCCATGCTTGTTTTGCTTTTGTGAAATATGCTTGCTGCCCCGAGAAGAACAGAAAAACAGGATGACCTAACAATTCAATGTAACTTTAAGATGTTTTGCTAAAAAATGGAATGTTCTGCACCTGCTCTTATAAGTTTCTGTTTGGAAACTTCCATGCTCTGTAAACATGTGCACTATAAAAGTAAAGCTCACCTTGAGTTTGGGGCCCAGAACTTTGGAGCATTAGCTCGTCTGGTGCTGCCAGCTTAATAAACCTGAGTTCTCCAACCCTCCGAGTGTGGTGCTTGGTTTCTCGACAGACCAATTTCTGCAACACAACTACTGAAGCCCACACGCCTAAAGCCCATGCACTGCAACAAGAGAAGCCACCACAGTGAGGAGCCGGTGCACCACAATGAAGAGTAGCCCTGCTCGCCTCAAATAGAGAAAGCCTGTGGGTACCAACAAAGACCCAACATAGCCAATAAATAAATAAATAAATAAATAAATAAATAAATAAATAAATAAATTTAGTTAAAAAAAACAAAGGCTATGCATCTTTAAAATCTAAATAGATATTGTGTGCTAGTTTAAGTATGTAGGAGTACCCATTTCCTCATACCCACCCTTGAGTAGTATCAACAAATTTACTTTTGCTAATTTAATAGGGTTAAAAAGAATCATTATTTTTATTTGTATTTCATTATTAGTGAACTTTCGCATATGTTGGTCCTTCGTATCTCTTTTTCTGTGAATTACATATTTATCTTCTTTGCCCATTTTTCCCATTGCACTATTTTAAAATATTTATTTTTAAGTTATTTATATTTGTTATGGCAAATAAACTTTATTATATATATTTCACATATATTCTCTCAATATGCACTTTGTCTTCTAATTCTATTAATGGTAGTCTTCACTGTATGGAAGTGAAGTTACAGGGTCACATCTGGCCTATTTACAGGTAGTTGTTGGGTGTTAGGAATCAGACTCCCCGAGTGAGAGTCGGGCCAGGGCAAAAACAGCCACTCCAGATGCCTTCTTGGTGCCTGAGTGCAGCACTTAGAATGCCTTGTCTGACAATCAGCCAAGCTGAGTCGCCTGACTAAAACCTCTGAACCTTGAAGAGGAGACTCTACGTGCTTAGTTTAGCATCACTAATGTTGAGCCCACCATCTATCTTATTCATAGTCACAGGGTCCACTGATGCCCGGGGGCTTTGGCTGAGAGACTGGAACCTTCTGGATGAACAGGAATGGAGAGAAGACTTGGTCTACAGCACCAAATTGAGGAAGCATTTGAGGAACCTTTAGAAAAATGGAAGTGACTGTGTATATTCATACACACAACACACTAAACTTGCATATGAGACCAAATATAGGCTTTCAAAACGGCAAGGAGAATTGTGGGAACAGTGAATAATAAAAATATAAACAATAAGAATCTTATGATACTAGAGCCTAGAGGAACATTAGCAATTTTCGTGATTTTAAATTTTAGTCCAACTTCAGCATTTTACAAATAAAGACACTAAGGCTCAGAGAGGTAAAATGATGTGTTCAGGTTTACAGTTCTGGTTACTAGCTGAGATAGGATTAGAACTCAGTTCTCTTGACCCTCAATTTGACAAAACCTCCCCAGTTTAGGAGTTCCTTGTATCTCTGGATTAACAACAACAACAACAAAACTCATACATTTTAAAATGTGATTTAGCAGAATTAAAATTTGATAAGTTACTAATCAGGCTTTCACAATTATTTTATGTCCCTGTCTGAGACCCAGCTGCACTCTTTGGTAGAAGGTGAATCCTACCCCTGAAACCAGCTCAAACTGCCAAGAAGCAGTATCCCTGCATTTTACCCACAGACTCTGACCTCACCTAGACAATCAGCTCCCAGGATCAGTAGCTCAGAGCCGCCCAAGAGGTACACTTCTGGCGTATGAACCTAATCTACAGATTCTCTAAAACCACTCTCCTCCCCTCGCCCCCACCCACCTTGCCAACTGTGTGTCAGAGGTCGCACACTTCACTCTCCAGGTCCCATTAGAAAACATCAGCATGTTGGCAATCTTTGCATTATTTTTATCACACCCAAACTAGGGGATGTCCTTAAGCTAGGAAGTCCTCTGAAGCCTGTGTTTAGATTTTTTTTTCATCTACACCTGTATGTAGAACACAATTTGTTTATGATTTGGTTTGTTTTTAAAACTGCACTGGTGCCTCAAAAAACACCTACACTGATACAAGCGAAAATTATTGTTGGAGTACTAATAAATGTTCCTTACCTAATACAACCCATGTATGTGGCCTTAGATAGGTTACCTGTGCTAGCTGAGCCTGTTTTTCCATCTGCAAAAAGGCACCATTTCTTGCCAAGAGGGTAGTGGTAGAATTTGATGAGATAATGAATGCTTGTAGCACAACCTGGTGAGGTGGAAATGGTGTTCTGGGGAGGCAATGCACTGTATTCTTTCTTCTTTTAATTGGAGTATAGTTGCTTTACAATATTGTGTTAGTTTATACTGTACAGCAAAGTGAATCGGCTATACGTATACATATATCCCCTCTTTTTTGGATTTCCTTCTCATTTAGGTCACCAAAGAGCATTTAGTAGAGTTCCCTGTGCTATACAGGTAGGTTCTTATTAGTTACCTATTTTATACGTAGTATCAATAGTGTTTATAAATCAATCCCAATCTCCAAGTTCATTCCCTCCCCCCTTTCTCCCCACCCCCTTGGATACTGTATTCTTTAAAGCAGATGAAATGTTCTTGAATCCAAGATCTATTTACCAACTCTAAACCAGGATGAGCTATGTAAGCTCTCTGAGCCTCAGTTGCTCTCTGTAAAATATGTGAAAGAATAGTTTGAGATTTAAAACAAAATAATGCATATGAAGGGCTTACTAGAGTATCTTTTCCCTAAAATGTGATCAATAATAGTACCCATTACTGTCAGGTGTGACCCTTGAAACAGATAAATCTGGGCTTAAAGCCTCCCTCTGCCATTCCTTAGGTATATGTCTCTGAGGAGCTGCCTTAAAATTTCTGAGCCTTGGTTTCCTCATCCCACCTTACGGGAGTGTGAGGATGAAATGATGCTTAGTATAGACTCCAAAACATGGTAGATACAAGCACTTAGCACTGTGTCCAGGTCTTTGAATGGGAACACACATCAGCTGCTTTCCTTGTTAGTTGCTTCTCTCTTTCTTTCCCAACGCTTCACGACACAGATGAGGTATATTTAAACTCTAGTGCCGGAGTGTTGAAGAAAGGTTTTAAAGTTAGAATCCCTGCTCCTTTTTGTCACTGTTAATTTTAAAGTCCTTTCTATGGGCTAGTCTTATCCTACAGCTCACAAGAAATGTAATGAGTTGTAATGAATAGTGATAAAACATATTCAGATCAGAACATTAATCATTTAATCATTTAAGCAAAACAAACTGACAGAAGACCTTTCTTCGAAGTATATATTTTCTCAACAAATTAATTTATCAAATAATGACTAATACAAGTTCTATTTCTCTGTTGAATTTACAAGTTCAATAGGAACATGAATCATAATGGCGTGTTGTGGGGGTGGGGAGTGGTTATTGGATACTCTCAATCATAGTTCAAAGGAAAGGCAAAGCTGAGAAATATCCTGAGACGATGTTGAACTACAGAAACACAGACAGCTCTGAAAGAAAAAAGTTTAGCAATCATAGTTCAAGGCTATTTGAGGACAGTGATTCTCAAACTCTGCAGATCACAGATCATGTCCCAGCCCAGGTATTTAGGCTATTCTTGTCTCTCCATGAGTTCCCAGATTTCATAAATGAGATAGGGAGTCACTTTACTCAAGGAAACTTATTGCTAAAGACTGCCAACTACATACTAAGAACATACGGAAACTACTTGAGGCCCGTGAAGCATTTTGGCTAGATGCCATCATCTTTCTTTCTTTTTTTTTTTTTTTTGCCATCATCTTTCCATTTGGATCTGAGAGAAATAGAGCACTGGACAGCGGGACAGAAGAAAGGAGAAGAGGGTTGTAGGAAAGGGTTGTAAGGGCTTCTAAACTTGGGCACTACTGACATTTTGGTTTGGAGAATTCCTTATTGTGGGGACACTGTCTTGTGCACTGTAGGATATATAGCAGCATACTGGCCTCTATGCACTGGATGCCAGTAACACTATCTCCAGCCCAGTTGTGACAACCAAAAATGTCTCCAGGCTTTGCCAAACATCCTAAGGGAGGGAGTAGAAAGGAGATAGAAAGCCAGGTTGAGAAGCACTGTTCTGGTGTGTATGGAGGCAAAGAATAGGAATATACCCTGGCCACCCCCCAATTTCCTTTCTCCTTTACAAATATTTTGCTGCTTTGGAAAGGCTTTTTATGGATACCTTCATTCCTTTCTCTCTTTCAACTGGATGGCTATTTCTGTTTTCATTCTAGTCACCCCAGGACAGACTGAGACTTACCCCAGAAACCCTCAGTGAAGTCCTTGGCCACTGGGAGGAAAGCAGGAGGGCGTGAAGTCATGGGAGCAGGCCAGAGATAGAGGTCTCCTCTGGACAAGGCATGTGGTACCCAGCCTGAGCGCAACACCGAAGACTAATGTTCTTCCGTCAATTTTGACTGTTACAGTGGCTCATCAAAGAGGGGTGGGCAGGTACAGAAAGAAGGGGAAGAAGCAGAATCATTTGGGAGAAAATTATACATCCTTGTCCACCTGCTGGCATGTAGCCCCAGGCACATCAAAATTGCAGCAATGTGTGGGATAGGCGTGCATGTTTTCAACTCCAACACAGAGTAACAGTCAGATGTTAACTTCTTCCCACTCTCTCCTTCCAGTTGAATCACCTGCCTAAGAAGTTTTCTATGATATCTAACCTACTGAGGTGTAACTCTCAATAACAAGTTAAAGATGTTCCTTGAAGCATTATTCAAACTAGTGCAAAATGATGAAAACACTAATTTGAAAAGATATAGGTATCCCTATGTTTGTTGCTATTATGTTAGCCAAAATAAGGAAGCATCCTAAGTGCCCACTGATGAATGAATGGGTAGAGAAGGTGTGGTATTATATAGATAATGGAATATTAATCAGCCATAAAAAAGCATATAAAATCTTGCCATTTTCAACAATATGGGTGGACCTAGAGGGTAATATTCTAAGTGAAATGTCAGACACAGAAAGATAAACACAAACTGTATGATTTCACTTACATGCGGAATCTAAAAAACCAAACAAGTGAACAAATATAACTAAACAGAAACAGTCATAGATACAGAGAATAAACAGCTTGTTGCCAGAGGGAGGAGATGAGGGGAGGAAAGAAGTAGGTGAGGGAGATTGAGAGAAACTTTATTACAAAATAAATGTCACAGGTATGAGATATATAACGTAGGGAATATAGCCAATGATTAAGTAGTATCTTCATATGGTGACAGATGGCAACTAGACTTGTGATGAACATTTTGAAATTTATAGAAATATTGAATCACTATGTATTATATCAGGAACAAATATAGCTTTATAGTTCAGTTATACTTCAAATAGAAACAAACAAACTCAGAGAAAAAGAGATCAGATTTGTGGTTACGAGAAGTGGGCTATTTTTCCATCCCCTCACTTTCAGTCTGGATGTGTCCCTAGGTCTGAAGTGAGTGTCCTGTAGACAACTTATACAGGTCTTGTTTTTGTATCCATTCAGCCAGTCTGTGTCTTTTGGTTGGGGCATTTAGTCCATTTACATTCAAGGTAATTATCGATATGTATGTTCCTATTACCATTTTCCTAATTGTTTTGTTTTTGTTTTTGTAGGTCCTTTTTTCTCTTATGTTTCCCGCTTAGAGAAGTTTCTTTAGCACTTGCTGTAGGGCTGGTTTGGTGGTGCTGAATTCCTTAGCTGTTGCTTGTCTGTAAAGCTTTTGATTTTTCTGTCAAATCTGAATGAGATCCTTGCTGGGTAGAGTATTCTTGGTTGTAGTTTCTTCCCTGTCATCACTTGAAATATATCATGCCACTCCCTTCTGGCTTGCAGAGTTTCTGCTGAGAAATCAGCTGTTAACCTGATGGGAGTTCCCTTATATGCTATTTGTCGTTTTTCCCTTGTTGCTTTTAATAACTTTTCTCTGTCTTTAATTTTTGTCCATTTGACTACTATATGTGTTGGCGTGTTTCTCCTTGGGTTTATCCTGCCTGGGACTCTCTGCACTTCATGCACTTGGGTAGCTATTTCCTTTCCCATGTTAGGGAAGTTTTCAACTATAATCTCTTCCAATATTTTCTCAGGTCCTTTCTCTCTCTCTTCTCCTTCTGGGACCCCTATAATGCGAATGTTAGTGCATTTAACATTGTCCCAGAGGTCTCTTAGTCTGTCTTCAGTTCTTTTCATTCTTTTTTCTTTATTCTTTTCTGCATCAGTGATTTTCACCATTCTGTCTTCCAGCTCACTTATTCTCCCTTCTGCCTCAGTTAATCTGCTATTGGTTCCTTCTAGTGTATTTTTCATTTCAGTTATTGTGTTGCATATTTCTGTTTGTTTGTTCTTTAATTCTTCTAAGTCTTTGGTAAACTTTTCTTGCAACTTTTTTTTTTTTTTTTTGGCACACGGGCTTAGTTGCTCCGTGGCATGTGGGATCTTCCTGGAGCAGGGATCGAACCCGTGTCCTCTGCATTGGCAGGTGGATTCTTAACCACTGCGCCACCTAGGAAGCCCTCTTGCAACTTTTTGATCTTTGCATCCAGTCTTTTTTCAAAGTCCTGGATCATCTTCACCATCATTATTCTGAATTCTTTTTGCGGAATAGTGCCTATCTCCTCTTCATTTATTTGTTTTTCTGGTGTTTTATCTTGTCCCTTCATCTGGTACAAAGTCTTTTGCCTTTTCATTTTCTGTGTCTTTCCATGGCTGTGGTTTTCAGTTCCACAAGATGAAATACTGCTGATACTGCTCAATTCTGCTGTCTGTCCTCTTGTGGAGGAAGCTATCTAGGAGGCTTGTGGGTGCTTCCTGATGGGATTGACTGATGGTGGGTTGGGCTGGGTGGGCGGAGCTCAGTAAAACTTTAATCCGATTTGGTGGGCGGAGCTCAGTGACACTTTAATCTGCTTGTCTGCCAATGGGTGGGGCTGTTTCTCCACCTTGTTGGCTGTTTGGCCTGAGGCTACCCAGCACTAGAGCTTACAGGCTGTCTGGTGGGGCTAATGGCAGATTCCTGGAGGGCTCATGCCAATGAGAACGTCCCAGAACCCCTGCCGCCAGTGCCCCTGTCTCCTTGGTAAGCCACAGCTGCCCCCCACCTCTGCAGACAACCCTCCAACACCAGAAGGTAGGTCTGGTTCAGTCTTCTATGGGGTCACTGTTCCTTCCCCCTGGGTCCTGGTGAGCACACTTTTTTTGTGTGCCCTCCAAGAGTGGAGTGTCCATTTCCCCCAGTCCTGTGGAGGTCCTGCAATCAAATCCTGCTGGCTTTCGAAGTCTGATTCTCTGGGGATTCCTCCCCCCGTTGCTGCACCCCCAGGTTGGGAAGCCTGATGTGGGGCTCAGTACCCTCACTTTAGTGGGTGGACTTCTGTAGTATAACTGTTCTCCAGCTTGTGAGTCACCCACCCAGCATTTATGGGATTTGATTTTAACTCGATTATGCCCCTCCTACCATGTAATTGCAGCTTCTCCTTTGTCTCTGGATGTGCAGTGTCTTTTTTTTGGTGAGTTCTAGTGTCTTTCTGTCGATGATTGTTCAGCAGTTAGTTGTAATTCTGGTGCTCTTGGAAGCGGGAGTGAGCGAATATCCTCCTACTCCGCCATCTTGATTCCTCTCTCTCTGCATTGGGTCTTCATTGCTGCACATGGGCTTTCTCTAGTTGTGGCGAGCAGGGGCTACTCTTCATTGAGGTGTGCAGGCTTCTCATTGTGGTGGCTTCTCTTGTTGCAGAGCATGGGCTCTAGGCACTCAGGCTTCAGTAGTTGTAGCGCAAAGGCTCAGTAGTTGTGGCTCACAAACTTAGTTGCTCCTTGGCATGTGGAATCTTCCAGGACCAGGGATCGAACCCATGTCCTCTGCATTGGCAGGCGGATTCTTAACCACTGCAACACCAGGGAAGTCTAATAAATCCTAAGTTCTCATTGCAAGAAAAAAAATTTTTTTATTTCTTTAATTTTGTATCTGTGTGACATGATGAATGTTCAGTAAACTTGTGGTAATTAGTTCCTGATGTATGTAAGTCAAATCATTATTCCGTACACCTTAAACTTATACAGTGCTGCATGTCAGTTATATCTCAATAAAACTGGAAGAAAAAAAGAATAAGTAGGCTTCTCTGGTGGCACAGTGGTTAAGAATCTGCCTGCCAAGGCAGGGGACATGGGTTCGGGTCCTGGTTCGGGAAGATCCCACATGCCGTGGAGCAACTAAGCCCGTGCACCACAACTACTGAAGCCCGCCCGCCTAGAGCCTGTGCTCCGCAAGGAGAGAAGCTACCACAATAAGAAGCCCGTGCACTGCAATGAAGAGTAGCCCCCGCTCTCTGCAACTACAGAAAGCCCACACGCAGCAATGAAGACCCAATGCAGCCAGTAGATAAAAAATAAAATAAATAAATAAATTTTAAAAAAGAAAATAAACTAGTGAAAAATGGGAAATGGCAGATTTTCTAAATAAATTGCAGTGGAGTAAAAATGAAATAATTCACATAAATATCCTAGAATAGTGCATAGCACATAGTTAGCCCTCAAATGTTGACTATTACTATTAAAAACTGCTTTTGAAGATAAAGTGCTTACAGTATGATGTTAAATGAAACTAATAAGCCCTCAGGCTACAAACAGTAGATCACTATTTTATAAACAGATACCTATAATTTGAGGATCAAGACTGAGCTGTGATGGTCTGTCCCTTGGATTCAGGGTGGATATGTTTGAGGAATTTACTCCGGTGCTTTTAAGGGAAGGAGAATAGGGACCGAGTTGAGGGGCAGAGGCAACAGGAAGGACCGTAGAGCAGCTGCACTGTCAACTGTTCTTCCCAGCAGACCTGGATTAAGGGGTGGACCTGCAGGGGAGCTGCCCATGTTGCCGTTATAGGGGATGCTAAAGCATCAGTGAGCACTGCTGTGGTGGAAAACAGTGATATGGAGAAAATTATATCTACCAGAATCCCTCTCATGAACAGTCTGTGGTTAAAGTCACTTGTCATAGTTTGAAGCCCCCAGGGGGCACTCTTGAGCAACAGTAAATGGTCTCAGCCGCTTTGGGACGGAACTGGGCCCCGCTGATTTCCATCTTTTTATTTTGTGAATAGTAAGTATTGGGTTAGCCAAAAAGTTCATTCTTGTTTTTCTGTAAGATGTTATGAAAAACCTGAATGAACTTTATGGCCAGCCCAATGTATACAACTCTCTTGCCAAAACTGAAGACCCCAGAATACAATAGAAGAGGCTGCCAGCTGCCAAAAGTCTTATTACTCTGCTCTTCCTTCTCTAAATAAATGTTAAACAAGTATTTCAGTAGCACTAATTTAAAGAGGCATCAAATTATTACTATACCTGGGAAACTATATGCCATTGAGCCCTCATCCCTGGCCTCCTTCAGAGCTCATAAAAAACAGGATTATTGGCAGAAGCTGGAAGGATGTTTCTTTGTTGTAGGCTGGTTGTTATGTTGACCAAGGAATCTTTTGAATAATGACATCTAAGCAGCATATGTTGTATAATTGGGGCTCAGGTGACAAATAGTCCTGCAAACTGCAGGAGCTGTGGATGTTCTCTCTGTGTGGAGCCGAGCTTCACTGCCGGGTAAGACCCTGCAGCTGAGAGGGAGTTTGAATCTGTCCTGCTGCCACCAGTTTTGGTAAATGATGGCAGGTGGCCAACTGCTACCAGTGCACATTCTTCAGTGACTGTCAGTAATGCCTTAATAATGACATGTTTCTTCTTAACTTCTATATTTTTAGACTTCATAAAAAATGGAAAATACAGAGAAGAAAAGTTAAGAAAAAAATCACCCAGGATTCCACCATTTTATTTTTAAACTTCAGACATTGATCTTTACTTTGGCTGCTTGAAGTCTGATTTTCTGCTCTAATCTCATACTGGTTTCATGGTTTTCTTGCTTTGGATTCTGAATCCTGAAACGTATAACTTGTTCTACTGCACATTTTCTATTGTTTAAAAACAATAGAAGCTCAGGTCCTCTGTGGAATTTAGGAACCTTTCCAAGTTCCAGAGCTCCTTCATGCATTTGGCGTTCTCACAGACAGCTCAAGGGCTGCATCAGTGACATTCTTTAATGTATTTTCATTTATTTTAAAAATCCTGTGATTGACCTTGGTGTACCTCAAAAACTGGTACAAGAGTGTAAAGCAATTATATTCCAATAAAAAAAATTTTTAAATTAAAAAAAAATTTTTTTTTAATTTAAAAAAAAATCCCGAATTCCACCGAGGACCTCTGCTTCTATTGTTTTCAATTTTTCCTACTCAAATTCCATTAGCATTTCTTGGATTGCTTAAATAAACCAATCAATAAATATCAAAACGACCAGGAACAACCATAACTCCTTTAATAAATTTGAAACAATGTGTAATCTTATAATATTTTAGACATTGATTTGTTCATATTTCCACTGTGGTTAAAATAGAATGCTTCTCCTGTTTTTTCATTTCATTTTATGTCTTAAATTAGGTTGAGTCACAGATGACAAGTGTGGGATGGGTCAGAAATTTTCCTTGTGAATGTTGACATATACACATTTTGTGACAGTACCGCTAATATATTTAAAAATATCCAGAGTATTTTGTTTACAAGGAACATATCTTCTGATTAGAGGAATGACAAAATATGGGCATAGAGTTATTTGTGTGCTAAGAGAAATTTAAAAAGAAACCTACTGTCGGTATATTCAAAGTAATCCTAGACCTTAAATATTGCTACAATAAGCAACTAGCATATAGGAAACACTCAATATTTATTTATTTATTTTAACGGTGGGACTATGGTTTACTAAGCTGTACCTTAGTACAGGCGCTGGGGCTTGCCCATGGGGCTCTTAATGTACAAAGCCGGAGTTGTGCCAACTTTTTCTTGAGCAATGACACCAGGAAGTTGACAGCAAAGTGGATGTTGTACACAAGCTTATCATCGGTCATCCTCACATGGCCAACAGCCACTGCCACACACAGCACCTTCTTCATGTGGAACTTGCTCATGGACTTCATCAGCTTTGGCCACCGTGTTCTCATTATGGGTCAGCAAGGAAGGGAACTTGCCAGCCTTATTCAGGCCTGGACCCAGGATTCATGGGATCTGCTTGATCAGACTCTAAAGCAAAAAAGTCATTATAATTCTCGGCCAGCTTCTTCACCAGTTTCTTATTCTTGTTGAGTTTCTTCAGCGCCTTGATGTCCTTGTGGGGGATATCCACAGCCTTGGCCTCATCACCGTGTTGCTGGTCCCCTGAACACATATGGAGACCTTGCGGGGTGGCGGGGTGGGGGGGTAAGCGGACTTCAGCCTGACGGTGCCCAAGAATCGTCCTCCTTCTGAGCGTCATAATTCTTCAGGCTGATCTGAAGCTCCACCATCTCCAAAAGCCTGCGGTGCCTGTGTTTGTTCCCGCGCAGGACTTCCTGCAACGCCTCACAGAGGGTGTCACGGGAGACTCTGCTGCTCATGGTGCCTTGTGCCATGATAACTGGAAAAGAGCAACTCAGTATTTAAATGTTGAATGAGTGACTGACTCAAGACAATTTCAGTATCAACTATTTCTTTTCTTTTTTTGTTTTTTTATAAATTTATTTATTTTATTTATTTATTGGCTGTGTTGGGTCTTCGTTGCTGCACACAGGCTTTCTCTAGCTGCTGAGAGCAGGGGCTACTCTTCATTGTGGTGTGCGGGCTCCTCATTGCAGTGGCTTCTCTTGCTGTGGAGCACAGGCTCCAGGCACGTGGGCTTCAAAAGACTATCAACTATTTCTTGATACTGTTGTTTCTCCTGGGACAATTTAAAGTTGCTTTTCTTTATATATCTTCATGAAATAATTTTTATTTGTATGAAGAGATGAAGTAAAGTTGGCTTACAAAACATTTCAGGAAAATAGCTGTGTTAAACTACATAAAAACATTATGAATTTATTTTGTTTTTGTTTTTTTTGTTTTTTAATTTATTTTTGGCTGTGTTGGGTCTGTTGCTGTGTGCGGGTTTTCTCTAGTTGCCACGATCGGGGGGCTACTCTGTTGCAGTGCACAGACTTCCCGTGGTGGTGGCTTCTCTTGTTGTGGAGCACTGTCTCTAGGCGAGCAGCCTTCAGTGGTTGTGGCACATGGGCTCAATAGTTGTGGCTTGTGGGCTCTAGAGCACAGGCTCAGTAGTTGTGGCACATGGGCTTAGTTGCTCCACAGCATGTGCGATCTTCCTGGACCAGAGCATGAACCTGTGTCCCCTGCATTGGCAGGCAGATTCTTAACCACTGCACCACCAGGGAAGACCTACATAAAAACATTAAAAAATTTTTTTGAAATACTTCTACATGTGTTTTGTTTCGTTTTCTTTTTTGTTTGTTTTGTTTTTTTCAGCATGCAGGATCTTAGTTCCCCACCAGGGATGGAACCAGTGCCCCTTGCGCCAGGAGCACAGATGTACATGCAGACTTAAAGAAAAGTTAGAAATGTATTACAAAAATTGTAGTTTATCCTTCATCCAGTTTGTTAATATTTTTACTTCATTGTCTTAATTACTCTCTCTCCCTCTTTCATCTCTGAACCATTTGACAGTAAATTGCAGACATGATGCCTCTTTACCTTGAAATACTTGAATATTTTCAAGAACAAGGATATTTTCTTACATAACTACATAGCAACTGCTGAAACAAGAAATGAACAGATACAATGTGATAATCTAATCTATAGATGTTATTGATTTCTCACCAATAGTCTCAATAAAGACCTTTATAATAGAAAAAAAATCTTCTGGCCTAGGTTTGATCCAGGATTACATATGCATTGCGTTTAGTTGTCATGTCTCTTTAGTCATTTATTCTGGAAAAGTTCCTTAGTCTGTCTTTGTATTTCATGACCTTAACATTGTTGAAGAATATAGACCAGGTATTCAGTAGAATATTTCTCAGTTTGGGTTTGTCTGATATTTCCCCAGAATTGGGTTGAGGTTCTGCACTTTTAGCAGGATTACTACAGAAGTGATGTGTCCCCAGTGCTTCAGATCACGAGGCCCATGATATCGGTTTGTCCTTACTGATGATATTAACTTAGTTAAGGTGTTGTCCACCAGGTTTTTTCACTGTAAAGTTATTTTTTTCCTTCTGTAATTAATATGAATTTTGTGAATACAACTTTGAGACTATGTAGATATAATTGTCTTCAAGAATTTATTTATTTATTTATTATTTTTGGGGGGGTACACCAAGTTAAATCATCTGTTTTTATACACCTATCCCCATATTCCCTCCCTCCCTCAACTCCCCCCCCACCCTCCCTCGAGTCCCCCCCACCCTCCCCGTCCCAGTCCTCTAAGGCATCTTCCATCCTCTAGTTGGACTCCCTTTGTTATACAACTTCCCACTGGCTATCTATTTAACAGTTGGCTGTGCTACTCTCTTGCTTCGTCTTCAAGAAATTTTTAACCCATTAGTTACAGTGCCCATTGATAAATCCTACCTGAATTATTACAGTGTTTGTCAAATGCTAATTTTTTAAGCTCTTTATTGGAATATAATTGCTTTACACTCTTGTACCAGCTTTTGAGGTACACCAAAGTGAATCAGCTGTATTTATGCATATATCCCCATATCCCCTCCCTCCCGCGACTCCCTCCCACCCTCCCTGTGCTGGCCCTCTATGGCATCATCCATCATCGAGTTGATCTCCCTTTGTTATACAGCAACTTCCCACTAGCTATCTATTTTACAGTTAGTAGTGTAAATATGTCTATGCTACTCTCTCACTTCGTCCCAGCTTCCCCTTCACACCCCGCCCCTGCAACCCTGTGTCCTCCAGTCCATTCTCTGCATCTGCATCCTTATTCTTGCCCTGTCACTGGGTTCATCAGTACCTCAAATGCTAATTTTTTAACTTTATTAATACTTCTACATTTATTTGTTTGCATCCTGTTATAGGGAAGAGTTTTTCTTTTTAAATTTTTATTAGTTTATTGATTGACTGATTGATTTTTGGCCACCCCAAGGGGCATGCAGGCTCTTAGTTCCCTGACCAGGGATTGAACCCATGCCCCCTGCAGTGGAAGTGTGGAGTTCTAACCACTGGACTGCCAGGGAATTCCAGGGAAGAGTTTTTCATTTTTCTTCATTCATTCATTCATTATCAGTTTGAATCCATATGTTCCTATTTTATTCGATGGATTTTAATCCATTACCATCATTCCTCCCCTGCCTCCCCCCACTGCCCCTACTTCACTGACATGTAATTAACATATAACTACCATCATTTTTTATTTTCATCTTCAACTGCCCCAGATTTCACCAGTGGGAGCCTCTTCAAGCTGATTCCTGGGCCTTCTGACATGTCCCCATCATTCACTGGGTACGTTTTCACTTTCTGGCACAATATGACGTTACAGGCTGATCTTGAATTTTCTCTGCTCTAGCCTTAGAATCAGCTACTTTTTCAAGGAGCTTGAGCTCCTTTTAGTGGAAATGGTATTCAGAAACCAACATAGGTATGCTCATTGCTACTGGGGTGTTATTGCTTCTAGAACCTCACACAGCTAGGAAATATACGCTTGTGTACACACACACGCACACACACACACATACACATCTATATATGTATTATATCTATAACTATACCCAGTTAGCTAGCTAACTTTATAAAATCATATGTTCATACTGATACCTGTAATTCTAGTCCAACAACACACAACTTATCACAACATTCTCCCTTTTCCATATTGAAATGCCTTCTCTGACATTGAGAAATCTGGCTCCCATTACACTCAACATGTTACTTATTTGCTCTGTTCTAGAACTCAATAAAAGTAGTGTTAGAAATGTTGTCATACCACTGGGTAAAACAAATCAATGACCTAGAATTCAATATTTCTTTATAATTCTATTTGCTTTTAGTTTAAGCATGTATAGTCAACATACTGTGTTCAAAAATGTGCATTAGTTCTAATTTTTATCTTCAGAGTGAATATGTTATTCAATTGATATTATTCGACATATGCTATGTTCATTTGTATTTATAGTCCATTTCAGGTATTTTTCATCGTTTTTTATTTTATTATGTGTGTGTTTGTGTACGTAAGACACTAAGATGGCTCAAAAGTCAAAACTCAACAAAAAAGGTATACTCAGAAAAGCATCAAGGCTTTTTCAGCAACTAACTTTTCTTTATTGAGGGTTCCTTCTCCTATATTTGAAACTGTGAGCCTGGACCCTTTGGTTCATTCTCCTTGTAGTCTGTGCCTGCCTGCTTTCCACTCCCCAAGCACACACACAGACATATATACACACATACTGATGAAAAAGATATTGAAAAACTACAAGATGATCTTTAGGATGAGGTATGTTTCTTCCACCTTTGGACATGATGCTATATAGAACTAATATACTTATTTTTTTTCACAGTTATTACCTTTGTTCAGTGTATGTCACCATATATGTAAGTGATCTAAAAATATTGTTTCCTGTGAATATACCATAATGGACTATGTGGTCCAATCTTACTGTATAAAAGCAGAGTTTCCTTTAATGAGACAAAGCAATTTGTTTTTACTTAAATACAAGGCCAAAGCAAAGCATGAATCACTTCCTCTGTAAGAGAGCGACCCCCGACTAAGAGCTTATTATCCAAACCCTGTGTCAGGTCCACTCTACCAGCCCAGCCCCACTTCCTCGGGACATGTATCTTTCATCACCTCTGGCTCCTTCTGGAGCAGTAACCAGCTGCCTCTAATTTCCTCACAGACCAGGTGTTGTGGTGGCGGTGGTGAGAGTGGGTCAAGACTGATGTTTTTAAAAGAAAGAATTCATCATGCGAAGGTTGACTAAGATTTTCACCAGTATATTTTGAAGTCCTTGACTAAATTTTAAACACAATCAGGAAGCTGGCTTTGTTATTAAAATAATTTAGCTTATATAAAATGTTGATTTCTTTTCCTCTCAGACTCTATTCCAAAGGCCTGTACCCATAACAATTTGATGCGTTGGAAGAACAGTTCTGTTCTTTTTTGTAATTTTCTATAGCCTAGCTTTTGTATCCAGTTAAGTTTTGGGGTTTTTTTTGGTGTTTTTTGGCTGCACCGTGCAGCAGGTGGGATCGTAATTCCCCGACCAGGGATCAGGAGTGCAGTCTTAACCACTGGACCACCAGGGAAGTCTCGCCAGTTAAGTATTTATTGGGTGCCTGCAATGTGTCAAGGAACTCCAAGTACTGAGGGTTGGGGACAGCAGTGATCAAAACAGATAAAAATCTTTACCTTTATGGAGCTTATGTTCTAGTAGGTGTAGGCAGACAATAAAAAATAAACAGCTAATTATCTAGTTTGTTACAAGATGTTAAGTACTGTGGGGAAAAAGAAACATCAGATTAAGGAGGAATGGGAGTGCTATGTTGGTGGTGGAGGCAGTTAAGTGAGGTTGCGGTGAGACCTGAGCAGACTTTAAATTGGAAAAGGTGTTAATTATGTAGATGTGGGGAAGAAGCACTGCAGGAAGGAGGAACAGTGTGTTATAAGGAAGTGTACTTGGCTTGCTTAAGGAAAAGCAAAATGTATGGTAAAGGGTGGTGGTGTTGGGGGAGACAAAGAACTTTGTGAGGCCAAAGGATTTTGGCTTTTATTCTGAGTGAAATCGGAGCCCTGGAGGGACTGGGATAAAGCAGCAACATTTGTGTTTGAACAGAATCTGCTGGCTGCCTATTTAACAAGGGAGCGGGGCAGGGAGGGCTGGAAACCTTGAGACTAATTAGAAAGTTCCTGAAATAATGTATCTAGAGATGATGGTTTAGGACAGAATGGTAGCAGTGGAACTGGTGAAAGAGAATCTGATTCTAGGTATATTTTGAAGGTGAGCTAATACAAATTCCTGCCATAGTGGATGTGTAGTCTGAGAAAGAGAAGAGTCAAAGATGAAAGCTTTTGGGGTAAGCAACTTGAAAATCAGGGTTGCAGTTAACTGAGTTGGAGAAAATTATGGATAGAGTAGGTTTAAGGGGAAAGATCAGTTTGTTCAGCCTGATTGGAGTACATTCAGGAAAAAATGGGAAGAGAGGAACTGGAAACAAGTATAGAAAACTCAGCTATTGCTCCAAAAGGGATGGGAAAATGGGTGGTGGCTGGCAGGGGAAGTGAAAAAGTTTATTTAGGTTGGGAAAAATTATAACAGATGCTGATAGATTCAGTTAAGAGGGAAAATTGACATTGTACGAGAAAAGGATAAAGACCGGAGCAGCACCCTTGAGAAGGTGAGCGGGGGTAGAGTATGGCGCACAGTTAAAGATAAGATTTAAGTAGGAACATGGATGGGCAGGAAGATAGAATATGTGGAACTGGGGTTCGTAGATGGGTAGATGTGGTTGTGGGAGACCATGGAAGTTCCCTGCCAATTACTTTAATTTTCTGAGTAAAGTAGGAATGGTCATCAATTGGGTGGAGGATGAGGAAGAAGGTGTTGGAGGTTTGAGGAGAAAGGAGGTATGAAATTGTAATCTAGTAATGAATTCAAAATGAGACCAATCAGTATAGCTGTTCATTTTGTTCCGCTGCAAGGCTGTAGGCGTGAAGACAGAGTTGAGTCAACCAGGTTTACTTACTTGTCAAGCAAGTAAGACTAAGTTAGAGGGGGAGTTGAGTGAACTGAATGCAAAGGAGCGATGATAGTGACTGAACATTTAAACTGGGTAAGGAAGGGAGAGGACATCAAGGGCTGAGCAACAAATTACTCAACCTCTCTAAACCTGCTTACTTACACGAAAACATGAAGAGTGCTGTTGTGAGGTCTACATGGGATAATGTGTGTATAGACTGCTTAACACAGGCCCAAGCACTGAGTGAATATGCAACCAGTTTCTCAAATGAGGTTTCCCATCAGGATCACCTGGGGAATTCCTGAAAATACTAATGCCCACAGCCCAACCCTGACAAATAGAATTTCTGAGGGTGAGGCCAGAGCATGACTCCGTTGAACGACTTCCCAGGTGATTCTAATGTATAGTCAAGGCAGCAAACTTCCGTGTTAACTAAAATGATCTATTAATACTACTAACAATTATTTACTGAATGTCTCATGTGGGTCAGTCAATATACCACAGTATTATCTTACTTAAGTCCCACCACTTCTCAAGGAAGAGTTGGTGCCTAAAGTGACAACCAGTAAGTGGCAGAGCCAGGGATTCCTAGCCAGTTGTCTACGACAAAGGCCTCTGCACCATAAGCTTGCTGCTCCAAGGATGGTTTGAGGAGCAGCATCACCTGGAACCTTGTTAACAAGAACTGCCTCATCACTGACCTTGCTGAATCAGAATCTGCACCTGAATAAGATCTTCAGGTGATTCCTACGTATAATAAAGTTTGAGAAGCCCTGAACCAGGCCACACTGGCTCTCTCCACCATAACTTCCACTCTGGTGTAAGGTGGACCCAAACAAGTCGTATCGATGCACCCAGGGCAACACTGACTTTAAGGAATTCTTCAGCTGATGCCAACTGCTTGTAAGCATCAATAAACAGTTCTTTAAGGCCTGAAAAAGGTAATAAATGTCTAAAAAGGATTATCTTCAGAAACATTTTACTTATGAAATAATACTGAAAGTCACTTAGGATTCCTTTGGGGGACATCTTTTATTTTTTTTTTAAATCAAAGGCCAAAAAGGCAACTGTATGATACCCAATGAAGTGTTCCATGACATACTGTTTGTATAGTGCTTCACAGTTACCAAGTGCCTTTTTTTATTCCTGGAAATGACCATAAGTTCGTTATTGGGATTCAGGTGAACTGTCTGAGGTCATATAACAGGTACTAGCAGAACTAAGACTCAAACACAGTTCCTTTGACTTCTATTTCACTACATGAGACCGAGCAATGTAGGCAAACACCATAGTTTATGGAGTAAAGCCGTCATTTCAAAGAGAACAAAGCAGCACTGTTTCATCAGTTCCTGGAGATCTAGCCTTGGAGTTATCACAGGGAGAAGCCCCTATCTCCACACCCAGGCAACCCTGGCTTCTGTCACAAGCTTTATTCTTGAAAGATTTACACAAGTTTTGGTGTGACTGGAGGTGGGAAGGAACATCAGTACCTTATGGAGTATTTTTTCTGAATCAACCAAAATTTTTGACAACCCAAATCATTGTGAACTGAATATACATAATCCTAACTCAAATAACATCTAAGTCTTCAGAATTCATTTAAGGATGTATTTATTTACAAGATACAATTGTTTAATGTTTAATAGGAATTAAAGTGCTTAATTTTACAATGTTTCCAATTCTCTTTTATGACCAAATATACATATGTTACACAATATATACACTATCTGCAAGTATTTTACATTCATACAGCTAGAAAACAAAAATTACTTTTTGTGTACACTTTTTCACATTTAAGTCTAAAATTTTGCTAACATATCTTTTCTTTTCTTTTTTTTTTCATGTCAGACTTCTAAGTGTATTTCATCATTGATTGAGCAGTAATTGAATTTTACGGCTGGCACCTAGAATTGCGACTGTCAAGTCTTAGCTGTTTTTTTTTCCTCCAGACAATTTGCTAACATACCTTTTCAAATTGATCAGTCAACAATACAAAAACCCAGATAACACTTATTGAAGAATATCAGTCAACTGTCACTCATAAAATGAAATGCCAGTTTGGTAAAACAAACAAAACCCCCCAAAGTTTAATATATACAGACGATTGCTAATGAAGGGAGACCCCTGCCCCCAAGTGATACATTCCAACATCCATATAATGTGTAATATATAATGCAATTCTGTTATCATAATGGTCCCCACAGATTATTATATCTCTTTCCAAACCCATATATTACTCTATGTATTTGGTATTCACTTATTCAAATATGCTACATTTCTTGATTTAATTTCTCACTAAATCTATCTAATCTCACTAATTCAATCCACGATGAATTTTAGGAAGGGGTAAACATCATGTAACTCTCAGTGACCCCCAATGAGTTAAAAACTATCTTATAGAAGCCATGTGCTATTTCATCTCAAAAGACAGAAAAGACACAGTTTCCTGCCAAATGTTTCAGTCCAGAAACTAGAATACAGACCGACTGACTTTAGAGGGATTTTTCTATGTCAGTAAACAGTGCAGAAAATGGCCCAATAGAATTAATATTTTTTTAAGTCTAAAGAAAAAGAAAGTAATGACAAGATACTAGTGGTATAATTTAGGGGCCAAGGTAAAAACGCCCAGGTGCAATGAATCCCATGAGTGTGCAATTACATAGATTTACATCTTATAGTTTATATCCCTCTTAAGTATTTTTCATTTATCTTAGCATGTATTGCTCTGATTTGGAGACCAAGGGTCTCTTTCTGTCCACCTCTCTGTCCGTTCTTGCTTGTTTCAGTTCCTAATCTTATTCCTCTCTACCACATCAGTAAAGAAAGCAAAGTTACTCTCTCATGACAACATGACTATGGGGCATACTTAAGAATGAATTATACTAAAAATCCATCTTATAATTTATATTAAAATACTTAAGAAGAATATTTTCTATAAAAATTTCATTCCTATGGAAAAACAGAACTGGAAATTAACAGTGCTTTTACATATATACATGTATGCATAAATTCACACAAAGGGTTTTTTAACAGTATATCTAGTGGTCTTTTATATACGATACTCCTATTTTCTAAATCTGGAGACTCTACAGTAGATAGCAATATGAAAATAAAAAGCAATTTGAGTCTACTAAAATTGGATGAGAATGAAAAAGTAACGTGACCCACTACAGATGTCCACTACAGTCCTAAGAACAGGTTAGCCACAGATTTTATATTAACATATTCTTGAAGAATACAAAATTTAAGAACTAAAACATTACGACATTCTTGACTTTTGAATTAATTTTAGCTTATTAATACCATGTGCTTAATCTTAGACTGCTAACAGGAACATTATGTGATGTAGAAAAATTTAATTAACTATTTTGCACTGCAGCAAGGATACCTGTAAAAAAAAAAAGGAAAAAAAAAAGACCTTTGTTCCCTAGAAGTTTATTTGCTCCTGTTGGTGCCTTTTCCTCAGGATATATCCGGCTCAGAAAGATTATTACAGACAATATACGCAGAATAAGAACTTAAGGCTTTGAGTATAACTAGAAATGAGATCTAAAATTTAAAGGGGAAAAAACACCCTGTTTCCACAAAGAAGACAAAAAAAATTTGGTAATTAAAAAAAATTGTTGTTGTTTTAATTTGGGTAGGTTGCCCAGTGAATATAAGTACACTAATCTATATTAAACTTCATGGAAAACAAAATGTAACTTGATAATGTAGCGCAGATGTGCTTTAACTCTTTTTAACCATCCATACCCTTTGTAAAAATAAAAGCCTTTTGATGGTTACTTGAATCCAAGGATTAATGTTGTCCCTACCCCACCCCCACCACACACACTTTCTTTTCTCTATAATGAGCAATTTGAATTACAGTATCACTTCTAGAAGTTAATTCTCTATATCCTTGTGGCTAGGAATGTTCACATTAAAATTTCAGTATAAAAACCTACCCTGTACAGTTTTATTGCTTGCATACATGATTATACATGCCATTATCACAAAAGTGGCTAGTGGCATTTTTCATTATTGGGTCCCACTTAAAACCTGGAGATAAGTCTGCACTACATTTCATATTTAATATACCAAACGGTAGACTTTCAATAAAGCAAAATTTATGTTTAAAAAATTGGAATGTTTTATAATAAATAGCAGTTTTTATCAAAGAAGCATTTTTCTTTAAAGTTTGGAGAAAGGGTACTTTAAAGAAAGGATGACTTAGAGAAAATAAAGAATAAGACCAGTATGGAATGTTGGTTTTAATAGTAAAACCACCAATTATTTTTCTCGGTTCAATTTGTCATGATTGCTCAGGTGTCTCAGAAAGCAAAACAGAGACTACTCTTGTAACCGAACAATCACATTTTGAGGTCTTTTGGTTGAGTGTTTCCAAATGGCTAAGAGTATTCCTTTGCCTTTCTCCAGATGAAAGCATTTGTGATTCTTTAATAAGAAAGGTAAGGCTGCTTCATTGCTTTTCTTTGTGCTTGGCAAAAGAGCATGTGGAATGTGAAGATGGTGACTGGATAAGCAGAAATTCTCTTCTAATACTAGTATTTCTATTTTTGGGGGAAAAAAATTAAAGATAATGTTAGGAGCATGATAATAAATATTCTCTTTCCGTGAGTATTCTTTCAATAATCTAAATTAAATCATACTTGATATTTATTGAGCCACGGCTTGAATGTGTCCATGTTACTTCTATTCCAGAACTTATTTGTAGGGAAAGTGTAATGTTCTTGTTGTTCAAAATAGTTTTCAAAAATAACCTGGCTCAAAAATCTTCTAACTGGCTCTTACATTTCCATTTTTCTATCCACAATTACAGAAGTCACCTTCTCCTGATAATCATTCTACATTCTTATCGCTTCTCTTTTCTTGAGATTAAGAAAACCAAAGCGTCAACTATAGCCGGAGTTTAATCTTATCAATACCCACCCCTGAACACCACATACACAAACACACACACAGTTGGCAACTAGAAAAGAGAAGCAATGTAAAAAATTTTAAATCTGTCTTTAATGTAATAGGGCCTAAGAAGCTACTTTTATCTTTTTTTGACTCTAAGTATTTGGTTTAGTGTTGATAAGCATGGCTGATGTTCCTTTTACAGAGGAAGGCAACCTAACCATGCCCACTACAATTAGTTTACCTGTTCCTTAGGGGTGTGGGGGAAGAAAAGAGATACTTCGAATATTTCTTAAAAAAAAAAAAAGGGGGCTTGAATAAATATGTGGCAATCTCAAACTCTGAGTGAATCTAATCTACATTTAAGGTGTAATTCCCAAAGGCTGAGGACAGTGGGGCCATTCTTGTGGATTTCTAGCAGACAGATGCATTAAAAAGTGACAATGTTTGGAACACAACAGAGTAAATAGACAGAGCGAGCGATCTAATTTTGAGAAAAGGATTAACTTGAATAGCAAACAATGTGAGATTTCAATCACAACTACAATATAATAAAAAGCAGCCTTTGTGACAAGGAATCACATTTTGTCTATTAAAATTCCCCAGAGCATAAAAAGGAAAAAAAATGCTCAAACTCTCGTCAATCACCTTGTAATCCTCCCCCCACTACCCAAAATCTGCCAGTAAAATACTGCTTTTTTATATTGTATTTTCCCCCACTCTTCTTTAGTGAGGTGATTTAGAGTTGAGTATAAACTTTCTTAATTGCCTATCCATCCCCCTTCATCATGGGTTATCACATGTGAATTTTGTTTCATATCTGAAAAGGAATAGGCTCACAGAGTTATCTTCAGTGTTAATTATATATAGTCCTCATTTAACTACAATTAACAGTCTTATGGGAAAGAAAAGCCTAACAATAAATGTAGTTCCCACATGTCCCAGTTCTGCGTAAGGTCAGGTATCTTGTACATGCTGATACTAACTGCTACAGCAATTAGAGGACTGTGAAAGGTAAAACAACCTGTATGACTTGACCAGCGCAGCGACCAAAATGTACTTTATCTCAGAATAATCAAGACTGAAGAATTAATTAAACCCTCATATTTAAGTAGGTATTATTAGCACCTTCAAAGAGAGGCACTGTTTTAAATAGGCACAGAACAAAGAAAAACAGTACTTTAAAAATACTGTTGGAATTCACTAATATATCCCATGCCACATAAATTACAGCTTTTTATTATAAAAATATCAATACCCTTAGATGTCAATCAGTTAAACAAAAATCACCATAAACATTTCTTAAGTTTAGAACACTGCTCGATTCCAAGATAAAACATGCTGTATATTTAAAAAATAAATTAGGGACAAATATGAACCTAAAGCTGAAGAGAAAAGCATGGATAACGTGTGTGTATATATTTGTATTTAATACTATATATACATAATTGCTATATACTTAAGATATTTTATTCTTAGAAGTATTTCTAGAAAAACAAGTATTATCTTAATAAGCTGAAAGTTTGAATAACAATTTGTTCTTTTTCTGTTTTAAAAGAATGTACATCATTTATGCAGCTTGAGCTTTATAAACTAAATTAAATAAGTTAATACAATAGCCTAAACTGTCCCTATATACATATTTTTTAATGTGGATCTATTTTGGCAGCATGGAGGTATATCTTTCAAACTGTTATAAATCCTACATGTGTAAATGAAGACATTAAAGGATTTCTTAAATGAAAGGGGCCTTTTCTAACCTGAAGTGATAGAATTAATTGATACCAGTTTTTTCCAAGAAAAAGTACATATTCAAGGAATAGCTCATTAAAAAATGCTCCATTTTTCACATTATTTCAAACGATGGGTACAATGGCTCTGCACATTAACTTCACGAAGAGTATATAAACACAGGAAACTAGCGCCCAAAGATGCATTTATGAGCCGTATTTTTCAACATAAAGTGCTAAGAGATGAATAAGGAGAGCCGAGAACGTCTTGAGCTGTAAATCTGAAGGCCCTGATCCACCCCGCAGCAGGTCCTGGAACTCAGCATTCTGATTTTCTCCTAGGTTCAGGATGGTCGTCCAAGGCGGCGGAATGCGTGCTAGGCCCATCTGGCATCTCACCTGTGACAGCTAAAAGGATGACTTTCAGCCACTTCTGTTTCAGTTCCTCACTGTCTGCAGCAAAGCTGTGCACAGACTTAGACTGGGTCAGTTTGAAACTGTGTGGCAGGTCTGCACTCCTCGGCATTTCATCCACAATGTAGCCCAGAAGTGGAATGGTGGCCTGGGCTCTGACATCCTAAGGGAAAAGCATGGTGAGATGTGACGTGGCTCCCACTGAACCCCTTTCCTACCACCATCCACAGACGCGCACTGCGAGCTCCCCACGGAGAGGCGGGGATCCACTGCTTAGCACAGTGTCTGCGCACGAGGCCACCAGAAATGTCGCCCGAGTTCATGTACAAGCTCTGACACCTAAAGCAGCTGGCGTTCACTGACCCCACACCTCTTTCCCTGTGAGGGAGCCCATCCAGCTCTTTATTCAGTGTAAAAGGGAGGAAAACAATAGTCATCTTATTGTATAAAACCAGCAAATGTTAATGATGATTTCATTACCAAAAGCACTTCTATTTGGTGTTTCATTCATTCATGCATCAATTTACTTAGGGACAGGAAAAGAATGCAGGAAAAACAATAGAATAAAAAACCAAACAACCCAATCAAAAAATGGGCAGAAGACCTAAACAGCCATTTCTTCAAAGAAGACAAAAAGATGGCCAAAAGGCACATGACAAGATGCTCAACATCATTAATTATTAAAGAAATGCAAATCAAAACTATAATGAGGTATCACCTCACACCAGTCCCTCATCAAAAAGTCTACAAATAGGGACTTGTGGCACAGTGGTTAAGAATCCGCCTGCCAATGCAGGGGACACAGGTTCAATCCCTGGTCTGGGAAGATCCCACGTGCCTCGGAGCAACTATGCCTGTGTGCCACAACTACTAAGCCGGTGCTCTAGAGCCCATGTGCTGCAACTACTGAACCTGTGTGCTGTAACTACTAAAGCCCATCATCAAAAAGTCTACAAATAATAAATGCTGGAGAGGGTATGGAGAAACAGGAACCCTCCTACATTGTTGGTGGGAATGTAAATTGGTACAGCCACCTAAGGAAAACAGTATGGAGAACAGCTCTAAACATATGATTCAGCAATCCCACTCCTGGGAATGTATCCAGAGAAAACATAATTCAAAAAGACACATGCACCTCAATGTTCACTGCAGCACTATATCCAATAGCCAGGACATGGAAGCAACCTAAATGTCCATCAACAGAGGAAAGGATAGAGAAGATGTGGCACATATATAGAAAGGAATATTACTCAGCCATGAAAAAAAAAAAAGAAATAATGCCATTTGCAGCAACATGGATGGACCTGGAGATGATCACACTAAGTGAAGTAAGTCAGAGAGAGAAAGACGAATATCGTGATATTGCTTATGTGTGGAATCTAAAAAAAAAAAAAAAGAGAGAGAGAGAGAGACAAACAAATGAACTTATTTCCAAAACAGAAAGAGACCCCCAGACACAGAAAACAAACTTACAGTTACCAAAGGGGAAATGGGGGTGGGAGGAGGGATAAACCAGGAGGCTGGGATTAACATATACAGATTACTATGTATAAAATAGATAACCAACAAGGATCTACTATATCACACAGGGAACTACACTCAATATTATGTAATAACCTATAGAGAAAAAGAATCTAAAAAAGAAATCTCTCTATCTGTCTGAGTCACTGTGCTGTATACCTGAAACTTACTCAATATTGTAAATCAACTATACTTCAATAAAAATATATACACACACACATATCTTGGCATTTTTAGTCTAATTCTAAAAGTTTTACTAGCCCTTGCTGTAGATATAGGCTAAAACACAACAGGCACACTACAATTTTCCTGTTTCCAGGTGCATGCACAACTGATTTAAGTGTTGTTGGCTTTTAAGCACAACACAGTCCACAGTGCCTGGTGCATGTCTGTTGTTCCCATATGTTTATCTCAGATCCAGTCACACAAGGTCTCAAAAAATGTTAATCCAAGGCTGATTTGCATTCACCTTCTTCTCACATTCCTTTCTTTTTCAGGTATCCCTCCATTTAGGAAAAAAAAAGGCTTACTAATATTTCCTCTCAATAAAAAGGCTGCTTTTCCTTCTTGCCTCTCCCTCTGATTCAGCCTCCCTCTTCTCCCCATGCCCTTTCCTAATTCAGCTCACATTTTCTCAAACCCACTGAAGAGGAATGAGAGAAGAGGGCAAGTGACCCACAGGGTGAAGAAATGACAGGCTATAGAAGGAATCCGCCTAAATAAAGTTGAATTTTAGTTACTTATTATTTTTCAGTTATAATGAAAAATAGTGAAACTGTGTGAATGCTCTTGTTCTATGAAGCAATGGAAGGATTTACGCTCAGTGTCCACTGGCCTCCCTCTGTCCCTTCAGAAAGATGCAGTTTAGATACCTGGGGCGCACCGTACATGTACAGCACAAGAGGGTCTTGTTTGGGGATCACACACCAAGCTTTCTGCCAAGGTTTTGACTTTTCCATATACTGAAGAAAGCTGCATACCACACTGTTTCCAGATACTTCTGCTGATTCAATCTAGAAAATATAATGGAAAGAAACAGTGAGAGAGAGTGAATGAACACAAAATGAGCCAGATGGAGAGGTAATTCAACTTAAGGGAACATTCATAAATTACAACGTGTTTATAGAAAAGGTCTCCTGGGATTGTCCAAAAAAGATTCATCTGCAATTATTATTTAAACATTCATCTAGATCTATGATGAATTAAGTCAATTTTAACTGCATTACCAGACCTTGAATTTAAATAAAATCGAACACTTATTGCCCGCTTACTATATGAAGGCACGTTTCTTAGCTCACTGCTTACATCATTTCATTTAATCCTCACACCAACACCGAACAGTTATCACCTGAGTTATTATGAGGTTTAGAGATGAAATGGCTTTCCTAGGATTTAGGAGCTGATGCTCTAGGATTTGAGTCTGGAGCCAGAGCTTGACCTAGCCACAGGGCTATACGAGTGTCCCTACGTAAGGATGCAACAGCAAAAAGGCAAATGCTTACCAGCAATCTTTGTCCTATACCTGAGATAATTTAAAAATTTTAAAAATTACAATAACTCTTCGTGGAGCCATGTACGGTTTTCTGCTTTGTCTCCTAATACATATATCACTGGCTCAAAAGGAAACAAAACCCTTTGACTAAATGATGGTTTTCATTACACATATTATGGAAAGCAATGGGTTTGCATCTATTTTCTATTTCTCAAATCCACTGAAACTGTGTGCTGGTTTGCAAACTTTCGCTACCAGTTCGAGATAAGCGCAGAAAGCAAGAGTAAGCATTTAGAAACTTTTATAGCAATCTGACTTGTGATGATACCTGAGCACATAATTGTTTATTTTACAAAAATACTGAGCTGTGATGGTTTGGGAAGTAAAACCGGCCCTTCATCACAGATAGTTTAAAAAGCACTGGCTGGCAAACAACGGACTGTGAGCTAAGCAGAGTTTTTATAGATGAACATTTAAAATCAATCTGATGATAGGGAACACTAACTTTGGACTCCATTTAAGTGAAATGTTATCTATCTCCCCTCCTCCAAAGGGATTCCATACTTCTTATTACCATATTACAGAAATTATACTAAATTATTACTTTTAATTTGGTCAATAAAAATTTAAGAAAATTTGTTTCCTCTCGTTATAGAAGTAATTGTCTCAGTTTTGCCTTTCAGCCTATAAAGACTAAAATAGTTTCTCTCTGCCCTTTTACAGAAAAAAACTGTTGATCCTTGGTCTGTCTAGAGCACATAAACTAGTTGGCATGAGCCAGTTTCAATATGCACATGCACACACATACTTATCTTCTACTGTGGACCTCACACTGTAAATATATTTGATTAAATGTGGTAAACGAATAAGTAATTGATTAATTTTCCTCCAAGTACAGGTTTTTCTAGAAAACTACCTAGAGATTTTTATTTCATAGATACAGCCTGAAGCTCACCCCTTAAGACAAGCTATTTGACTCATTATTTTATGCCAGTTCCATCCACTGCTATCGTTCAGTCTTGAGAGTGTGTTTCTGGAAGCTACTGAAGCACGTCTTTGCACCCTCCCTGCCAGAGAAAGTCCACTCTGGTCTGCTATACAAGTAACATCTGTATTCGAGAAGAATGCAGAGCTACGGCTTGTGGGCCTGCACTTTAGCCTCAAGTGGACCGTGACGTTTATGAACCTTCTTCAGCTGACAGAAATGACTTCTGTATAATTATAGGGTGTAGACATTCAATAAACACGCATCGATTCTTAATAAACTGTAGAAATTCTTAATAAGCCAAGTATGTCTATTACTTTAGATACATAAGAATTCTGATCATGAGCCTCTTCTTCACAGACTTCCAGGCTATCTTGAACGTTCTGTCACAAAGGCCTTATTATATAATTTATTACTTTTGTTGTTAATATCTCTGGGTGTAATACTTATTTCAGATACTAGTTGCATTACAGTTCCTTGCTTTGGGAGGTCTGAATTTATCTAAAACATGAATCAAACTTACTTGTGAGACATTTCAATAATACTTCAATGCAGTTCTCAGATTACTGTCACTGGCCATTAAATAATGCTTTTAATGCAGTAAATTTTTCCGGTAATAAGACTTTAATCTAAATTTTAATAATATCATACAGTAGTTTTCAAAGCCAATATGATGAAATTGAGAGAAAAGCTTTCCTCTTAATATATATACATATATATAGTAATAAGTTGGGCATTAGAAGAGATGCAGATTAATACTCTAATATTTGACTATAGCTACCTTCACAAAATCAATACACAATCAGCCCTCTATACCTGTGGGTGTAGAACCCGAGAACAGGAGGGCCGGCTGTACCATACCACTGTACGTAAGAGACTTGAGCATCCGTGGATTTTGGTATCTGTGGGGGATCCTGGAACCAAATCCCCTGCAGATGCCAAGGAAGGACTGCATTCACTCTCAAATGCACACAGGTTCCTGTAGCACTGCTCCTCTTCTTCCTACACAACTGAGCGTGATCCCAAGACTCAGCAAGAGAACAAAAGCATAAATCTTGCTCATCACAGTCCAAATTGTTAAATACTGAGAAGTAACAATATATATTCTTTGTATTCTTCAGAGTTAAAAGAAAATTCTGTTTCTAGTTTAAAAATCTGAAAGATATCCAATATTTAATATTTCATACCTCTAAAATTCCTTTTCTTTTCTTCTCTTCACTGTCTGTGAATCCACTGATTATTTGATAACAGTCTTTACAAACTTTGCTCAATTTACCACCATCATACTCAAGTTGAGCTTTATAATCAGAACACTTCCAACAAACCACCTTGAATTAAGAAAAAATAATGAAGAGTGAATAATCATATTTAAAAAATAACATTTAAGCAATAATCAGTTATAGGTAATAATAAATGAGAAACAGTTCAATGTAAAAGGGAAATTTCTATTAGACTAATAATAGCCCCATGAACATCTGGAGTATTGGTCGTGCTATTATAATACCACGTTTGTGATGGGCTCTGCTTGCTCATCCTTCTCTTCCTGGCCCCTAAAGGTATGAGATCCTCAAAGGCTTGGTCCAGACCTTTATACGTCATACCTCCGGATGTTTCATCAATATCCTCCCCAAATGAATTCATGGTCTGCCTTGCTCTCAGCTTTCTCCTCATCACACTTCACCCCTCCCAACCTGTTCCCCTCTTGTAGGACTCTCTGTTGCTGGAAACAACACAGCCTTCTAACCAGTCATGGCAAGCTAGAAACCTAGGAGTCATCCTGATACCTCTCTCTACCTCAACCCATAGATTCACCATGTTATAAAGTCCCGTTGATCTTACCTCCTAGGTATTTTTTCAAGTCTGTCCATTTTTCTACATCTTCCTTGCAATCACCTGAGTCCAAGCTATCAATATTCTGGTTTGGACCATGATAGCCTTGTGACTGATCCTTGTAGCATTCATACTGGAGTCTAGGCCGCTACTCTAAGATTCCCTCCAAGCTATTCTGCAAATGGCATCAGATGCTTCCTTAAAAATGCTAATCTGATATACTTCTCTTCTATGCAAAGTCCTCTGCCCTTGGAGAATGAACAAATTCTTAACCATGGTCTATAAAGTCCTGCATGATTTACCCTTTTACTCTATCTTCAGTGACACCGGCTTCTTGCAGCTCCTGAAGTACTCTGCTTCCTCCCTCTCTCATCCCTGCTTCAGTGAGTTAACTCTTGCTCATCTTTCAGATGTCGACTAAAATTTCACTTCCTCAAGGAAGACTCCTCCAACTTCCAGAATACAGCCCATTTCTTATCACTGTGCTACTAAAGTTCCATGTACTTTGTCCATGCACTGATTACAACTTTTTTTTTTTTTTTGGCTTCATTGGGTCTTCGTTGCTGCTCACAGGCTTCCTCTAGTTGTGGCGAGCAGGGGCTCCTCTTCGCTGCGGTGCGCGGGCTTCTCATTTCTCGTTGGCTTCTCTTGTTGCGGAGCATGGGCTCTAGGTGTACAGGCTTCAGTAGTTGCTCCGTGGCATGTGGGATCTTCCCAGACCAGGGATTGCATCCGTGTCCCCTGAATTGGCAGGTGGATTCTTAACTACTGCGCCACCAGGGAAGTCCCTGATCACAATTTTTAATCATATACTTGTGTGATTATTCAATTAATGTTTGTCACCTTCACTAGGCTGTGAGCTCTATGAGAAACTGTCCTTGTGTATTTTGCTATTTATATATAATAAACATTTATAGAATGCCAATGAATGAATGACTACAATGTAAATGCATGCTGCTTCTGAGTGAGTGGTTTTTTTTTCTAATTGTCCTAGGGTAATTGTTTAAAAAAAAAAATCAAAAAAAAAACCTTGCGGTTTAAAAAGTTTTCTTCTTGGGGGCTTCCCTGGTGATCCAGTGGTTAAGAATTTGCCTTCCAATGTAAGAGATGCGGGTTCAATCCCTGGTTGGGGAACTAAGCCACAACTACAGAGAAGCCCACATCCCACACGCCACAATGAAGATCCTGCCTGCTGCAACTAAGATCCAATGCAGTCAAATAAATAAATAAATAAATAAATAAATAAATAAATAAATAAATAATCTTCTTGCTTCTAGAAGCATATTTCCCCCCATTTATAGTGGACAAACTATATTTAAAAAGCATAAATATTAGTAAAACTTTTGGTTTAGATTCACAGCATGTAAAATTCATAATAAAAAACTGTTCATTGTTCTCTCATAATTACAATGAAATTACTTAGGATTTAAAATCAGACATGTCTGTATCTGCAAATTCATATCAACTAATATTCATTTTCAAATTATGTCATAGTACATTCATATTTTCATTTGTTTACTGAAACATGTATGTCAATATCTGTAATCATTTCAAGCAAACTCACTGATAGATTAAAAAAGTCTTACCCTGAGGGGAAAAAAAAGATATTTGCTATCAATTTGATTTTGATTATAAAACTGTCCCACTGAGTCAAAACTTAGGAAAAAGGGAAGAATACATCTGCAGTGTAATTAAGAATAATCTAAAAGTACTATCAATAAAAACTGTCGCATGAAAGCATACTAATAATACACTCAATCATGACACTACAGTGCCTACCCTTCTCTATGCTTATGTGTTGCTTTTTAGAAGAAAGTATTCATCTTCACCTTGGTTTACAAGGCCCTCCAAAACCTGCTGCTACTCCTCTCCAGCTTCAGTTCATGCTTTGTTCCTTCTCACTCTTTCCATATGAAACAAGTGAATTGCTGAAAACCTGTCAACTGCCTTAGCTGGCTTGAGTTGCTGAATCTTGTTAGAGAAATCTCATTGTGTTAAATGCACTAGTGTGTCCTTTTAAATTTATAACCATAAACCTGTAGTGGGCACCAAGCAGTTCATCTCTGTTTCTTTGGTAGCTCACTGTTCCCTGCCCAGAGACGACTAGTACATACTTAGCCCTCTTCCTCAAATCTCCCGCCCCCTCCTCCTTCCCCTTCGCTTTCAGATGATGCCTCTTCCTCATACTTCAATGAAAACGTGGATATTACCAGACCTAAATCCCTTCATTTCCTACCACCGTCAAAAACACACCTACATTTGCACTCACCTTTCCCTTTATCCTTTCTGCTATAATGGAGACAAGCTTCCTTTTTCCCATCAAAAGTCTGAACTTGTACTTAAGCTATAGGTTCCATCTCTTATTTTCTCCGAGTCATTGTCTCCTTTGGTTATTACTCATCTCTATTTCTTAGACTGCTCACTATGCTCCAGCTACATGACCTTCTGGCAGTCTCAAGAAGAGGTCAATCTCTTTCCCACCTCAGAGCTTTTGACACAACTCTCTCTGCCTGAATGCTCTCCCAGCCTTCTTTCTTATGGTCAGCTCTTTCTCACCTTTTAGGCATCAGCTTAAATGCTAACCCCTCAGATAGGTCTTCATTTTTCTAACTAAAATTGGTTCCAAATCCTCTTTCATTACCATTATTCTCCACTTTAACTTCTTGACTTCTTATTGCATTTCTAGTCATTTGAAATGCTTGTCTGTTTAATTGACTGGTCTATTTTCTCCATTAGAATGTGAACTCTGTGAAGCAGGGTATCACTTTGCTTACCACGTTTTTTCCAGGACCCAGCACAGTGCTTTGCATAAAGTTACCACCAAAATAAGTTTATCAACTAAGTGATTTATTGAATGATTTCTTTGTTCTTTTCCAAGTTAATGATTTTACAACACTTATATAGTGACTAGCAATCTTAATGACCAAGAAATCTCACGTACGTGTCCACATGCTCGACAATGATGCCTTCTCCTTGTCAGAGCATTAAAAGGCTCCTTGCATTTCATACACATCGTAACTTCATTATCTCGGATCCATCTTGGAGCTCTTTTCCCTAGCTCAGCAGTCTAAAAAGCAAAGAGAGATTCAATTTTAATGGCAAAAACTTTCACTTCCTTCCTTCCATCCATCCATCCATCCATCCATCCATCCATCCATCCATCCACTTACTTTGAAAAGCATTTTATAACATTGCTTATATATCATGTTCTGAAACTCAAGATTTAGGGAAAAAAAAAAAGATTCAGAGAAGTTTAAGCAGCATGAAAAGGCACTCTACTGTATTCATCTAAGAAGAAATGAGAGGACTTCCCTGGTGGCGCAGTGGTTAAGAATTCGCCTGTCAATGCAGGGACACGGGTTTGGAGCCCTGGTCCGGGAAGATCTCACATGCTGTGGAGCAACTAAGCCAGTGTGTCACAACTACTGAGCCTGAGCTCTAGAGCCCGAGAGCCACAACTACTGAGCCCATGCTCTGCAACAAGAGAAGCCACTGCAATGAGAAGCCCACTCATTGCAACATGAATAGCCCCTGCTCTCTGCAACTAGAGAAAGCCTGCGTGCAGCAATGAAGACCCAACACAGCCAATAAATAAATAAGTAAATAAATAAGAAGAAATGAGATTCTGTCCAAATAGCCAGTTTTGGCATTGCAAAGGGAAAAGACTGGGTAACAAAATGACTAGATAGATCTCCTGCAACTGCAAAAAGAAAAGAATTTAAAGAATTTAATTCAGCTTACAGAAACCTCTGAGTGAATGTCATTATCCTTGGCAATTGCATTTCTGAAGGTTTCATGCCTCTGATGGAAAGCATCAATAGTCTCTTGAAGCGCCTGAAATATACATGAAATTCAAAGCACACATTAAAGTATCACATGCAAATTAATACAAACACTTTATTAAACAAATATCTAAGATGGAAATCACCTTAAAAATTAAATGACCTTATTCTGATGTACATAACACAACAAATATGTGCACATCTGGGTACACATATAGAGGTTACCACGAAACAAAGACAAAACAGAAAACAGGTTTACCTTGATCCATTCTTCTTTGTCTTGCTCAGAACTAAAACAAACAACAAAAAATTAAAGTGAATAAAGAGAACATTAATGAGTTACACCTGGTGCATAAAACAATGTTTTTATGCAATTAAAACCTTCTGGAAAATTCGGGGATATCCAAGGAGGAGTTATAATAAAAATTAAACAATCTCTGGCAATTGAACAAATGAATTTATAAACTATTTTAGACCATTCACTTACTTTGGTACAAATAATTTTTTTCTCAGATCTTTACTGGAGTATAATAGTTTTATACTATTGTGCCAGTTTCTGCTGTACAACAAAGTGAATCAGCTGTATTTACACATATATCCCCATATCCCCTCCCTCCCGCAACTCCTTTCCACCCTCCCTATCCCATCCCTCTAAGTCATCACCAATCTTCAAGTTGATCTCCCTGTGGTACACATAACTTTTGATGGAAAGAGTTAAGTTTGGCTTCTATGACTTTAACAACCATCATCTAATTGTATACTGTATCTGTAGATCTAGATTATACTAGATATAGACCTAGTCTTCCAATTCACCTTTAAGAAAACACATGAGGCTTTGAAAGGCACAACCCATCTTAGAAAAGACTGCAATTACCCTTGAGAATATACATTATCTTCATGAGGCTTTAGGGAGCTATTTAACATTTCCGTTGATAAACAATTTCATTTTATTTTGCTAGGAAGCTTCAGGCACTACCATACCTAATTCATTATAGATGAAACACAACTAAGATTTAAATGCCTGTAGGAAGGAGATTTCACAGATTAATGAACCCCAGTATTTAATAATTTTCTGTTGGGAAAGAATTTCCCATTTAGTTGACTTTGGACTCAGTAAGATCTCCAAATTGAAGGACTGTGCAGAGTGGGCTCTATTTGTTTGCATGTGTTTGGTAAGCGGGGGCTAAGTCTGAGTCCCAGTCCCAGCCTGAACATCACATGCCACAGTCCCAAAGGTACCACACATGTATGCGTCTGACAGAGGTTTGCTCCTGTGACACCATCCATCTTTCTCACAAACATATAACTGAGTATCATGATGTGCCAGGAATACTGCTGGAATTCCTGTCAAATACAAGATTCTGCTTATTTTTCACCTGGGAATCCTTGAACCAAGAACTTTGGTGGGGGCAGGGGCTTTAATCTTGCCCCTCAAAAACGATTTCTCTTTAATGCTATGCCCTGCCCCCACAAAATCAGCTCCATTGCTCTGGAAGCATAGTTATTTACTAGCCGCTTTTAGCTTTTTAAATGCAAAATAACTTGACAATGCCTTTTGTTTTACTTTCTCAATCATGGCAGAATTTTTTTATTTACTCCTTTGTTTAAATTACGCTCATTACTATATTTTTATATCCATTTAGCAATAGAAAACCATTGAATAAAAACTACCTAAAATAATTTTGATTCAAAAAGTTTATATTTTGAATATGGAAGGAGAAGAAGAGTGTGAGAGGTCCATCGTGAGGCTGACTTATTTAGTAAGAAAAGCAGAACACTTTTTTTGTGTGTTGGCTTCAGAAATGAATTCTCTTTCAATATCACCAAATATATACCCAATTTGGGGTTCCACACAATCTCTCTGACTTTGAGAATTTTAATGCTTGTCTACATTCTTGAGAGAGTCATTACAGACCAGAAAATAAGTAATCACACTCCATTCAGATCGTCATCATATAATCATAAACACCACTAAAGCAATGAGATACAGCTCCTGTCCTCCAGGCCTCTGTTCCTCTCCCTGGTGTCCTCCCTGGTTTCTTAAACAGTTGATTCTCTCCTTTAGTCTTTAAGGATTTAATTTCCTTAAATTTAGAAATTTAAGGAAAACGAATGTGTCTTCAATACTAATTGGAATGTATCCAATAGTGCATACTGGAACTCTACAAAATAACTGCCTATACTTAATAAAACTTTTCACAATTCAGTCCCATCCTGAAGGGAAAAGAGCCCAACCTGCTAATGGAGGGACTGGAGTCTCTCTCAATTCAGGTGACCCAAGAATCCTTGATTATGTCTCGTCTGCTGTTCAGACACATCTCTGGGGTTTGCAGATTTGGAAGTATGCTGACATTCAGAGCCAGCAGAACCTTCGTTCATCTGTAATGACGACTCCTATGATGATCAGAACTATTGATGAGTCTTCCCTGTCGCCAGGGCCAATCACTCAGTGAGCCAAAGAACTGGCAAGGTATTTCTTCAAACTTTCCTAGCCTGCTACATGGTCGATATCTGTAATCACCAATTCCCTGGCTCCAGGAGTTCACCTGAGCAGCCAGAACCACATGCTATTGGTGTAAAGGAACAGAAAGGAACAGAAGGACTCTCAGATTCTCCAAGGATTCTGGGGTATCAGAACCATCAGAGCTGGGATTAGTAGTTAACCTCTGATCTGTGAATTTTTGGCTTACCTCAATTTTCACCATACTAGGTTTTTATGGGATAAATGGATGACAGTTTTCTAAAGCAGATATTTTAAAACCTGACAGCACTCTGTCTTCTAGAGGCTCACCCATGAGGTAGCTGTGATCTACTACAGCGGTTCTCATGGTTTTGTTTTCTTTCCAAACATGGTTATGCTAGGGGGATGGATGCTAGACCTCCAGCTCTTTCTTTCCCACTCAATAAACATGTAAGAAGAGCCACCCCTTTCAGAAGTCCTGGCTGCTAGAGGCTATTAGAGCCCCAAGTGGCCCCTTTCATGTATTTTCAACTGTGGCGGAAGAATCATCTTTTTCAAAATGCCTCCTCCAATCATTCTCTCCATCAAAGTGCAATTAAGTCCTATGAATGCAGAGTCTCTGAAGGACAGATAGTTAAAGCTTCAACATTTATCATGAAATAACACATAATACACATCAATAAACATTTGTGGACCAAAAGGAAGGATGAAGAGAAAAAGGGTTAGGAGAGAACTTTTTCCTACAAGACTCAAAACTTCGGCTTGAATGCAACAATTTCATTCTCTGCACCTTGTAAATCTAAAGTCATTTTAATTTACTGAATGTTTACTCTCTGAAGGCACTATCTTAGGCACTACAATGGAATCAAAAGGGAAGACATAATTCTTGACTTTCAAAAGCTTACATCTTTCCATTTATGTCCAACCAGACATGAGAAAGATCCTCAGAATTATTCTGTCCTATGATTTACTATGATGCTTTTTGAAAGCTACAAGATAGGAATGGTTCTCTTACCTGGCTTGCAGTTCCAGCGTTCTCTCTTTCCCAGAAACCTGGAAAGTGTGTGGATATTCCTCATTGTGAGTCTCTACAATTTTCATTCCATCAATGCCAACCCTGGTTCGAACTGTGAATTTAGAGCCCACCAAGCTGAATCTTGGCACACAGTATAGCAACATGTTGTTGAACTGCAAGAAGGCAGAACACATGTCAAAAAGAGGAAAACAAAGAAGACAGAGGAGAGTGATCAATATTGAAAGTATTCCAGGGAATATCATACTTCCCATGTGAGAAAAATTAAATACTACAGTGCTTTTATGCTTGTATCAAAACTGTCATATTTTAAAATTTACAACCCTTTGTTGGCTGCATAAATACCAATCATCATTTTGTACTAGCAAGGAAATTAGTTACAGAAATTAAGTTCAGCAGCAATTTATTAAGGACGACCTTCTATATACCAGAAACTGAAGTTCTCAACCATATAAGTTGAAGCCCTTAGACAATAAAATTTCTAATTGTTGTGTCTCAGGCAACAAATCTACAATAGCTGTTAGAGGAAAAGAGTAATATTTAGCAATTATTTTTACCAATGTGTTTTTAATGTTAAGTTTAAAAAAGTAGGCAAATTATTAGCTTAAATTTCATTAGAACATGGGTTAGCACACCAAATCCTGTGCAAAAAACACAGTCACTGTTTTATACTGCCCCACATCTTGCTTAAGAATTCATCATGTATGAATTAGCAGAAAAGTCAACTATTTTAGCAAGAAGTCTTTATTTAAAATGAAGGACTTTATTTTGAAACTGAATGAAATTAGTGCCTCATTTCTAGTCAACAATGAACAGTCCCTGCTATTCAGTACCAAGCAATGATTTGGGGAGGGCATTTAACTTTAAGTTTTTTTTTTCCCCTCAGATCTTTATTGGAATATAATAGCTTTACACTGTTGTGCCAGTTTTTGCTGTACAACAAAGTAAATCAGCCATATTTATACATATATTAACTTTTAAATATATTAAAACATGCAAAAGGATGAAAGTCTAAGTATCTGGGTTAATTTGTAGGCAGATTCCTAAAGAAGGTCCATATTTATCTTTCTACTTCATATTTATTGTTTGTAACATTGTTTCTAGGGTTAAATATGTTGTTGTAAGCCAAAAGCAACTGGGAGCTTAAACATGTAACCTCTCATGTCTCAGGATCGTTATCTGTAAAAGTCACATGCTGTTGAGAGGATTAAATGAGGAATAATGTCCTGTTCTGCCAGGTCCTCTGTTTAGCTCCAACCACCAAAAAAAAAGTTGATGGATATTTAAAACATTTCAACATGTTTATGTGAGAATGTCCACTGTACTCATTCTGAAAGCAAACGTTTCACCAGTTGTTCCTCGTACATTATTTTACAACTTCCTATAACCAATGTCATACATTTCATTTCCACACTGGATAATGTAGAAATAAAAGGGCACTAAATACATTTTTCTCAGATACATCTGAGTACATTTCACATTACATTTCTAGAAGGGAACATAACCTATGCTTTATCATTAACTGTCCACTGTATTCTAAGTATGGCAATTACAGCCTCATTGTAGTTCACAGAATTTAGAGATCTGAAAATTCTCTTAAAGGTTCTCATCACCATCTCAGCTTGATTAAGGCAATAGCTTGCTTGCTAACTGCTCATGTTAGCATTTCTTTCTCTCTTCTATAAGGCCTCCTCAGGAGGGGATCTGGCCATGTCTGAATGGTATAGCAGGAGCTGCAAAGCAGCTACCAAAATGGACAGGGCTCACACTGTCAAGACAGCAGCAACAGCTAAATTTTTCTGCAAACTGAGTGACAAATGCAATATTATGGAATAAAATTTCTGAGTTATCTGATACACGTACTCATGTTTGCTTTATGAAGTTCAACAAAGTCTTATGACCTGATAGAAACACAAGTCCATGAATGTGGAAGTCCTTAGCATTTGCTTTTGGTAGTTGTGCTCATACAGGATGACAGACTGTCGTGTGGTGTGCTTCTCTTTCCCTTTCATGCTTTCGGGACTACACTTCCCCTTTTCTTCCTAAGTGCGACTTCACATTCTCAATTCTCAATAACTATATATTAATCTTACATAACTCGTGTTACAATCTAGCCGGTAAACACCCCTTTTCTCCTTCTTAGAGGTGAGGGTGATAATGCTTGCACAGTGATTCCATATTCATAAAGGAATTAAGCAGCTAGTCCTGCTCCCTCTGTGAACCTTGCTCCTGTGGCAAAAGCCAACATCACCGTCTCTGGGTTTTTGCTGGGACTAAAAGAGGAAGTTATAACAACTGCAGCACCAAGTAGACTGACTTTCCCTTTCAGTGAAAGAGATTCCTTTTATTCCATGACCACAGCTAAGAAACAGTTATTGACAAAGTAATCTCTGCCTGGCAAGCTCTAGAAGTGCTAGGCTGTGCCCAAACCTAGAAGAAAGTCTCAACTTTATGAAAAGTGTAGGGAGGTTCCCCCTTCTTGATCTCCAGGGTTCCTCAACTATTTATTTCGTGTCTCTTAAAATATATTAGTTGATAGAAATAATTCAATTTCATGTCTCACTAGTGACAGTTCATTTAAGTTTGTTTTAGAAGGTAAAAATACATTGTTGGAGAAAATTTCCAGTGCCTAGCTTGTATTCAAAGTTTAAATAAGTCAAGAGAAAAAAAAAATAACTCTGTCAAAAGCTACAAGGAAATAAGAACTAGAACTCCAAAGAGTCAAAAATAAAACCTCCTATCAGTCTATGGGATAATCTTGTGATTTTTTTTTTTTTTAACTTTCAGATGTCAGGTATGGCCATTTACTTACTCAACAGAGTGCCCTATATTAACATAAAAAGCATGATGTGGAGGTAAGCAAATATGCAAACACATGATGATCATTTGAAAGCTGAAATCTAATTCTAAATATAGTCTGGCTTTTCAGATTTACAAGTATAATATCCCCAGAGTAGGAAACAGAAAACTAGCCCTCATTTTACTTCTAGAGAGAAAGGGGAGAAAAAAAAAAAAAAAGGACTCCTGAACTTTCTACATATAAGAAAAACAAGATGCTCCAAGGGAATAAATGTGCACTGGGGAGAGGAGAGATTCTCTGACAAGTGCAGGACTGGAGTGGGAGGACTGAAAGAATGAACACTACAGGAAATGTTTCTAAGATGGTCTTCAAAAGATGAATAAGGGGACTTCCCTGGTGGCGCAGTAGCTGAGAATCTGCCTGCCAATGCAGGGGACACGGGTTCAATCCCTGGCCTGGAAAGATTCCACATGCCATGGAGCAAACTAAGCCTGTGTGCCACAACTACTAAGCCTGCGCTCTAGAGCCAGCGAGCCACAACTACTGAGCCCACCTGCTGCAACTACTGAAGCCTGCATGCCTAGAGCCTGTGCTCCGCAACAAGAGAAGCCACCACAATGAGAAGCCCGCTCACCACAGTGAGGAGCAGCCCTTGCTCACCAAAGCTAGAGAAATCCCGCACACTGCAACAAAGACCCCATGCAGCCGAAAGAAAGAGAGAGAGAAAGAAAGAAAGGAAGGAAGGAAGGAAGGAAGGAAGGGAACTATGTAGTAAACTCATGTACTTTTACATAGATATTTGAGGCACAAGTTTTACAACTTTGTCTATATATTTCTTCAAACTAGAAGAATTAAAAATATATACACTGATGGCTATGATCATGACGGAAAGGTTAAATTATCTTCACTGTGTGTTACTGAAGTAAATTACACATGGTTAAGTACACAGAAAAATTATAGAAAAATACTTCAAAAAAGATTTGTGTCCTTGAAAGAACATGTTTCAGTTACTAAGGACATTCCCTGATGTGGAATGCTGACAGTATTGACTAAACCAGGTTAGATATAATTGCTTTGGTGAGCAGGCAAGCTTCCTGCTTTTCCAAGATGCATGTCACAATGTTTATGAGTCATTCTCATGTGACTTGCTCATACTACAAAACTCACCAAGAAAAGGTAGCGCTCTTGTGCTGATGTGTTCCTAGCAGCTAGTTTGAGGATCTGTCCTTCTTTTATTAGTTCATTTGAAGGATTTACAATGTCTTCTTCTTCTCCCAACATTTCATAAATCTCTAAAAGTTTCTTTAGGTTCTCCTAGGAAATTAAAACAAAACAAGATCAAATATAAGGAGGTTCCACCTTAGTGCCTTTAATCAATGACCTTAGCTAAAATACACATAATTCAGAAGAGACTGGAACTAAGCATAAATTTTAGTATAAAGTATGTCAATTATGAGCAAATTAAAACCTGGGAGAAGAGGGAAGAAGATTACTCTAGATAACACTAAATGTAAACAATCTTATTTGTTCACTTGTATCAACTAATTTGAGTCCAAACCTGTAGATAATATCAGACTATATTATTGGCAATTATCTAACTAGAATATTCCCATTTCCTCTGAAAACCACTTACCATTTTTCTTATTGCAGTATTAGAATGGCTTGCTGCTGTAGAGATAATTTCAAGTGATTCTAAATAGGAAAAAAGAAAAGTAAATGTATTTTTTCCTCACTATGTTACTAGATAGCTGAATAATATACAGTACTGTAATGTACATATATTATTAGATACATGGTAATCCATTTATAAGTTGGATACTTTCAAAAGTTCATTTGTAAGCAGATTGTTTGGAACTTGAAGGGTATTTCCTCACTAAAAGTCATATGCAGTGAGCAGGCTCTCACGTACATTTAACCCATAAGGGATCTTCAAAATAAGAAACCCCGTGACACCAGCGTGGCACAAGGATTCTGTCAGGGGCTTTCAGATAGATTACGTCAGTTCATTCTTATTCATTCTTGAATGGAAAGTATGTTAGTTTCATTCAGCAGATGAAAGAAATAGAGAGTGATGTGACTTGGCTAAGCTCACAAATTATGATACTGAAGGGCTACGTTTGAACCTAAGTCTTCTGACTCAAAGTTATGCAACATCTCAGTAGTAGTATTTTGCTAGGTTTATGAGCAAATTAACCACTGAGCATAATCAGTTTTCCTTGGAAAAACACACTCACAGTTCTAGTCTAGGTGAAAGGGAATTTTCCGACGCTAATGTCAATGGAGGGTTTTGTTGCTAGGGCAGGTGGTAGCGAGAGATGGGAATGGGAACTCTGATATGGGCAAGGTGGGAGCTTCGGGACTACTGATGAAGAGATGTGGAAGCTGAGGCTTCCCGCTGGATTAACCTGAGAGAGTGTTCTCCATCCTACATCATGTCCTGCTCTCGGACTTTCTTTCCTATCTTAGGAATACTGGTTGGGTTAGTTGTGTTAGAAGATAATGAGTGAGACAGGAATAAAGTTTTCTCAGGGAAAATGTTAACTGACACTAAACAGCACCATTTTTTCTTTTGTCTTCGTGTAGAGAGAGGCAGAGAGAGAGCACTTTGCTTAGGCTATTTTTACATAGTAAATGCCATCTTAATGTTCTGGGTACGTATCACCTACCTAATTAACCAGCAGCACCAGTAATTATGAATGGTTGTGGTCTTCCTGTGAGAAGGAAATTGTGTATTGCTATTCCAGATGTCTCTAAGACTATAGTTTTATATTTCGGAGTTAATGATTAACGTGAAACCAGCATGAGAAATGTGATTTGCATTGCTCTAAGCCTATGATTTGGGCTAAAAAGTGCTTCCCTAATTGAGGTGCTGATGACAATTTCCAGTGAGGTTATTTTCTGGCACCAGTGTTTTACTCAAGTGGCTATGAGACCTATTTCACTTTGAAATCACAAGGCTACTTGGACACCAAATTATCCCATAACAGAAAGCAGTGGGGTGGGGGAGTATTTACTTTTAGCATCATTCCAGTCTGGAGAATCAGGGGGCAATTTCCTTAGGTAGTCCTTAAGGAGCATCTCATACCGGGGAATCCGCTGAACAGGTTCCAACATGTGATGCTGCAAAGTCAAGCTCCCACAGATCTTCTGTTTCTGTAATGAGAGAGGTTTTTAAAGAAAGATTTAAAAATTAGTTAGCCAGTCTAAAAAAACTCAATGTAACAGAACTTTTATTAAGGGCAGCATTCCCCTACAAAGTGTGGTCTGTGCATCACCTGTATTAAATGTATCTGGGATGCTACTGAAAATGGAAATTCTGAACCCCATCCCAATCTATGAAACCACAATTTTGAGGCCGTGGCCTGGGCATATGCATTTAAAAACACCCCCAATTCTTCCAGTAAAGTCTGAGGGCCTCCAATCTACTCTAAGAAAGAAAAATCAAGCAGAATTTTAAGCAAGAAAATTCCAGATTGATGGCAGTCCACTTCAGTTAGTCACTACAAGGCTTTATCAGGTCACATTATTAAATCATACTCCAGAGATTTTCAAAAGAGGCATCTATTTAATGAGGTTCACTAAGTAACACTGTATTAAATGACTTTGGACTCAGCAGAAACTACTTCATAATAAGGCTACCATAAATGTCATTTCCTTTGAACTTAAAAAAGACTCCACATGTAGAAAAGTGACAAGAAAATCTTAATTTTTCATTAGGTCACAGCATTCTTTTCCATTAGAAATCAAATTCTAAAACAGATCTCCTTTGCTTAGGGCAAAATTGAGTCTATAGGACATGCTTTCAGTAAGCTGTCAACATGGAAGGAGAGAAAAAAGATTACTTGAAAAATAAGATGCGTTCTGGTTCATATTAAACAAAACAGAAACCCTCTTAATATATTTATCGATGACCATGATCAGGGCACTGCACGGTAAAAAATGTTGTATTGAGATATGATGTTTGCATTCAAAGCTAACAAGAAACTAAAAGCTTCATAGAGAATAGAATACTTACACATGCAGGCTTCGGGCAGGGAAAAGAGGAAGGCCAGGGGGTAAGTGCAGGAAGAGGGACCTTAGAGAACAGGCTCAAGACAGTGGGGCATGAAGTATGTTTAATGAAAGGAAGCAGCTGAGTTCTGCTGGGAAATAAGATATTTATAAGGAACTAGAAGATGAGGAAGAAAAGGTAATGTGGGGTAATAATTTCAAGCTGGGTTTAGATTTATTTCATCTAATGCAGGTTTTCATGCAGGGGAGTGATATCATTAGATATGACAGCTATTAAGATTAACCTACTGCAATGTGGCTTTAGGAAGATGTGGAAAAACTAGTTTGGAAGTTATTGTAGACCAGGAAAAAAGTAAAAAGAGCCTAAAATCAGCATGGAAGCTGAGGGCTAATGGCTTTCCTTAATAAAGTGTAAGATATTAATATTATAAGTTATCACCTTTGATTTTCTCCAGTAAACCCATGGAGTGCACGCACGCACGCGCGCACACACACACACACACACACACACACACATACATCCAGGAAAATATTGCTCATCCCCAAATTTTTACACGAAGAAACTGACTCAGAAAAGTTAGGGGAGTTTTCTAAGGTCAAGTAACTATAAGTGGCATACTAGAATCCTAAATTAGTCAGTTGATTCTCAATCTACCACTCCTTTCATAACTCCATCGTTTCCTCACAATATGGAGAAGACAGGCATCAGTCATTGCTGAGATAGAGCTTTAATATTTGATGAAATGACAACAATGCATGGTGAGCACTTACGATGCAACAAGCTCCATGCTAAGTCCCTTGAATATATTATCTAACAGGCAAATGAACACATATAGAGAATGAAGAAAAGTGATAAATTAAAGCCCAAGTGGTCAAATTCTGTTGAATAAAAGAATAATTGGTGCTGTGTGATAAATCCAATCACATAACCACAAGCTACTCTATGCAAGGCACAAAAGGTCAGGTGGAAAAAATGTTTGTAAGCTTAAGACAGGATTGGAACAGGCTGACTTTGTATTGGCGACAGGATGTTCATACAGAATTGTGTAGCGAGCACTTAACACTACGTAATTGGAGTTCAGGGGTAGAGGAACAGACTTAGAAATAATGGCCCTATAAGCATCTGTATGACACAATGGTTAAAGGCTTGGGAAACTATGACATCATTGAGAATGTGGTGAGAAAGAAGCTTATGAAGGGCAAAATCCTGCCCACATTTCAATATTAGCAAAAGGGGTTAGTGAAAGAACCAAAGGAGCCAGTGTTCAGAAAGGTAGATGAGCGCTTAATCATGAGAGAAGAGATGTTCAAAAAAAGGAGCGAAGGGAAGAGCAGGACTTTTGCACTTTGCTGTACAGTAGAAACTAATACAATGTTGTTATAAAGTAATAAAAATTAAAAAGAAAAATAAAAAGTAACTTGAAAGCTGGATAAAATTCATTTTAACAACAATAATCATTTCAACACTTTGGAAATCGACCAAAGGCACATAACAATCTGAAAAGTGTTTGTTTTAAAAACTGCTGAACTTTGGGTAAGAGGAGTAAGAATCTGTGGTATTCTGGTCTGGGGCTGCACCTATTCCTCCCCCAGCTCAGGCACTGAGAAGATTTTGCCAGGGTGGGACAGGCTGTGCGGGCTGTCTGTTTCTCTGCTGAAGCTGACGGAGGGCTCATTTGATTTAAGTGGTGAACAACATGCCCAGCAACACTGCCAGTGGAAGTGTCAGACCCCGAGGTGGGCAAGTGGAGAGACCAATCACTTTAATAGCCTGAAGCTGTGTGGTGGTCGTACAATCATCTCCTTGGCTGAGGCTGTGTGAATCATCAGCAGAGACACAAGAGAGCCCAAGCCAGCAGACTCCTGGCCACTATGAGGTTGTGGAGATGCAGACAGAAGATACAGATAGGAGATGTGAAAGAGCCCCCTGGACTTGGAAATGGCCTGATCTTTATTTAAATGGGTGCCCCTCCACAGATAGGGCCATCAGCAGAAGAGAGAAGCTGGCTGGATCTAGGTAGTTAAGCATCTGTGTTCAATAACTGTTTGATTTTTTTTAAGTTCTTTACTGGAAGATAATTGCTTTACACTCTTGTACCAGCTTATGAGGTACACCAAAGTGAATCAGCTCTATTTATACACATATCCCCATATCCCCTTCCTCCTGCGACTCCCCCCCAATCCTCCCCGTCCCAGCCCTCTAAGGCATCACCCATCATCGAGTTGATCTCCCTTTGTTATACAGCAACTTCCCACTAGCTATCTATTTTACAGGTGGTAGTATATATATGTCTATGCTACTCTCTCACTTCGTCCCAGCTTCCCCTTCACCCCCCACAATGACTGTTTGATTTTTAACCTACACAGGTATAGGGGAAATCCCTATAAAGCCAAGATCACATACAAACACAAGAATATTCAGCAAAAAACTGAGCAGAGACATTAGTGGTTGCATACCAGAGGAGAGAGAAAAGTTCATAGATTTAGTCTAAGCAAGTTAATAAACAAACAAAAAAAACAAAAGTAACCGCAGCCACTCTAGGAATATCCGAATCTGGAGTTCCCACAAAATAGGTTATCTAAAATGCCCACTATTCAGCCAAAAAAAAAAAAAGAGAGAGACAGAGATTCAAATAAAGAGAAGTGTTAACCTATACTGAAGAAAAAAGGCAGCCAAATGAAACTGTCTGAGTGAACTCAGCTATTGGATGCAGCCATCGTTAAGTATGTTCAAATAAAGGTCATCATATGTGAAGCACATGAAAAGTATAAAACAACACATGCACACATAGCTATTTTCAAGGAGGAATCAGACATTATAAAGATGAACCAAATGAAAATCCTGGAGCTGAAAAGTCCAATAACTGAAATGAAGAATTCACCCCATAGACTCAACAGCAGAAACAAGATGGCAGCAGAAAAATCAGTGAACTTGAAGGAAGATTAGTTGAAATTATACAATCTAAAGCACAAAGAGAAAAAAGATGGAAGGAAAATGGACAGGTCTCAGAAACTTGTGTAATGAAAGCATAAAATTCAAAGACACAATGGCCAAAAACTTCTCAAACTGATTTAGAAAACTCTACACATCCAAGAAGCTCAATCAACTCCAAGCAGGATAAATACAAAAAAGATCCACATCATTTTCAAACTGTTAAAAGCCAAAAACAAAGCAAAAACTTTGAAAGTAGCAAGAGAAAAGTGATTCACTACAGACAGATGACTATCAATACAATTAAGAGCTAACTTCTCATCTGACACAATGGAGGACAGAAAGCAGCGAAACGACAAACTGCAGAAAAGAAAAAAGCGATCAGCTAAGAATTCTGCATCTAGCAACACTATCATCCGATAGTGAAGAAAAAAATAAAGATTTCCCAAATAAACAAAGGCCAAGAAAATTCACTGCTATTCACTCTGCCTCACAAGAAACACATCATTTGCACGCTGAAAGGAACTTATTCCAGAAACGGTAAATACATGGGTTAAAAACATATTTGTAGATACATTTTTTCTTTTTTTAAATTGAAGAATAGTTTGATTTACAATGTTGTGTTAGTTTCTGGTATACAGCAAAGTGATTGAGTTACACATATATACTCTTTTCATTTTCTTTTCCATTATGGTTTATCACAGGATATTGAATACAGTTCCCTGTGCTATACAGTAGGACCTTGTTGTTTATCTTTTATATATAGTAGTTTGAATCTGCGAATCCCAAAATTCTAATTTACCTCCCCACCCCCATTAAGCTTGTTTTCCATGTCTGAGTCTGTTTCTGTTTCATAAATAAGTTCATTTGTGTCATATTTTAGATTCCACATATAAGTGATGTCACATGGTATTTGCCTTTCTCTAACTTGCTTCACTTAATATGATAATCTCTAGGTTGATCCATGTTGCTACAAATGACTATTTCATTTTTTATGGCTGAATAGTATTTCATTGTATATATATACTACATCTTCTTTATCCATTCAACTGTAAATGGACATTTAGGTTGCTTCTATGTCTTGGCTACTGTAAACAGTGCTGCTATGAACATTGGGGTGCATGTATGTTTTCGAATTCAAGTTTTCTCTGGATATATGCCCAGGAGTGGGATTGCTGGATCATATGGTAACTCTATTTTAAGTTTTTAAGGAACCTCCATACTGTTCTTCACAGTGGCTGCACCAATTTACATTCCCAAAACAGTGCTGGGGGTTTTTTTCCACACCCTCTCCAGCATTTATTATGTGTAGTCTTTTTTAAAAAATTAATTAATTAATTTATTGGTTGTGTTGGGTCTTAATTGCTGCACAAAGGCTTTGTCTAGTTGCAGTGAGCAGGGACCACTCTTCACTGCAGTGCATGGGCTCCTCATTGCTGTGGCTTCTCTTGTTGCAAAGTACAAGCTCTAGGTGCATGGGCTTCAGTAGTTGTGGCATACAGGCTCAACAGCTGTGGCTCATGGGCTCTAAAGCACAGGCTCAATAGTTGTGGGGCACAGGCCTAGCCACACCAAGGCATGTGGGATCTTCCAGGAGCAGGCATCAAACCCTGCACTGGCAGGCAGATTCTTAACCACTGCGCCACCTAGGAAGTCCCTTGTAGACTTTTTAATGATGGTCATTCTGACTGGTGCGAGATGATACTGCATTATAGTTTCAATTTGCATTTCTCTGATAATTAGTGATGTTGAGCATCTTTTCATGTGCCTTTTGGCCACCTGTATGTCTTCTTTGGAGAAATGTCTATTTAGGTCATCTGCCCATTGTTGATCGGGTTGTTTGCTTTTTTGTTACTGAGTTGTATGAGTTGTTTGCATATTTTGGAAATTAAGCCCTTGTGGGTTGCAACATTTGCAAGTATTTTCTAGTCCATAGGTTGCCTTTTCGTTTTGCTTACGGTTTCCTTTGCTGTGCAAAAGCTTGTAAGTTTAACTAGGTCCCATTTGTTTAATTCTGCTTTTATTTTTATTGCCTCAGGAAACTGACCTAAGAAAACATTTGTACAATTTATGTCAGAGAATGCTTTGGCTATATTCTCTTCTAGGAGTTTTATGGAGTCATGCCTTATATTTAAGTCTTTAAGCCATTTTGAGTTTATTTTGCATATGGTGTGAGGATGTGTCCTAAATTCATTGATTTACATGCAGAGGAGACTGTCTTTTCTCCATTGTATATTTTTGTCTCCTTTGAAGATTAACTGACTGTAGGTGTGTAGGTTTATTTCTGGGCTCTCTATTCTGTTCCACTGATCCACACATCTGTTTTTGTACCAATACTGTGCTGTTTTGATTATTGTAGCTTTGTAGTATTGTCTGAAATCTCGGAGGGTTATGCTGCTAGCTTTGTTCTTTTTCCTCAGAATTGCTTTGGCAATTCTGGGTCTTTTATAGTTGCATATAAATTTTGGGATTATTCATTCTGGTTCTGTGAAAAAATGCCATGGGTATTTTGATAGAGATTGCATTAAACCTGTAGATTACTTCAGGTAGTACGGCCATTTTAACCACACTAATTCTTTCAATCCAAGAGCATGTGATACCTTTCCATTTCTTTGAATCATCTTCAATTTCCTTTATGAATGTTTTATAGTTTTCAGCATGTAAGTCTTTTACCTCCTTCATCAGGTTTATTCTTAAGTATTTTTTTTTTTTGGCTGCAATTTTAAAAGGGATTATTTTTTTACTTTCCCTTTTTGATATTTCATTGTTAGTGTAAAGAAATGCAACAGATTTATGTATGTTAATCTTGTATCCTGCTATATTGCTGAATTTACCAGTTCTAGTAGTTTCTGTGTGGAGTCTTTAAGGGTTTTCTATATATAGTATAATGTCATCTGCATATAATGACAATTTTACCACTTCTCTTCCAATTTGGATACCTTTTATTTCTTTTTCTTGTCTGATTACTTTGGCTGGGACGTCCAATACTATGTTGAATAGAAGAAGTGAGAGTGGGCATCAGTCTTGTTCCAGATTTCAGTGGGAAGGCTTTCAAGCTTTTCACCACTGAGTATTATCCTGGCTTTGGGTTTGTCATGAATAGTTTTTCTTATGTTCAGAAATGTTCCGTCAATACCCATCTTTGTAAGAGTTTTTATTATGAATGGATGTTGCATTTTATCAAATGCTTTTTCTGCATCTATTGAGATGATCATGTGGTTTTTATCTTTTGTTGATGTTGTATATCACACTGATTTGCATATAGATACCTTTTTTTTAATATTCTCTTTACTTCTTTAAAAGGCATAAAATTGTACAAAACAGTAATCATATCAGTGTATTAATGAGCTTAAAACACATATAAAAAATATTTATGTAACACAAAAGAAGGCAGTCGGAGCAACAGAATCCCCACCCAAATAATCTTATGTGATCTAAAGAATTCCTTTTCAATATTTAAACTTTAGCAAAGAAGTAGTTATTAACAGTTTTGACTAGAGAGTCAAAGAGAAATTGCTGTGATATTATTAAAATGTGTTATCCAGGTTTGACAAAATTTTAAAAGTCAGGACACATACATAAAATGACAAAAAACAAAAACAAAAAACCCACAAAATAAAACAAAACAGAATACAGCTGATCCTTGAACATGGGTTTGAAATGCAAAGGTCCACTTAAATGCACATTTTTTCTTTAGTAAATACATACTACATTACTACATAATCCATGGTTGGATGACTCCATGGATGCATAACCACAGATATGGAGAGCTGACTATAAAGTTATACTGAGATTTTCAAACACGATGGGGATCAGTGCCCCAACCCCTCTGTTACTCAAGGGTCAACTGTAATTATGCTTCCAAAATGTCAGGGTTTATAGAAATCATTCTTTATACTCATTCCAACATCTCAGCCTCTGAAAGTAAGCAAGAGAGACACACAGCTGAATGGGAATTTACTTTGTAAATTTATGTGGACCCTGATAAAGCCAGACTCTCCTTGCCTCAAAAGCAAATGGAGAATTCACTGTTCAGTATATTGCATGTGCTCGATAAATATTTTAACCTTGCAGAGATGATTTTTGCATAATTCAGAGTAGAATGGAATTTGGCTACATGTCTCAAATCTCTCAATCTAAATTTTAGATTTAGAAGACCTTATAATTTGTACAGAAAAAGTAATTTATATCTTTGAACAAAAGAGTCCTATTACCTGAATTTCTTCAACTACTAATTTGAACTGGGGAATACGCTCCGTCATGTTTTTAACCAATTCCATTGCATTATCAAATCCCTTCACATATTCTCCATACATCTTAAGGAATGGTGCCAATTTCTGAAGGATGTCGCCAATTCTAGGAGCAGTTTCCCTGTATGAAACATAGAAACAAGTCATTAAGATTTCTTACAGAATAAGAGTATTAACAGGACTCCAAATGAAGTAATCACTTTCTACACGCACCCTGTGCTTTATCGGATGCACTTTCCTGTGAGATTGATACAGAGTGAAGAAGCATCTTTTTAAAGGGAGTTTAGGAATGACACAGTAAAGAGAAACGCTATGGAATTCCTGAAAAGCTCCAGACTATCCCTAATACCTTGTCTCCACTAATCAAACTCTAGTTTGGAAAGCAGTGATGAAATCCTTTTCAACGAAAGACAAAAATGTACCACAAGGTCTTTCAGTGGTCTTTCACATAAGAACCTTGCATAAATGTTTGTGTATAGCTCTGTGTAGCGTTATTATTTCAATTTAACAGATGAATAACACAGCTTCTAGTAGGACTGCCTTAGATGTATTATTTGCCATCTACTCCTCTTACCATTCTTGCATTCTTTTCTCCAGCTCTGGCAATAGGAATTTACTATGGAAGGCATTTATTGATGAAATATTAGAAAAGATTTTATTCACCATCTCTGCTGGAAATGAGCCTCGATTTGCTTCTTCCAATAGTTTGCAATAAAATACCTGAAAGAGAATAAAGCAAACGTTACTTCAAATTTATTGCTTAACCATCTAGCACTGTGCTAACACACATAGTAGGGCTCTTAGTAACTTTTTGTTGAATAAATGGAAAAGCTCATGATTCAAGAATCAATCATTTTTGCAATGTAGGAGTGAGTATATGCTTTGATTAAGAAGAATCAGGAATCAGAACTGGAAAACTTTGACTCTAAGCTAGGCTATGCCTCTATCTGTGGGATGTTAATCTTTTCTGTTTCAGAGAATTTCCAGCTGAGGTTAACAGGATTTTACCCTTTCTATCCATGGATAGAGTTAAGAGATATGGAAAACTATATATACGCATAATAGCTGTGGTATTTTCCACTCCTTTTATATTATGAGTAATTTCTATGGCACTTATTACACATTGCCCTTTATTATAATTTGTTGGCATGAATCTCATTTTCCCTATTAAAGCTGTACACTCCTTGGGGAGGGCGAACATTGGGATTTAGTTCTCACAGTAGAACAGGTGCTTAAAAATAAGTGGTCAGCGTATGAACAAGAGAGTAGTTCAGCTCTCAGATATTTTTCTGCTTTAGTAAATAATAATGACAAAAAGATCTTCTCTTGTACATAGTAACAGGTATTTTAAAAACAGTAAAAAAAAAAAAAAAAAAAGTTTTGCAGTCTTAGCTCTACTCCAGTAGGGCTACTTATACCTCTTAATTGCCATTCTGTTAAATGTAGGCAGAAGGAGGTCTGTTCTTTCATAATGTCCAGGTGGTTGTTTATTTTCTAAATTCACCTCCATTGCATTTTCTTGGGAGGCAAAAAGAATACAAAATTATGTCCTTAGAGACTCCAATAAGATACTGTAGTAATTAAGACTCTAAATTCTAAAAGGTCAGCAATAGCAGCTGACAAGATAATATGGCTGGAAAAAAAAAAGTGCAACTTGATAAGAGGAAAAAACACACCTCCACTATGGGAATACCTAAAAATTTCAGGTCTGTAATCTCCATGAGGAGAAACACTGTTTCTAAGGCACAAATCAACATGCATTGATTGACTTATGGTGAAATTCTTTGGAAAGTGAATATTTGAGCTACAGACTCAATCTCAGAGAACACAAGTCTTAATCTGGCCCCTTAAGGCCCACCCTAACAGGTATGTAGTTTATTCTAGGAACCACTGATAAAGAGGCGTACCCAGGATGGCCTGCTCCCACCAAGTTCCATTTTTCAAATTGCAATAGTGGGGCAATTCTTTGTGCAACTAACACTCAAATATGACAACTTTCTCCTCTAATAAGAAGATTCTGTATTAGCAGACAATCTACCAATTATCTTGATCTTCTATCACTGAGACAGGATTAAGAGGCCATTGTGTTTTAACAGTTATTCTTAATTGATACATTTTAAAACTTTCTTTGCAAATGTATATTTGAGATGATTCACAAGCCTCTACCATGATGAAAGTACAAAATGTTATTCACATTTGCAACGAATATTTACACCAGGCACTGTATTCATTATGCAAACTCTCTCTCAAAATTCCTCCTGGCCCTATGACTGCAGCACTTCAGATCGCTCACAAGGCCTCAACAGCAGGTGTGCCAAGAATCAGTGATGTAGTCATGTCAGCATTAGAATCTCCTATTCAGTAACACGGTCTTCAAGATTACAAGAAGTGGTCAAGAAACAGAGTAGTCTTTAGGGTTAAAAGACACAAGTAAAGAAGGCATTTTGTGACTCACACAGCGAGTCTTTCAACCTGTTTTTTATGAATTATGACACCACCTTTATACCTAATGAATTCACTGACAGAGTGGAAAATGTTAGAGCTTTCCCTGAGGAAGTTGCTTTCACTGGCCAAAAATGGCCAGGCCCTTCTTGCAGTTTCTAAAACAATTTAATTACTAAGTTAAAATGACGCACAATGCCAAAAAAATAAAATAATTCTGAAAGGGAAAATATTACCTGATCTAAGAGGTCAAGTCTGCTGACGTATGCTCTTTCTGTAAGCAAAAGTTCATTGGCTATTTTGTGAAGTTTTTGCTCATTAGTCTCCTAAAAATAGAACAGATATTCACATATTAGGAAATAAAGCTTGGACAGTATTTCTCAATTAATAAACATTGTCAAATGGTTTCATCAAAAGTTTTCTTAAGCTTCTCAAGCACCCAGTTCCTTTCAGTCATTAAGGAACATCCAACCAGAAATGAACAAAGTGAGCAATCAGCAATCTGCTAGATTTTATCTACAACAACTTCTTTAAGTTATAACTTCTTTGATCTCTGTATCAATTAACACTATCATCTATCTTCTCCTTGAAACATCTTTTATCTTTTTTTTTTACTTCCCAGATCCTGTACTTTCCTCATTTTTCTCTTACCTCTCTTAGGCTACTCTTTGGACGTGTGTTTTTTTATCACTCTCTCAAAGATTCTTTATTAGCTCTATGCACGTAACTTTCTACCTTAAAATTTTTTATTATGGAAAATTTCAATCATATGTAAAAGCAGAGAAAATAGTAAAACAACCCCCCACATGTCCATCACCAAGATCCAACATCAACTCGTTGTCTTTTTAAAAAAATTATTTATTTATTTATTTATTGGCTGCGTTGGGTCTTCATTGCTGCAAGTGGGCTTTCTGTAGTGGCAGAGAGCAGGGGGCTACTCTTCATTGCGGTATGTGGGCTTCTCATTGTGGTGGGCTCTCTGGTGGAGCACGGGTTCTAGGTGCACAGGCTTCAGTAGTTGTGGCAGGAGGGCTCAGTAGTTGTGGCTCACGGGCTCTAGAGCACAGGTTCAGTAGTTGTGGCGCACGGGCTTAGCTGCTCTGCAGCATGTGGGATCTTTTTGGACCAGGGCTCGAACCCATGTACCCTGCATTGGCAGGTGGATTCTTAACCACTGCGCCACCAGGGAAGTTCCTCAACTCATTGTTAATCTTCTTTCATCTATGCCTCCACCACCTCCCTCTACCTATATTATTTTTAATTAAATCTAGACTTTATTATTTTCTTAGTTTATATTTACTTAACCCTTAACTCTCTTTGTATAACCGTGCTAATGCCATGAAGATAGGAACACTTTTTCCTCGTTGACTGCTCCGTCTCTTGTGTCTGTTATAGTGCTTCAGTAGAACCCTGGCATTCAGTAACATCCACTGAAGGAATGAATGGGAAGCAGTCTCACATGCCTGACTATTGCTGGACAGTTATTATCACTCTAACATGTTGCCAATCTAAGACCAAACACCTCGTTTCTATAAAATCTCCACTCTACCATCAACCCCCCAACCTTAACAGCCTAGCAATGGTTCTATCCCTTTCCAGTTAGCTGACTTACATTACTTTAAACTTAGTTCCCTACCACAAAATCCAGTCAGCCACCAACTCCTTTTTATGGCATTTTGTCTTTAGCATCCATCTTTTAAATTCTCATCACTGCCACCTTGTTTTGCTCATACCTTCTCTCAAGCCCAGGCCCATCAACAGTTGCCCAATTATCTGACTCCATTAGTTTTTTTTGGCTCTAACCCACCTTGAATACTATTGTATGAGCAATCTTTCTAAAACCCTGCTCACCTAATCCTAATTCCCATAGGGGGGAAAAATCTTCAATAGACCTCAATGACAGGATAAAAATCCAGACTCTGTGTACCATCCAGAGTTTTTTCTACCTACTTACTTCGCTGAAATACTCTTTTCATTCTAGGAGAGTATGAAATATAATGAGTTTAGTAAAAACTTTAGTACCAAAGCAGACCAAAGTATACTTTAAATCAGTGTCTAACTTGTATAAATGCTACATATTAAACTGTGTATAACATGCTAGTAAGTTGTACAAATGCTTCATTGTGTTAAACACATATGGTATCTATTTTATGCTTTATATGCAATATATGTTCTAATGTGGAAAGTTACCATGTTGCTTCTTACAGAATTGAGGAATTTTTATGTGAAGTCTTTAGGGTAAAGTAACATAATATGTTTAAATAATTTGTGGTCTTAGAAACACTGAAATAAGAACTATGTAGTAATCGGGACTTCCCTGGTGGTCCAGTGGTTAAGACTCTGAGCTCCAAATGCAGGGGGCCCAGGTTCGATCCCTGGTCAGGGAACTAGATCCTGCATGCCAGAACTAAAAGATCCCATGTGCCACAACTAAGACCCAGCTCAGCCAAGTAAATAAATTAAAAACAACAAAAAAAAGATCTATGCTGTACTCAAATTCTAAATTAGTCAAGGTTTTGGTTTACCTTAATAAACTCAAGAGTAAATTACCAGCATTGCTGCTTGCCTGCCTGGCATTCTTTCTCCCCCTCTCTTAATGGTTTTATGTCTACCCCACGACTATGTAGCCTCTCCTTTGGGGAAACTGACCTAATCCACAGATCAAAAGGGGAGCCCTGAATGGTGTCACAATCAGGAGTACACAGCGATTGGTTCAGGAGCCAATGAGGCCAGGGAATATGCACTGGCAGGTTTGGAAAGGCAAGCTCCCTACTCCTAAGGAAGAACCATGGAAAAAGAAATCTCTCTTTGCTGCTCCGTGTAAATAAGGGTACCTGGAGGCTTGAGTGCTATGAGCAGCCATTCCATAACCACAGAGATGAAGCCAATAAACTTCCTCATTATTAAGCCAGGTTGAGTAACACTGGTGTTACCTGTAGTATCTTGATTCATATAAAAAACTTAAATACTAAGAAACATATATAGCATATTCCATGAAACTGATAAACTTTCAAGTAATTTTTAGACAATCACTATTATAGACAAGTAAAATATTTAATGAACTAAAAATGTGACTCTCAAAGCTGCAATTAAGTGTAATAAATAAATACATAAGAAATCTACCAACATCTCAGAAAAAGTGATCTGCTGTCCTACATACTCACAGGCAATACTACATACTACATCTTACATTCTACATACATACTACATACTCACAGGCAATACTACATACTACATCTTACATTCTACATACATACTACATACTCACAGGCAATACTGACCTGTACCAACACTAGAGCCATTTGTTTTCCTTTTTAAAGCCAGATTTCTTGACATGAAATTTACAATTAGCAAAACTCATCCTATTGGTGAATAGTTCTAGGAGTTCTGAGGAATTCTTACAATCATGCCACCACCACCACAATCAAGACACAGAACATTTCTATCGAAACTCTTCTTAGGTCTCTGCAGTCAACCCCACTCCTCTTCCACCAGCAGCTCCTAGTAATTGTTGATCTGGCTTGTTTCAGAATGTCATGTGAATTTTAGTGCCTTCTGAGTCTTGCTTTATCAAAATGCATTTAAGATACATCCAAGCTGTTGTTACTAGTGTTCATTCTTTTCAAGCCCTTCATTTTATACTAACAGTGGAGATATCTTTTTGACCCACTATACCCTTTTGTATATTCTAATTCTAGTTCTGACTAATATCTTTAAAGAAAACGATCCAGCAGAATTTGTGCCATGATAAAATAATACATCTTTTATGAGTCAGAGAATTCATTAAACAGGTCATAATGCCTATTACTGCTATGTAATGAAGTCACCCCTGAGGTCTTCCACATCCTACAAGATCCTAAATAGTAAGCTTATAAGAAACAATCTTTTGCTGACTGCAACTTATACTTGAGCCGAACATGGCAAATTGTGGGTATCCTGGTCATGTTTTTCAAAATCCAAGGGGATGCCAGCAGTGATTAGTAAAAGCCATATTCCTTCCACACAGATGGTCTTCTAACATTAGGTCCCTGACCTTGCGAAAGCCAACACAAAGGTAAGCAAAAGTAAACTTGCTGACATATGGTTTAATCACTCACATATAAGGTTTGTGAAAAGCTACCAGGGATTTTGTGGTGGAAGTGAGGACATCACAGACTCATGGAGACTTTCTTCAGGTTAATCACAACAATAATAACATCACCATAGTAAGAACAGCTAACAATTATTCACTGTGCCAGACGGTTATAAGTATTTTACATAGACTGACTGGTCCTTACAAGTCTATGAGTGCCATTATTATTCCTATTTTATAAGGAGTATACACACACAACAAAAAAAAATTCCAGAGCTTTAAAAAAAAAAAAAATCCAAGGCTCGAAGAGGCCACGGAACTTGCCCAAGGTCACACAGAACCCAACTGAATCAGATTTTGAGTAACTATTCAGTAAATAGTTGGCTCTCACTCTAACCCTTGCTCGCTACAAAAAACAAGACTGTATTAAGTGCCTACAAGTGAACAGACTAACAAAATATCAACTATCCACTTAAAAATGGAATGTGCATTTTCATTTATATACTGATTATTTTTCCAACATTAATTTTATTTAAAGCAGACTTTTTAGCATTTTAGTATTAACAGGTATAAAAAAAATTCAGTCATATTTGATGTTATAATATGATGGCTTCCAAATTTTAAAAAATGAGTTTAGTTTCTGAAACTTACCTATGAGTGCATTTAGGGAGAAATATATGATCTCTCTGCATGCACAGGGCACTATTATTCTATCACACTTATACTTAAATAATGCACAAAGTAGTTTTAACTGCTGGTACACTGGGGCTGTAGCCTGATATTTTTTTAAACAGGATTTTACTAAAGTCATTTTTGTGGTTCTCTGGAAAACAATAATGGTTACACAATACTGATTTGATGAGTAATGGAGCTGAACACACAGGCTTGACTTTTCAAAATAATTATAAATATGCTATTTAAAAAGTATCTTACTTTTGCTTTTCCTCTATAAAATAAAGGGATTGGTTTTCTTTTTTACTTGCAAATATATACTACACTCAAAGCTGATCCTCAGAGAATTGCCTCAAACAAAAATACACTAGAGTATACCTAAACTATCAGAACTGAAAAAGAAAGATACACTCCCCTTACAATAATAGACTCCATAATTAATTTTTTTCCTGCTCCTCTCTGCTTAATGCGTCCCTAGGCTATTCCAGAGTACCTTTACAGCTCCGATCATCTCTTCATAGAGCTCTGTTCCACTTTCACTTGGGGTTGGGTCAATCTAGTCATCAGTCACTGTACCACTGGCACATGAAGTGCTGCAGTGCCAGTTCTGCCTCCTTCCTTGCAGATGCCACCAGTTCCTGCAGCTCCTTTCAGACCTTTGGGCATGACTCTTCCATATTGCAGGAGCCGGGACAAAGAGCAGCTCACAGAGTCCATTAACTGGAGAAGCAGAAAATGCTCGTGTGGAGCCAGCAATTCACTCATTAGAATTTTAGCGCCATACGCCTGCCACATGCCTCAAAGCCCCAAGCAGGGGAGTCGATGTTTTGAAAAGAATTTCGCAAATGCCAATGAGCAACTGTTTCCTGAAAGATGCTTTAAGGGCAGAATTTTAAACTAAAAATGAATCAGATATTGATACTATGCTTTAGAACTCTTCCATACATGTTCTCATGTGATTTCATTTTAAGCAGGAAGATTTTTTTTTTCTAAAACCAGTGAATCAAAACAACTAAAAGCTCTTACAGCCTTTTCCATATGTATATTTATAACATATCCCATATGTTATATTTAAAATAAGATATAGGGTTTCCCTGGTGGCACAGTGGTTAAGAATCCGCCTGCCAATGCAGGGGACATGGGTTCGAGCCCTGGTCCGGGCAGATCCCATATGCCTCGGAGCGACTAACCCTGTGCACCAACTACTGACCCCGCCTGTTGCAACTACTAATGCCCGCACGCCTAGAGCCTGTGCTCCGAAACAAGAGAAGCCACTACAATGAGAAGTCTGTGCACTGCAAGAAGAGTAGCCCCCCGCTCTCCACAACTAGAGAAAGCCCGCATGCAGCAACAAAGACCCAGCACAGCCGATCAATTAAATAAATAAATAAATAAATAAATAGATAAATAAATAAATAAATAAAAAATATGTATATAAGTTATCAGGTATAATAGGACCAGAATGCATGTTTCTTGCTCATGGGGAATTTCTACCCAAATTCATCATCAGTTAACTGTATCCTGCCATGTAGAAGGAAGATGTGGTTTTGTATAGGTTACATGTTTCTGCATTCCCTGAAGTCCATTCTCTCATAGCAAGATGAGTCAACTTAGGAAACAGACGTGATTGTGTATCACAATTCATGAGATGCATCAACACTTCGATATGTCATTTTTTAATGTATTTCCAGACATCAAAATCTTCAATGTGGCTCCAGGTAATAATTAAAAATTAGATCACAGGAGTATTCAAATGTCACATAATTGGTCTGTCATCTCAAAACGTATCTTAAAATCTTTAACTCTGTGTGAGACATCTTCATTCCAGTATTCTTCCCCAGTACACTAAAGAGCAAGGTCATCAAGGGAAGTTATCACAAGTGAGCAACAGGAACAACTCCCACTCTTTACTGACACTATTCTATGTGCTTCACATCAATTATCTAATGTGATCCTCCTAATACTCCCGTGAAGCAGGTAGCATTATCCCCTCATTTTATACATAAGGAAGCTGCATCCTAGTGAGGATGGATAACCTGCCCAAAGTCATACAGCTAGTAAGTGACTAAGCCAGGATTCGATCCAGGTCTGTGAAAACAAAGGTCTTATTCTGCTACCACCTTTTAACTAAGAGAACTCCCCCTGGATCTGGGGAACAAGAAAATGAGAAGGTAAAGGAATAAAACACAAATTTTGTGTTCTATTAAGATCATGTGATAATGCCATAAGTAAGGCCACGTGGTCTCAGGGAAGATTTGTAATCAGGAAGAAATTTACCACCAGGTTCACAACACAAGAAAAAGAGAACACCCACTATGACACGCAGGCATTTTTCCTTTCCCTGCTTCATAATATAGTGTCACAAGCATAAACGAGTCTGTTACTTTAACATGATCCTTCAGGAAGGTTTGGGAGCAAAATCCAAACCTAACTGTGACCAGCACCAATATTTTTCCAATCTATGTTCTCTACACTGTTTATCCAATTCAAAAGTGGAGAACAGGCAAGTGAGAGCTTTTAGTTTAGACTGCATCCTTTTGAGAGAGAGCGGGGAGGAGGGAGAAACAGAGCGTGCACTGAGGACAATTTGGTTACTTGCCCAAGATCAGACAGGAAGTGACAGCAAAGAGAGAAGAGCTCTGCTCTTCTTACACCCAATTTAGTATACATTAGACTAAACTGTCCTTTGGGTTTAGCAGAAATTAAAGATCAGACACCAAGAAAATGTAATATATACTCACAATCAATAACTGAATTAAACTATTTCCAAGCCTAGGCAGAATATCAAAGTAATTAGGTCACATAAATATTTCTGATGATAATTCCCTGGAGTTAAAACCTTGTACACATTAGTGAGTGCCTCATACACCAATAATCTATGGTCTTCAGGCAGGAGAAACAAACAAAACATAAAACACCCAAGTTAAAAGGCAAGAGGCATGCAAACTTATCGCTGTGTATCCTGTAAGGGAGCACCTCAGTTTAAAACAGAGCTGAGAGAGAGGTGCTGGGATCTTCGGTAGGTGAGATATATTGAATTTTGGCCAATTAAGGGACATCTCAGGTCATGAGTATTCATCTTTTTTTAAAAATTAATTAATTAATTAATTAAATTGGCTGTATTGGGTCTCTTTCGCTGTGCGCGGGCTTTCTTTTTAGTTGCAGTGAGTGGGGGCTACTCTTCGTTGTGGTTCGTGGGCTCCTCATTGCCGTGGCTTCTCTTACTGAGGAGCACGGGCTCTAGGCGTGTGGGCTTCAGTAGTTGCAGCACATGGGCTCAATAGCCATGGCTCACAGGCTCTAAAGCGCAGGCTTAGTAGTTGTGGCACACAAGCTTAGTTGCCCTGCAGCCTGTGGGATCTTCCTGGAGCAGGGATCAAACCCGTGTCCCCTGCACTGGCAGGTGGATTCTCAACCACTGCGCCACCTAGGAAGCCCCATGAGTATTCATCTTGATTTACAAATGAGGAAACAGGATTCTTATTTTATGTTTTATTTAACAAACACAGATCACATTGTTACAAGGCACTGTTCTACGTACTTTACAACTATTAAATGATCTATGCCTTGTAAAATTGTTATGAGGTAGGTAATATTACCTCCGTTTTACAGATGAGGAAACAGGTAGAGAGAGGTTTAAGTGACCTGCTCAAGGTCACAGAGCTGGTAAGTAGCTGAACGGGCTCTTGAAACTGTGTTCCTCATCACCGCCTTATGGTGTACTGCTCTGTTTTGTTTTTTGTTTTCTTACGCCACATGTAACAACCACTGTGTTTTCAAGACCTGAGCTTTCCATTCCTCTCACACCCACTGTGTTTGTACACAAATTGAATCTTTGTGTACACTGTGACCTCCAAGCACCTGACTTTCCCAAATTTCCCGGTTTATGTCAATATCCTGTTAAACCCAATCCCTGATCTTGCCATCCTGCTGCTCTCCTGGCACTGCTGAATTGCCGTCCCCCTCCAAGTCTGCTTCCTCTTTCTTGAGGTCCAAGGCCGCTCAGCAATGCTGGAGACACTGGTGGTTGGTCCCACTGTCTGGGACCTGAGCCCTGAGAATTTTGGTCACAAGGTACCACACGAGCTAATCTTCTCCACCGTCTTCAAACTCAAAGCCCCACCCTTTGAAGATATTCCACGGGCCTCTTTGGGGTCAAATTGATGAACCAGCACCAAGCCTCTACAGGCAATGTCTCAGCAGCTCACACACTCAGTGAGTTGCGGACTCTGCCTGACTTTGCCATTTCTGCTAACAACAGAATTCAACCTCTCAGCCAAGCTCCAAACCTTGGCTTTATCTCTGGGCTCTCCTTTCCCCTTTACTTCATTATATCTTAAGTAATAGTCATTTATTTATCTTAATCCTCCTTCTCAACTGCTAGTTTCCTCTTTGAATTTACTGCAGTGCCTTGCACATAGCATATGTGCAATACAGAGTCATTTTAATCTGTTTACAGAGCTACTTAGCTATAATGTTCCAGTAAAAGTCTAGGTCCCCAGGTTAACCTCTAGTTCCACGTTCTAAGTGATGACCATCCTCATAAGCTCACCAACACCCCCGTTCCTTACCCTCTCAAGCCCAGTGGTTCTCATGACACTGCTCTCTCTTCTTCTTTCTCCTCTTACACAAATCACTGTTCCCCACCCACCTTTTTTTTTTTAGCGTATTGTTTAGCCTCCATGTGTTTGTGTTTTTTACAGTTTTTTTTCCTGTAATTGATTTCTAATCTCATAGCGTTGTGGTCAGAAAAGATGCTTGATACGATTTCAATTTTCTTGACTTTACCAACGCTTGATTTATGACCCAAAATGTGATCTATCCTGGAGAATGTTCCATGTGCACTTGAGAAGAAAGTGTAATCTGCTGTTTTTGGATGTAATGTCCTATAGATATCTATTAAATCAAGCTGATTTATTGTGGCATTTAAAGCTTGTGTTTCCTTATTAATTTTCTGTGTGGATGATCTGTCCATTGGTGTAAGTGGGGTGTTAAAGTCCCCCACTATTACTGTGTTACTGTCAATTTCTCTTTCATAGTTGTTAGCATTTGCCTTATGTATTGAGGTGCTCCTATATTGGGTGCATATATATTTATAATTGTTATCTCCTCTTCTTGGATGGATCCCTTGATCTTGATGTAATGTCCTTTCTTGTCTCTTGTAACATTTGTTATTTGAAAGTCTATTTTATCTGATGTGACTATTACTACTCCAGCTTTCTTTTGATTTCCATTTGCATGGAATATCTTTTTCCATCCCCTCACTTTCAGTCTGGATGTGTCCCTAGCTCTGAAGTGGGTCTCTTGTAGGTAGCATATATATGGGTCTTGTTTTTGTATCCATTCAGCCAGTCTGTGTCTTTTGGTTGGGGCATTTAGTCCATTTACATTCAAGGTAATTATCGATATGTATGTTCCTAGTACCATTTTCTTAACTGTTTTATGTTTTTCTAGGTCCTTTTCTTATGAGTTTCCCGCTTAGAGAAGTTCCTTTAGCATTTGTTGTAGGGCTGGTTTGGTGGTGCTGAATTCTCTTAGCTGTTGCTTGTCTGTAAAGCTTTTGATTTTTCTGTCAAATCTGAATGAGATCCTTGCTGGGTAGAGTATTCTTGGTTGTAGGTTCTTCCCTTTCATCACTTGAAATATATCATGCCACTCCCTTCTGGCTTGCAGAGTTTCTGCTGAGAAATCAGCTGTTAACCTGATGGGAGTTCCCTTATATGCTATTTGTCATTTTCCCCTTGTTGCTTTTAATAACTTTTCTCTGTCTTTTTGTCCATTTGACTACTATATGTCTTGGCGTGTTTCTCCTTGGGTTTATCCTGCCTGGGACTCTCTGCACTTCCTGCACTTGGGTAGCTATTTCCTTTCCTATGTTAGGGAAGTTTTCGACTATCACCTCTTTCAATATTTTCTTGGGTCCTTTCTCTCTCTCGTCTCCTTCTGGGACCCCTATAATGCGAATGTTAGTGTGTTTAACGTTGTTCCAGGAGTCTCTTAGGCTGTCTTCAGTTCTTTTCATTCTTTTTTCTTTATTCTTTTCCACATCAGTGATTATCACTGTTCTGTCTTCCAGCTCACTTATTCACCCTTCTGCCTCAGTTCATCTGCTGTTGGTTCCCTCTTAGTGTATTTTTCATTTCAATTATTGTGTTGCATATCTCTGTTTGTTTGTTCTTTAATTCTTCTAGGTCTTTGGTAAACTTTTCGATCTTTGCATCCAGTCTTTTTTCAAAGTCCTGGATCATCTTCACCATCATTATTCTGATTTTTTTTTCTGGAAGGATGCCTATCTCCTTTTCATTTAGTTGTTTTTCTGGGGTTTTATCTTGTCCCTTCATCTGGTACAAAGTCCTCTGCTTTTTCATTTTCTCTATCTTTCTGTGGCTGTGGTTTTCAGTTCCACAAGATGAAATGCTGCTGATACTGCTTGATACTGCTGTCTCTACGTTCCCCTTTTGATTATGCTTGTGTTTGCTATAGCTCAGTGCCTGGCCTTCTTCCGGTTCCTATGCATTCTATTTTGGCAATATTAATCACATACTTATGTACATCCTCTTATATTCCTACCCTCTTTCCTGAGCCCCAGATCCATACTTCACCTACCTAATTAATATCTCCAAATGGATGTCTTGCAGATGCCATAAACTGAGCAGCACAAAAGTAACCTAATCAGTGACTCTACTCCCTCCCCTCATTCCAAACATAATCACTTTCCTTCTTACCTGTCACCTCAACCATGTTAGGAAACCACGGCCTGCAGAATTACACTAAAGTGCTGTGCCCGAGGCCACAGAGCTGGGAAGTAATGGGGCTGGAATTTACACTCATCTCTTTTAATTCAAAAGCTTTCCTCCTTAATCAATAACCCATAATGTCTCCAGGATATACCATGTTTATTTTAGATATCTTTACCCGGACATCCCACAAGTCCTTTAAATTCATTATGTCTAATTCCAATTACTTTTTTTGCCCCCCAAATATGTTGTTCTTTCTATTCTCTTGTAGTTCAGTAAATGGTACACCATCTGCCACTTCATCCAAGCTAGGGGTTGAACATGACTCATTCCCTACATCCCGTCACTCAGTTCTCAGAAATCTCTCTTCTTTTTCCTAACCTTCTGCTTCATGCAGGACCTCTTCCTTCCACACCTGGACTATGACAGCTGCTTACTAACCATGTACCCTGCTCCATCTGTTTTTCCTTTCATCTGAGTCATTTTTCTAAAACCCACAGATGTATAATCATGTCACTTCCATCCTTTAATTAAATGTCTCTTAGGCCAGATAGTATTAGGCTTGTGGAAAGTTTGAAATAACATGGGAAAATATCTATGTTTATTCCTACAAAACAGGATGCAGAATGACCATACATTATGCTATTCAAATATGTTTTTTAAAAATATCAGGTGAGAAAAACAAGCTGGAATGTTAGCTATCAAAGCATTTTTCTCTGTGTCGTGGAACTATGAGCGATTTGCATTTTCTATGCTTTGCTGCATTTTCTTGATTTTCTATAAGGATTATTAATTTTTATTCAGACTTTCAAAAATCTTAAAAAAAAAAAAGTCGCCATTGCTTTCAGGGGGAAAAAGTACAACTTAGGCACACAAACCCATTGCAATTTATCCTTCGCTTCCATTTTCATTTTAAGCCTATCCTTCTACTCCCACACTGTTTTCTCTAGCCCTTCTGGCCTCTATGATGAGGCTAGAAAACCCCTCAACATGGCAGCTACCTCTTGTTTCTACTTCTCACACCTGCTCTCAGCCTAGATGCACTCTTCTTCCCTCCCTCCCTGTTCCTGTCTACTCTGGGCCACAACACCTCCCACTCTTCCTTCAAGCCCAATCCTCCTGCTTCTCAGCATCCTGTCCCTCACCAGCTTTCCTCCAGGCACAGCTGTTTCCTCACCTGTGTTTCCCAAGCCCTTACTGTGCCACATCATGGTGACTTACTTATGTCTCTCTCCCATCGGCAGACTGAGGCTGTGTGGAAAGGGCTTGCCTTGTTCATTTCTGTTTCCAGGACCAAGAAGAGTGAGCCTGCACCCTGAATTTTTAAAGTGAACAATAGGTGTTTTCTTTCACATATAGGCTCTCCAAAATTCACTTTCTCTCTTTTCAACATACTAACCAGAGTCCACACAACATAAAGAAGTTTCTGAGTTCCCCATCAGCTCTAAGTGAATAATGAAAAGGTATCCACAAGAATTTATGAACTATCCACATGGTTAGTGAGGAAACTTTTCCATTATCCTACACATCATTTTAAAATGCCTACAACTTTAGTTGGAGCTTTCATTATAATACTAGCAACAATGAAGGATTGATTAGTAAAGCTGGCTAATTTCTTTGCTTGTGTTGCCTTTCACTTTCTTGAAATTAAAGCTGATTTGGCAAAAGAAGAAATACAGGAGTAACTTACTACTTGTCTTCAAATCTAACAAGAACTCAACAGTTGTCCCCTTATTTTTCAAGAAGTGAACCAAAAGAAATTTAAAGCTTTATAGGGGGTGTGGGAAATAAACTGGGAGACTGGGACTGACATATACACACCACTATATATAAAATAGAAAACTAATAAGAACCTACTGTATAGCACAGGGAACTCTACTCAATACTCTGTAATCACCTATATGGGAACAGAATCTAAAAAAGAGTGGATATATGTATAATTGATTCATTTTGCTATACAGCAGAAACTAACACAACATGGTAAATCAAATATACTTCAACAAAATTAATTAAAAAAAAATAAAGCTTTATAAAAAAGAACTTGTAGCCCATCATAAGAAATGGATAACCGAAGTAGGCATTATGTTTTACCTTCCAGAAAAGTTTGATAACTCTTATTACACCCTATAAAATTAATTAAAAATTTTAAGATATACAATTAAACTTAGTGAAGAGAAACTGAAGGAAAAAGAGGAAAAGTGAGTTAACTTGGATTACACCACTGGTTTTCTGTTTGCAATTTACTTCTGAATGTGATTCTCTGACATTTTTTTCCCCTAGGAGATAATTACCTTTCTTAATTTTTCAGTAGGTTCAAAAGTTATAAACCCTCAAGGTTTATATAAAATATAATAAGTAAAATGGCAATTAAAAAGCAGAAATTAGCAGGAAATAAACATTTCAGTTTTTAAAAAAATAGATGATTCTATAAATCTCTACATTGTAGACACCACCTTCATCTGTCCTCTCACTACATAATTTCTTTCATTTTTGGTGAAAGGAAAGATTAACTTTTAACAAATCTGTTTCTTTTATATTCTTGATAAAACTGCCATTATTATAGTTTAATACATTGCTATTTTGAGCTTGTGTTGCCAATAATGGAGATTTATTATTTATATAAACATTATTTGTTATTTACATAAACTCTTAAAAAGAGCACATCTACACATTTATATTCAGCTTGCTGTATGAAATATAGAGAAAGGAAACAATAAATAAATAAATTTATTTTGAATAAATTGAATAAATATCAGAAAAAATTACCAGTCAACCCACTGAAATATAACCTGGATATTAAAAGACTCCTGAAAACTGTGAAGAGAAATGTTCATTTCCATGGCATAAACTGATGAGTGCAGCATTCAACACAGTGCATTCCTACTAAAGCTTACCCACTGAGGCCTACAAATCTGAGAAAAGATAACTATATTTTTAATGAAATTCATTCTAACTCATTGTGACCCACTTACCTGAGTCTCCTAATACAGTTTATGCTATTTGTGATAATACAAATTCATCATGCCAAACAGGAATTATAATACCGTTGTTATCCCGATGCCCTCGAGTACCCATGCCTGAGAGGGCAGACGCATACACACTACAACAGCCCTTGACCACTACCTTTCCTGTAACTTATGCGCTTTAGTATGTTTCCTAACAACATTGTATAGATGTTATGGAAAAACCCAAAGGAACTTTTTGGCCAACCCAGTAACATCTTCCTTTTAGTAGATTTCAACCTTGTGATCTGCTGTAACACATGATTAACCCTAATTTAAAGATACTATTAACACTTTGTGGCTGAAAGCTAAAGCTATCATAAGGTGCTAAAATTTTCCTTTGATTCTGAGATTTTAAAGAAATATTTGCTTACTTTGAGATGTCTGGCTATATTTAGGTCACTGGTGCAAAAAGTTTAAACATTGGAAACCTGTTGCTTTGCTGAAGTATAGTAGAGTCAATAGTTTCAATGAGGTAGATATTATCTTTTAGATGGTAAACATAACAGTATTCTATATTCACCACTAAAAATGATTCTTGATCAAAATACATCAGATAATCAGTGAAAGAGTTACACATGCTGAGACTATTTTCAAGTCAGTACTCGATTATTAATAATGATTGTTCAAGATACATTTTAATACATATGTACTTTCCTGAACTATCTTTGCAATTCTATTCATCCCCCAACCCCTCATTCTTCCACTCCTGGTGGGCAATTCAGGAAATATCCATTAAATTTAATTCTGGTTAACTATAAACAAGACGAAAAGACAGCCCTCAGAATGGGAAAAAATATTTGCAAATGGATCAACAAAGGATTAATCTTCAAAATACATAAACTGTTCATCTAGCTCAATATCAAAAAAAAAAATCCTATCAAAAAATGGGCAGAAGACCTAAATATGCATTTCTCCAAAGAAGACATACAGATGGCCAAGAGGTGCATGAAAAGCTGCTCAACATCACTAATTATTAGAGAAATGCAAATCAAAACTTCAATGAGGACTTCCTAGGTGGCACAGTGGTAAAGGATCCACTGCCAATGCAGGGGACACGGGTTCAAGCCCTGCTCTGGGAAGATTCCACATGCCACGGAGCAACTAAGCCCATGAGCCACAACCAATGAGCCTGTGCTCTAGAGCCCATGAGCCACAACTACTGAGCCCATGTGCCGCAACTATTGAAGCCCACGTGCCTAGGGCCCGTGCTCCACAACAAGAGAAGCCACTACAATGAGGAGCCTGCGCACCACAATGAAGAGTAGCCCCCGCTCTCAGCAACTAGAGAAAGCCCGTGTGCAGCAACGAAGACCCAGCACAGCCAATAAATAAATAAGATAAATAAATAAATAAATTTATAAAATAAAAAAAACAACTTCAATGAGCTGTCACCTCACACCAGTTAGAATGGACATCATCAGAAAATCTACAAACAGTAAATGCTGGAGAGGGTGTAGAGAAACGGGAACCCTCTTGCCCTGTTGGTGGCAATGTAAATTGATACAGCCACTATGGAAAACAGTATGGAGGTTCCTTATAAAACTAAAAATGGAATTACCACAGGACCCAGCAATCCCACTACTGGGCATATACCCAGAGAACACCATAATGCACCCTAGTGTTCACTGCAGCACTATTTACAATACCCAGGACATGGAAGCAACCTAAATGTCCATCAACGATGAATGGATAAAGAAGATGTGGTACATATATACAATGGAATATTACTCAGCCGTAAAAAGGAATGAAACTGGGACATTTGTAGAGACATGGATGGACCTAGAGACTGTCATACAGAGTGAAGTGAGTCAGAAAGACAAAAACAAATACCGTAGTATATTAACACATACATGTGGAATCTAGAAAAATGGTACAGATCAACTGGTTTGCAAGGCAGAAATAGAGACCCAGATGTAGAAAACAACCATATGGACACCAAGTGGGGAAAGCACAGGTGGGGGGGATGAGTTGGGAGATTGGGATTGCCATATATACATTACTAATAAGAAAAAAAAATCAAATTGTACACTTTAAATATATGCAGTTTATTGTATGTCAATTATATTTTGATAAAAGTTCTTAAAAAATAAAAAAATTTAATTCTGGTTTAAATGAAATTTAATAAGACTATTCTGATGTAAGTCTCTATATCGAGTTATATAAAGACTGAAGTAATTTTTTTCAGTTGTCTGCATAGTGAAATTCAAATACTCCATGATGTCTTAGAAGTTCAACACATTAGATAGTTTAAGAAGCAGCTGACTATCTGGAGGGCTTTGCTAAAGAAGGAATATACCTACATACGACAGCACAGAATTATTACATTATTATCACTAAAGACAGCCTTAAGAACAGACTTAGTTTACATTCTTCAACTAAAGAATTTTAGAACCCTTTAATTAAAGAATTCAATTGATTTGTTTAAGGTCATAATGCTGGTTACTGGATCAACAAGTAACAACATCAAAATTTCCTGGTTCCAATTGTTTAGTAAACTATATACTAGTAACTTAAAATTTTTTTAAGTTTATTTTTTATTTTTAATTGTGGTAAAATACACAACATAAAACTTATCATCTTAATACTACTAAAACTTATCTTGGCATTTTGGAACAAGGAAAGGCAATGGAACAAGCATCAGAGCAGCAGAAGAGAACACATTGCACCACGTGGAAGTTAAACCTGAATATTCCTTTGTGGATGGGAGACTCATGTGGTATTCGGATCAACAGCTTTGCAGAGAAAATGTCCTTTTTCTTCCCACATATACCATGTGCCAACCACTGCTTAAATGCCCATTAGGAGAAAGACCAGATGTACTATTCCATGTTTCACTAATTTAACAGGAAGCCCTATCAAGTCTCTCCTAAACCAAATAAAGCCTCATCTATGAAAGTGTATACATAATAATATACAACAGAGGGAAGAAAAGTAGTACCCAGCAACCACAGACATCATCACCAAGTAAGATACTTCCCTTAATAAAAACAGCTTTTACTGTTTTACAAATATTTGCTGGTGGCATCATCCCAACTGTAAAAGGACAGATGTGAGTTTTGAATTCCTCGGTTTTAACTTTTCTTCCGTTCACCATGATTTAAGCACAGAAGACACTAAAATCTACTACTGTACTGAGATGTAAAAGAGATTCATTTTGCACAGTCCTGTTTCTTTAACGTTTCAGATATTGTTACCAAGTATGACTCACTTTCTCCCACCCACTTCCTTATTTAAACTTTCTCTGCTTCAGAGTCAGCACTTAAAATTAATTCACTAACTGGAAGAAAATAAACTACTGGCTCTTTGCCTATTTGTGATTTTTTTCAAGGTCACTGTAAACTGAACTATAAGATAGATTTTACTTTAAAATTCTGAACACATCAATCAATCATTTTTTACTTTAATATTTTAGTTATCAGTCTTTTTGAATTTCTGTTTAGTGTCATTTAAGACACAGTATTACAAAAAAAAATCCTAAATAGATTTAGGACTTGGATTTGTCCTTTACAAAATTTCCTATAATTGTCCAATTTTCAATTCTTAACTCTCCTACACAGACAGTTATTTATAACCAATAAGAGAGACTAAACAATGGAAACCTTTCCTTGCCTTCAGAATTATAAACAACTCTTCATTCCAGGGAACTCTATGATAATGCTTATACTGCATCTTTGATCCAAGAAATTCCAAGTGCTTTGTGAAAGCCATATTTATTGATCTTTCCAAAGAACCATATTAACATGAATAAAGAATACAAATGCCGTGCTCTTGTTACTGAAATTGTACAAAAGTTTCTGCTATAGCACAGACAGATTATGAACATATTTCACCAGCAAATCAGTTCTTTGTTAGCTTAAAAAATGCCATTCAGACGATTCATCAAACTGCAGCTCTGTTTAGAAAGGAAATGAACTTCTAGTCTGCCACAGTCTCACCCCTCTCTAGTCTATTCCTCATGGCTGCGGCATTCACTGACATTTCCTGCAATTAGGCATTTATGCTTGTGACTTCTTGCATCAGGACAAAATACTGGCCTGAGAGTCAGGGCACAAGGAGTCTGGGATTTTACTGTGAGCCTGGAAAATCACTTAAGCTTCCTGGGACTGTTTTTTCTTCTACAAGTGAACTACTGAACTAAGATGATCTTCAGGATTATAAAATTTCCTGTTACTTAGACCATAAATATTAGAGATGCAGCCCTAACATTTAGGCAACAAATAACATTTTCTTCTGATGTAAGTAAAAACAGTATGTTTGTGGTTTTCCTATATCAAAGTCTTCACATTGTTCTGAAACTTGAAATCATAATAGAGAGATCAACAGAAATTACATAGAAGAAAAAGTGAAATATCTCCTCAGAGAGTAGGGGAAACACGCATCAGTAGCTAGAGCTTGGAAACTGTTTAACCAGTGGTGTGGGTAATCTGACTTATACATCACATGAGTGCTATAAAACAGAGTTTTCAAACCGTCGTGGAACAGTCAGTGCTTGGGACTTCCCTGGTGGTCCAGTGGGTAAGACTCCGCACTCCCAACGCAGGGGGCCCGAGTTCGATCCCTGATCAGGGAACTGGATCCCGCATGCATGCCAAACTAAAGATTCTGCATGCTGCAACTAAACATGCTGCAATGAAGATCCCACGTGCCACAACTAAGACCCAGCGCAGCCTAAATAAATAAATATTTTCTTCAAAAAAGGTCAGTATTTCCTCATACTTATGCTTTACCTTCATCTCGTGTTGCTGGTCCAGCTGCTCCAGTTCTAGGGGACTTTCTCCATCTTCCCTCTCTTGTCCCTTGGCTTCTGTGTCTGCCCTTCCTTCTTCCAGGGGGAGCACTGGGCTAACATGGAAAATCCTGCAGCTGCTGTCAGATGCATTTTCCTCACAGTCATTTGTTGTGGGTGATGCAGGGCCTGTGGTTGTTTCTTGTCCTTCTCCATTCACTAAGTTTGTATCGGGCAAGGGTTCAGAAGTTCGAATATGAGTATCTGGGCTAACAGTGGCCGCTTTATCCTCCTCACATTCCATCTGGTTTTGTGCTGCTACCATACCGTTAGCCACATAAGTCTGTACACCCTGAGACTGATCTGTACCGTTTCCCTGCTTCTGTGGTGAGTGCTGGGAGAGGAGTTTTGGCTGAGGTGTGGTTGTCAATCCGTGCCTTCCTGGGGTTCTAGGAGCATTTAGGTTCACAGCAGAATCTTTTTTCAAATCACTGTAATTTGATAATGAGCTAGAAGATAAAATACAAAGGAAGTATGAAAACGTTGGCATGGACAAGGTCTAGAATAAAAACAAATTTATTCCAGCTGTTTACGGACATTTAGTGAAGACATGTTTTTCCTCTCTGATGGTTTTAGAAACATAGATAAGAATATTCCAGAGTAATTCTCATTCTTTTAGGATGCTGTCGACACTTAAATAAACATTTAAAGATGACAAGCCTGAGATTTACCTGTAGGGTTGAAAACATTTCCTTGGGCTGTTTATTAATATAGCTAATTAGTAAAGGCTTAGCTGTGAGAAATATATTTAATAAGGCCATCTTATCCCAAGTTTTTTACTTTTTTAACATTTTAAAAACAAGTACAGTTAGCCCTCAATTTATGAACAAGTTAGAAACTAAAGGTTATTTTTCTCTGGAAAGCAGAACACATTTCTCAAAAACCTTATTGCACATGTTGCCATAGCCTCCTAACTGGTCTTTCTGCTTCTAGCTTCTACACAGATTCCCTCCAATCTAGTCTTCCCAAGTTGGCCACAAAGATCAAACTCTGAGGGCTTCCCTGAACACCTGAAGGTAAATCTGGCATTTGATCATGGCCTACAAGACTATATAACTCTACCCTCCACTAGCTCATGGTCTTATGAGCCCTCTCTCCTCACTCACTGAGCTCTTGTCATACTAGTCACCTTGCTATTCCATCCCCAATAAGCAAATGTGCATATCTAAGGCTATTCGTAGCTGCCATTCTCTCTGCCCAGGACAATCTTCCCTGAGTCAGTGGTGTGGTTTACTCCTTCCCATCATTCAGGTTTCTGCTCAGATGTCACCTCAAAGAGGCTTAATCCTCAGAGTACATCGGAATTTAACTGCCAATATACAACAATGTTCCTATGGAAATATTTATATATAGTACTTCAATCTAGGATTCCAGGGAGGAAAAACATAAAACTCTGGACTTCAGTCTTAAAGAGATTCTTATGACTTAATGAGGAGAAAAAATTAAAACAGACTAATACCCTGTGATGTACAAAACGTGCCTGTCTTGTTCTCTGCTTTATCCCCACCTCTTATGTTAGCACAGTGCCTGACATGTGACAGTGCTCAATAAATAGCTGAGAAGCAATGAATAACTCATTATGACGGTGATCATGACAGTAATTCAATAACAGCAGCTAACATTTATTGAGTGCCAGAAACTACACTAAGCCCTTTACAAGTGTGAGTCAAAAATTACCTGCACTCTGGCTGTAGAGTTTATTTTAATTAACTTTTAGAAAAGACAAATACACCATTTTTTGACATAATCTCCTTGCTTTTCAATACACATTGTCCATCTGTCAACAAGCTTTCATATTCCCTCATTAAAAAATGTTTTAGGCTGAGCTGCGAGCCACGAATGCACTGCTGTCTTCACTTCTTCATCAGAAGTGAATCTTTGTCCTCATAGGGCTGCTTTCAGGGGACCAAACAGGTACAAGTCCAACAGAGCAAGATCAGGACTATAGGGAGGATGCTTTAACACCTCAAAACTAAGCTTTTGTAGAGTGTCGACAGTGTGGGCAGAAGCGTGTGGAGGTGCATTGCCATGCAGGACAACGCCCTTGGATAGCAGTCCTGTGTATTTAACCCAAAGTTTAGGCTTCAGCTCTTCAATAAGCATCTCACTGTAACGAGCACTGTTGACTGCTGAACCTTTTCCCTGATAATGTTACAATACTGGCCCTTCAGAATCCCAGAAAACTATAAGCATCAATTTTCCAGCTGATGGTTGACTTTTGAAATTTTTCTTGGTCGGCGATTGAGGATGTTTCCATTCCATACTCTGCCGTTTACCCTCAGGTTCATAGTGATGAATCCACATCTCATCACCAGTAATGATTCTCTTTAAGAAACTTTCACCTTCCTTAGAGTATTGGTCCAAATTTTGTGTGCAGATATCCAAACATTTCTGTTTATGCTCTTCCGTGAGTTGTTTCGGTACCCATCTCACACAAACTTTTCGAAACCTAAGTCTGTCACGGATTACTTCCATGTTTTGAGGTGTTAAAGCATCCTCTCTTTAGTCCTGATCTTGCTCCATCGGACTCACCTCTTTGGTCCCCTGAAAGCAGCCCTATGAGGACAAAGATTCACTTCCGATGAAGAAGTGAAGACAGTGGTGCATTCGTGGCTCACAGCGCAGCTTAAGACATTTTTTAATGAGGGAATACAAAAGCTTGTTGACAGATGGACAATGTGTATTGAAAAGCAAGGAGATTATGTCAAAAAATGACGTATTTGTCTTTTCTATAAGTTAATTAAAATAAACTCTACAGCCAGAGTGAGGATAATTTTTGACTCACCCTTGTACATTGACTATCTTGCTTTACACCCATAATAATTCCAAAACAGGGACCCCACAGAGAAATCGAGGCTTAGAAACTTGCATAACATGGCCAGTGTAACATGGCTAACAAATGATAAAGTCCATGTGTAAACCATAAAGTCTGACTCTAAATCCTGTAGTGTTAACCCCACATTATAATAATTATATTATATGCATTATAATGATACACTGAAACAGGAAGGATGGAGTGAGGAGCAGGTGGGCAGGCTGCATACAAAATGTGGGAACAAAGTTCAGGGCTGGCATCTTCCTCAGCACAGGCAGAGGTCATGGGGGGCGGCAGGGGAAGGACTCACGAGGGATGTGGGGAAAGGGCCCAGCAGAAAGGTCCGTGGACAATGCTGAGAGGTATGTTACTGTCTCCCTTCACTGTACTCCTCCCAGACACTGCTGACCTGGACTGGAAAACGGAACGGGGAATAATGACTGGCAGTAAAAAAGCAATAAGAGAGGAAAAAAGACACAGTGAAGTTTACCACCACAGGAAGGGAAGGAAAAACCTAGCAGGGGAAATTGGAGTTTGTTAGTATAAGTAAATGTGACACACTCCACTGTTGATATCTGCCTTCTAGGAGCACATACCTTAGGCCTAATTTCTCCAAAAACCCTTGAAGATTTGAATCAAACTCTCCTCCTTTTCCTGGACACATCTGTGTCCAGCAACACAGTGGAAAGATCCTCAGCAGATCCTCCGAACCAAACTTTGGACTTACTCGGGATTTTGGGAAAGGACCGCTTTGGGTGAGAAGAATTTCCTGTAACAAGTGACATCCAGGGGATATGCATGGGGGACTGGGGGTATAAGGTGGGAAGGGAAGGTTAGTAAAAGCAGTGGTTGAACCAATAGGTAGCAGATTCCTATAGATAACCAACCATGGGGAGAAACAGTTGGCCTTGCAGTGTCCCTGGGAAAAACCAGCATTCAGTTTTGTGAGAAGATGTTATTTACTTCTTTGTAAAATCCTGCAGTCTTTCACAGGTCAAAAATCCTAGTTTCTCTCTCAAAAAAGAAAACAAAAACAAAAAAGGGAAAAATAAACCACAGTAAAAATAAATAAATAAATAAAATTCACTTGCTCCAAATACATTCTCCAAATCACTCATATTAATAAACCAGAGCTACTTAGATTATTGCAAAGAGCAAAACTATGACACATGGGTAAGGTTTTAATAGTGCCGTACCGTCCTGCATGACCCCACTGTTAAGAGCCATTGGTTCTTTCTGTCAATTTACTGTGGTAAATCAGAGCCTGCAGAATCTTGCTCTATTCCATGAAGTACTAGTTTAAGCTGTAATAACTGGGGTAAAACCCAACAGCTTTACGGCAGGCACATGGACCTCACTCAACAGGAAATAATAACTTCCCATTCAAGTCCTAGAGACCCAATGCAACACTAACCCATCCAGGTACTTTTTAGGGCCTGTTCCTACTTGTAATACCTCATTAAAAACATAATTATTTTTCGTACTGGCAGTGGACTCTGCCACGAGTAACATCCCCCTTCACCAGACTGGTTCACATTACATCCTATCTGCTCTTAGAACAATTTTTGCTTACGTCATACATTACAGCACATCTCTCCTTAGAGCCAACCTTCAAGCTTTGCATCAAAAAATGACTTTGAATCTGATAACTCTGAAAGAGTGAAAGAAAACTGATTTGGAAAAATATATTGAAAAAAAATTGACATGGAAAAACTGCATGTTTTGAGTATGGAGAGTAAGAATACAAATAGTGGGTTACCAAAATAGTGACGCTTAGAGGACTCAGTCTTTGGAATACTGACCCATTCGGGGCTTCCCAAAAGCAACCCCCAAATCTGAGGATACAGCCTCTGGCATGCACTATGGATAGAGGCCAGGGCTCCATTCCCTCCTTTTATTATGCAGTCACTGGACATGGCCCTGGGACTCTGCAAACAGGAGAGGTCATTCTCTGTGCTACTGAATCAACATGCCATGACAAACAAAAGATTTTTAATGGAAATAAATCACTGTAGGAAAGATTACTATAATTTAAGATACCAAAGGCATTAAAAATCCTACTTCAGAGGGGGTGATGTTGAAGTTTAAATATTTATGACTCAAACTCCCATAACTGACTAAGAGCAAAAAATAAAGACAGGTTTCTGAACTACTTTTCTTCAGAACCTGTCACTAAATATAGTCTCACAAATGAGGGACACTGCAGTTTTGTACCTGATGACAATTTCCAGAAGATTTTAAAAGTATTTCCAAGCTATGATTCATTACATAAATTACAATACATCCTGCAAATAAATAATGAAATCACCTAATGGGAAACCCTTCTCAAATATTACTCTAGAATGAATGGAAATATTTGGCTTCAAGGATGAAAGTGAAGTTATATATATTGTTTAATTATATACAGACTTTTGGTGACATAAAATCCTTCTGATAAAATGTTTAAAAATTCTATTTAAGTCAGTGATGGGAATTCTAAGAAAAAACAATTGAGGGTCATGTAGTAGAAAAGAAACTTACATGAGTTTGTTTTTATCTTTAAGTGAGAAATATACATTTTGATTACCTTTGTGAACCATCAAGACTAAAGAATATGAGGACTTCCCTGGTGGCACACTGGTTAAAAATCCACCTGCCAACGCAGGTGATGCGGGTTCAAGCCCTGGTCTGGGAAGATCCCACAAACTGCAGAGCAACTAAGCCCGAGAGCCACAACTACTATGCCTGCACTCTAGAGCCCACAAGCCACAACTATTAAGCCCATTTGCCACAACTACTGAAGCCTGTGCGCCTAGAGCCCGTGCTCTGTAACATGAGAAGCCACCACAACAATGAAGCCCGAGCACTGCAATGAAGAGTAGCTCCCGCTCTCCGCAACTAGAGAAAGCCCACGTGTAACAACAAAGACCCAAGGCAGTCAACTAAATTAAAAAAAAAACACCACCAACAACCCTCCCCCCCACCCCAAACAAAGATAAGCTTAAAAAAAGACTACAGGGGTCTGGGGAGAGGGGAAACAGGGACTGGAGGGATATAGAAGACCCACATGAAATGAAATGGGTCAGAAAGAAGAAATGGGACAGACCCACAGGAGTTTCATTCAAGCATATGAAGTGAGAGACAGAGAGACAGAGACAACCTCCTGCCTTTCCAACCCAGACATCTAGTGACCAATGGAATAATCCCAAGGAGTAACAACACGCAGAGTGACATGCACGTACAAAGAGGAAATGAGAATCACACCGTACACACCGTGACGAAAAGGCTAGGGCACAGAGCACTGCACACAGGTAACACATGATACATGGCAATTCATATTAGGGGAATATTAGCAATTTCAAAATTCACTCTTTCTAAAGGCCTACCAAACCTAATGGAACAAAATACTATACTTTTTATTTTAAAAATCTATAACTCTATCATACTATTTAAAAAACGAGCTTTCTTCTCCCCTCTGCCTTCTCCCATTGTAAGTTAGCTCTTACCTGCCTCCTTCAAAGCGACTGATGAGATCTGATATCTTACTGGATTTTTCTTTTGAGACACAAGAAGCAGAGGCAGGTTTAACTTCCTCCATCCTTGGTTTTGCACTAGATAAAGCTTTATGCCTGGGGGTTTGGTGTATATTGGGCGAAGGTGAATTCTGCAGGTGTAGTGGCTTTGGAGGCACTGTAGAAAAAGAATTAATATAATTCAGCATTTCACTGATATTTGTTCCTTAACAAAAAAATTCTGGTGTCCTGGGTGCAAAAATCTTTACCATTATCAAACTTTTGTAAAAGGGTCTGTCAAATTTGTACTGAACCTTAACCAAGAGACCTTTATTTATCTTGGATATTTGTTCCGTGTACTGTAGAAATCCCATCAAGATTCAAGTGGTTCTTTTAATTCTAAGTGATTTTAAATATGGCTTTATTAAACATCGATGGATTTACATATGGCTACGGCACTCCAAACTCTATTAGAGATAACATAGCAAATATTTATCTAAACAGAGAAAGGAAAGTACTAAATTTGAAACCAATTCCTAGAGATACGTTGCTTGCTATAAAACAGATTTTCTAATAACAGAGTGATAACAGATACAGAATCCAGAGCTAGTAGGTTAGACATAAAAGCCAACAAAAAGCCACTAAACAACAGTAATGTTGCATTACGTAGAGAATCTTCCCAGTTAACAAAAGCACCTTATCTCATTTGAGCTTAGATGGAATATTTTCCTTGCAGTCCCCTGAGGTAGATCATTATTTGCCTCCTCTGTCTATGAAGGCTTAGAGAGCTTAAGTGATTGGCCTGGGGTAACAAGGCTGATCATATTTCATAACTGGTACCTGGACTCCAGCTCCTTCCATTATTAGCACTGCTCCTCATCTTAAATCTGCAGAAGGTGGTTACAGAAGTTTTATTATTATTGTCTGTTACATTAATAGCTGCCTAGCATTAATATGCCACAAATCGTTTGCTTACTAATAAGTCCTCCACTCAATTAATAGAGTAGGAACAGATCGTTTCCAAGATACTAAAATCCACAAGTTTTCCCTACCAGATGAGAAATTCTGTAAATGAGAAAATATAATATGCCATCAATGCTTAATCAGTACAGGAATTACTTCAATTCTGAAAACCAATAAAGTATCATTTTTCTCTTCAATTAGCATTCTGAGTAAAAGAATACATAACTATACATGTTTTAACAAATCAAAAAGAATCACCTCCTTTTTTCTTTTTTCAAGCCCTTTTCCTAACTTCTGGGAAAAGGGTGGGGAATCATGTCTTCTTCTAATTACATGCCCCATTTTCTCAGAGCTGTTTTCCCTGGTTTTTAGTAATCTCATCTCTTTTATAAACTCAGCTAGCTGACAGTTACCTGATGCTCACTGGCCTATATTTCATCATTTCTGTGCCAGTCATCAATTCTTACAGAGAAGGGGGGGAAACACACATACACATGCATGCACGCATGTGTGTGTATAACACAATGAGCTACAGGTATAACAATTTACCTCTCTCCTTGCCAACACAAACAAGAAAATTCCAATGAAAAATATGACATGCTTCTTTTTATGAAAATGATACTATTTTCTAAGATATACTTGGGGGTGGGGGTGGGGGTGGGGGTTTAGTTAGCATTGGAAAGGAAGGAGCTTACATAAGTGTGATATTTGTTCATTTTACGGAAAAATTACCTGTGTAGAACATAGGCCAAAATAGTAAATCAGGACAATATTCCAGGCCCCTCCCCCAAATAGTTTTAATATTCCTAACTAGACTATTCAAAGAAGGAAGTGAATGTGGTCTTTAATCATTCTGTGTATAAAGACTTATAAAATAACTCTTCCATCTAGAGTTCACCCAGTGAACCTTCGTTCTTTGATACTTCAAAGACGCAAATAAAATGATATGAACCAGCCAGTTTCTCGGGGATGACTCCACCAACTTTTCCCATCTCATTTATGCCTCTTTTAAACTGCATCGTAGCACTGTGTACTTTTTCTCTAAAGTGCTTATGTTATTATATGATTATTAAGTAGTAATAAGTAGTATTAAATAATAGATCAGCAATATAATATTAAATACATTATAGATATTTATATCTATAAGCTTTCTCTTCCACAAGGCTGAGTCCCGTGAGGATAAGGAATATGTTTGATCACAACTATATCCACAGTAACTGCCCGCACAGTGCTTGGCAAACCTGAGGACTACATGAAGAAATTAAGTAATTAATGTCAGCAAGGAGCTCATATTCTAATGGGGAGACAATTTAAAGATATTGGTAAAACAGAGCATTGGGTGGGTACACAATTTAGAAGCACAGAGGAGGCATCTATTTCAGCAAAGGAGGCAATCCAAATGTGCATGTTTACTGACTTATGATATATTTCAAATAAAAGAGCACAAATGCTACATTGTATATGACAAAAATCTCAAGAGGGTGATGAATGGCTAAGTGTCAGAAACACTGTTTTAGAGGAAAACAATGCGGACTCTGATGAAAAAACATAACTGACAAGTGAAAATGATTCTTTTCTCTTGCACTTATTTTTGATTCTTCTTTTACACTATGGAGGTCAACATATTCAAATGCTCTCTGGACATCTCCTAAGTGTTCTATCAGCACCTCCGGTTCATTATGTCTGAAACTGTACTTAACTACTTCTTCCCCCTGCATCCCAAAGGATATAAACAGGAAAAAGTGTTCAATCTCACCAATAATCAGAGAAATGCAAATTAAATCCACAATACAATACCACATCAGCCCCATCAGATTAACCAAAATTTCAAAATCTGACAATACCAAGTATCACTGAGGCTGTGAAGTAATGTGAACTCATACATTTTGAGAGGGATTATAACTTAATACAACCATTAAGATCTCTCCTTCCCTCCCTCCCTCCCTTCTCTTTCTCTCCATACACACACTCACTTCCAAAACACATATCATAGAGAAATTCTCAAATATCTACACAGGGTTTCTAATTTTTTAAAACCTTTTCATGGGACTTCCTAGGTGGTGCAGTGGTAAAGAATCTGCCTGCCAATGCAGAGGACATGTGTTCAAGCCCTGCTCCAGGAAGATCCCACGTGCCTCGGAGCAACTAAGCCCGTGCGCCCCAACTATTGAGCCTGTGCTCTAGAGCCCGTGAGCCACAACTACTGAGCCCATGTGCCACAACTACGGAAGCCCACACGCCTAGGGCCTGTGCTCCACAACAAGAGAAGCCACTACAATGAGGAGCCTGTGCACCACAATGAAGAGTGGCCCCCACTCGCAGCAACTAGAGAAAGCCCGTGTGCAGCAACGAAGACCCAGCACAGCCAATAAATAAATTAAATAAATAAATTTATATGTATATAAAAAAACCTTTTCATGATTCCAATAAATATTTATTGAATACCCATTAAGTTCTATGCAGTTGACTATATCAACGAACAAAGGGAAAGATAAGAAACAAAAAACAAGTAAACCATGTATCAGAAGGTAGTAAATGCTAAGAGGAAGGGGGAGTGGCTAAAAGCACAACCCAGAGGGGATCTGGAGTGTAGGGAGTGAGGGGAAAGGGCACATTGCAGTATTAAGTAAGGTGTTCCAAGTGGGCCTCTTTGAGAGATTCAGATTTGAACAAGACTTAAAGTTGAGGGGATTATTTGGGGAAGAGCATTCTATCAGGTAGAGTGAAAGCCAGAGGTCAGTGGAGGCCAATGTGACTGGAGCCAAAGGAGCAGGCAGAGCAGGTATTGAGGTCAGAGGGAGGGCCTGATAAGGCAGAACCTGTGAAACAGAGGGAAGGGATTTAAATTCCTGTAGAGCTCTGAACTGAGGATGATATGATATAGCTTAAATTCCAACAGCACCACACTGGCTGCTGGGTAGAGAATGTAGGGAAGTAGGGTGAGAGTGAAACAGGAGGGAAGGGGGCAGAGCACAACCTCTGAAAGAATGACATAGCCCGAGGACATGACATAAACTGATTAGAACCAAATGGGTCCAAGATGGCAGACAAGTCAACTTCCAGGCGCCATGACAGTTCCAAGGCTGACCGCGAGGATCAAAAAGTGGGCATGGCCCAACTCTGGAATGCTCCGCCCACTCATTAGCCTGTGAAATTACCCACACTTACAAACACTGACAACCCCATACCCTGGTGCCTTTTCTCACCTTCTGAGATGGCCCACACTCTGTCTGTGGAGTGTGTTTCTCTCTAAGTAAATCCACTTCTTACCTATCACTTTGTCTCTCACTGAACTCTTTCTGTGACGAGACATCAAGAACCTGAGCTCCATTAAATTCTGAAACCAGGTGTGTGATCTCAGCTGGAAGATCTTGGGTTTTGGCTGGGTTTGAGTCCCGGCCGTGTGGGTTCCCAATCTTAGGTGCACGGTTTCAAGAGGAGAGTAGAAACAGGGAGAAGAGTTAGTGATGCTGAAAGCTTGGCTTCTATGCACTGGTGTCATATGGAATCTCAGAGACAGTGTTTTGGGTGATGTAGAAATGAACAGTTTTATTGCTTTGCCAGGCAAAGGGGGACACGGCCAGCTCTTGTGTTCCAACCTGGGAGGATCTGATGAGTTTTATAGCAATGGTTCAAGGGTGGGGTTGCTGATAAGATGAGGGTGTGTGCAGGGCCTGACTCCTCTAATCTAGTCTCAGATAATCTCTCTGTTCCTTTAATGTAGCCTCAGGTGGTCTTTCTCTGGTATGAAGAATGCTGATGTCTTAAAGAGCTTAAAGACATTGTTATGTGTACCCCTTGTGGGGGAACCAGGACCCTGTCCCAAGGCTGCACTATTGTTTCTTGGCTGCCTCTCTTGTCTCTGCCTTCCTGGATTAGCAGCTGTTCCAGTCTGCCCTTTGGAGCTCAGGGAAGGCCACGGAGGCTGGAGTCAAGAAACTGGACAGAAAGGCTTCCTGCTCAGGAGCCCCACAGGGTCCTGCTTGGTTTCATTATGAGGTTACTATACGATGGTGCTTAGAGGTAGTGAGAAATAGATTCCAGATATATTTTAAAATTAGTTTTCCTGAAAAAAAAAAAAAAAAGTAGTTTTCTTGAGAGGTTGAACGTGAGGTATGAGACAAAGAAGAATCAAGAATGACTCAGACATTTGGCCTGCACAACTGGCAGGATGGGAACTGTTATCAACTGACAGGATAGGTAAAGCAATTTTTAGAGAGTGGTAGTCCAGTCAAGGACATGCTAAGTTTGAGATATCTGGTTGATGATAAGTAAAATGGGCTCTGTTACAGCCAATTTTACAGATAATAAATAGAACCCTAAAATTTAACTATTCAAAAATTTCCAAGTATGCAAAATAATTATTGAGAATGAAAAAGAAATTAGTTGCCACTGTCAACTGAAAGAAAAATGCACAACGGAAAAGTTGTGAGTTAAGTTTTATTCAGGTACCTTACTAAGGACTACAGCTTGGGAGACAACCTCTCAGATAGTCCTGAAGAACTGCTCCAAAGAGGTAAGGGAGGAACCAAGATATACAAGAACTTCCTTTTTTGCTGGGAAAAACACATAGTCAAGCACAAAACGATTACTGCTAGACACAGAGAATAGACATCTCAAGTTAATGCTTTTAGTGCTTTTCAATATAGGGAAGAGTCAAGAATCTGGCGTCACTGAAATTTTTTCTTAAACAGATATCTTAACTATCTAGGGGATGGTATATCCGAAGCAAAGAATGCTTCTGTTTTTCTCCATCCTAAATTCCCCTCAGGGTGCATGGTTGGTGGGTTATTAGCTTGATTCCTGTAGAACTGGAATGGCAGGCAACATTTGTTTTCTTTACACCAGTTTAAGTTTGGGGATTAAGTAGGAGATTTCAATTACTCTTATTTTACTTACTACAGAAAACTTGGCTGACTATATATTAATGTATTATAAATTTGTAACATATTATACTTTAAGAATGAAACATCACACACAGAATGCTTTACTTTAGAAGCAGATGAAATGAATTACTCAACAGAGTAAATTGAGTGTATATACTTAAATTATTTGAACAAAAATGTGGCTTTCAAAGTTGATGAGAATTTTTTAAACATTAAAGTTTAATGATTGAGAAGTGACAATATGTAGGCTTTATCAAGATAATGAACTATGGAGAATGTTGTGGATCAAAGCTCCTAAGAGAAAACATACAACTATCTTTAATTGGTAAGGAAGTTCTTTTGAGTTATGTCCAGCATGGCAGAAAATAGGTCAATATTAAAAGCTGTGAACAAAAAAGACATATTGAAGTTGCTCAGTAATTTGTTTGACTGGTAGGATTGGTATGAAGTAAATAAACCATTGTTTCCCAAGGCCTTGGGGTATTTTCTGAGATAAAACAAGCCCTAACTATAGAAGGAATTCATTTCAAAAGCTACAGGCTTAGGACTTCCCTGGTGGTGCAGTGATTAAGAATCTGCCTGCTATTGCAGGGGACAGGGGTTCAAGCCCTGGTCTAGGAAGATCCCACATGCCACAGAGCAACTAAGCCTATGCGTCACAACTACTGAGCCGGTGTGCTACAACTTCTGAAGCCCGAGTGCCTAGAGCCCGTGCTCTACAACAAGAGAAGCCACCTCACTGAGAAGTCCGCGCACGGCAACAAAGAGTAGCCCCTGCTCTCTGAAGAAAGCCCATGTGCAGCTAAATGAAGACCCAACGCAGCCAATAAATAAATATTAAAAAAAAAAAAAAAAGCTACAGGCTTAAATTCAAATGAAAGCTTATCTAATCTAAAATTTAGCTCTTTTGTCCTTTTGAAAAATATAATTCTTCAAAAATATTTACTTGTTAGTAATTTTTTAAATTGAGATATAATTGACATATAATGCTATATTAATTTCAGGTGTACAGCATAATGATTAAATATTGGCATGTAACACAGTAAGTCTAGTTAACATCCGTCAACACACAGTTACACCTTTTTTTTTCTTGTGATGAGAACTTTTAAGATCTCTTAGCAACTTTCAAATATACAATGCAGTATTATTGACTATAGTCACTAGTCACTATATAAATCCTCAGAATTTATTTACTTATTGGTAATTAATAAATACAAAACCATAAACCTGATGTCGTTCCAGACACATTACTACATAATCACCACTAATAAAATAAAAGGAGTCAATATTCTCTCCTTTCAAAAATCACCAAAATAAATTGTAACCATGATATCATCAGCACTCCACATGAAAAACAAACAAGATTTAATTACGAGCTATTTTTAGGATCTAAATCAGAGTTTCTCAAACTACTGACATTTCAGGTCAGATAATGCTGTGTTAGGGGGTGGAAAAGGCTGGCCTGTGCACTGTGGGATGCTGAGCAGCCTCCCTAGCCTCTACCTGCTAGATGCCAGTGGCAACTCCCAGAAGTCTCCCGATAATACTGATGGGGGTCGAGGTGGGTACGACAGGCCTGCAAAATCACCGCCAGTTGAAAACTACTGATCTAGAAAAAGAGTTTTCAACTGAATTAAAATGACATAATGGATCTTGAAGTCTCAACAGCCTCATCATGCATAACTTATAAGGGATTTGCAAGGAAGTGGGCATAAAGTGTCAGTGAGATAATCCCGCACTCTGAGCTGGAGGTCCCCGTTAGCACCCCCTCCATTTCTCAGCCTCGGTCACCCAAATCTTCTTAAGGATCTGCAGAAATTAAAAGTGGCTTCTCTCTGCTAGAGGGAGAAGGCCTCTCATCAGTCAGTAAGTCAGTGCGTAGTGCTCAATCTATTCGGCATCTGGTATGACAATACCAAGATGCAGCCTCATTTCAGGATGCTGCTCCCTATATCGCACACATTCTACGTTTTAAAAAAAGGACAGCCGAAACAAAGTAAAAGAAACACAGCAATGCGGCAGGATTCATTCAGTAAGTATTACTGAAGGCCTGCTAAGCTGTGTGCTAGGCACAGGGGATGCAGTAGTGTAAAAGGCAGGAAAAAAAACCAAAACCAAAACCAAAAAAAAAAAAAACAAAAAAAAAAAACCACATGGATGAGTTAAATATATAGCTGACCAATCTGTAATGAATGAGAAAAACCAAAGCAAGGATGACTGTATATGAGATTTAAGGGGTGATAGTGGGGTTAAAATTTTAGCTAGGGGAGCCAAGGAAGGGCCAAACAATGAGTGATAGTATTTCGAAAAAGAAGTATAAAGTATTCTATGTAGTTTATTTAATATCTGGAAATACTCTTGTCATTATGTAAAATTATATACATAGATCCTTACTCAAGATAGGAAGTAATTATATGTATTTAAGTAGCAATACACTGACTTTAGTATAACTACAAACAGTAAAAGCAAGGTCCGTGTTTTCTCTCCTAAAGAATAGGATTATCCGGCACGTGGCAGTTCAGGAAGGACACTGCTATAATTTATCTCAATGAACTAAAAAAACAATGAAGTAATGCAACGCATCTTTCCAAAGCAGTCTTCATAAATAATGAAATTCATGCTTTTCATCTGGGCAATTACATAAAATTGAACTGTCTTTATTTCTTATTTTTTTTACCTTGAGGTCAGCTTAGGTCTTAATGAGCAAGATGAAGTTTTGTACTGTGCAATAAAATGGCTTAAATCATGACCAGAAAAATTTCTATTTTCATGTTCACAATGTTATAAGGAATATGGCCAAAGATTAAGATTATAAACTCATGAATAAGCTAGTCATTTGAATCTTCAATTAACTGACCTTGTTTGATAGCCATATCCCATACCACCACCAATACAGCCAGTAGTGAGAACAAAAAGAAAAATATCCCACAACCTGGAAGACTCCATATTAGCCCCCCTTTAAAGATCTCTTTCAGAAATTCTTAAAATATAAGAACAAGTAAGAGAGGAAAGTAAATACAAAATAATTCAAATAGAAATTGATTTTTCCAAAGTATAGTGATTCTGAAAATGCCTAGTATTGTTTCTTGGCTAAATGTTCAGCACTGGATATAAATGAAAATATATTAGAAAGAAACTACATATTAACCCACAGTGTAGCACAGTTTTTTGTTACACTTCAAAAGACCTTAACCATCAAAATTATAATTTTGCGCTTCTTAAAGTTAATACACAGATTACTAGAAATGTATTTGTAAAAGCAAGTGGTTACTGAACAAAGCATTCAGAGATTTCCACCATTATAATTTCCCCCTTTTGGATGCTCAATTCCTGGATGGAGGGACTCTTAATTTCTGTGAATGACTTTACTAAGAAGCCTGAAAAGCTCCAGTTCCTTAACATTGTAAAATCACGTTCTTGCTAAGTATATTAAAGCACTGTTTTAGAATGATCTGTTTCACAGACCTGCTGACAGCTAGCAAGTCATGCCAACTCTGCCTTTCCAAGGGTACTTCTAAACCCACGTTAATTTGTTACATATTTGTCATACAAATGGTAAGTTATTGGCTCTGTGCTAGGTCAAGCATGATGCATGAAGAGATCCAGTAAGGGCACATGCAAACAATTTATGCAACATGAACCGTAATAGAGAAATATATAAGGTGTTTTAGGAGTAGAAACTCCTCCTGAGAAGGTTCACAGACTGACTTTTCTCCTGAAAAAAATAAATGCACCCAATCCCTCCCATTTACAGCGTAAAACTCTTCCTTAGTGATCAACATTCTTCTGTGTCTCCTTCAATGAACAAAGCACCCAACCTGACCAAAAAAAACCCGATCAGCATACCTTGTGGCTTTGGACTTGCAGCTGTGTGTTCTGCTGGAGTTTTCCCATTTATTCCCTGAGCCTCTTCATCAGATACATTCTGATCAATCAGTGTGGTTGTGCTGCCTTTCAAGCAAGGTGGAGCTAGAGTGATCTTTGGACAGATACTGCTGCCTGGGAGAGTTCAGAAAGAAAGGACAGGTAAACACAGCGGTGGAACATAACTGTGTCTCTCATGACTTAATTTTTTCTGACCCCATAAAACAAAAACAGCATTGAAATACTTTTCCCATGTGTGCTGGCCTTGACGAAGCGTGTTTCTGAGAAAGATTTCATTTCATGTGCTTGAGAAACCTTATAACACATGCTGACAGAGACTGTTGACTACTACACACACACACACACAGAGTGTCATTCTCTTTCCCCCGCCCCTTTCCTTGCAGGGCCACGGAAAGGGCAGAATGCAGCTGCTGTGATGCAGGTGAAGGGGAGGACCAGAGGGCCCCAGCACTAATCTGTTAAAAGCGTTCCTTTCCAGCATCCAGGCAGTCGCCAGTCACTGAGTGGCTGAAAGGAACAAAGCAGGAAAGCATGAACATGACAGCTGACCTAAAGACTCTAGAGGAATGGCTTGATTAAAAATGAAGAAACACACACACACACACACACCCACCCATGCCTCTCTCTCTTACTAGCTTACTCAGACTCCAAATCAACATATGTTATTTATACCCATGTTTAAAAAAAAATGAGATTATGTAGATAACATTCATATTTAGTTACAACTCAAAATCTTTAAAACACTGCAGTGCTTTAAAACACTGAAATACATCATGAGATACAGATGGAGAACAGATCAATTCTTAGTTCAATTTCTGATATAAGAAGTTAAATACTGAATTTCAGAGACTTTTAAAGAAATCATAAGCCAGTGTTTTCTCTTTATATGCATGTTAAAATTTTCCTTTCTTCTAGTTGACATGATGGTATTAACAGTAGATTGGACCCTGTTTAGGAGAAAATAAAATTTCTACCAGGAAATTCACTATTAAATAAAAGTATGCCACTTAAGAAACTATCACTTGACTAAGAAACAGAGTTTCATTTTTACAGAATCCAAATATCTAAAATGAGAACTACTAGAGATAAAAGGGCCTTAATTATTGTTCAGAACAAGAAAAGCTAATACAACCCAATCAACTTTGTATTGAGTAAAAAAATTCCCTTTTACTTCAATTGATTATTGAGTTAATACTGATTAAAAACTACAATACTATTTTATTTTCTATGCTCCCCTTAAAATGTATCTAGGTAAAACAAATTTTAGAAGATATTAATCGTTTCAAGTATTGTGTGAGAAGTTATTAGAGACCTAATGCTAAAACACATGGAGTTTCACCAGACACATGGGCTGTCAGTTCCCTAAAGTCGACAGGGTACCATCCAATCACTTAGCCTTTTAGGGGCATTAGGATGTATATTCCACAATGATCCCAAGAATGGCTTAGGATCTGAAAGGCCACCTGCTAGGGTCTAGTGAAGGATGGCCTTGGGGCAGAAACAGTAAAAAAGCCACAGCCCAACTACAAATCAGAGGCAGAAACTGTAACTGGACAGTAAAATTAGATACTGTGAAAGCAAGAGGGCAGCTTTAGAGTTGATTTATAGCAACAAAACTATAAAAGGGGGCAGCTAAGGGGTAAAATGAGAAAACGAATTAAATTGAATCCGTAAAAAATAGACTGCCACTGTTACACATTAAAAGATGAAACGACTTTAATAACCTATTTAGAGACAAAACATGTCGAATAAGTAATAAGTTTTAATTGAAAATCAGACACAATTTCTGGATAACAAACTTGTAGGATAGTAAGCTTGTAGGATCTGACAAGATTATATTTATTAGAGAACATCTCAGATGAACGTGATGAAATGCCTGCAGTAAGAGATCAACTACACATCTTCTTTTAAATCCATTAAAGTCATGATTACAAATCTTTTGCCAGTGATAATAAATCCATAGCCAGAAACTTCATTTCAGATTATTATTTAAAAGCCATCTCCAAACTTCAGCCAATATCACAAGGTATGAAAATATGGTGAAAGACACAGAAAACACATTCTTAAAAGGCTGTTTTAAAAAAAAAAAAAAAAAAAAGCAAAGACAAATATACAACAGAGACCATTCAAAGCCCCAAATCTTTGCTATTATTTACTATCTGGTCCTCTACAGGAAGAGGTTGTTGACTATGGTTGAGGTCAAACACATCATGGTAAAGGAAGTTTGACTAAAATTAGGCAGCGCCATTTCACTATATTCATCTTCAAACACCCTGGACACTAGCAACACAGAGGAATGCTTCTTTTTGCTTGTTTATGACTGACTCAGCCTATTCACATTTGGAGACAGTCCTTATTTGGGTACCAGTTGCATAACAGGGACCTGAAACCAAAATTGTAACCAGATGGTCTACTCATTCAAGAAATTTTATATTAACTACAGAGGCTTTCAGATTTCAATTTACCAAGAACCAGTAGGAGGAATTAAATAGGTATCTTGGGCACAGATACAACCAGTTACATTATGTTAACATGGAGAGAGGGAGGGGTCCTACTTACTGTCTCCTCTTGAGGACTGGTAATCTATTTAGCTACAGGTCCTAACCATTTTGCATTCCTCTGTCTTATGCTTGCTGGGTCATATCTCCTGTAAGAACTGTCTAGACGGATGTAACTGCAAGGTATCCTTGGATATTCCAGTTAATCCAGCCTCATCTATGACTGCATAAACTGTTTGTTCCAATGGGAGAGATTCCCACTATGGCTTAACTTTCATTAAGTGTCTTTTGCGTGACACTTGTGAGTGGCAGATAATCTTTCTGACTGCTTAGGGTGACTCGGTCTCCTCTTTGCAAAATTTTGTGTTGGGTTGTTATGTTTTGCCAACTTATTGTTGAATGGCTCTTTCACAAATTAAGGTTGGATTAGTAAATCAAAGCAAAGTCTACTCACTTCTTGATTCTTCAGGCTTGATCTCTTGTCATGGTATCCATGACCTCAGATCACATCTTTATGGCTTTGTTATGGCCGTGTCTATACTGCCTCACCCAGCTATAATATCTCTCCCAAATGCACCAAGTCTCTACCCCAGAAGACCTCCAAGGACTCCACCCCTCAGGACAAGAGGATCTCTTGATTTAAGAGCACAAAATACTTTTCTAAAGGAGACAATCTTCCTGGGAGTATACTGTCCAGAAGGAAAGAGATACTTAAAAAAGAAAAAACCAAAAAAACCCCAACAACTTTATTTTGAAATAACCTTAGATTTACAGAAGAGTTGTACCCAGGCTCTTAGGTTAGCATCTTAAATAACTACAGTATGTTATCAAAACTAAGTATTTAAGGACTTCCCTGGTAGTGCAGTAGTTAAGAATCCGCCTGCCAATGAAGGGGACACAAGTTTGTTCCCTGGTCCGGGAAGATCCCACATGCCTCAGAGCAACTAAGCCCATGCACCACAACTACTGAGCCTGCTCTCTAGAGCCTTCGAGCCACAACTACTGAGCCTGTGTGCCGCAACTACCGAAGCCCGCATGCCTAGAGCTCGTGTTCCACAACAAGAGAAGCCACTGCAATGAGAAGCCCATGCTCCTCAACGAAGAGTAGCCCTGGCTAGCTGCAACTAGAGGAAGCCCACGCACAGCAACGAAGACCCAATGCAGTCAATAAGTAAACTAATTCAAACAAACAAACAAACACCTAAGTATTTAATATTATCGGTACAATACTAAGCCACAGATTTCATTAAGATTTCACCATTTTTTCCACTAACATTCTTTTTCTTTCACAGGATCTAAACCAAGATATCATGCTGCATTTAGTTCTCCAATCCGTGAGAGTTACTCAGTCTTTGCTTGTCTTTCATGACCTTGGCACTCCTGAAGAGTACTGTTAGGTATTTTGCAGAATGTCCCTCAAACTGGGTTTCTCTGATGTTTTCTCATGATTAAACTGGGTTTATGGGTTTGGGGGAAGAACATCACAGAGGCAATGAACCCAACTCACTGCATCACATCACTGCATGATACCAACATGATTACCACATGTGGTGTTAACCCTCGGCACTGAGTAACATGATGTCTGCCAAGTTTCTCCACTGGAACATATTCTATTTATTATAAGACATTTTTCAACAGTCTTTTCCTATCATCCCTGCAAAGACTCCCCATTTGTCCCACAGATTTTGGATATGGGTCATATCTCCCATGTGCTACTTAAAATGCCTAGGATGAGAGACAAACTGCACATTTTAAAAAAGCCATTAAGGTTATAAACCTCATGGTTTACAACTCATTTGCCAAGGGGAACAAATCCATAGCAACGAAATTTATTTCGGAAAACGACTTCAGTTTCCCAAACTTCGAGAACTCAATAATAAAATCCATACCCACACCCACCCCACCCTGCCAAATAATAAGCAAACCACAAAAGATCTTAAGAAGAAAATGTGACGGACAGTTTAAGAAATTTCCTTGGACCTAGAAAATCTAATTCTAGGAATTTCACCTACAGGAACAATCTTGTGTGTGTAAAAGTATACACACGTGGACAGTCAATACAACATTATGTAACAGGCAGCTGTGAAAAAACAGAACAACAAAAATAAGACTGGGAAGAGCTCCAAGATACTATTAAACAAAAGACAAAAAACTAGAAAAATACATACAGTATGATCCCTTTTTAAAAAAAAAGAAATGATGCACACAAATGCATATACTGAAAGGAACGTAAGATAACATGGCAAGGGGGTAGGGGTAGGTGAGAGAATGAGAACTTTTATGTTTTGCTGTCTATACAACAATATCATTTAAATCTTTTACAATGAAAATGTAATTATTTATATATAATACAATTATATTATTGTATATATACATTTATAATTGTATGTTTATTTTATAATTATTAATTGTACACATTTATTATATATTATATAAAATTTTATTTGTAATATATAATTTACACAAATATTTATTATATAGATTTATTATATAAATTACATTTATAAAGATAAATATAAATGTATATGTTATATAAGTAAATAATTGTGATTATTTGTATATAATAGTTATTGTATATATTATATGCAATTAACTGTTATATTTATATATAATACAATTATAAATAATATAAAGTATTTATATATAATATAAATTAATTATTTACATAAAAAAGAGAGAAATCTATGAAAGTCACCAAGTACGTGTACTACAAATTATTTTTAAAAGCATATCTTTATATGTGAACATGTATGTTCACAGCAGCATTATTATAATAGCTAAGATGTGGAAGCAACCCAAGTATTTGTTGGCAGATGAATGGATAAGCAAAATGTGGCATATACATACAATGGAATATTATTCACCCTTAAAAAGGAAGGAAATTCTGAAATATGCTACAACATGGATGGCCTTGAGGACATTATGCTAAGTGAAATAAGCCAGCTGAAAAACACAAATACCTTATGATTCCATTTATATGAGGTACACATAGTCAAAATTGGAATAGTGGTTGCCAGGGACTGAAGGAGTAGGAGAATGAAGTTATTGTTTTACAAAAGTTAAGTTTTACAAGATCAAAAGAGTTCTGTGGATGGGTGGTTGCCATAGCAGCATAGCAATGTGAGTGTACTTAATGCCAATGAAGTGTACACGTAAAACAGCTAAGATGGTAAACTTTATATTATGCGTTTTTAACATAAAATTTTTAATTAAAAAAGCATATCCCTTGCTTATAAAAAAAAATAAATGTATTCAATTGCATACTTAGTATCCCCACTAGTATGTCTAAGAACTAACTCACACTTGACACACCCAAATCTGACTTCCTTGCCTCCCAACTCTCACTGAAAATTAACTGCCTTTACCATCCTCTCCATCTCAGTTAATGGCAACCTCGTCTACGCTTAGGACAAAAAGCTTGGAAGTATCTTAAAGTCCTCTCTCTTTCTCTCACACTCTATATTCTATCCATCAGGAAATTCTGTTGACTCTACCATCTACCATTACCACCTGCACAGCTACTATTCTGGCCTAAATTACCACAATCTGACTGGATTACAACAAGACCTTCCACCTCATCCCCCTGTGCCTACCCTTGTCCTCAGTACGTGTTTTCAAACAGTCCAGAGAGATCCCTTTTAAAACCCAAGTCAGGGACTTCCCTGGTGATGCAGTGGTTTAGGATCCTCCTGCCAATGCAGCGGGCACAGCTTTGGTCCCTGGTCCGGTAAGATCCCACATGCTGTGGAGCAACTAAGCCCGTGTGCCACAACTACTGAAGCCCACGTGCTCTAGGGCCTGAGTGCCATGACTCCTGAGCCCTCATGCTGCAACTACTGAGCCTGTGCGCCTAAAGCCCGTGCTCCGCAACAAGAGAAGCCATCACAATGAGAAGCCCTTGCACTTCAATGAATAAGAGTAGCCCCCCCCCCCCAACTAGAGAAAATCCATGCAGCAATGAAGACCCAATAGCCAATAAATAAATAAATAAAACCCAAGTCACATCATGTCACTCCTGTGCTTAAAATTCCTCAATGGCTCCACATTTCATTCACAGTTTAACAACTCAACTCTTTCCAGCAGCTGACAGGTTCTGTAAGATCTGGCTTTAGTCCCCTTGCCACTGACCTCACTGCCTAGTATTGCCCCCTTGCTCACTCCACTCTGGTCATACTGGTTCCCTGCTATTCCTCCAACAGGCCAAGCACGCTTCACAGCTTTTGCTCTAGCTGTTTTCTGCTGGAATGCTCCTTCCCCAGATAACTGCTTTCTCTTCACATCTTGGCTCAAACTGCACCGTGTCAACGTGGGTTACCCTGACCACTCCATCTGGTTATCATGCTTTACAGGTTCCCCCCTTTCCCACAGCATTTACCACTGTCTAAAAAACTACTTGATTTATTTTGTTAACTGTCTGTTTCCCCTGATTAGAATGTAATCCCTGGGAACATCTCAGGAACATCACCTGCCACGTACGGAAATGCTCAGTAAATAATTGTTGAAGAAATAAATTCTAGATACTTTAGGAAAGATTCTCTTCATCTGCTTACATTCTCATTTTCTATTTCATGAGAGGCATTTTCTAAATTCCAACAATAAGGAGACACACAGCTGCTTGAGAGTTCAATCTACACAAAATTTCAGACACTTCCATTCTTAGGTAAATTTTTAAACATTCCAGGTTATTTATACACAAATTCTAAATATCTAGGGGAAAAAAAAGCAAAAAAACCCCTACTTTACCCAAGTAATCTTCCTCACAACCCAGCATATTTCTAAACATCTGGAATTGTGGAACTATCCAGATATTTGTCTTGATAAAGAAACAGTAGCAGCCAAAAATATCAGCAACTGACTGAAATAGTTTCATTTATTATAATCTGTAATTTTATTTACATTTATTAGTGTCACTAACTAAAATGCACTATGGCTGCCAATGTTTCAGACTCATATAGAGTAAAAGCAGTCTGCATCAGGTCTTCGAAGTTCAAAAGTAATATGAACTCAAAATGAGCCTGAAGGTAGGTAACTGTACATACTCATTATTTATAAAGGTCCTACTGCTGTATGATACAAATAAAATATGTAAAAAGGCAACTATAAAATATGTAAAAAGGTTACTATTGTATCTAAGGCAAATGCAACAACATATGTAATGAGATAAAATAAATGCAGCCTCTAAAAGCACAAAAATAATTTGTTTTCAAACTAGAAATATTTTCCTGAAACATGCTCCATAATTTTATGGAAATTTTTGCTATTCAAAAGTAGTGAAAAGGATAGTGAAATTTCTAAAGAACGCTATTGTGACTGATCCTTTCAAAGTTGTCAAAATTCCAGTTTTGAGTAGGAGCTCACAGATGAGGCCCATGGCCATAGTACCTGTTATGTATTAATACAGGTATGTAGAGCAGACTACAGATGTCACTACAATTCAACCACAGGTTCTAGGGGTCTGAATCCCTGTTCCCCACTTCAGAGTGATGACCATTTGTTAGCTGCCATGAATCCCTGCAGACAAAGTGTTGAAAGTGCATGCTCCAGGATGCCTCCTGGGTTGGTGCTGGGCTTGGCTGGTGGGTGTGTTTTGCTGTGCCCTGGCATGGTGTTATTTCAGGAAGAGACCAAACTTCCTCTGCATCCCCCTGTGAGGGGAAGGGAGTGGGAGGCAGCTCTTCCACCCCCGCCAACCATATACTGATGGAGGTTCCCCTTTTGGCTATAGTTAACTAAGAATCTTGGTCAAGATTACAGAAAAGCTCTTGCTACTTAAAAGCACAAAAAATTACTCTGTCTGCAGGCATGACCAGAGCGGAAGGTGGGAGTAAAGAGAAACCGCAATCAATTACATGTTGCATTTTTTGCCTACTTGCAAAGGGCATTCTAGGTGACACCATCTGAGCCGGAGGGGGTTCACAGCCTGCTGTACTTTACACAAGATAAACTGTTGCCATTTATAATTAAGTCCATTTCTTGGTTCCTTCTTTTTTTATAAGCAGTGGAAGCAACTGGGCCCTACATTTATCAAAACACCCTGCATTACTGCTGCACTAACAGAGAAATATCCCTGAGAAGCTGCCCATCCATGTAATTGAGTAAGTGCTGAGTTTTGAAGTCGTCACACTTTCTGCCAGGGCCTAAGGTTCAAGACAGCTTTAAGTTTTGAAATTGATGAATATGCCATAAAGGATCTCTAAGTATATTAATGTGCATATGGGCCTGCTAACTGGTATTAGGTTTCCCCAATATGATCATCTGTATCAAAAAGTCTGCTCAGGGCTTCCTAGGTGGCGCAGTGGTTGAGAATCCACCTGCCAATGCAGGGGACGTGGGTTTGATCCCTGCTCCAGGAAGATCCCACATGCCGCGGAGCAACTAAGCCCGTGCGCCCCAACTATTGAGCCTGTGCTTTAGAGCCCGTGAGCCACAACGATTGAGCCCATGTGCTGCAACTACTGAAGCCCACGCGCCTAGAGCCTGTGCTCTGCAACAAGAGAAGCCATGGCAATGAGGAGTCCACACACCACAACGAAGAGTAGCCCCCACTCTCCACAACTAAAAAAGAAAGCCCGCGCACAGCAAAAAAGACCCAACACAACCAATAAAATAAATAAATTAATTTAAAAAAAAAGTCTGCTCAGATGCTGCGCACATGCACATCTAGGCAGCTTTCCTTGATTCCCAGAAGCATAACACTTGGCTGTTTCTGGACCAGTTGTGTTAGTAATTGTATATACTTAAATTGCTGTAAGCAATTTAAACATTCTTCAGGACATCTCAGTCACATAACTCTCATTTGCCTAGGTTCAAATCCTGGCTTTACCATTTAATAGTTGGGTGACTGACTTACTTCAATTTCCTGATCTGTAATTGAGGATTCATAAGATTCATAACAGTACCCCTCTCATAAGGTTGTTGTGAGGAATATAATTCTAGTGAAAGTACTAGAGCAGTAGCTGGCAGGCAGTAATTGCTACATAACTATTTGCTGTTATAGTTACAACTTGTATAATACTCAATGCTGTATAATGCCAGGGTAGTGGATCAGGGGACCAGATCTTTACTCTCTCCTCCCTCCAGCCTCTTAAGGACCTTACCTTCTGCCTCCTTCTATGCCTGCCCTGTCTGCTTACATTTGCCCTTACCACTGCCTAAATTTTCATTTACCACCACCCAGCACTTGCTCATGCTGGCTTACTTTCTTAGCAGCTGCCATTTGCTTCAGTGCCTCTGCTACTTTCAGGGATTCCCAATAGGCCATTTTGGGTAAATTCTGGCCAGTTAATGACTCTTTCGCAAATTAATACAATAATGAATTGTTTACAAATCTGTGGCCTGCTACATAAAATGTGATAACAATATTAGTAATGACAATGTGATGTATGACTTTTTTTTTTGGCCGCTCCATACGGCTGGTGGGATCTTAGTTTTCCGACCAGGGATTGAACCCGTGTCCTCAGCAGTGAAAGCACAGATTCCTAACCACTGGACCACCAGGGAATTCCCTGATGCCTGACATTTGACGTGGAGTAGAATTTACTATAGACCATTTTAATCTCAAACAATTTAATAATTATTCTTCACCCTTTACCATGATTGTAAATATGTGTCCTGAATTCCACCACTTTTTTCGTTTTTCCTCCGTTTGACATTTCTTCACTTGACATTAGGCACAACTGCTGGTTGTTAAACAGTGAATCATTTTCTGAAAAGCACATTTAAGTGTTTATGAGCACTTAAACTCAGTATTTAATAGCTCTCATCTTTATGCCTCCAAAGCACAAACTGTTTTTCTAAGCCCTGAGAATATTCCCTGATCAACTGCAAAATGAGTAACAGAACCTATCAGGTTTCTGCTTTATTCTATTCTTTTTTTCTTTTTGTCCCTCCTTACATGTATTGAGTGATAACTCCCTAATTAAAAGTTCCAGGTGCTCTGCTAATTTCTGGGGACAGGAGGACAAATAAGGCATAATTCTACCCTCAGGTAATTCCTACAGAGATGCGTGCAATTCCACAGGTGTCAGTCCCCTGCCCCCATGCCCCTGCTAACTGCAATCAGGAAGCCACTGCACCATCCACCCTATCAGCAATGGCAGAGAGTGAAGAGGCGAGGAATGGCTCTGTGGCTCACCGAGGAGAGAATCGGTAAGGGACTGGCTTAAGAAGGGAGGGACAGAGAGGAAGAAAGGGTAACACTTATTTAGGCTCCCGACAAACGTGGCAGGGAAACAGTGCCTTTCACTTGGAGAATGCAAGGAGAATAGAGTTTTGTGTGCGATATTCTAGGAACCTGTGAGACTGTCCAGGATGCACAGTTTGCCCTGATGTTCAGTCGGTTTGGCTAATCTTAACACTCCACCTGCCTCATTTTCCAATCTCATTGTTAAAGTTTTCAGATATATTCCCTTTGATATTTTCTTTAAAATATCATTTCATTTGCCTATTAAGGGACGGAGGGAAAGCCTATTTGCCCCATGCAGGGCCAGCTGTAAGAGACTCTGACCCATTTTGTTGTTGTTTTTGGTCTCAGTAATTATGGGTTAAATTATCTTTCTTCCTATAAGAAGGACTGATTTCCTTAATTTTATTAATAACAGTAACAAATACCAATCAAGTGATTAGGCTGGAAGGAGGGAAAGAGCACTTATTGAGAGCATGGACAGGTTTCTGGGTGTTTGTGGGTTCTTTCAGGACTCCACAGGGCTCAGAGCAGTCCATTAAAGAACCCAAATGAAAAGTCACAGCACGTGTCACATGTCCTAGGACCACCTTCCCAGAGTGTGCTCTGTGAACAGGATTTCTCAATTCCCCCCTCCACCACCCCACCACAACCAGCCATGATTCTATATGAAGTATTTGTGACCCGCCAAATTTGACAGTTTTATCTTGTAGACTCACAATGCCAGTGGGTATATTAGAGGCCACGAAGAGTCCTACAGTAAAAAAACAAAAACAAAACCTATTTAACTTTGAACCCTGTATATGTCCAAGAAAGCTTTCCATCATTTATTACAAGTTAACATCCCATGGAGCTTGGAACACATTTTGGGACAAGTTGCCCCAGGGACTCCTCCCGGTTCTAACAACTATTGCTTCGGCTACTTCCCATACTTTCCCATCTCCACTGCTCCTGACTTTCAGATAATCATCTTGGCTGCCTTCATGACTGTGACTCTCAAATTATGAACTGAAACTCCAACCTGGCCTTGGCTTTTTAGACATGACCCTGCTGTCCCCAACTTCAATGCTGCACAATCCCACAATTTGCTGACCACAAAAGCAGCGTTAGGTGCAGACCCAGGACACTTGAGTCCTGCACATCTAGTCTAAAACTGAAGTAGTCCTCAGCTTAAAAAATCAGATGAAATTGCATTCTGTAATCCTGCCAGTCTACTTCCTCTCCATTCTCTCCACCTCCCCCTTCTTCTCACACGCAAAATCCCACAGCCTAGCAGACAAACACATATAACTTAGTAAACACAAAAAAATCTCCAAAGGGACTTTTACTTTTCTTAAAGTGGTTATAAAACATGATGTAAAGTATTATAATAATTAACAATGCAGAGAACAGTAATATGTAGAATAATGCAGGCAGTTTTATTCCACTGAGACAAGTATCATAAGAATATAAAAGCACATCACTGGCCTTTAATTTTGCTGCGTCACAAACACATACAACCATTCCTTTGTTCTGTGACTTCCCTGTGGGTTTAAACCCCAAGATCAGGCAAAACACTTCATTTGATAAGAAGCTTGACTTCTTTCTGAAGGCTTATAACCCATATACAACAGGGTATTAGGACAGACTACGCTCCCTGAAAAACCAATTTTTCCAAACAGCCCTTTCTCAACTGATTTGTTTTTTAGACATCAAGAGGAGTTTGTATAAATGCAATGCAATGCATAGCTCCAGACAGGGATGCACTGATGCTAAAGATGTCCTTCAGTCACACACACACACACACACATTTATCCTGAATGTCACAAAAAAATTAACCATCATAACTTGGGATTTCATAGTGCTTTAAAACTTACACAATATACAACAAATATGCTTGCAAATGCCAGTACTGTTCATACTACTATCAGTAATAATGGTAGTAATAAAAATGGAATGATATTGTGCATTCTGAGCCAAGTGTGAAGTATATGAAGCACTTTATTTGCATTATTTCATTTGTTCCTCTCAAGAATCCTATGATAGGCTAAAGTAAGGTAGGTATTTTAACGTCCATTATAAAGATGAGTCAACTGAGGTGGTGTTAAGTGATTAGGCTGGTGTTAGATGCTGTATCTACATATAGTTTGTAAGTACTTTCTGGGCAGGGACCCTAGCTCATAATCCTTTGGCTTTCACTTAGCAGGTAACAAAGTGATTACATCTCTGTTATACTATAGCTATTTGCCATGACTCTGTGCCTCTATTTCAGCAAATACTGTGTAGCCAGGAGCTTCCAAATACTCAAGACATTAAAAAAAATCATACAACGTTAAAAAAGATGTATGAGAGAAGAATGAGAATCTTATCTGGAGTCACTAAACTTCCTTGCCTCTTCCCAGCTTTGAACCTCCTCCTCACTTGCTCTTCAGTTCTTCAGTTTCTGATTTCTCTGCTCTAGGATAAGTCCATTACAGACTCTTAGAAGTTTCCTCTGGAAACCAATGGACAGAGCCCCTTAGGTTCACTCCATGCTAGCCTAGTCCTATTTAGCTCTCTGCTACATGGCTGCTGCTTCTGCTAGACCTGACCAGGACCTCTTCAAGGAGAGGTCAGAAAGACCCCATGAGGCGCTTTCACGTCATACCATGTTTCACCTTTAGCATCCATAAAAGGTATGTAGGACAGATATCTGCATATTACAGTTGAAGAAAGTAAGGTTGGTAAATAGTGGTTAATCCAAGAGTCACACCAGGGTTTTTGATTCCAAGGTCAGTGCTCTTTCCACTACAACTGTTGGCCCTGTTGTCAGGCTTGTTGTGTTTTGCACTGGAAATGAGCTTATGACCTGGAGCTGCATTTCCAGTATTTCTGGGGCTGTGAGGATTCATCAGTATTTGCTCTGCTTAGCCAAAGAGTCCACTCACACACACAAGCGCTATGGTGATCTTAAATCCAAATGAATTGTTTTGAGAAACTAAACATACTCTGTAAATCATTAACGACCTCGTAGTAGTCACAAAATCAAGTTTAAGAAATATTTTGAGGTTTTAAATAAAGTCTTAGAATCTACTCTAAGAAATCAGGACGATAATAAATGTCCTCAGGGAATCAGGCCTCTATTCCTTTCAAAAATTCTACTAAACCCAGCATTACAACCTGCCACAGACTTCAAAGAACTAAAGTGCATTTCTTCTTCATAGCTGGGATATGTACAACTTTCCGCCCTACCTGAAGACTGGTTATAAGGGAGGGCTGGAGATAAAAGAAAAAAAGCTGACTTGCATGTATGCATTAATTCAAAAAGCATTTATTTAGCACCTTGTTATATTGTACAATACAGGGAATATAGCCAATATTTTACAATAACTATAAATGGAGTATAATCTTTAAAAATTGTGAATCACTATATTGTGCACCTACAACTTATATAAAGCTGTACCTCAACTTCAATTTAAAAAGGGAAATGAAAAATATTTAGCACCTTCCGCAAATCAGTTAACAGAATCAGTGCCAGGCATCAGTAAGATCTTCAACCTGCTCTCAAGTAGGAAGATTAAAATGCCCTTCAATCAGGGAACTGCAAATTACAGGCTGTGAGTCTCTCAGAGGTCTACAATCACAGGCCAAATGTGGTCCACCACTTATTTTTGTTAATGAAGTTTTATTGGAATACAGCCACATTCATTCTTCTATATACTGTGTATGATGCTTTTCACTAGGTTGGCAGAGTTAAGTAGTTACAACAGAAACCACATGGCCCACAAAGCCTAAAATATTTATCATTTGGCGCTTTACAGAAAAGGTTTGCAGACCTTGACCTAAATAATCAAGGCAACAAACCACGGATTAGTGCTAAAAATGCTACAACAATATTATTACACTATTATTATAGTCCTATGTTACAGTACATTCATACTTTAATTTTCGATAATCAATCTTGGTTCCGTCTCCAGCTAGCAATGTGACCTTGGGCAAGGAAAAACCTCTAGATTTCAGGGAACTCACTGGCAGCATCATAGCACAACTGATCTAGCACATTTGGGGTTACGGATGACTCGGGATATATCTGGAAAATTAACAATGTTATAGGCTATAATCTTTAGTTTACTACTGTTCTAAATCCCACATGCCTAGCATCCTAGTGATTGAGTTGTCTTCCAAACACTTTTCACAAAAATTATCTTCCCCACATACCTACTGCATATGAACCAATAAGCCAACAGATCATGCTTCTTTGGTCAGTGCTGCTCAGCCATGAACCACCTGTGGAGCTTTAAAAAAGAAACCTGTAATACCTGGGCTGAATCCCAAGCCAATAAAATCACAATCTCTAAGGGGAGGGACCCAGGTATCACTGTGTTTTAAAGCTTCCCAGGTGATTCCGATGTGCAGTCAAGGTTGAGAATCACCATTCCTGGTGTCCTGGTAACAGGCCTGGATCAAATTAGTATTTTCAGTAGAAGCTGTATGAAATAAATTTCATAATTTAAGCTGTTAAGCTAAAGTTCCGCTGAATTTATACCATAAAATACAGATTCCATGAAGACTCTGTGAAACTTTAATAGAAATGATTTAGGCTTGCGGCATCAATTGACTTCTGTTTAAATCACAGCCAATACTTATATGCCAAGCGTGAGGCCCTCTTCAACATTTGGTTAATAAATATTATCTGATTTTAGAATTCATTACTGAAAAAAAAAAAGACATCCCCTGGTTTATATGAAAAGTTACTAATTAGGAACCTTGAGAAATCAAAAGCGGGAGGTTACTTCTGGCTGATGGAGAGTATGGCGAACTTTGCTATGAAAGAAGAGACTTCTGAAAACAATAAAATTAAAAACTTTATTGACTCCATAAACTATGAAAGAAATAAAAACAGATGTAAGAAATGAACTTGAAGGGCAAAAGATGATTTTTTTTCCGAAGAGATATAGCCAACTCATTTACTCAAGATGGCTGGTTTATAAACTAACCAGAATCTTGGCTTTTCCTCTTCCTTTTACCCACTGCCAAACTATTTTCCATTTATTCACAACAAATTTATCTGCAGGTCCAGACAGAAGAAAATCAAACTGCCCAAAATGTTTCATAAGGTTTGACAAGGATGTTGCTAAAACCAAACAGAACTGTTTTCCATTATGTCAGTCACAGCAACCAAGAATGGACCACTATTTCTCTTCACAAAGGGAAAAATACACTCTTTTCATAAGCAAAGCCTTCCCGACCTTGCTTGATTTTCATTAATTTTGTATCTGCTTTTCTGGTTTATTTTTCTGAACTTGATTTCTCTAAACATGGCTCCCAGCAGCCCAAACATTCTAGCCTAACGCTCCCTATAAACTAAGTTCTATGAGCTTCTGCCTACTTTGCGTTGCCTACTTAAAATTACTGGCTGACTTCCACTTCTCAGCCCACTTTGCTTTGTAGTTATTGACACTGTCCATTCACTTTTCAAACCTAAATTTGGCTTCATAGTAATAATGGATAAAATGAACTCTACCAAGTAGGAAAATCTCCTCAGGGCCAGCCAGTCCTTCAACCTGAAAGCTGCTTATTTCAAAGCAGCAATACTATCACTGCAGCCTGCTGCCAGGAACAGCCAGGCCTGGGAAGCAAGGCTATGTTTATCTGGAAAGTGCATCCCCCCCCCCCTCCACCCCCAACACCCACCAGGAGAAAACAGGGTGGATTAGGAAAGCTAGAGATTGAAAGGTCAAAACTTTGACATGATTATTTACTTTGTGACCGTGAGAAAGTTACATAACTTCCTCATAAATTAGAGAAATTTCTACTGCTCTCGTGTCACTGCTTAGGCAGAGGTCACAGGTAAATGCAGACCTTTGATTATTGGCAGTTTTAAAAACAATCTGATAAAGCAGGTGGTTTTATAAAAAGGGCTTGGTGACAATCTCTAATCTATCCCAAATCTTTTTAATTTGATATTCTTTTAAGACAAACATTAATATCTCATTTTACTAAAATTTAATATTTAACAGCTTACATAGATAATTTGCTTTCCTTACGTGTTGTTGTGTAATCAGGCCAGCAGGCCTCATATTTTTCCCCTGGCTACATTTCTAGACCAGGAGCACAATAGAATTTGTGTTTAGCTTCTAACAGTGTAGGGGATTGTTTCAAGTTGTGCAAAACTTAAAAAGCAAATACTGATCCAGCTTATCTTTTATTTCCTACATATATTTTTTGGCTGACAGGGGAAGGAAGTTAGGAAGAAAATCCAATGTATCAAATATAACCATTTTTCTAATTCTGAATTTTAAAACTGCATTATATAAGTCATGTTCAGTTATGTCTAACATGATTGCTCCTACAAACTGTAAGTATTTTATTCACTCAGTGATGAAACCAACCTTATTACTCCCTTCCTTAAAATCCTTTAGTGGGACTACAACATCCGTAGGAAAAAATCTCATTTCCACACGGGACCCTTTACCATCAGACATAAGCCTGTAAAGGCTTCACATCCACCTCCTCACAGCCATGCACCCCTAATGCTCTAGCCACAGGCTGATCTTCTCCATTCCTGTAACACATTATACTCTTTTCATGTCTGTATGTTTTTGCATATGTTGGGTCCCTTAGCTCATTAGTCTATCTTTAAACACATTAATCTAGTTCCAATGTCACCTTTTTGAGGAAATTTCCTTGAATGAAATAAAGTCAGTTGCTCATCTTTTTCTAACCTCCAAACACGCATCCTGTACCTATACTATGACATCTGTCATGCACAGTCACTGCTTTTACTGGTTTTCTACTCTTTTGAATCAAGTTTTACAAAAACTATTAGAGAGGAAACATTTATAGAGTTACATTTTATTCTGTCTCTTTTCTTTTCCTATCATCCTCCTAACAGGAGAGTTTCAGAGTTAAATATCTTAAACACAGAAGGGGAAATAAAGAAAAACAAAAAAGGGAGGGAGCACACCCTTAGAATATAACAAAACATGTTAAACATTTTCTCTCCATCTTGCCACAATTTTCTCCATGCAAACTACTGCCTAAATGTATTCTTCTTCTTCTTCTTTTTATAAATTTATTTATTTATTGGCTGTGTTGGGTCTTTGTTGCTGCACGTGGGCTGTCTTTAGGTGCCGTAAGCAGGGGCTATTCTTCGTTGTGGTGCGAGGGCTCCTCATTGCCATGGCTTCTCTTGTGGGGCATGGGCTCTAGGAACGTGGACTTCAGTAGTTGTGGCACATGGGCTCAATAGTTGTGGTGCATGGGCTTAGTTGCTCCAAGGCATGTGGGATCTTCCTGGAGCAGGGCTTGAACCCGGGTCCCCTGCATTGGCAGGCGGATTCTTAAACACTGTGCCACCTTGGAAGCCCTTCCCTAAATTTCTTGATCTCAGACTCCAAAATGTCTCCTGTCCATCTCCTCTCTCCCAACAGAACCCCGTAATTCATAATACAAAACCATGCACAGCGCCCTGCACAGGCTCATGTTCATCATCCACGCCCACCCCACCCCCACAACTTTGTCTCAATTCTTTATAATTGGGATCAGCTTGGCCTCTCAGACTTCATGGATAGATCAGAATGAGCAGGGCGCACACTGAGGTCAGAGAGTGAAAAGGGTAGAGGCTGGCATTAGGACAAGCAGGACCTTGCCCATCATTGAGAGGACAGAGGCTCTTCCTTTGAGAGAGATGGGAATCCACTGAAAGGTTCTGAGCAGAGGAGAGACAATTTCTGTTTCCCATTTTTAAAGGAGCACTCAGGCGGCTGGGTGGAGAAGAGACTTCAAGAGGTCAAAGGTGGATAGGAAGCTACTGGAATAATCCAAGGAAAAGTTGACTGTGACTTGAACCGGGGTAGTAGCAATGGAGGCATTAAGACACAGCCAGTTTGGGCTTTCCTGGTGGCACAGTGGTTAAGAATCTGCCTGCCAAGGCAGGGGACATGGGTTCGAGCCCTGATCCAGGAAGATTCCACATGCTGCAGAGCAACTAAGCCTGTGTACCACAACTACTGAGCCTATGCTCTAGAGCCTGCGAGCCACAACTATTGAGTTCACGTGCCGCAACTACTGAAGCCTGCTCACCTAGAACCCGTGCTCCACAACAAGAGAAGCCACCGCAATAAGAAGCCTGCCCACTGAAAGGAAGAGTAGCCCCCGCTCTCTGCAACTACAGAAAACCCGTGTGCAGCAATGAAGACCCAATGCAGCCAAAAAAAAAAGACACGGTCAGTTTGATATCTTTCAAAGCAGGATTGAGTGACAGATTGGATAGACAGACTGGTAAGAGAAAAAAGACTCAAGAAGACTAAGGTTTTTGGCCTGAGCATAAGAAGTAACAGTTGTTATACAATGACATGGAGACAACCAGGCTACAATGGCTTAGTGGTTTTTTTTAACAGCAGAAAGAGAGGTTTTCCCCAGACCAAGTTATAATAACCACCACGCAGAATGACCAGCTTCCATGACTAACATTATTTTTCTTCTCAGAGGCACCTTCCTTTGGCCTGCTTCAATATATGACTGACCAACTACAGACCCTGGGTCAATTAGCAGAGGAAAATCCCTTAAAAGGATCTGATCTAAAAAGGGCTTAACAGAGCCTGTGGGAGGGAAGAAGTTAGAGAACATATTTAAATCACGGTGAAGACCTTTAAAAATATATTTCAGACCAATAAAAATTAGCTTCCTAATTTTATATACAAGAAATAGCACATAAGCTGGGACGAAGTGAGAGAGCAACATTGACACATATACACTACCAAATGTAAAACAGACAACTAGTGGGAAGCTGCTGCATAACACAGGGAGATCAACTCGATGATAGGTGATAACTTAGAGGGCTGGAAAAAGAGGGTGGGAAGGAGTTGCAGGAGGGAGGGGATATGGGGATACATGCGTAAATATAGTTGATTCAGTTTGTTGTACAGCAAAAACTGGTACAACAGTGTAAAGCAATTATACTCCAATAAAGAGCTAAAAAGCAAGCAAGCAAGCAAGCACAGAGAGTACAGATGACTACCAAAAGGTAGATCAGAAAGGTGGTAGGGATGGATAAGGCTATAAGCACCTAGGAAAAGGCCTTCTTATTTTTTGAATGAATGGTATTCCAGTGTCTAAGCAAAACTGTTTAAGTTTAAATCTTAATCTTGAATTACAATTTACCTATAATTCGGATGAATATCAAATGAAGACCTGCAAAGACTGAAAAGCCATTGAGTTATTCCTCACATTCCATTTTTCTCTTCAATTTTCATGTAAGTTTGCCTACAAGCATAAGTTTTAAAAAGGAAAGTTTCTTCAAGTCATTTTAAAAAAAAAAAGAACTTTTACAAATAATATGTACGCTAAATGCACATATTTAAACATTTTCTTGGGCAACTTATGAGCAATAAAATAACCCAGTAGTGTGGGCAGGAAGTGCTACATTAGTGTCTTTTCAGCTTAAAAACCGTAAAAGGAACTTCTAAAGCCCACATTACTGTATTAGCCACTCACTATAGGAAGTTGTCCATTAGAGCAGAAAATTCGAGTAGCACTGAGTAGCACTTCTCTTTCCATTTGAGGCTGCCTTTCAAGAAGGAATACTACTTCTCTCCAATCATCCCTAACTATTTGAAGATGGAATGAGAAGAGACAGAAGTTGTTTTAGGGAAAGAGAGAACTCACTAACAAAGAAAGAAAATACTTCCCTTTTGCTGTTTTTTTAAAAAGTTTCATATTTAGAGTGTGATGGTAAACCATCGGGAGATCACACAAACTTTGAACTTTATGCAAGAGTAGTAGAACCCCTGCAAAGGAACTGAGGCTTCTTCCTGGATAATGGAGGTAGCCAAGGCAGGCATGGATTAGGCTACTCAATCTCTAGCAACTACTAGAACCTGGGACCAGAGCCAGCCAAGGCTGTGCAGCTGTGGGAGGGAGCCTCAGCTTCCCTGCTGCAGTCCTGCGCCAGAGGCACCCTTGGGCTTCCACACTCAGTGCAACTCCTGCTCCCCCTCCGCCGACCCCAGGCAAAAAGAAGGAAAGAGTGACATCACAAGGAAGAGAATCTTGGTAACTATGAAGACTGCCTATTCTAAGGTTCAGTTCATTTTATTTAATTAACAGTGTAGACAGCAGTGTAGACATTCCTCAGGAAGGTTAATATCCATGCACAGACAATGGGAAAATAGCATCACAAAATTAACCCATCTCAGTTTTAAGAAATATTTTCAGCAGAAATTTCCTGTTACATGATTACATTTTTACCACACAGAGTTTCATTCCTCTTTGAAAGAATTGATTTCTCATTAATACACTCTCTAAAATATTGGCAGAAAAAAACATTGGCTTAATACCATTAACAACAACAGCAACAAAAATCCATGCCTGTCTCTACAATATTTCCTTATATTGAAAAACAAGTAATATTCACTCTCCTGAACTTTGCTAAAACAAGAAGACTGGAATGGTGGGGATGTGCTTGTGTGTTTGCTTGAACAGGACAGTATTCCATACAGGAGTACTAAAAAAGGATTAGCGGTAAACATTTCTTGGCTTTGTTAACACCAGAAATGGAAGAGGAAAGAGAAAACTTTTGCTTTCTTTCTCTGCATCCTCCTGTCAGTGACTAAACTTTCAAACTTCTAATGTTAGTGAGAATGAGTCAGAGAAACAGAACTATTCAACTTGTATCTTGCTAACCCAGAAACAGCCTCCTGGAAGAGGCAGAAACCATGAATATATTAGCACATATTTTAACCTTAAAGTTGAAAAATCATGCAAACCTTATTTCTTAACTTGAAACCCAACTCTGTAACTTCCATGTCCCTCAGCATGCTGTTCTAAACTGACCCACACAAACTGGGGGGAAAAAACCGAAAACAAAAACAAGGAAGATACACTAGAAAATGAAACTACTTACCTTGGTCAGTGGACATGATTTCACATATACTGATAATTAGTCTCCTGTGATTTGATAAGAAAATATTTGGCTTTACTCTTTTAAAGTTCATGTGATAAAATCTCACTCCTGGCTCTAAAGCCTCTCACAGCCTGGAAACCCACAGTTCAGCCGGGAGCTCTGACGGTGCACTGCTTACTTCAGGACCTCCTTAGACCTTACTGCTCAGACGACCTCATGCATACTATGCCACGCCTCCCCAGAGGAGGGCTGCTTGCACTGTTCTTCATGAGACCAAGTATATGAGAATGGAGAGACGTCTATTTATTACAGTAAAATAAACAACAACGGAGGCCCACAGAAGCATCAAATGCACTAGAAATACATTTGGGAAGAGGGCAGTTTATAAACTGCCTAATTCCTTAACCATTAGTAATGCTCTAAAAAAGCCGACATGAAAACAGTTTGTTTCCACTTGAACTGGGTCCATGCTCTGGACCAAAGAGGTTACAGATTCAGGATTCACAGGCTTAAGATGTGAAAATGTCATTTTGAATTATCTCAAATGCTATTTTGCCACCTAAGACTTTCCATTTTAGCACAGTTCATTGATTTTGGTGCAGAGTGAATAAATACTACTCACAAATTTCCTAAGGAAAGCAAGTTTTATGTTATTTCAGAGCATTGTTTACTTATTTTTACAGATCTTTATGTTTATATCATTTAATCAGTACTTTCAAAATTTCTCATAGCCCTGAAAAATTAGGAAGTGTCAATTGAAATATTTATAAAATCACAATGAAGTTAACAGGCTATAGACATCATCCTCACAGTTGAAAGCAGCCTCTCCAAACCCCCCCTCAATGTGTCCAGATGCAGTGGTTCTCACACACCAGATCATCTGAATGGCATTTTAAAACACACACTGCCTGGTCCCACCTCAGGAGCTGAATTCAACCAATCTGTGGTACAACCCCAGAACCTACGCTTCTAACAAACTCCCAGGTAATGCTGCTGGGCTGGGATTGCACTTCAGGGACCACACTCGGAGAACCACTGGGGCAGAGACTTGACGCTCACTGGTGGCCTAAAGCTCTGGTTGAGTTGCACCTGCTCAGGAACTGCTTAATGTCAGGGCAAGGGCAACCCTTCAGATGCAGTGTGAGGGCCTGTGTATTACACATTCAGATAAGACTCACAGGAACTTCAGTCTGCTCATCAGAAAGTGGGCTTGTCAATTTAATTCTTAAGAAACATGAACTGTCTTATATTATGTCCTTCACAAACTCCACCTGTGTGTTTAAAATTTACTGTGACAGGAAAACTACTTATATTTGATTCCAAAGACCACTTAGCCTTGGCAAATTTCTGAAACATAAAAAGCAGAATGTTTCCCTGTCATAAAAATGCACCAGCTCCTGTGCTTCCTGAGTTTTGATAGCAATGTTTAAATTATAATCTCAGGTTTGGTTTTCAAACAAATACCTTTTCTTTTTTTATAGGTAACATTTACTTTGTGCCAGGTGCTCTGGTAAGCACTTTCCATGCAGCATTTCATTAAATCCTCACCGTGAGGCAGTAATAACCTATCACTATTTCATAGAAGAGAACGCTCTTCTACAAAAGGAATAAATAATACAGGTAAGGTAAAGAATAATAACTACCATTTTGTAGAGAGAAAATTAGGCTTAAGAGGTTAAAAAGCTTGGCTAGTAACACAAGTAAAATGATAGCCTTTAAGAAATTCAATTCTCTTTTGCACAATAAGATATAATGGGACTTCCCTGGTGGCACAGTGGTTAAGAATCCACCTGCCAATGCAAGGGACATGGGTTTGAGCCCTGGTCTGGGAAGATCCCACATGCTGCGGAGCAACGAAGCCCACGTGCCACAACTATTGAGCCTGAGTGACACAACTACTGAAGCCCTTTAGCCTAGAGCCCGTACTCTGCAACAAAGAGAAGCCACCACAATGAGAAGCCTGCACACCACAATAGTGTAGCCCCCACTCACCGCAACTAGAGAAAGCCTGCGTGCAGCAACTAAGACACAATGCAGCCAAAAATAAATAAATAAAAATAAGTAAGTAAATAAAAAGATATAATGGAATCCACGTTTGAATCTATACAGTGAAAATCAAAATATGATTTGGAGCCAGAAAGTGATAATTAAAGTGATAAATAAAATACCATTGACTCTCATTGTTCACAGTGGATAATCTGAAATTATATTCAGAATCTACTACAAACTTGTTACTAAATTTAAGTTACCCAACAGTAGTCATGGCAGTTTCTTATAGTCAAGCATGTCCACATGACCCAGCAATGACACTCCTAGGTACTTAGCCAAGTGAAATGAATACTTACATTCACACAAAAACCTGTACATGAATGTTTACAGAGGCTTTTATTCATAGCTACCAAAAGCTGGAAAATACCCAACTGACCTTCAATCAGTGAATGAATAAGCAAACTGTGGTAAATCCATACAGTGGCATAACACTCTAGAAATGAACTAAGGACACTTGCATGTGCATTAGAAGGAAGCCAACTTATAAAGCTACATATACAAGATTCCATACGACATTTTGGAAAAGGCAAGCACACAGGGACAGAAAATAGATCCAAGGTTGCCAAGGGCTGGAGGAACTAATTACAAAAGGGTGTAACAGAATTTTCACAGGCAATGGGACTGTTTCGTATCTGCATTGTTGTTATATAATTGTATATGCATTGTCAAAACTCAGAACTGTTCCCTAAAGAGGGAGAATTTTACTGTATACAAATTATCCCTTAATTTAAAAAAATAATTATTTTTGATACATATATTGCCTTTCTCGTCATCATTATAGAGATAATCACTGGTTCATTGTATCTGTTTCCTGTGATTTTTTAAAATCTTGAAAAATTGAAAAGCGACCTAATTAGCTCCCCACACAAAGTCCATGTGTGGACAATGAAGTTTATGATAGTGCATTTTAAAGGAGCTTTCAAATTAATGTGTAGATAATTTAATTAGTAAGATTATTTGTCACAGATATCAGTCCTGAAAAATACCTAAAGTCCATGCTAACCAACTCAGTTATTCACAAAATACCCTGTGCACTGAAGACTTCATGGGCTGTCACCCCGCTGTTAGGCTTCTCCTCCTTGTAGAGAGGTTATTTCTTTACAAATTGTGTTGAGTAAGGAACACAGAAAGTTCTACCAAACATTCACATGGCATTTCATAACCGCTAGCTTTTTCATTAGATTAAACTTAGTTTACTTTTTACTAAAGGCTACCTGTATTATTTTCAGTAGCTTACCATTTCTAATGGAAATGACCCAAAACAAAAATTTCACCATGTAACCTGTGTTCCTACTCAAAATTTATTAATTTATAATGTCTAATGCAGGGGGACTAAGTTGTCTACCCCAGCTTTTTTTTTTTTTGGCCAAGTCATGCAGCACATAGAACCTTAGTTCCCCGACCAAGGATCAAACCCCGGCAGTGGAAGTGTGGAGTCTTAACCACTGGACGGCCAGGGAAGTCCCTGCCCCAGCATTTTTATTTAAAGGTACCTAGCACATCATCTACCATATAATTGAAAACTTCCATGTATTGATACAAATGTCAAAGTTGGCTTAAATAATTATTTACTAATAAATAATTTTGACAGTACAATAACAGGACAGTTATACCAAGTGAATGTTAGTATTTCACTTTGTTCAAACAGAACAAGGAGTAGGAAAAAATAATTGAAGTACTTCTGACTTTCAGTTATCAACTAAAGAGTAAAAACCTCAGACTGATTCTCCAACGATATTTAACTGGGAGGCAATCTCCATTTTAATAGAATGAAATCTGAATCTTAACCCACTTTGCACACTTCAGTATTCTAATAATCATCTAATAAAATCAAACAGTTTGGTATTAAAACGATTTCCTCATTGGCTTAAAAAAATCATTTTAACTTAAAAACCCAATCAAATGATGTGTAATTTCCATTTTGTATGTCTGTGAGTCTCAGTGAGATAAGGCCTGTAAGTTCTTGAATACATGCCAGGTAAATCATGTTTCTTTTTTTAATTTAAAAAAAAATTTTTTGGCCGCACTGTGCAGCATGTGGGATCTTAGTTCCCCCACCAGGGATCGAACCCATGCCCCTGCATTGGAAGCACGGAGTCTTAACCACTGGACTACCAGGGACGTTCCTAAATGGTATTTCTTGAATCTTTCATTCCAAACTATTTTTATACAGATCTTTAAAGCAAGCCTATTATCCCTGAATCGCTATTCTTTAAAAATTTTTATTTAACATATGTTGAACGTTAATGTTAAACATATGTTAATGTTTTATATTAATTCTTTAGTTAAGTGTTTAGTTACAAGTCCCAACCACACAGTACCGTTAAAAGTAGACAGTGCCACCAAACCAGTTTTTCCAGGTGGATGAGCACACAATCCTAGATTAAACTGTTGCCCATTCTGGGTTTTAACTCAGTTCTATGACTCTCTTACTTTGGAAGCCCATGATAAGAAGCTACACATCTTTCTAATGGCAATATTCAATCCTAGAGAACAAAAATATTCAACCCTAGAGAATAAAACCACTCCTTCCTAACCTAAATTATGGAATTGATCCTCATGCCCCAACTTACAATTCATCTGACCTTATCTGTATGGACTTCCTGTGTCACACCACTCATTCCATCTGTTCACATACACAGCTCAGCAGTAAACATTTTCAGGTTGGTGATATTTCAGCATTTCCCCCCATTGTGGTCCACTCTTTAAGATAAAGGCATGCCTTTTATCTATTTTTGTTTTCGTACTAAGGTCATCAATATTATCTAAATTCAAAGCAGGAACAAAGTTAATTGATAAATATGGTGTTTCTTCTTTGATTATGACCATTATTGTTTTTACAGAACTTCTTTGGATTCCACTTGAATACCAAGGAACTACCCTAGACTGGATGAGCTATGTATTTCCTCTGAGTCAGTCACATCACTCCATCAAGTAGTTAATTCTGAGATTTCAAGTTTTACAGTTCCCACCTTGCCACCAGCTAGATTTCTACCTTTCCTGCTCTAAACACTGGAATGAACCCATTCTTAGCTCTCACATCAGCTTCACTAAAGAATATACACAAAACACTTAATACCATGCTGGGCATACGACAGGTGTTCATTTCTCTTCTCTGTTCAATCCCTCCCTCTCCTTCTGCCTTACCCATCTCACAACAGAGTCACTCTTTACAACTGCTCTCTAGCAGTTCAGTGTCCTTTACCTGCATCTCTTTCATCTATACCTGCCATGACAATGTCCACCTATAGCGTTCTAGTGCTGCAGCTGCCATGTCTTGCAAATAAAATATTATTGCAACTATTACATGGGTATAGAATTTCAGCTGGAAAAGACACAAAAAATTCTACAGATGGATAGCGGTGATGGTGGTAAAACAATGTGAATGTACTGATGCCAGAGAACTGTATGTTTAAAAATGGCTAAAATGGTAAATTTTATGTTGCACATATTTTACATATACATATATGTCATACCTCAATCTATTTGTTCATGCTTATAAATTCCCTATCATAGACTCTCTGCTGCTGGTGCTGTTCCTCTGCATTCTTTCCTTTCTTCAGTATCTACTCTCGACAATCAATTCACTCAAGCGCTACAACTCCTCCGCTACGCAGAAGATTCTAAAACATCCACTTCCAGTACCAACCTCTCTTAAAACTACCTCCTTCACTGGAGAAGAGAAGTTTGAACTTTACCTTGAGGGATAAGTAAGATTTCATTAGGCAGCAAAGGGCAGGAAAGGATCTTATTTCAGGCTCTCAAGTGAGGAGATCTGAGCAGAGGGGCACTCTTCACTGCAGCCTGCAGAGCTGTTCCTCACTCACCAGCTCATATCCTCAATGGCTGCTACTGCACTGAGAGTGAAACCCACACTCCCTATAAGGCCTAAAGGCACCGTTCCTTGCTTACCTTTCTAGTCTCATCTCTTGCCACTTTGCTTTCAAAATATGTTCCCAAACCATGTTCCCTCTACCAATCACAGGTTGTGAGAAGGAAGTCAAGAAAAATGTTTTCTTTTCATAAATTTCCACAGGAGCCTATTATTTTTTTCCAGCTTTGAAACAGCCATGCAGCTTCCAGAAAAGCCTCCTCTGGGGTTTTAAGAAAATAAAACTTAGGCTTAGCCCTTGCCAGGTCAAATAAAGTACAGCCAGTTTACTTGCTACTAACTTGGGAGAAAAGAGGGAGAGCTTTCATTTTTCTTTTTTTTTGATCAGCTGCCTTATCCAGATTTATTTTAAGTACTGTCTTCCTTTCCCCAAGACCCTAATGCACAGCTTACTGGTGTAACAGCAGCTGCTTAGGCCTTTTGTGTTGGCCCAAATATTCCTAAAGGACAAACAATGGAAAGAACAGATAAATATATCCCTAAATATAACCAGCACCCATCCTATCTTTACGAATCATCCACTCTACTTATTTCCTCCCTTTCATTCCACAGAAAATACGGTACAATTAAACATGCACTTTCATTTTTGATGCAATCTCAGAATATAGTACTACAGGAATAAAGAAAATTCCAAAGAAAGAAAGACAGAAAAAATATTAGTTGATCTAGATTTCCATAAGCTTTTAGATAACTTTTCTAAATTATTGTCTTTATGGTAGGAAAGACTAAGGATAAAAAGTGAACTAATTTTTTTTAACCAAAAATAAATTTTTTTAAAGTCCATTTCCGTCATATAGGCCTTAACTGACGAACTGGTACTTGATAGATTATAAATGTACTTGCCTGAAGTTTTCAAATTATTATCCTAGCAATCTATATATTGTGAACTTTACAAATGATGCTAAAACAGATTTTCAATATTACACTAAGGATTATAAAATACCCATATGGTCTTTTAGACACAATACTTTAGTTTGAACATTAATCACCAGTAGAACTCAAGATAATTATCTTATATTGGTCAGCAGCTCACTGTCTATGAGGTATGGCACATTTTTATCCTCTATACAAAGTAACAAAGATATATGTATTTTGGCATCGAGGTAGATAACACAAATGGGTAAGCATACAGGTTTAAAACAGTATGAATTAATTATCTGGCAAATTAGAGAATGATTTTTTAAAAATGTATTTATTTATTTTTGGCTGCATTGGGTCTTCGTTGCTGTCTGTGAGCTTTCTCTAGTTGCGGCAAGCGGGGGCTACTCATCGTGGTGCTCGGGCTTCTCATTTTTGGTGGCTTCTCTTGTTGTGCAGCATGGGTTCTAGGTGTGTGGGCTTCAGTAGTTGCAGTATGTGGGCTCAGTAGTTGTGGCACGCGGGCCCTAGAGAGTAGGCTCAGTAGTTGTGGCGCACGGGCTTAGTTGCTCCGTGGCATGTGGGGTCTTCCCGGAACAGGGGTTGAACCCATCCCCTGCATTGGCAAGTGGATTCTTAACCACTGCACAATCAGGGAAGTCCCAAAATTTAATTTTAAATGGTAGAAAGTGCTAGAATTTGAGGTATGATTCATAAAGAAAAATTAGGAGACCATTTTAAAACATCTGATTATTTTCCTTTTGCTGTCATAGTTCACTTTTTTAAAAAATGGAAACATACATTTTATCATACTAAGAATTTGTGGCATGTTTTTAAAATCATAAAAAAAAACAAAATTCACACATAGATCTAAATCAGCTAGACATGTAATGAGATATTGATTATAGTTCCTGAATCAAAAGTAGGATTCAAGCCTGCTTCCCCCATGGCTAACGATGTAACATCTAGCCAGCTTCCAAGCTGGACACTTCAGAGCTGTCCCTGACACTTCCCACTCCTTCATCCCATCCACACATCCAGCTAATCACCAAGTCCTAACAATTCTACTCCTATATACTTTTCACTTCCTTATCTCTTCTACATCTTTGTGCCACTGTCTTAATTCAAGAAGCTCATCATCCCTCTCCTGCACCATCTGTTGCCTATCAGAATGCTAGGGCTCCTGTACCTTGCTACTCTAGCCCTTTCTCTACAGTGCTGTCAGTCATTTTTCCAAAATGTATAAAGAACCTCCTGCTTGCCGGTTTAAAAATCCTGAAGAGCTTTCTCCACTGCCAGCAGGATAAAGTCCCACCAAGACATAGCTTACACTATCTTAACATAATTTGATGCATTTATCTTACAAATCCTAACCACTCCACTCCTATACTCAACCCCAATACTCTAGTTACACCAACTTTCCTGTATTCCAAACATGTACTGTTCTTTTGGTGGTTTTATTGTTGTTGTTGTTTTTGTTTTTAAACAGTTGTTAAAGCTGTTGTTATTCCCTTGACAGGAAATGCCCTTCCTTCTCCACCTGGCAAATCCCTCCCTTCATCCTTAAGATGCAGTGCAGAGCTGGCTCCAAAGTAACATCTTTCAGATTCTCTGGCCTTGGCATGAGTCTTTCCTCCCTGTGAAATCACAGCACTTTGCACACACCTTTACACAGTCTTAGAACCTTGCATTATACATTTTAGTTACTCAAGTGAGCTTACTGAGAGCAAGACCAGTGCTAGACACAAAGAAAAACACTTAAATGTTTATGAAATGAATGCCTGGGAAGCCTGGACCAGGAGATAAACCTATCTCACTTTATCAAAAGGAGATTCCATTTGATCTGTTATTCACTAGAAATTTTATGCAAATATCATGCCCTTTCTGCCAATGTTCACAAACAATAGAATAACTTTTGTGAAAATGTATTTTACCTAACAGGCAATCAAGAGCAACAGTTCTGGATGGCTGAACAGGCAGGAAAAGTAGGGAGCCATTACATATGCTTCAAGTCATCTTTCCTTTACTCTGTCCTCTTGCCACTTCCACATGGTCAAAATAACTCAATTTTTTTACTGATGTTAAAATGTATATGCTTCCTGGGAGGCAAAGAGCTGGACCCTGGGACAGTCTTTTACAAAGTCAAATTATTGAATTAGCTAGTGGCTAGTTTACCTGGTACAGAGCTGATTCTTCTGAAAGAAGAAACTACTATTCTGATAATTTTCTATGACAAGAAAGCAGTGATAAACTCTAATAGGGAATGGGAGTGCTAATCTGAAAAGAGGAGTCCCAAATATTGTAGAACCAATAGATACCTAAAGGTTGAAATTAAGTGAGCTTGAAGTCATAAATATGCCACTCCTTGACCCTCAAAGTGGCCATGACCTTGAGTTTAGGATATGAGACTCAATGTATACAATGATCAGAAAGCAGAAAAATAAATCAAGGAAGAGCTATATTATTGATCATTTTACAGCAATAATTTTATGCCTGTTCCATTTTTTCAGAGAGAGAGAATCAGCTTTATAGAAAATGCAAACTAAGTTTCAACCCTGAGATCAGCTTTCTCTCTAAGGAGCTATGCCTTTTTATAATAAACAGAAAGAACATACCTTTAGTATTACTTTACTTTGGCAAAGAGATGACAACAACAACAACAACAACAACACACACACACACACACATACACCCTCAGTAAAATTAAAGGTCTTTAGAGGTTCCTGTGCAGTTCTTTGTAATTTCAAAGACTTTTAATGTCTGAGAGTTAAACAAGCAGGTTCGGTTTACAGAATAGCTGTTAAGGTATTACTGCCATAATTTAACATAACTACCAAAACATAAAAATTATGGCTGATAATCCTAAAGTTTCCTTTCCAGAATGCAATTAAGCCCACAAATGAGCAGACTGACTTGACTTTGCTCTCTTTTTCAATTTAAGTTTTGTACCACTTCACTCACTCACCAGAGGATGAACGAGGAAAATGCTCTCTCATTTGTCAAGTCAATTTGGGTACTCTCCCTTATCCATAAATGGTCAATGGAATCTTCATTGTACCTTAGCATCAATCATCGTATACCTTAAAAGAACTTCCGTCACATAACCCAATCCCTGCCTGTGACTTCTTTCAAGATGTGACTCAAATTCATTGCCTCCTGCTTGATCCCACAGACTCTGGCATCACCCATATGAGAATTTCATATTTCACAAAAGCTACTTGCTTTATATACCTTCCCCTAAAATCTAACTGAATTTTTTAAAAGTCACTCCACAGTCGCTTTCCTAACAGAACATGGGGGTTGAAAAGGGCTTTAGTAGTTATCTAATTCTTCATACCCGACAAATAAATCTTTTCTACACTATCTCTTATATATGTTTGTCTAATTTCTATTTGAATAACACCAGTGATAGGAAAACAGCTCTTGAATAGACCATTCTACTTTTAAAAAGTCTATTAGGAAATCTATCCTTAAGTTTTTATTACATGATCTGTAACACGAATACATACTAGCTTATATTGGTTACTTTATTATTATTATTATATATTACTTTACCTAGAACAAGTTTATCTTTCCTACCGGATTGTAATATGTTTTGAGTATTTTTTATAATTATAAAATTACTATATGGCCTTTGTTAATCATTTAAGAAAATACAGAAAAATTATAAAGACAAAAAAGTGATTCTAAAATCTAGTAATAACTAATGTTTGATATAATTCCCTCTAGTAGTTTTTCTATGTTATATAAAATGTAACCTAATACAGCACATATACATGTATACATTTCATTGTAAGCATCTTCCTATATATTTTGAGATCATGTTTTTAATATCTGCATAACCTGCAATCTCATGTACAGATCATACTTCATTTAGCCATTTTCCTTTTGTTGACATGTTAACAAGCTGTTGAACATGTTAGTGGTTTCCCATTTCTTCCCATTCCCACTGGAGCACGTGATGTGATGTGATGTGATAAATCTTTCCCTAAATCACTCAATAATTTACTGATAGAGTTCTAAAATTAGAACTGTGATATCAAAGGACATGAACATCTTTAGCTCTATATTGATACACGTTATCATGTGTGTTCTATCTGCTTGTTTTAATCATTCCCCTTTCATATAGTTCCTGTTTCACAGGACATTCTGAGTAGGTAGTTAAGTCAAGTGACCTTATGTTCCATGGTTACATCTGATGGGACCAAAGGTAAGTGCTGACCAAAGCTTAGCCCATCAGAGTCTAGCTCCAAGGCATCAGTAATTGGAACTTCTGTGTTTCTGCTAGGCACTGGTACTAGGAAGTAGTATAATTAAGATTTGCGGTAGCCATGTTTTTTTGCCATCTACACAGAGATGCAGAAGAGGCGGGTCTAAAAGACAGGGACTTGTAACTGTCCCTTGGCTCCCGGAGACATCTTTTTATTGTTTCTACACACCCCTCTTTTCTCTTGAATTATAGTGGGATTTTTCTATTCCTTGCAACAAAATGTTCTCTAATTAAGATAATACATATTACTACATTGTTTCCCATCAATTTACACTGTCATCTGAAGTTACATTGCTATCTGAAATGTATAAAGATGCCAATCCAAAATATAATCATTCAGGAAATTTTTGCCCATGAAATAAGAGAATATTTATTTTGTATATTTCTTTGATTGCCAGTTACATAAAACTTTTCTTCTCATTTATTAGGCATTTGTGTTTCTTCTCTTTTGAAATATCTGTTCATGTTCCTGGACAACTACTAACTACGTAAGGGCTTCTTAAAGACAGCAGTCATTAATTCTCTCCCTTCATTTCTTTGGAATCTTGTTTCTATACCATTCTACTACTATAATGTTTAAGTTTCTTATTTTTTCTGCCTAGGTTAATGCAATGGCTTTCTAACTGAAACTGAGCTTTTAAGAATATAGGATTGAAGCAGAATAGATCAGGGTTTAGTGAGCTTGAAATTAACATGAACTATAAACCTGTTGCCCCCTCATACTGCATACAGCACGACCCCTAAATACAAAAGGGATTATTCCATCTGGTACCCAAGCAAAGAAGCAGCAATCTATCCCAACCCTTAAAAAACACACATGACTGGGGGCTTCCCTGGTGGCGCAGTGGTTGAGAATCCGCCTGCCAATGCAGGGGACATGGATTCGATCCCTGGTCCGGGAAGATCCCACATGCCACAGAGAACTAAGCCTGTGCACCACAACAACTGAAGCCTGTGCTCTATAGCCTGCAAGCCACAACTATTGAGCCCATGTGCCACAACTACTGAAGCTTGTGTGCCTAGAGCCTGTGCTTCACAAAAAGAGAAGCCACCACAATGAGAAGCCTATGCACTGCATCGAAGAGTAGCCCCAGCTCACCACAACTAGAGAAAGCCCAGGCAGCAACGAAGGCTCAATGCAGCCAATAAATAATAAATAAATAAATTTATTTTAAACACACACACACACACTGGATTGGACTTAATGACAGAGTTGATCTCCAAAGCTATGCCTTCCTAAGGGAATTCTCAAGGACTTTTTGGACTCTATGCAAGTTTTACTTAACATGCTGAGTTTAGAATCTAAATATCAAGAATAAGATATAACAATTATATTGTGGTGGTAATGATAGAAGAAGAAAAATTCTGTAAGCTACAGATGAAGATGAAGATGAGAAAAAGAACTCAGGCTGCCTTGGATGCTGTTCTCTCCAATGTTTCCATCATTTTAACTGCCAGTTATCTTTTTAGATGATAAAACTAAAGATCTATTCACTGAATGTTTATAGGATAGAGTAAAAACTTCTATGCAAGCCAAGGTCTCTGTTCTCAAATCCTGCCGTACCTTAGCTCAAATTCTATACTCAGTTATCAGCAGTTCCCAGGCCCATCATGCCTCCTTGCTTTTGCTGCCTCAGACTAGAATTCCCAGCACATCTCACCTGTACAGTTGATCACTTGTCCCTCTGTCTCCCACACCCCTCCACTGTGTCACCAATCATACTGAATGCAACTGACAGGTTAACAGATTGTTAGCCAAGCACCATGTGAGCACAGACCATGTCTAATCATATTCTTTATCCAGAATGTAGAAAGAGAAGATGAACATGCAAAAAGTCTTCTTTCGGAGGTGATGAATATGTTTATGGCACAGATTGTGGTAATGTTTTTTACAAGTGTATACTTATCTCCAAAGCTTGTCAAGTTATATACATTAAATATGTACCGCTTGTATGTCAATCATGCCTCAATAAAGTGGTTTTTTGTTTTTGTTTTAAGTGTTTGTTGAATAAATGAATGTGAGGAGTGAAAAACTGAATGGAAGAGATCAAAGAAAAATTTATCCTATAGAGAGAAGGCAAATAGTACTCCCAGGCTCTCACTGCCAACTGTAAGAAATTACTTTAACATTCATGGGATTATTACTGAAGCCCCTTAGAGAACATAACTATCACCATCATCTCTAACACTAAATTTTTTTTTAATATTTATCTCTTTTAATATCCACATTAACCCCAGAAGTTCTAACAAATGGGGAGACAGGTTTGATAGAGATTAAGTAACTTGCCTAGAGACCTCCAGGTAGCCGGAATGTGAGATGGGACTAACTAGGTCTGCTTGTGCTCTTAATCACTGTACTGAAGTAGGCACTACTTCCCATGCTAGCCCATTAAACTCTGACTTTGGAAAAGAGCATATAGTCAGTATTAAGTCCTGAAAGAAAAAACGAAACAACAAGCGGTATGGTTTTGCAGCACCAGTGAACATGGTTCTGATGGCAGACTTTCCTCAATCTTCATGTGAATTAAGTGGGGATAATAACACATTTCTAGCTCTCCTGGATCAAGCTGGTGGCTTATCATTTGTGACTCAAATTATATGAGACCTCCCCAGATTTCCTGATCACTCAATCTAAAGTTTGTTGCCCTAAAATCCCTTCTTAACACATCACATTTTGTCATCACATACTTGTCACTGTTCATTTCTTTGTCTAACTGTGTATTGTCTGCCTCCCCCTCTATTATGTTAGTTCACTAGAGACCCTGGCACCCACTGTGTTCCATGCCCTGTCCTCCACACCCGCAACACTGCCCAGCATAGAATAAATGTTCAATAAATATTTGATAAGTAAATGCAAGGTTAACACGGATAATAGTAACACAGCCAAAGAAGCAGTGTCTCAGTAGGCAGTAGGGTGGTCCTGAGCAAGAGGAGGGGGGGTGGGGGGGAGGAGGAGTGAGCAGAGCAGAGGAAAGGGAGACCGGATAAGCAAACACAGGTTGTATGTCTCCAGCAATGTCCACAGAAGGAAGTGCATTAACTCACAACAGAAATACACTAACCAGGTGACAAGTGTGCCCTAGAATGGAACTGTATTTGTCCTTCAGGCTGCCCTTCCTCAGAGCTCCACCCCCACCTGCTCTGGGCTCCATAATCCCCAAGCAACATCCTGATCATGACTTTACTTCTATAGATACAGATACAAGGGCAGGAACCTGCAAACTAAAAAACACAAACGTCTAGCTGGATTGGCAGTTACATTTTTTTTTTTTTAAGTTTAGGCATTTATGAAAAGAAATATGTTTCTTATGACCTTGGTTATTGAGGGAATCATCTTTCAGAGCTGCCCTCCCCCTGGGCACATTGAAAATTGCAACTGTGAGACTTTCCAGTGATACCCCAATGTTCTGTTCCTCATGAAGGTAACAATGTAGGAAGTCAGTTGGCTTTACCCATATCTTTGTATTCAACTCAATGTTAGCTGTTTCTGCAACTCAAGTTCTGTGACCCTGGACAAGCTGCTTAATGTTTATGGGCCTCAGACTCTTCTCTGACAGATCCTCCCAATGTTTAAATTATGAGAAAATAGACATCTAGCAACGTATAACAGGGATCTAAAAGAGCTCTCATAGATTCCATCTGTTTGCCTTACGGAAATACATCTTGCCTCGTAATTTCATTAATCTAGGTTCAGGACAAGGAAATTGGCAAAAAAATTTTAAAAACCACAGGACTGAAGCAGACAGGGAGGAAGGAAACAACTACTTACAGGGGAAGTCAGTAACTCAACACCTTTATTACAACAGAACAACTACAGCCCCCAGAGAGTAGGGGTTATTTGTAAAAATAAGGAATTCTCCTAAGGATGAGGTATTGCTAGATACCCTCATACAACTCCATCGGGCCATCGCTGGGCTTAAAGTGGCGACAACCAAATGAGAAGGCATGAGTGTGTTACACAAAACCGTTCCAAGAATCTGCTGCTGCCTACGCAGACCCTTTCAGCACCAATTTATAAAAAGTTTGCCTTATTTTACAGAAGCACAGGAGCAGTTACAAAAACAGCAGAAGAACTATCTCAGAAGAAACTGATGATAACCAAGTATATGCACACACTCACAAAAAGAAAAGTCCTGCCAAATGCAACCACTTTGAGCCACAGCTTTTGGGTGAGTTTACATCATTTGTGTGCACATTTTATATAGGCATCACACCCTGTAGCTCTATATCTAAAACAGCAATGCAAAATTTTACTGATGCACAAAGTTAACTCATTCTAAGCATTTCTTGAAACCATGGCGATATGGAATTGTGGGAGAGGGCAAAAGAGGGCAATTTTCAGTATATCTATTTTAAAAAGTCACATTTTTATGCAAACAGCTTCAATACCAGGGACATGTGAACAAAGCAGCACCAGCAATAAGAGCATCAGCAGGTTTTCCTTCCCTTCAAGTCCCCAAGGTTCAATCGTCTCAGCGCCAGGGCCAAGGGGACCACTGTGGCCAAAAAGAGTTAACAGCAAAAACGGATTATAAATCTGTATCTCAAAAGCAAAAAGACAGACTCAATCTAGAAGTTAGACAGAATATGGCAATAACAGGAAGAAAGATATAATAATTTAACTGCTGTTTATGAGCTCTGTGGTCTACTTGTTCAAATAGTTAAGTGGTCTACTTGTTCAAATAGTTAAGTTGGGCAGCTCCAGTATAATGTGTCAAAGAAGCAGAAAGACCTGACTGTTTGTACTGAACTAGTGGTGGGTTGACGTGCTATCTACTCAGACTGTTATGGATTTGAATCATTCCAGACACTTTATTCAGAGTTTCCAATTTGAATTCTATATAATATTTTTGTAAGAAGTAATTCTGAATAAGGGTTGCTTTACATATTTATAGACATAAAGCTAAATTTGCCATTTAGTAAAATTTTAAGTTATATTGAAGGACCGAAAAGCGTCATGTCATCGAGTTTGAAAAGTTGGAAGAAGAGTCAGAAAGCACTGAAATCTAGCACCTCCCTCCTCCCTCCGCCCTCAGAGACAAGGACAGTGAGAACCAGGAAGCAATGCCTCACAGCTAACCTGACATTCTCAACTTGCTACCACAAGAATGTGGACATGGTGGTGGGTCTCACCCTTGACAATGTTCGTGAATGGAAGTGAATACCTCATCAGGAGCAATAAGAAATACCAGGTCCAAAAATCACATCCCCTTGAGGGAACTACACACCATGGGACTGGGCACTCCTATCCCCTAGGTACACAAGCAGGGATCACAGGTGCTCCAGGGACTGTCCCGCTGCCCACTCCTCTTCACCAATTTCAGAAAGTATAACCCTAGGCTTCTTGTCTTGTCAGTGACTCATGGAACAAAGTTTGTCAACACATTTTGAACACCCCTGTGGCTTTATTTTTATTATTCAGAAAAATCAGTCAAGAAACAGATTAATAAACACGTTTACAAGTGAAAACAAATGACTAAATGCCTGCCAATACCTATAAAATGCTGGGATACATTCTGACATAAATACCCACTTAAAAAAACACAACCTTATAACTTTAACTCAGTAACAACCAAAATAGTAAGGAAATTCACAAACACTTAGAGAACCTGAGAAGTGTACTAATTTGCCCAGCTCACCTCAACTGTGTGAGTAACCACATCCCAGGCACACAGATGCTCACACACTTCACACTCATTCACTCAGGGGCTTTTTCAGGCTTCTAAGATACAATGTAATTAAAGCAACATGAACAGCCTAAATGCACGTTTTCTGAATTACCTCATTTCCTCCCCAAACTTATATTGCTTATGAACAGTTTTTATGGGTGAAAAAATTTCATCCAAATAATACAACATTCACTTGAAATTTTTTACAGATGCTGCTAAAGAAAATTTCAGGCAGATACATGTCTATTATTACTGAAAAAGATGCTTTTTTAGAGCTAGTATGTACCTAATCTAATTTTGCATATTAAAAAGCTTTAGAATAATAAAAATAACATAATGTATTAATTAGAATACCAGTAAGCACAAAAGAAGGTAAGAATTTTAACTACAATAAGTCAACTACAATAAATATACCAAGAACCCACAATTAGCAGTCAGGCCTGAAAACCTGTTCTTGAGGTAAGGACATCAGTCCTTGACCAATACAAGGTTATCTAATTTTACACTATAATCAAAAAAAGAAAATCAAACAAGTAGGGCCTGTTGGCAATGACCTTTTCCAGCTCTCTGGGCAGCCACTGACCCACAGGCATGAATGTCCAAGACAACAGCAAACAGCACAATTAGAGGAACTAAAGCAGCAACAGCAAATCCTCTCCTTGCAGCCCCTTCCTATATCAAATAAAAATGGCAGACCCAGCTAGACGCACAGATCCCTGGCACTGTAGTGTAAATGACAGGAAAACTTACACAAAAGAAGTATCCAGAGTAGAGACAGCACTCTTCTTGTTTTTCACTTTTATGTTTTAGGGCACAGTTTTGGGGAAGGGGATAGATACAATGCTCCTTTACAAAGGACATAGAAGTCCCTTGTCTGAGCTACCAACCTCTTAGCCACACAGAAAAATGTCAGTCATCCATTTGTTAGCACCAAAATCTCCTTCTACTGCTTACAATACGCACCACACATTTTAAGGGGCTGTTCAAACAGAAAAACAAAGGAAGCCCTTGAAATAGAAGCGGATCTTCCTAGCTTTGCCCCTTCCTTGATCACTATGCCTGCATGCCTGCCTTTAAAGCACTGTCACATTGTTTCCACATGCTCAGGCCCTTGAAACTTGTGCAAAAGCATTGCAAAATAAAACTGCATAAACATCACATTACAAAACATGAGCTAGTAATGGTAGGTCAGTCATGTGGGCCAGAATAATGATTAATAAAATTATAACCTACAAATGTCCCTGACCTGAGACATTTTTTTTTTGAAGAAGAAGATATTGAACACATTGTGGCCATGGGTGTATTTAAAAAAGAATACTGGTACAATTCACTCTGAGAAACCATTTTAAATGATTGTCTTTTTGCCACTTTCAGGGATCATAATACAATTTCACAGGCATGAAAAATTTTTAAAGATTAAAGAATAATGCTTTCATTTTTCCAACATCAACATGTAATTGTATAACTGAGCTGCTTAATATCAATACAGCAGCAGTGTGTAATGCTGGAGGCTCCTTCCCGAAAAGCTTATAGCTCCCTTTCCTTGAAGCACATGGAGATAATGCCCCTCAACAAACGTAGTACAAACTGGATACACACTCCTAAGATTACTTACCTTATAAAAGCTGAATTTATTCCTCTTGTTAGAAGTCACAAATGGTTAAGAAGTAGAACTCCCTTCATTTGTTCTTCTAGTGAGCCAAATCTAGCCTCGTGTTAACCCAGTGCATTGCAGATAATTTCACACTGCACACGCTCCCAGTTCCCAGCCCAGCAAGGGTAATCACATTCCCGCGGCGGGGAGTGAACAGATGGTGGATTCCATGGTAACCAGCCCTCCTAAGGCGATTGGTAGAAGGGTGTGACTACTGCTTACTGGGTAACAATCGCTGCCTTTGTGCTCCAGCCTTGCAAATCCTAAAGGATGGAACATATAGTCACTCATAGGCGCGGGGGCTTGCCTAGCAGGTGTTGGGCTATTTAAACAAAGTAACACAGGCCAATTAAAAGCCGACCGGTAAACCTTGGAGGCACAAAGTCCTAACACGTCAAACCGCGTCCGCTGCTCATTCAGGGAGAAAGGTCACATGAGGCTGAACTTGACAAACAGAAAATAAAACTTTAAAGTTAACTTGAAAATTCAAGATAACGCATTCCAGAAATCTAAGCTGCATCAGCAAGTCCTTTTCTGATTTACAATCCACATCAGAAGTGAAACTGGCTTTGTATTTAGAAAGATTTTTTAAAATAAAATTTTCGCATTTGCAAAACTTAGTTTGAAAATAAAAGTTTTCAAAATCAATTGTCTTATAAATGTACATGTAATAATTTTTTAAAACTCATATAAATTCATTTTTACTGTTTTTGTTGATTTCGGCAGCGAGGAAGAGGCTACTGAACTTCAAATTTTCATTAGGGCCTTATCCAATTATAGGATTGGAATCTCTTGGTTACCTCCTCTCTACTGCATTTAATTTATTTCTCAATCCAAGAAAGTTAAATGCTGATTCAGCAGGAAAAGAGCTCCCCCCCCAAACCACGGTGCTCAAGGAATCAGAATATGTCCTTGGAAGAGCAAAATGGCTGAAAACCAAATATATACCACACCTAAATCAACTACTGAAAATAATGCATAAATCTGAAACAGATAAACTCTAGGCACTCAAATCCATCAGAAATAAATTTTTTAAAGGCAAGGAAAAGAAATAATTGGGATAAGCTTAAAGCAAAAACTAAACAAAAACTGTAAGCTGTGACTAGACTTTCAGATCTTAATTACCTCCTTACTCTACAGTAATCCACTGTCTTAAATTTAGGACTTCTTTTCTTGGCATGAACAGAAATGAGACACAAATGTTGAAAGGAAAAAGACAAAACTATTATTTGCAGAGTAAAAAAAAATCAAAGAAATAAAGGATATTATTTATAATACCCGAAATTTAGTGATGTGGCCAAATATATCAATATAATTCCTTTATTAGGCAAAAACTATCAGAATACCTAAGAAATTTACTAACAAAGGCATACAACGCTTGGGAATAATATTACCAAGAACTGTGTATGAACTATTTAGGGAACAAAGAATGAACTCTTATCAGAAGAAATAAAACTAAGTGAAGAGAAATAATGCATTGCTGGATACAAAGATCCATGTTAAAGATGCCAGTTCTTCTCAAACTACCAGATGGTCAGTCTTCTAGTAAATTTATATATATATATACACACACATATACATATACGTGCATATAGTCTTTCAAGTGTGTACACACGCAGTCTTCTAGTAAAATTTCCAACCTACTTTAGAAAATAAATTTAACAAAGTGACTTTAAAGTTTATTTGGATTAAAAAAATGAAAATACCAATGAAAATTGTATGAGAGGGGTAATAATGGGTAAAATAACTGTACAAAGTTTTTAAAACATGTTAACAATACTATAAATATACAGCTATCTCCCAGATTTATAACTCCAGGACAAACCTCTTTCCCCATGAACTGCAGGCTTCTATATCTAGCTACTTATTGAACATCTCTGCCTGAATGTTTATAAATATCTTGAACATAACATTCCAAAACTCAACTCCTGATTTGTTGCTCAAACCTGCTCCTCCTGCATCCTTCCCTGTTTCTGGAAACAGCAAGTCCATCCTTCCCATCACTTGAGCTGCATGCCTGAGGGCCTGTCTTTGACTTTTCCCTTTCACATCCACCTGACAGCTCATGACATGGGCTATTGCTTCTGACCACCTCCACCACGTCCACCTGGTCGAGGCCACACCATCTCTCTCCTGGATCCCTTAGTAATTTCCTAATTAAACTCTGCTTCCACTTTGCCCTGTATAGGCTATGAAACCTAAGTGGATAATGTGATTTCTCCTCTCACAACTGACTTCCCCCTTGCACTGAGGATAAAAGTTCCATTCTGGATGAGGGCTTAAGAAGCCCTTAATAACCTGCACCTCACCCCCATTAACTCGCTTTATTCATCCCCCACTGCCCTCTCCCGCTTTCCCTGAGCTCTCCAGGCACAGTCTGACATTCTGTCCTCTCCTCAGCACGTTTTCAGTAACTTAGACAGTGACAGTGTTCACCACAGGTCAGAGTTCTCTGCACATATCTCCACTTACACACCGAGAGTCCCTCAAAGCCAGGGGCTGTGCCACTCTGAGCTCTGTGTTCCTGGTGCCAAGCAAAGGTCCTTATACACAGTGTACTTATTTAATCTGCTGAATGAATAACAGCTTGCCGAAGAATTTTTATTCTAGGGCAAGTTTAGAGGCAACTTAAGAATCTAATAACAGATGAATGGTTATGCAAATAAGAATGCATTCAACTTGACAGAATATCATGCAGTTATTAAAAATATGGTCATGGACTTCCCCGACCATCCAGTGGTTAAGACTCCGCCTTCCAATGCGGAGGGCATGGGTTACATCCCTTGTCGCGGAAATAAGGTCCCACATGCCCCAGGGTGTGGCCAAAATTTTAAAAAATAAAATAAAAAATAAGAATATGGTCACAAAGACTATGTGGCATAAGGGAAATGTGAATGGTATTCTAATAACAATGTTCTATTTACTGAGTCTCTAGTATGTGCTAGGAACTATAATAAGCACTTTACAAATATTTTATTTAAACCTCACAGGGATTAGGAAGTGGTATTACCATCCTCATTTTTTAGTTATGGAAACTGAGACTCAGAAACTAAGTTCTTTGCCCTACATCTCACTGCTGAGACTAGAACTTCACATCAGACCAAAGCTTGGGTCTGCTCATTATGCCACACTATCACCTGGAAGTAGAGGGAAAAAAGTAAATGAGTACTCACTATGAACAATGAACAACTACATCAAAAAGAAGATTCTTAGGAAGAAAAGCCTACGCCCACCTATTTCAAAATTATAAGAGCAGCTGTGAGGAAGAAATATTGGTGATACTTTCTCTCTTTTTGAAAAATTTTAATGTCACAAATGATAATTTTCTAAAAATAATATTCTTCTTATACATCCTTTTCAATGTTCATCCCACTATGTTCTTGTGTGAATCTACTATCAAGACAATAAAAGAAAAAAAAAACTAAAAAGAATCTGGCTCACAGTTTCTAGGAAATTGATTCTGTGGGAATTACTCAGAAAGAAAAACAAACAAACAAACAGAAAGGCAGATCTAAGAAAGGCAAGTTCACCTCTGGCTGTTCTGACACTGTCTCCACAATAGCACCTCAAGCCACACTACTCAGGATCTAGTGATAGGGTCCCCAAACTTAAGCTGTAGGGCATGTGTCAAAGAACCAATAATCCCCATAAAGGTTCTCAAGATAAAAAGGTGTTAGAAGCAGAGAAACCTGATAGTTTATCTTCTTCAAATACTGGGGAGTTGGCAATGTTGCCTAGAGCCTGCTATAGCAGCCACTGTACCAGCGAAGCAGTGATCAAATAACCCTGGGAGTATTGTTCTATCTCTCTTCACTACTGAATCTGCACCTAGGCACATATTTTTGGCATGATGTTTTTAAGCCCTTAGCTTTTACAAAGCTCAATGATAGAAATTCAGAAACCTGGACTCTAGTCCCTGCTCAGCCACTGGCATGATATGGCATGCCATTGCCCACTCTGGTCCTATGCGCTTCAGCCACAGAATGAGAGAGCTAGGTTAGATCATCCTCAACGATGATGATCTGTTCTGTTCTAAAATAGTGAGAATGAATGTTGGAGGAAGGAGGACTCCTCATTCTTACTGGTTTCAGCAGAAAAGAAGAAAAGGGCTAGAGCAGCAAGGACAAGAGCAAATATTTATTTATTTTCCAGAATGAAATGCCATACTAAAAATTTCTGGGTACAACCCTTAGGTGTGGTATGATTGAAAGGTTTGAGCAGGAGGTATTACTAAAGTATCAGGTGAGATGGCAACTGTACCCACACAAATATGCCCCATGTGGGTGCACTTTGAGTAACATTACCACCAGCTCTGCCCTTGCCACATTCTCTTTTTCTTGCTGAAACTCCTTCTTGACAAATAGCTCATGTTATGAAGTGACTGGATATTGTTTGGGTTTTGTCTGTGAATATGAAGCAGACTCACATTACCTAACTGGAGACAAATTTATCATGTAAGCCTAAGAAGCACCAGATTAAACAACAGAGTTAAGTTACAGACAGTGAAACACAAAATGCAACATCTGTAAAGAGTGGCCATTTTATTAGCTATTTTCAGTGTGTTACCAAGAATTTTCTATTTTTGCTTGACAGTTTATATAAGATCTTTTTGTTTATTTTTTTCTTTTACAATTAGTTCTATGTAGATGATTTAGAGCAAAAATATATTTGCAAGGTACAAAGTACCTGACAAGCAAAAGAAAACACTGAGGACTTCCCAGGTGGCACAGTGGTTAAGAATCTGCCTGCCAATACAGGGTACACAAGTTCAGTCCCTGGGCTGGGAAGATCCCACATGCCGTGGAGCAACTGAGCCCATGCACCACAACTATTGAGCCGGTGCTCTAGAGCCCACAAGCCAAACTACTGAGCCTGCGTGCCTATAGCCCATGCTCCTCAACAAGAGAAGCCACTGCAATGAGAAGCCCACGCACTGCAACGAAGAGTAGCCCTGCTCACCACAACTAAGAGAAAGCCCATGTGCAGCAATGAAGACCTGATGCAGCAAAAATTAATTAAATAAATAATAAATAAACCTTTAAAAAAGAAGAAAGAAAACATTGAAATTAATGGAACTTCTCTCCCCAGTTTGCAAGGCATTAACAATTGTGGAGTAATAAATACCCAGGCAGTCCAATGGTTAGGACTTGGTGTTCTCACTGCTGTGGCTTGGGTCCAATCCCTGGTGCGGAACTAATATCCCACAAGCCACACAGTATGGCCAAAAACAAAAAACAAACAAAAACAAAAACCAGTGATGGAGTAAAAAGTCTAGGCTGATTTAACAGAAGCATTTTTTTAATTGCCCATTTCTCTGATATGGTTAGCATATCAGAGAAGTACTTTCCTTTCTAGGACCTGCCCAGCTACCACACTGCAAAGAAAACAAGTGCTGAGGATAAGTCTACATCAGAGGTTCTCAGAGTGCTAGTCCTTTTTCATCAAAGGCCAACCATCAGGACTCTAACCCAGTTCTACCAATGCCCCAGGGATATTTTTTAAATTAAAATTATGGCGCTTCCTAGGTGGCGCAGTGGTTGAGAATCTGCCTGCCAATGCAGGGGACACAGGTTCGATCCCTGCTCCAGGAAGATCCCACATGCCACGGAGCAACTAAGCCCATGCGCCACAACTATTGAGCCTGTGCTTTAGAGCCCATGAGCCACAACTATTGAGCCCATGTGCTGCAACCAGAGCCCACCCACAACTAAAAAGAAAGCCCGCACACAGCAAAAAAAAAAAAAAAAAAAAAAAAAAAAAAAAAAAAAGACCCAACAAGCCAATAAAATAAATAAATAAATAAATTTATTAAAAAATAATTAGAAGGATCTTAGTCAAATTAGAATAATGGGATCCAATTCTTCCCATCATTAGATTATTGCTTTCTTCATTAGGGTAACATTCCCTCTCTTTCCATATATTTAATATTGACTATAAAACAGGAAAGTACACAAATATCTGGGTCCTAGTCTTTTGCCTTCCACATTCTTCATTCTTATCCACATTCTTTCAAGAAGTGGTACATATAAATTGGAATCTGGATGTTTTAATTCTTCTTTCTTTGTCTGAGACACTTTCTGAAATATATGAAAGTGAAGACTCTCTGGGGAGTACATATATATAACATAATATATATTTATGTTAATATATTAATTATATCAGTAACTATATTTTTGTAAATATTTGTGAGAAGTGGAAAAAGGATTAAGAACAAAGAATGTTCTATAAACAAGACTTACTGGGCATCAACAATTTGCACAGTTCCAACCTAAACTCTACAGACAAAAAAAGGAAACACTGGTTCCTTTCTCTTGATGAGTTTAAAATATGTTCATGAAACAAAGACTTTTACCTCTTTGGGAGGTGAGGGGCGGAAATGTGGTAACAACTGTGATAGATGTCTAGCACTAAATAAGAGAAAAAGATATACCACACAAACGTCATTCTGTAAAAATTATCAAAATATCCACATTATGAAACTTCTTTTTCATACATTAGGGGCTGAGATCAGGCCACAATGAAAATTATGTCAATCCCAGTTTTGTGCTCATAAAATCGAATGCTGAACAGTTAATCCTCACAACTCAAAAAATATCCTGAAGGACCAAAGCATACAAACAACTATTGCTCTAGATCAAATTTATGCAAAAACTTTTAGCGTAAGTTCTGCAGGGTTTCCTTTGGGAATGAAAGCAAATTCAGCAAAAACTGAATGGTCAACTGAACCCTTACTGCTGAAACCTAGGGATTTACAGGCATGCCTCTGAGATAGTACAGGTTCGGTCTGCATTATTGCAGTGCAGATCACTGCAATAATGCAAATATTGCAATAAAGCAAGCCACACGAACTTTTTTGTTTCCCAGTGCATATAAAAGTTATGGTTACACTATACTGTAGTCTATTAGGTTTGCAATAGCATTATGTCTTAAAAAACAATGCACATGCCTTAAAAAATACTTTATTAATAAAAACTGCTAGCCGTCATCTGACAATGCAGGGTTGCCACAAACCTTTAGTTTGTAAAAAATGCAATATCTGCAAAGCACAATAAAGTGAAGCACAAGAAAGCTAGGTGAGCCTGTATTTATGGTCTCTCATCTGATCTCATAAAATCAATTCTTTCTAACCTAACTTTACCTTTTTACCTCAAATCCAAACCCCAGAAAGAGGAAAGTAATCTAGTTCTGTGGGCAAGGGTCCTTTGAGACTAGGACTAAGGTGTATCCAATTGTGAACATTTGAGGCTGTTGTGTGTGACAGAGGTATGTATGTGGAATGGGTGGTGTGCGTGTATACGTGAGGGTGCACAGGTGGGTGAGAAGGGGAAAGTAAAGGGGGATTCGGAAAAGCTTCTTAATCTGCCCTAAAAATTATATCTAAATACCCTGGATTTTCGTCTGGGGTAGCCAGAGGATAACCACTTGAACATGCGGCAAATCACAGTCAGCTAATGCTGCAAATATAGATTCCCAAACTCTGGGCAAGATAGGGTATACTTACAAAATTCTTGCCCCACAACTTATCAGTGGGAATGACTTCTCAGCTACAACTCCTGAGCTTTGAGGCTTTCATCTAAGAAACATGCATAATATTTCATACCTTCCCCTCAAGATCAATGAAATCACATATGGGAACCCTCTTTGAATACCTAGAAAACTATATAGTTGTAAGAAGTTTCAAATATGTTTAAAAGGGCGGGAGGAGGGAGACACAACTGCCTACTCTGAAACAAGAATAGCAAAGGATGACTTCCTGTCATGGGAGGAAAAAAAAAAAACAAAAACACTATAGTCTCTTTCAATCCCACCCCACCCCACCCCCCGCCCCAAAAAACCCAAAATACCAATAAAACAAAAAAGCTCTTTCCTGGCTCCATTCATATTCTTGTCAAGCTGTCTAATCTCATCCCTTTCCTTGTTCACACTTCTCAAAAAGTGGGAACTCCAAGGTTACTGCCTCCACTTCCTCACCAATTAATTACTCCTTAGCCCACCAGTCTAACTAACACGTACCTGATCCTGCTCCCACCAAGGCCAGTGGGACACTGCAATTAGCAAACCCACAGGTCACCATTCAGTTCTTGAACCCCTGGACTTCTCTGGGAGCATCTGACAGTGCTGACCTCATTCTCCTTCCTGACATTCTTTTCTCCTGGGCTGCCTCACAACCAACTCTCCTGATCCCCTAGGACCCCCTCCAGTAACTCCTTTCTTCTTTGCTTTAATCAGCAACTCTCTCTCTACTTTCTCCCTCCTCCATCACATCCAATCAATCAGGTCTGTTCAATAAATGTTTACTAAATGAACATTCATGAAACATCACCAGTAAATGTGTTTAGATATTACACAGCAATTAGTTGGCAAAATATGAAGTTACGAGTTCAAACATGGAGCCCCACTGACTGAATAGAAGCCTTAGATCTTTATAAATAAGAAAACAAGCCAAATAATACCTTACTGAGTGTATAGTTGCAGGTAGGTAAAAGTAAAGACCTCATAAGCTGAACGGTTGTGTAAGAATTTAAATACCTGCGAAGTTCTTTCTGCCAAACCTCACTCCTGCCTCCAGTCCCTTGCACTTGCAGTTCCCTCTGCCTAGAACTTTCCGTCCAGATTTTCCTTTTGCTTCCTAACACACTTCAAGCAAATCTGCACTTCAATGCCACTTTCTCAGGTAGGTCTTTCCTTCCTCACAACCCCATCTCTGTCACTTTCTATCGATCCTAGTACCTTGGTCTGTGTTATTTAATAGCACTTACCACTGCCCAATATTATATTAAATGTTTCTTTTTCACTCTTTTCATTTTCTGGCTCCCACCCTACTTTTTAATGGACAAAAGTCTCAACTAGGAACCTTACGAAAGGCCTCTAATAAGCATATAAAAATCATTAATCAGAGATGTGCACATTAAAATCACAAAATGATACCACTAGATAACCCGCCACATGCCTAAATTTTTTTTTAGACAAAGCAATGGCTAGGAAGGGGAAATAGAATATTCACACACTAAAACCACTATGGCAATATTTCCTAAAGCTGAGCATACGCAAACGCAATAATTCCACTAACAGATGTACAATAATGTTCACAGAACCCTTCATCATAATAGTTGTTCATCAGCAGCAAAATGGAAATAAGATACTATGCACAATAAAAAAATTACTGCTACAGTGTGTAATGGACAGGCCACAATCTTTGGAAACAGATGATCTTGGACTTCAATTCTAGTTCTGCTAGTCACCATGTAATACTGAGTATGTAGATATGGGTATATAACTTCATTGAGCCTGCTTTCTCCACGTGAAGAATAAGGTCCTATCACCTATCTTACAAGATTATTCTGAGGATTAGAAATACCACGCATATAACACAAAGCACTGTGTCTAATACATACTCAGTAAACAATAAGACTAGGATTTAGGGACTTCCCTGGTGGTGCAGTGGTTAAGAATCTGCCTGCCAATGCAGGGGACACGGGTTCGATCCCTGCTCCAGGAAGATCCCACATGCCATGGAGCAACTAAGCCTGTACGCCACAACTACTGAGCCTGCGCTCTAGAGCCCAAGAGCCACAGCTACTAAAGCCTGTGTGCCTGTGTGCCTAGAGCCCACGCTCCACAACAAGAGAAGCCCACGCACTGCAATGAAGAGTAGCCCCCCTAGCCACAACTAGAGAATGCCCGCGTGCAGAAACGAACACCCAGTGCAGCAAAAAATTAAAAAAAGAAAAAGACTAGGATTTAGGAGATATAACATATCACTCAGTATCAATTACCAATACTTTTTATATATAAACTTTCTTCCTGTAAAATAATGTTTCACCTGACCTGCCAAACATATCTGCAGCATTTCTGAGTTACCAACACAGGCATCATTGAAACTATAAGAACCAGGTCACAGTATTTTATTATTCAGCTATTTTATGGACTCCATGTGCAACTGCAGCTGTTGGCCCTCATGCCAGAGGAACACATGAGCTGCAAAGACGAAAACAAATGGGCAGGAGAAATGCCAAGACGTGTGTAATTGACAGGAGTCTGGTTGGTTCAGTTACAAAGCTGATCCCAAGAACACTGTGTGCACTGTATGCACACCCTGAAAAAGCACATGCAGGTGGGATGCCTAAAAAAAATGAGGGCAAGGGACTTCCCAGATGGCACAGTGGTTAAGAATCTGCCTGCCAATGCAGCAGACATGGGTTCAATCCCTGGTCCGGGAAGATCCCACATGCGTCGGAGCAACTAAGCCCGTGCACCACAACTACTGAGCCTGTGCTCTAGAGCCCGTGAGCCACAACTACTGAAGCCTGGGCACCTAGAGCCCCTGCTCCGCAACAAGAGAAGCCACTGTAATGAGAAGCCCACACACTGCAACAAAGAGTAGCCCCCACTCACCACAACTAGAGAAAGCCCATGCAGCAGCAGCAACAAAGACCTAATGCAGCCAATAAATAAATAAACAAATAAGAAAAATACTTCTTATTAAAAAAATGGGGGCAAAAAAACCCCTTACACTACTGTGGTTTTCTGCCTAAGTCTGAGTCTCCTTTGGTCTTATAAATAAGTCTATTCATACCTGTCATTAGAGAAAAAAACCTACAGGCCCTATAATAAATCCTATTTTGACTTCTTTTTAATATAAAATATATATGTATATATATATATATAATCTGGCATTTAATAGCAAACAGATCCTAAATTTTAAAGTTACAATAAAAATTAAGAGAAATGACTATTTCTAAGTATGATACATGTTCAATAAAATTTTACTCATTTATAAAGAAAAGTCAGGTATTAACTGATATTACCATCTAAGCTAGCAAGGAAGATGCAGAGCAGGGCAAAGAAAAAATAAATCCCCTAAAATCTTGAAATCAAATTTTCTGGCCCAAAATAATTACTTGAAGAATAAGGCTCCAAACTTTCATATTTTGATTGTATATTTGTATTACTCTAGCTATGTGTATTCTATTAAAATTTATCATCATGCCTATGAAGTTTTAAACAGAAGACACATTTAAGGATTTATAAGTAACTCAGTAGTCTAAACTCAATTCCGTTCATTCCACAAGGTAGGTCAGTACTCCACGTTGGTGCAAGTCTGTAACACAGGGGCCTTTACACAATGGGAATGAAGAACAACAAGCTTTTTCTTTCTTTTGTGGCTGAATTATTGGAAAGATCTCAGGCCATTTCTAAACTAGTGAAACAAAGAAAACCCAAAGGCTTTGGCTAAAATCTTGTGAGTCTGTGTTTTTCCTGGCACCAGTATTTTCATAGCCCATGCCTGTACGCATAGAGCTAGTTTTCCATTCACATGAGGCTTGTGGCAAAGAAGAACCTGCCTTCATTAGGGAAGTTCTCTTTCCATGTTCCTCAGCGATCACCTATTTGCAAATATTCTATAGATCCCAGTCCAGTTTTTCCTCTATGAAGAAAGCAATGTCATCCCCATTTGAAAAATAGCCAGCACGTAGGCTGCCTTCCACACAGAAGTTTAAGTTTTGAAAACGTGTGATTCATAAGTTTAAACAAACATGGAACCCAACACATTTGTTTAAAATCCTAATTCAGTGTCCTTAAAATTCTAAGGTATAGCTATTATTAATATCTTAAATCAAGAATACAAATACAATGGGACCCCCCCCCCCAAAGGCACCTTGCAAAGACAGTCTTTAAAAAATGGTGGTGTTCTCTGTTATTTATAATTCAAACTCTTGAAAGATGTTAAATATCTACTAGAGGACATATTAACTAAATTGAAGTACTACTTTTTAGCAGAATATTATGCAGCTATTGAATTTTTACTATGAAGTTTTGTGAAACATTTCATGTTATGTGGGAAGGGGAAAGCAAGATTTAAAAAATCCATGTAAATTATGACCTCAGCTTTGCCAAACAACAGATACAAAGAGGAAAAATGCATCAAAATGTTATCAGTAGTTACACCTAAATGTTTGCTTTTCTTTCTCCTTACTACAAATCAAAAATACCTGTTTAAAAATGTTTTTCAGAACAAAACATTCACCTAACATGGTTTTTCAGTTAAACAGAAAAGACCATGAGAACGTTAAAGCCACGCTAGGACGATCTAGGCAAGTCACCTAGAGTCCAGAGTCCAATAAATCATAGTAATTTCAAGAAATCCTTAACCCCATGCATTACCAATGTACCTTGCTGATGTTTTAGAAGTAGAGGGAATTTATCCCCAAATACTTGATGACTGATAGAATATTAAGTGCACAAATAAATTCTAAGAAACTTCAAGTGTAGCTTTTACATATTAGAAACAGAAGGAAGGAAGAGAAATAGAAACTAGAAACAGGAGGAATGAGGTTATAATAAAAAGGCTCAGCTAAGAAAGGTCAACAATGGCTGCAATTAAAGCAGGATTCACTTGCGCTGCTCTCAGGGAACACTGCTATGCTATGAAGCCACAGGAAGAAATGCCATTACCTCAAGTAATTGTGCTTGAGCCATGAAAATAAGAAAAAGTGTACCTCTGTGCTAAAATCACAGCAAGAAACCATTCTAGACAAGAGCCAGGATAATTTTTCAATAATGATACAAATTACTCACAATTTAGTAGTAAACAAAGAGACAAATACCAGTTACTTCATCTACTCATATACTTTGCATACTCAAAAATTTCAAATGTTTTTAACCTAAGATATTTCAAAAATGGAAACTGCAAAAACAACAATACTCACAGCCCCCCATAAAGGATTCCTTTCAAACAACATCCAGCAGTGCCTTTTATTCTTCTGATGAATCATACTTATTTCCTGCTCATGGAGGAATTAGTTGGATCTACAATTCGTGGGCAAAATCTATAGGCATTCTGTATTTAGACATAAAACACTACACATCTTCTGTTTGACATGGTAAAGAACTAACTAAGGGGAAGTGTAGAGCTATGTTTCATAACTCCTTTTCTAGCACTGATGCAGCCTCAAAGAGCTACGCAAGTAACGAATTTCAAAATGCCACGAAGGTATTTCAAAACGTAGTGAGAGAACTCTAGAATACTGTGGTAAAATGGGAAGGATGGGGCCAACTACATGTGATTTTATTGTAGTTACAGTCTTTAAATTTATAACAAACTATCCTTTAAAACTAGGTCTTAAAGAATATTAGGGTATTTTTTCATGGTCATAAGAAAGTCAACCCAACAATCCCACTACTGGGCATATAGCCAGAGAAAACCTTAATTCAAAAAAAAAAAACACATGCACCCCAATGTTCATAGCAGCACTATTTACAATAGCTAGGACATGGAAGCAACCTAAATGTCCATCGACAGAGGAATGGATAAAGAAGATGTGGTACACATATGTGATGGAATATAACTCAGCCATAAAAAGGAATGAAACTGGGTTATTTGTAGAGATGTGGATGGTCCTAAAGAGTGTCATACAGAGTGAAGTCAGTCAGAAAGAGAAAAGCAAATATCGTATAATAATGCATATATGTGGAATCTAGAAAAATGGTATAGATGATCTTATTTACGAAGCAGAAACAGAGACAAGACGTAGAGAACAAATGTATGGATACCAAGGGGAAAAGGAGTGGGATGGGAGGAATTAGGAGACTGGGATTGACACATATACATTATTGATACTATGTATAAAATAGACAACTGATGGGATACTATACAGCACAGGGAACTCTACCTAATCACTGTGGTGACCTGAATGGGAGGGAAGTTCAAAAGGGAGGGGCTATCTGTATGTGTATGGCTAATTCATTTTGTTGTGCAGTGAAGGCTAACAACATTATAAAGCAACCATACTCCAATAAAATTTTTTTTAAAAAGTCATAAGAAATGCTGAATAGCAAAGCTGTATTCATCTCCCCCCCATGCAAAAGGACCTTCTATTCCCTTCCCAGATTATTAGCAATCCCAAGTGACCTTATTAAAAAAAAAAAATCAGGATTTTAAAAAAGGAGAGGCACCAATGAGTAAATTTCCCATCCCTGCCATGCTTATAAGAGAAAATTACTAAAGTCAATGTTTTAGATAATATATCACATAATACAGACCTCAAAACATCTAAGATTTATCATCACATGTGTTTAACATTTACATAATAACCCAAATTCTAATTTCCCTTTCATGTGATATTTAAATGGTGTAGTCAGAATCAAACTATAATATCTAGACTCAGTACAACTTTGCAATATCACTTCTTCAAATTATTGTGTTTCTGAAAGAACAACAAACTGAAAATAGTATATCACCTTAAAGTACTTAACAGTACTTCAGGAAATTTTGATAGGTAGAATAAAATAAACATTAATGTAGCTTATGAACCAAGAAGTGGAAACATGGAGAAAACTACTTGGAGAAACAAACACTAAAATCACGCAGCCTTAGAAATTTAGAAATCCTTCTCTTTGTATAGATAAGAAAACTGAGGCCAAGAGTGTTAAGGGAGGATAGATACAGACATATTGATATTAGGGAGACAAGATATATACATTTCAGATATTCTGATAGATTTTTTTAGTTCAATTTCCATAGCATTATGTTTCTAAATTAGTTCTTTGTTAAATATGCTATCATCCAGGATACTACTTTCACGGGGTGGTGGTTTTGAGAGCTAGTAACTGGCCTGCAACAATCACGTACTGTAAATGAATGTTGTTATTATAAGCTTTGAAAGCTTATCTCTATGAAATGAAAGGTATAGTAATGAGACATGGTATGTTCATAGTGTGAGGTATCCAACTGAGAGCGAACGCTTTCCAAACTTCACCAATCCAAGCCAGCATCCCCACCCAGATCAGCAGAGGGCTGAGAGTGTCCTCTGCAGAGTCAGGGTAGGTTTTGCTCAGGAAGCGTTGGTGTATGTGCTCAGGCATGAGTGATGAAGTCAAATGAGGATGTCAGCATTTTTGGTTCCTTCTCTCTAGCTCAGAGGAGTACAGCAGGAAACTTCAAACTGACCACATGCCAGTGAACTATTGGCTGAAACTGGAACTGTTCTGCTCTGCTACCATGTACCAGGGCTGGAAGAATCCAAATAAGTTTGTTGGCTCTGGTTCTTGACCTCTTTTTCAATGTTTTAGCAGTTTAGCAGGCAAAAAAAAAAAGAAAAGAAAATCCATATGGAATATTTTCTGATAATGTGACATTGTATATTGCAGATTTTTAATATATCTTAATAATTAACTAAGCCTTTTCACTGTTCATGCAGATATTATGTGAACATAGCTGTAGGAACATGTTACAGGTACTGTTGCATTGAAATAAAATTTCATAAATGTGTGCTTTTTTCCTGGTTTTCTGCTTATACTTTGGTTTGCTAGATTTTATAAAAACAGATTTATCCCTCTTGGCTTTAAATCAAGTGATTTTGATCAATTTAGTCATACACTAAATTAAGACCCACTTTAGGAACCACAATATCAACCAATTTGTTATAAAGCTAAAATCAGTACCCCTTGCCCCCCCCAAGAAAAACATTATTTATGTGGCTAAAAATAAATCTTAATAAAAGGAGAGTAAACAAAGTTATTTATCTGCTCCTAACACCAACATCATTCCATTCCATGTCTTGATAAAATTAATATTATCTTCAGTAATTACAGCTCTGTATTATTATGTACTCTTCTCACAACAACCCTAACAAAAAAGGGCATTAATTAGCCCCACTGTATGGATGGTAAAACTGAGAACTAAAGTTAAATAACTTTCTTAGACAGTAACTGGCAGAGCTGCAATTAAAACCCTGGACTTTTTTAACTTCAAAACCTGATCTCTAAAATGCAAATTGCCTGCCATTCTTCCAAAGTTTTCCCCAGATTACTAACCTGTGAAAGGATAAGAAAAACTTTTACCCTCTGTCTGAATTTTCTTGGTTTTAACCCCCAAACTCAAAACCTAAAACTGTTCATGCCTGGTAAAGCAGACTTCCTCTTTCTACTTCATATGACTCTTCCCGTAACTAAATTCCTCAAAACTCTGTATTTAATCTACTTGTAAGTGAAGCGTTTTATACATAGCCGAAAACATTAGAATCATTTTAGAATAACTTATCCTATACTCCACCAAGGCAATAATTGGTTTTATCTTAATTTTCTTATTAGTTATAAGAATGAGATGAGTCACTTCCTCAAGGTCACTTTAAGCCAGAAATAGAAGTCTGGTTTAAGGTCTGGTCGCTAAACCACACTTCCTCTACAATAGTAAGCTACCATTGGTAAACTGGGCACTAAGAAACAGAAAATAACAAAAAATATGGGATATTTAAAACACTTTTCCTGCTGATACCTCTTTCCCCTACCTGTTCACCTCTTCTACTTTGCCCATTGCCTATATATTCTATATCGTGATTATGGAAAGAAACTACAACTGCCTTGGCAGATAAGGGAAAAAAACTATTCCTATTTCAAACATGAAGCAAATATTTCACTCCCTTTTCTTATTAAAATATGGGACATAGCCTCAAAAATTATGATAGCTTTTAAAAGTGTTAAATCCATTTTTTCTATTTAAATTTTGCTAGTACATGCTACTATCTTTTGATTTATAAATTTAAGATAGTTCACTAAGAAATGTGTAGGTGCCTGCAAGTATGACAACTGGCACTAATGTTTTGCCTAAAGCAGTTGTGCCAACTGAACTTTCTATGTTGATGGAAATGTTCTATACTTATGGTGTAAGTTACATGAGCATTTGAAACATGACTTGTGTGATCAAGGAACTGAAATTTTATTTTAGTTAATTTTAATTTTAAAAGCAACTTATGGCTAGTGGACCACACAGGTCTAAAGCCTGAGTATATATATTTTTTGAATAACATATAACTTTTTATTTTGAAATAATTATTGACTCACAGAGGTTGCAAAATAGTACAATTTTGCAAACATTTTTGCAATTTTAATTGCAAAAATAGTACGGAGAAGCCAGTTTCCCCTAATCAATAACGTATTAAAAACATTTTATTGGAGTATAGCTGATTTACAATGTTGTGTTACTTTCAGGTGTACAGCAAAGTGAACCAGCTATACATACACATATATATCCACTCTTTTTTTAGACTCTTTTACCATACAGGCCACTACAAGAGTTCCCTGTGCTACACAGTAGGTTCTTATTAGTTACCAATTTTACATACAGTAGCATCTATATGTCGATCCCAACCTCCCAATTTATCCCTCCCCCGCTTATCCCCTGGTAGCCATAAGTTTGTTTTCTACATCTGTGATGCTACTTCTGTTTTTGTGGGGTTTTTTAACCTTTTATTTTATATTGGAGTACAGTTAATTAACAACGTTGTGATAGTTTCAGGTGTACAGCAAAGTGATTCAGTCATACACCTGTATCTGTTCTTTTTCAACTTCTTTTCCTATTTAGGCTGTTACAAGATATTGAGCAGAGTTCCCTGTGCTATACAGTAGCTCCTTGTTGGTTATCTATTTTACTTTTTATTTTATTTTATTTTATTTTATTTTATTTTATTTTATTTTATTTTACTTTACTTTACCCATGCCACACGGCATGTGGGATCTTAGTTCCCTGACCAGGGATCGAAACCGTGCTCCCTGCAATGAAAGCACTGAGTCTTAACCACTGGACCATCAGGGAAGTCCTGGTTATCCATTTTAAATACAGCAGTGTGTACATGTCAATCCCAAACTCCCTGTCTATCCCTTGTCCCCACCCTTGCCCCCGGTAACCATAAGTTCATTCTCTTAAATCTGACTCTATTTCTGTTCTGTAAATAAGTTCATTTGTACCCTTTATTTAGATTCCACATACAAGTGATATATGATATTTGTCTTTCTGTGTCTGACTTACTTCACTCTACAAGCTCTAGGTGCATCCATGTTGCTGCAAACGGTATTATTTTGTTCTCTTTTATGGCTGAGCAATATTCCATTGTATCTACGTACCACATCTTCCTTATTCATTCCTCTGTTGATGGACATTTAGGTTGCTTCCATGTCCTGGCTATTGTAAATAGTGCTGCAATGAACACTGGTGTGCACGTATCTTTTCAAATTATGGTTTTCTCTGGGTTTATATGGCTAATAACTTTTTGCCCAGCCCTAAGTCCAGAAGATTTTCTCCTATGTTGTCTTTTAAAAGTTTTACAGTGTTATGTTTTACATTTAAATTAATAACCTATTCTGAGTTAATTTATGGATATATTGTAAGGTTTAGCTTCTTTGTGTGTGTGTGTGTGTGTATGTGTGTGTGTGCATAGACATCCAATTGCGCTAGCTCCATTTGCTGAAAAGACAAACTATGTTACTTTTGAACCTTTGTCAAAAATCAGCTGGCTATACCTGTGTGGGGCTACTTCTAGGTTCTCAATTCTGTTGCATTTATCTGTCTGTCTATCCCTCTGGCAATACTACAGTCTTGATTACTATAGCCACATAATGTCTTAAAACTGGATAGAGTGATTCTCCCAACATTATTCTTCTTTCTCAAAACTCTTTTAGCTATTCTAGTTACTTTGTCTTTCATGTAAATTTTAGAATAATCTTATCCATACCTACAAAAATTCTCCTATAATTTTGATAAGAATTCTGTTAAACCTTTATATTACTTTGGGAGATCATCATCCTTACTATATTGAGAGTCTTCTAATCCATGAACACAGTATGTCTCTCCATTTATTTAATCTTTGATTTCATTCATCAGCACTGTATAGATTTCATGGGTATATTTTTAAAAGCAATCCAAATGATGAGCTAGAAATAGCTTGTAAATGCTACCAAAATAAAAAGTGGTAGTCCAAACAAGTTTTGGGAGTCAAAATGATCTTGGTTAACTAGAGTTAAAAAAATCAAGACTAACACAATCACAACAAATACATCCACTGGGGCAAATAAGCCGATTTTGCTTAAAGACTGGCTTTACACAATTTACAAAGAAATGAAAGGGCACCACAGGGCATTCTGCAATTAAAACAATAAACAGGGCAGACTGGAGGCATAAAACAGATAAGTATCCTCCAATTACATGCAGCACTGTCTTCCTCCTTTTTCTGATTATTAAATTCATTCTATGTACCAAACCTGTGCATTACCTTTGCAAAAACTGTACAGATGAGGGCTCTCAGTTACATAATTTCAAAGGCCCCCTTCTAAGACCTACATTAAATTACTTAATGAATTATATTTTTGAAGAGTTCATGGTTGAAAAGGCTTTATGAGTTTCGCTGTTTAGGTATCTATGGAGGGCAGATCAAGTGGAAAAATAATTCTGATGAATGTAAATGCATGTAACTATTTGGACAATTTACTAAAGCTATGGGGAAAAGTGGGATATGAGGAAATCCAAAGGAGATTTAAATTATTTAGCCCAGAAATGAGTATCTGTGAAAATACCTGGAAGACAACCAGGAACTTATGTACCTAACCTAACCCAAGGGAAATAAAGGACAATTTTTAAATACATACAAAAATGTATTTTTAACAACTGGAGTTCAAAATGGTGAGACGACAGTAGGTTGTATAAACCCTGAAATAAGTAAGGTCCTATTTAATGAGAAGTGAAGTATACTTGTGAAGGCAGGAGAGTACGAAAATAACTCAGCAACCTCCCCACCCACCTCCCACCAACATTCTACAAGTGTCTAATCCAAGCCTTCAGAAAACCATGACCAGGGACTTCCTAGGTGGCACAGTGGTTAAGAATTAGCCTGCCAAGGCAGGGGACACAGGTTTGATCCCTGGTCCAGGAAGATCCCACAGGCCATGGAGCAACTAAGCCCATGAATCATAACTATTGAGCCCGTGAGCTGCACCTACTGAAGCCTGAGTGGCTAGAGCCTGTGTCCACAATAAGGGAAGCCACCACAATAAGGAGCCTGCGCACCACAATGAAGAGTAGCCCCCCCTCGCCACAACTAGAGAAAGCCCGTGTGCAGCAACAAAGACCCAACATAATAAATAAACAAATAAACAAACAAATAAATAAATTTATTAAAAGGAAAAAAAAAAAAAGACTATGACCAGCTTTCAAACCTGACTGAGAAGGAAGAATCTAAAGATTGGAGACTAAGGAACAAATAACAGCAACCATTTCCTATTCACCTATGTGTCCCCTAGAATGCTTTATTGGCTCACACACACATACTAATTGCTTGATGGACTGATGAGTACCTAGGACACGCCCAAAATAAATGGAATTTTAATTTGTAGAGAAACAGAGGATGGTATTTTCTGAAAACAAGGGGCATATGCATCATTTTCTAAACTGCTGGTAATGATATCATGCCAGGGAAGTTTGACACTGGATGGAGAGTATCAAGAAGAAGCTAGAAATTCCCTGGTGGTGCAATGGTTAAGAATCTGCCTGCCAATGTAGGTTCGATCCCTGCTCCAGAAAGATCCCACATGCCTCGGAGCAACTAAGCCCGTGCAACACAACTATTGAGCCTGCACTCTAGAGCCTATGAGCCACAATTATTGAGCCCATGTGCTGCAACTACTGAAGCCCACGCACCTAGAGACCGGGCTCAACAAGAGAAGCCACCACAATGAGGAGCTCGCGTACCACAATGAGGAGCTCATGTACCACAATGAAGAGTAGCCCCCGCTCACCACAACCAGAGAAAGCCCAGGTGCAGCAATGAAGACCCAACACAGCCAATAAATAAATAAATAAATTTATATTTTTTTTAAAAAGTACTGTGCTAGGTATATGATGTGGAATAAATAAAAATTTAAAAAAAAGAAAAAGCTAGAAGGATTCCTCATACAGAATCATAAATACATGTATAATAACTATCTCATCCACACTACCCATATCTCACTTCTGAATATGTCATTCCACCAGACTTCATAGAGTATGAGGAGAATAAAGGAGAAAAACATAAATAGAAGAACCAAGGAGCGAGAGAATGAAGAAGCAAATTATTAGTCACGCTTGACAACTACCGTGGAAGAGTAAAACTAAAAGCAAGTGAGGGAAACCAGTGTTGCCCCATTTTTATAACAATCAAATTAAAGAAAACATGCTCAAATTATTTCAACATCTAACAACTTTTCCTTGCTATCAAGATATAACCAAACCCAAAAGCATGAAATCAAAGCTAAAAACAGGAACTAAAGTTAAAGGTCAAGATTTAATACCAGTCAGATTATATGAATTTTAAAGCTATAAGATGTATTTAAACTCTTCTGAATCACTATTGTAATAGAGCATTAATTTGATTCTTTTTTTAAGAGCTCCAAACTGGATAGGGAAAAATTTACTAATGTTAAGTGCTTAACAAATTCAGGAAGTTATTTACTAGCCTGTATGAGCTAACCTAGTAGATGATTTGGGTGAATAAGCAAAAGCTAGGGCAACTTCTGCTAGCATCATCTGTTTTGTCCTCTCCTGCCAATCTGGAAAAGGCTGCACACAAAAATTCCAAATGACAGAAAACCTTGGGATCCTTGCATCCCATAATTCAGCCTCTGCTTTACCACAATCATTTCAACAAAGCATCCAGAGTCCCCATTTCATTGCATACAACTCGTTAAACAGCCTTTTGTCCATATTTTAAGAAGGGGAATCTTTGGAAAGGGATGATTTCTCTACCTTTGGTAACACATAAGGCAACCTTTACTAAAAATAAACGGGTCAGTGTTAAGACCAAATAAGATACATAAGTGCATTTAGACATCTCTGTCACACACAAATCTTGATACCAAAGGTGCTTAAGAGTATTATTCTGCTGATGAGGAATTTAAAAATTAATTCTACCTCCCAAAAATGACTTTTGTCCACCAGTAAAATATAACATTTAAAATTTTCACAGATATCGAAATGCTCTTTATATATGTTTTCTTTTAACCTTCTTCCAAAGCTTACATTCTTACTTCAAATAAGAAACAATTACTTTTCACCATCTTTTATCTTGAGCCCTGCCTTTTCAGAACTGTCCAAAAAAAGAAAAAAAAGCCCTAACAGGGTAGAGTGGATTCATGATAGCTACAAATTCTCTGCCACTACTCCCACCAAGAGGTGGGGTCCATTTTGCCACCTCCTTGATTCTGGGTTAGGCCTAAGACTGTCCAAAGTGAAAACGGCAGAAATGACATCGTACCAATTCTAGGCTAAATCTTTAAGAGGCCTGACAACTTCTGCTTCCTTCTTTTTGGAATCCAGCTGCCATGCAGGCCCAAACAGCCACATAAAATGAGAAAGGCCCACATGGAAAAGAGAAAAGGCCTAGCTGAAAGCACTATTGTCAGGCATGAAAATGAGCTATTGTGAAAATAAAGTCTACAGCCCTAATCAAGTTGTCCCAGCTGACACCACAGAGACTGTGAGATAAGGTGAGCTGTTCTTATCAAATCCTGCCAAATCCCAAAATTGTGAGGAAAAAAGCCATTGTTGTCTTAAGTCACTAAATTTGGAGGTGATTTGTTATGCAGCAATAGATAACCGAAACAAAATTTGGTACTGCTGCAACAAAACCTAAAATATGCAACAAAAACCTAAAATATGTACTGACTTTGGATCCAGGTGGTGGGCAGGGTCTTGAGGAGACTGCTAATAAAGATTTGAAAAAGTGAAGAAATGTTATCGGTCCCTGAAGAAAAGGGACCCAAGTTACATACTCTGAGAACGATTAGCAAACCACTGCATGCAGTGATGTGCAAGATGGAAAGAGTACCTAATGAATTCATGCTGTGACTAAGGAAACTTCAAGGAAGAAAGCTGAAAGTATCAACTGGTTCATTTTAACTGCCTATCTTGTGAGATGAACTAAAAAAGAAACTGTCTGGCTCCTTTTCAAGCGGAATTTAAAGGAAATATAAAGGGGTCATATTTGATGGGTTTGAAAATAAAACCATTGCTCACTTCAGCAACTTAGCAAAAAGTAAGCTCAAAGTAAGAAATGGTTCAGGGCAAAGATCAAATCCTGCATGTAAAACACATCCTTGAGGATGTGGCGGTACAACCCTTTGCTGACCCCTCATAAAGGTTTTAGGTTCCTCACAGACTTTTTCCTTCAGACCAGTGGTTCTAAAATTTTGTGTACACACTTCTAGGTACTCATGCCCTAGTAGAGTCCCTTCCCACAGTGACTCTGGGCTGAGTCTGTTACTGCTTAGACCATCAGAATAGGACAGAAAAGATGCAGTGCCAATTCTGGGCCCAGACCTCATTTGGTTGGGCAGCATCTACTTCCTCCCTTTTGGAACCCAGACAACACACGTGATCTAGGCAGCCACTGGGTCCCAGCTGAGCTCCTACCCAAACCTCAGGGGACCATAGCCATTCCCACCCAGCTGACAGCACATGAAAACAGAACTGCCTGATCAACCCACTGAATCACAAGATAACAAATTGCTGTTTTACGCTACTAAGTTTTGGAGTGGTTAATATTACACTACAATAAATAACCAAAACACAGGCCTCTTTTACTGGTATTTTAACTTCACTTCTCTCTAGTCATGACAAGCTAGATAATTATGAAGAAATGTAATATAAACTTTTTGTTCTAAAAATTTAATGCCCAACATGGATAAAACTAGTGATTACTGTACTAAGTGAAATATGCCAGAGAAAGACAAGTATTACATGATAGCACTCATGTAGAATCTAAAAAAAAAACAAACAAACAAACAAACAAATGAACTTATATACAAGACAGAAATAGACGCATAGACATAGAAAACAAACTTATGGTTACCAAAGGGGACGCGGGGGCAGGGAGGATAAATTAGGAGTTTGGGATTAACATATGCACACTATTACATATAAAACAGATAACCAACAAGGATCTACTATATACACAGGGAACTATATTCAATATTTTATAATAACCTATAAGGGAAATGAATCTGAAAAAGAACATATATATATATATGTAGAGACCTTTTTTTAGAGTCTATCTTACAGACAGATCTTAGAGTCTAAGCCACTAATAATGACAAAAACTTAAGAGTTTCCATTTTCAGTAGAAAACAGTAAGCACCTACCCAGGCCATCAGGGAGGAGATCTTATCAAGGCATACCAGGGGTACAGACAAAACTGAGGAAAGGCCCTGTGTATCAGATAAATTCACAGTAGGAAATCGGAAATTAGCAGGGGATACACAGACACCAAACAATCTGCGGTAACAGCCAGGGACAAGGCACAATGACGAGAGTGAACAACACGGCAGGTCTTCCAAAGCCTGTTGTTACGGCAACCAGCAAAGAATTTTAACATCAGTAACTCTGATGAGAATTTATAAGCTCTGTTTTCTCTTGTGCAAATGCTTAGCTCCTTTGGATTTAAAGATCCCTATGTGTCTGAGCCATCACCCCTCTTTCAGTCCATCCTATGGATGACCATGATGGCATACAGGGAGCCTGGAGGCTTTCTGCATCTTGAGAATAGGGACAATAATAGTATATCCCTCAGAAGATGGTAGAATTATTCTTTTAATTTCATAGAACAGTGCTTAGAAGAGTTCTAGGCACACAAAGTAAATTCTCAACATGTTATACTATTCACAAATTACATTTGGTAAATTTGTTCAATTACAAATGCATCTGCCCCCAAAACAATAACTGTCAAGGAAAAAAAAAATTAAAAGAGTATCAACTTATAAGCCTATTAATAGGGAACTAGTTTAAACAAATTGTAGTACAGCTATAAAGTGAAATACTATGCTGCTTTAAAAGAGATAATAAATAAAATAAAGGAAGAGAATTTTAAAAGATTTGATGTGGAAAATTTCTAATATAAGTGAAAAACCAAGTTAAAAAAAATTTAATTTCACTTTTAAAATAAGTATATACTGTTGTATAATGCACAGAAAAGAATCTGGGGGCTTCCCTGGTGGCGCAGTGGTTAAGAATCTGCCTGCCAATGCAGGGGACATGGGTTCGAGCCCGGTCTGGGAAGACCCCATACACCACAAAGCAACTAAGGCCGTGCACCACAACTACTGAGCCTGCACTCTAGAGCCCATGAGCCACAACTACTGAGCCCATGTGCAACAGCTACTGAAGCCCATGCACCTAGAGCCCATGCTCCACAGCAAGAGAAGCCACCACAATGAGAAACCCGTGCACCACAACGAAGAGTAGCTCCTGCTCTCTGCAACTACAGAAAGTCCCCTCGAGGCAACGAAGACCCAATGCAGCCAATAAATAAAAATTAATTAAATAATTAATTAAAAAAGAAAAGAATCTGGTAGAAACTACCAGACTAAATGACACCACAATCTGAGTGGGAATTTCACTTTCTACATAAGATACTGCTATAACAATTGTTGGGGTTTTTTGTAACAGTAAGCACAAATGACGATCAGAAAAACATTAATGTAAAGGCACATAGATCCTTCTTAAAATAAAGCATACTTTTACCTGAATTTGTTCACAAGTTTTCAGTGCTCATTCTTCTTTAGCACACAAGCAGCTCAGGTCTGTTTTTAGAACAGTTCATATAGCAGCTTCTGACACTGTTTCCTGTACCGGGCAGCTATTTTTAATTAATGAACATTTTGTTGTAAGAGTTGACTGGAAAATAAAAACACCACCATTGCTGCACGTTAAACTAAAGAAAGGCTTATTCTCTAAAATAAAATGATTTAAATTATAAAAAAAGTACTGCACTTTAAAAAGTATTAAGGTATATATAGCATTTAGTATTAAGTACTTTATTTCCACTGTGATATTAAGATAAATTAGTTTCATTTTAAAATTCCTGAAGGAGCAGATCTAATTCTATTTACTTAATTTCTCCTAAAAAGTAATACAGCACTCCTCATATAGTGGGGACTCAGATGTGAACTGTGGAAAAACCAGAGGTAAGAGAAAAAAGAATGAATACAGAAACAGAATAAGATTTCTTTCAGACCAAATATTTATTAGCATGTGCAAAATGCTGTCCTATACTGACTAGAGAAATTAAAATTGTGGTTCTCTGTCAGTATGAACAGCAACAGAATCACCCTGTCCATTTTATTACTTTCTCACAAGGTTTATATGAGATAATATGGCTCAAAAGATAGCTGCTATGTAAACAAATTAAATTTTTCATCTATTCAATTGTTCAACCTTTGGGTCGCACAGCTGCACAAGGAGTCCTCTGAGAGCCAGCAGCACTGACAGCAGGTGAGAATTCAATGGCTGGGTAGCAGGACAAGAATTCCCAGATCCCACCCAAGCCGCTCTCCCATTGAATGAAGATGGGATATTCCTGTAGACCTAAGAGAAGATTCTAAGAAGGTCTCACTGCACTGGGTATGATTATGTGCAGTCTAGCCACAAAAAGAAAGGTTTATTGTTCTCTTGCCAATTTATAATCCTCACGACAGGTGGCAATCCACCCAGTTATGCTGGACCTGACCCACACCCTCTTCACTCATCACCTCCCTAAATTCCCTGCATTTGTAAACTGCTTCACAATTTTTTAAGTGTTTTCTTATCCATTAATTTGATTCAAACAGGTTATAAGATTTCTACCTAATGTGTTTAGTAAACACTGTTTGGGGACTTCCTAGGTGGTGCAGTGGTTAAGAATCCACCTGCCAATGCAGGGGACACGGGTTTGAGCCCCTGTCCAGGAAGATACCACATGCCACGGAGCAACTAAACCTGTGTGCCACTACTACTGAGCCTGTGTGCTGCAACTACTGAAGCCCGTGTGCCTAGAGCCTGTGCTCTGCAACAAGAGAAGCCACCACAATGAGAAGGCACACACCACAATTAAGAGTAGCCCCCGTTCATCACAACTACAGAAAGCCCGTGTGCAGCAACGAAGACCCAACACAGCCAATAAATAAATAAATAAATAATTTTTTTTAAATTGTTTGCATTTGAGAGAAGTTCTGAGAATGGGACAGATTCAACATCTGGCTCCCAAGGGGTGCTGAGGGCTCCCAATCTCCTCTAAGGAGGCCTTGCTTTAGCATATCTGGCGGGGGGTAGTTATTGTTGATTCTATGCATAAACTTGGAGGGTGTTTTGGATAAGACATTTAAGCCAGTGAACCCTGAGTAAGCAGACTACCTTCCATAATGTGGGTGGACCTCATCCAGTCAGCTGACAGCCTGAACAGGACAAAAAGACTGCCCTCCCTGAGCAAAAGAGAATTTGTCAGCAGACTGCCTATGGACTCCGTCTGCACCACCAGCTCTTCTGGGTCTCAAGCCTGCCAATTGACACTGCAGACTTGGACTTGCCAGCCTCCATAAACACTCGAGCCTATTCCTTATAACATGTATGTGTACACACACAACTTACTGGTTCTGTTTCTCTAGAGACTGCTGACTAATACAGGGGTCCCGCAGTTTAACAGTTACACAGGAAGAGCCACCTCAATGAGGGACAAGTGGCCTCTCCTGACTAGAGGATGCCTGACCTTTCTCCCTACCACGGTGCTCTCCAGCAAACCATACTGTTTAGAGATGCACAATATGCCTGGAATGGATATACACCTTATTATTCCTTACCTATTAGAGTCCCAAGAAGAGAAATGAGTCCTGAAAGCAGTTCATACTCTGCTCAAAGCTTAAAAACACAAATATAATATAAAAATCACATAATTAGCTAGATAAGTCTCAGTGATGATCTGCTGAGGTCACTGTGGAAATGAGAGTAAAAGAAAAAAGGTAAAGGTGACAGTGTAGGAAGTACAATGACCTCTGATTCAGGGCATAACACATATTATTCTCCGTTATAAATGACTGACTTATTCATGCCTGCCTCAAAATAACTCAATATTATCAAATACCTACCTAAATAGTTATGGAACGTCTCTATCCAGTAATCACACCTTCACCAATATTTACCATGGGTCATTTGCTTAACTAGACAACCGTACCACCTTGTGGTCATGCTTCATCCTAACCTCCCCCATCCTCTTGAGGCCGTCTAGTCCATCCGCCCCCTGCATGCAGCAGCACCACAGGGGAACCCTTTACATCCCTCCTCTGCTCTCTGACGAGTGACTTCTACTTCTTGAGCTCTACTTCTGGCCCCTCCCACTCACCTTCCTGTGAAGGTAGTGCCTACAGCCTACCCTAACAATTCACATATTTGCACTTACTTGTCCTTCAACAAATCAACATTTTGAAGTATTTTTGCACATAAACATTTAAAAAATATACTTTCTTCCACTTTCTATTGTCTTTATCTCCTTGTCTTTGCCTCTCATTCCAGTGTATCCTTCCCCATGGCCACTACACCTCCCACTTCCCTCCACAAAGTAGAGTTGTAGGCAGAACAGATATTATCACACAATTTAGAGATGAGGAAACAGGTAAAAAGAGATGAAATGACTTGTACAAGTTCAGATTGTAAATTCATGGTAAAACTACATCAGGACCCATTTTCTATTAACTCATTTTAATGTTTATTACATACGATGGCAATACAACAGTTATTAAAAGCACCGAATCTCAAGTCAGATTATACTTGCTCCACCACTTATCAAACTATGGCCCTCATATTAAGCTAAACTATTGGTGGTTTGATATCCTCACCTATAAGAACTGAAATAATAATGGTAATACCTTCACAGGGGTTTTGAGAAGATTTCATGAGATAAAATGGGTAAAATACTTTGAACAATGCCTAGCACACAGGAAACTCTCAATACACTTTATCCATTCTTCTATTATTTAATCAGCTTTTCAATGCATATATAATATTAATGCTCTCTTCAAAATTGTCCTTTTTCTTTAATCTTTTGTAAAATCATGAATTTCAGCTGAATGAGACCAAACACACATAAAAACCATGGCTAATACATTGTTTATTTACATAGTATGTTTCACTGGGTCCCACGCAGAATTTTAAGTGCTTACTAAAAACTGTAAAAGAAACTTGGGGCAGAAAGGAAAATCACAACTTAAAGAATATTTCTACCCGTCATTGGCCATGTGAAATAGCTGGTAAGTGCAGAACTTTGCGTAACCTTCCCCTCGTGGGATTACTTTACTGAACACTAACAAAGTACTCTTAACATGGCTACATTCTGCACCCAAGTGACAAATACACTGTGAGGTCCTCTTGGGCCTTTACCCAAAACGCTCAATTACTCTGCCCATGTGGACTAACACCTCCGCAAAGATGTGGGCAGGCGGACAGAGGGCCGGAGTTCTTATTTAAATTGTCACACAATCTTTTCAGATCTTAGTGTTGCCAACAATATCACCACCACATGCCCCCATACTTCACAGGTTCTCAGAACAAAACCAGGAGAGACGACAAACCATAAAACACGGGCATTCATAAAACACAGGCATTCACTGCAGTCTTCCGGGCTCGCTGCACAGAGGGAAAAATGTATTTGTGGGGACTGCACCAGCGTCCCTCCAAACGAAAAGCATCTTAACTATCTCAAGTACAAAGTTGAGAAGAATGGTTATTTACCTTTAAACAATGATAGCTGAATGATTCTTTCCTGTGCTATACTCTTTAAACTAATTTGTCTCCCCAAGAATTAGTATTTTAATTAGTATTTAATACACAACAAAGGTACTGCTGACATTAAAGTGTTTAATTATGAAAGGTTTGGTATCAAGATTTTTAGTAATAAGGCAGGTGTGGTTGAAGCTTTACTCTCTCCTATAGCTCTGTGACTTTGAACAAGCTAGCTAACCTCTTGAATCCTTGGATTTTATTTGCGTGCTTGTTTTTCAGTAGTGGTGGTGGTTTTGAATAAAGAAGATGATTTTGTCTCTTCTCTCACAGGGTTATGGGGAGCAAAGGAGATCACATACCCCAAGTTATGAACAAGAAGTGGCGCAGTGGTTAAGAATCCACCTGCCAATGCAGAGGACATAGGTTCCATCCCTGTGCCGGGACGATCCCACATGCCGAGGAGCAACTAAGCCCATGCGCCACAACTACTGAGCCTGTGCTCTAGAGCCTGTGAGCCAAAAGTATTGAGCCCATGCACCACAATTACTGAAGCCCGTGTGCATAGAGCCCGTGCTCCGCAACGAGAAGCCACTTCAATGAGAAGCTTGCGTACCGTAATGAAGAATAGCCCCTGCTCACAGCAACTAGAGAAAGCCCGTGTGAGGCAACGAAGACCCAACACAGCCAATTAATTAATTAATTAGTTAATTAAAAAACAAAAAAGAAGGCACCACTCAACTCTGTTCCCCTATTCCATCAGCAGCTGAGGCAGCAATCTGTTTCATTCAACAGTTCACATCTTACAGCACAGGGAACTATATTCAATATCTTGTGTTTATAAACCATAATGGAAAAGAATATAAAAAACAATATATGTATGTGTATAACTGAGTCACTCTGCTGTATGACAGAAATAAACACAACACTGTAAATCAACTATACGTCTATGAAAAAATTAAAAAACAAACCGAAAACAACTCACACCTGAATTTCCGAAGCTGTCTCAAGTGGATTTGTTAGGTGATGTGAGTTAACACAAGCCCACTGATCCAAGAACTGTAAGAAATAAGGTTAAAATCAACCCACGAAAGAAATACAGGGTGAATAAAAGTTTTAGCAAAAATGTTAGCTGTGATTCACAGCACCTGCGTTGCACTTTCTGTTCTCACTGCTTTTAATCATAGCTCTGGCACAACTACGTGTGAGGTGAGCTGATGGAAACGTCAATATCCCTCAAGTACCACTGGAAGCACCAAGGTCTAGGATCCAGATTTACATGTTCTAAGAGGTATAACCTTCTCATTTTGAATTTGACCCTGGATTTGCCAACCTGAAAGGTCTTTAGTTAAGACAGAAAAACAAGCCCAAAACGAATGTTTTCTTATCTTTCTCTAAGGCAGAAGATTTCTCAAACTGGGGTAACATCTCCTTAGTGGGTTTGATAGAAAATAGTAGCATATATAAACACACCGAAAGGATTAAGTCTTATTTCAGACACAAATACACATGCATGCACAGAGTGTTGTACTGGGTTGTGGTTAAAAAGTTTGAAAGCCACTATTCAGAAGCATAGTTATGGACTGTTCTCCTTCTGAAAATAAGTAGGAGAGCATTAAATATTCAGTTTCCACAGTAACACTATGTTTTTTCAAAGTCCACTGCTGTGACAAAGAAAAGGATGACAATCTAAAAGGCTGGACTCTTGAGAAGAAAGTTTTCCCTTCCACTTCAGCATATTGGTTTCAACTAATCATTAATATGCCCAGATAATTAATATATCTTCAAAACAAGAGACAAACATGAGGAGGGGGCAGTTAGAGGGAAAAACATTTCATTAATTTCAGATATTATGCTAGGTTATACGCCAGGCACACTGACAGGCTTCCTCCTTTAATCCTCACAATTCTGCAAGTATTGATACCGAGCAGGGCCCTGTGGGCTCCTGGGCACAAAGCCGTTCTGTGTCCCCTACTTCTCTGATTACAGGGAACAGCCTTCATTTGGCCTCCATGACCTTCCCTGAGTTCCAGTGGCAGATTCAAGCAGCTGTTAATTAGTGAAGGGAGGGGATGTGCAAGACAAGGGAGAAAGTCAAGAGCAGCCTTGGGGCAAGGTCCTGTTTCCCCATCAGCAATACACACAACAATATCCTTGAGCTATTTTGCAGAAGTTGAAACCCCCTCCAGGCGCGAGAAGTTAATGATTAACAGTGGTATGCTGCCCACAAGCATGCAGACCCCAGACCCGTTGGACTTGAAGGCTGATGATGCTGACTCCTACTTACCTCACCACCAACCCATCAGAAGAATGCAGAACTGTTATTGCCTTGATCCTTACCACCTACCCCTGACCATGAGCCGTGACTCTAAGACCTCTCTCTATTCCCCAGAGAGGGGGAGGGGAGGCACAGTTCTTGAGGAGCTAGCCACTGTGTTCCCCCTTTGCCTGGCAAGGTAATAAAGCTGTCCTTTTCTACTTCACCCAGAACTCTGTCTCCAAGATTTGATTCCGCAGTGTTGTAGAGAGAAGCTGAGCTTTCTGCATCCGTATCACAATGTGGTAGCTGCTATGACTTTATAGTTCTGCATTTTAACTGACGATCTAATGACGGTCATTTTCTGAAAGTCATAGGACTGGCGAGTTTGGTCATTACCACCTGTTGACCAGCCTGGTTTGGGTTGTATAGGGGGGCCTACATTCAGGACTATGGAAAACCAGAAGGTAGAATCCAGAACAACTTCTAGTCTTTGTTTTTTCCCATAAATAGACTACACTTAAAAGAACAGCTTAATTCAAAGAACAAGACCAGCCAGTGACTTGCTGTGAGATACTGTAAAAACCAACTTCTATGGACATCTATTTGTGCATCTATAAAATAGGGATAACAGTGCCTTACCAACCTGATGGTAGAGCTCTGCAAAGTTTCTAAAAGTTGAGATTTTATGATTTCTGCTTTTAAGATGACACATTCTAAACTCCAAATTACATCAAAAAACTTCATTACCAGGCCTAGAATTAAAATTAGTAGTAGAGAAATAAACTAGGCCACAAGTTCTTTCCCTGTGGTACCCTGACTGGCCACACCCTACCTCCCACCCCTGCAGTATGGCTGACCAGGCTTCCAAATCTTATAAATCTGCCTAGAATTTTTGCCTGTCTTGCCACCTAGTGGCAGCACGATTCACATGACTTTAGCAAATGTTGACTCCCTGTGTTCAAGAGAAACAAAGGTTTGGGCCATTTCCTGAGCCAACAAATTCTTTCCTCAGTCACCAGGCAGGAGCCAGAAGCCAGAAGCCTGGGAGTTACCCTCTCCTGGCTGGAGTCTAGCCTTCAGATGTCTCCATCTTCCAAAGCTTGTCTTCATTGAGAGAAACTTTATTACCAGAGAATTTGCAAACATTTTTTTAATGGTAAAATTTAACATATAAATGGGATCTTAAAGAGACTTAAAGACCCGTATAAGTAGAAAACGAACTCTTCTTAGAATTTATCCATCTATTAGACTCAAGGCCACTGTGTTACACAACTCGGGGGGCATGATAGAGCAGTCACAACTTAGCACATGTGGATGGCACCCCACCAACCATTCACAGAGGCTCAAGGGCCCTGATGAGACTTGCTACTGCTTAATACATCTCTGCATTTAATACACAACACTTGTTCCCCTTACTGCTTGCTTTCTATCAGGAGCCTCCTTGCCTATTCAAGCTAAGATCTAGAAATGCTTACTTACTTAAGAAGAAAAAAATTCTTCAAACTTTTAACAGAACCCTTGTTACTAAGGTGTCGAATCGGCTGTGGTTTCTACAGCTCTAGTTGGCTCCGAGCACTTACATTCAAAATAGAAAAGCTCTCTGTGAGCGGTCCCCTCGTGGTTAGCCAAAAAGGGATAAAGCAGCATAGGGTTATGTAGGGCATTTCGTTTTCTCAAGTTGCCCCTTCTCTCAGAAAGGAAACATAGCAGCTACCTGCTTTGCATCTTTTTAAATTAATTGCTTCATTGAGAGGCAAAAAAGTTCAGAAAAAGAGAGAAGGGAATCTGCTCTTATTAAGAATCTACATCAACTATATTTCAATTAAAAAGCCAACTACATTAAAAAAAAAGAATCTAATATGTGACAGACACCAAGCTAAGGCTTTTTTATATTGTATATAGGTTATCCTTTTCAAGAAAAAGTAGAGCAATGGTACCAGGGTCAGAGATCAATCCCCTCTTTGTCAGTTACTCAGGGGTACAACCTTAAAAAGCCTGTTATTTATATTCTCTGAAGCCTAGTTTCCGCCACTGTAAAACAGGGATTAATACATTCTATTTTTACTAAACAGCAAAGCACTGTGCCAGGCAAGTGCTGACTGCATTCTCTCCCTTACCATCATCCTGGTTCAACTTTCTTAAAAACATGGGGATGGGGGTAGGGGTTGTAGAGTCCCAAGCATTTTTGCACTTATAAAGTGCCTACAGTCTTTTGTCTATTTTTTAGAAATATTTGGAATTAAGTTTCATTTAAAATACAGGAGAAAACAATGTAATAATAGCAATTAATTACTGAGCACTTAAAAGTTTTGGGACTTCCCTGGTGGTGCAGTGGTTAGGAATCGGCCTGCCAATGTAGGGGACACGGGTTTGATACCTGGTCCAGGAAGATCCCACATGCCAAGGAGCAACTAAGCCCGTGTGCCATAACTACTGAGCCTGCGCTCTAGAGCCCATGCTCTGCAACAAGAGAAGCCACCGCAATGAGAAGCCTGGGCACCACAATGAAGAGTCACCCCAACTCGCCACAGCTAGAAAAAGTCCACGCACAGCAATGAAGACCCAATGCAGCCAAAAACAAACAATATTATTTATATATTTAATAAATAATAAATTTATTTTTAAAAAAAAGTTTTGCATGCACACCATATTTGACACTCACCAGAAAAGGCCAACCATGAGCAAGCTGTGAAGGCTTTTAAAGCTGCCACATTGGAAATGGAAAAGTAACTAGCAACTTTCCTGTGACAGATATGTAGTGTTTCCTTGTTATTAACCATTTGATGCAATGCAGAAACCAAACCAAATCCACAACTAAAAAAGTCACAGTGAAAACCTTTTAAAAGCCTGAAGGGAAGGATAATAGTCACAGGTCAAAGGGCCAAAAATGGAAACAAGAGAAGCAAATACTTCCATTCTAAAAATGCACAACATTCTTGAAATTGCTCCAGAAAGGTGTCTGTTTCCTTTATTAGCGTCTCTCTGTGCTCTGTGCAAATATGTGAATTCAAATTCCACTCTGCCAGTTGTATAAATTTACAGCAGATAAATAACCTGGCAAAAAGACATCAAAAGAACCAGAGAAACAGATGAATAAATGGAATTATTACTATTAAACTCATCAGGTAAAAAGCCTCAAGCATTCTGGCATTTTTCTTCATCTTGTTAGCTTCTAAGACTGAAGAAACCTTTTGAAAGCTTTTGTTACAAGCCTGGAGATATAGGAGTCATACCATAAGTGGCCATGAAAATCTTTAACTGAAAAGGGCAAAAACAAAAATGAAAACAAAACAAAACCACCAGTAAATTTTATTTATATCAGTTTTAATTGCTTGAATAGTTACAATTTTTCCCACATGATCCTGATTCAAAATATGATAATTTCCCAAGGGTAAAATATTTTTTCCTAAGTGAATATTCTACTACCAAACACAGACTTGAAGAATCAATATTAACTTTGAACATGATGAGTAAGTTATGGACCCCCAGACACAGAAACAAATAACACATACATGAGTATGTGTTACATACAACTTCATTAAAAACTCACTAGTAAGCTACTGGAGAAAATGAGTTACTCACACTCTGTATCTCAACTAATAGCATTTTCAAATGCCCAATAATTCAATAGAAACAATATATAGAAAGAGCACGGGTTTTAATAAAGTAAGAGTGATATGGTCATTGCAATCTTGGGCAAGGTACTGGACTTCTCTGAGCCTCAGTTTTGTCATCTATCAAATAGCAATATCTACTTCACAGGATAACCGTTATCATTACGTCACATAACATATGCCAAAGAAACCACACAGTCTATAATACCTATCAGAATCTAGACAGATCCTTACATGACCTCTTTGCCTCAGTTTTTCAGCATCTTTCTCTAAACCGGTCACCTCAAATTTTTTTCATCATACAACCCATTAAAACTTTTGACTCTGCACCTCAGGAATGTACACTGATAAATTCTTTACTATGTATTATTGTGCTAATATATTACAAAATACACAAAAATAGAACTTTTAATAAGATGATACAGAGATAACATGAAAATCAGTTTTAAATATTGGCCTCATAATATTAATTAATACTATCTCAAGGCATGATAAAACAAGTCAAAATCCATACTTGGGGACTTCCTAGGTGGCGCAGTGGTTAAGAATCCGCCTGCCAATGCAGGGAACTCGGGTTCGATCCCTGCCCCAGGAAGATCCCACGTGCTGCGGAGCATCTGGGCCCCTGCACCACAACTATTGAGCCTGAGCTCTAGAGCCTGTGAGCCACAACTATTGAGTCCATGTGCCACAGCTACTGATGCCTGTGTGCCTGGAGCCCGTGTTCCACAACAAGAGAAGCCACCACAATGAAGAGTAGCCCCCACTCGCCGCAACTAGGGAAAGCCTGTGTGCAGCAATGAAGACCCAACGCAGCCAATAAATAAATTTATTTAAAAAAAAAATTCATACTTAAGAGTAGATGTAAATTAAGACTTGAAAGAATCTTTGTGGTAATTCTGATTTTTGGGGGGATGGGGGGGTCATCTTCTTGTCCTATCTGGTTAGACAGTCTGTTTTTACTTCATAACATGACTCAGAGTCACTAGAAATATAAGCTGTACTGTTTACTTACTGTTCATGTGTCATATTATTAGGCTTATCTTCAAACTGTGCTTTCTTTAAGAGAGTATTTAAATTTGATATCGTGTATCATTTTATGAGAGTTTAAAGATAAACAATATATCCTATAAGTCCACTAAACCAAGCACATACAAACTACAATGTTTAGCAAAACGCTAAAAGGAAAGGGCAAAAAAGACCTGTCATCCCTCTGAGTCATGGAATTGCCATTCTCCTTTCAGGAAGCCCTCCCTACCATATGGGATGTGACATGTGACACTGTGACATTCAGACTAGGAAGTCACCATTGACATATAAAATGATGATTTTTCAACATGTATAATAGATGTTGGTAAGGCTTATTTTTTAAACAATAAACAGAAGTTCTAATATTTTCTCCCAAAACCTGGATCACTTTACATACCCCCAGTGTATATACATCCTACACCCCACTTGGCCTTCAAATCTTAAAACAGCTTCCTGACCAATGTTGGCCTCTCCCCTCCTCCAGTCTATCTTCTACACTGCTTACAACTGTTCCTTTCTAAATTATAAATCAGATAATGTTACCCACCCCCTCTCAGAAATCCTCAAAGGCACTACAACTCCAAACAGGGTAAATCCAAACTCTTTAGCGTGGCATAAAAAGCCCATGGCATAAAGTCTAGCTCCAAACTCATGCACACCCAGCTTCATCTCTTACCAGTGCTCACACTATGCTCTATTCTGGACCCCCACCAAAAGGTTAGATGTTTTCCCCAAACATGGTCTCACACAACTTCCTTCACTCAATGAGCATTTATTGATTACCTACTATATACCAAGCACTGGGGAAGAGAAGACCAGTCATTGCCCTTGAAGGCGCCAGTCTCCCAGCATGACAATCAAGCAAACAAAATTACGGCATACTGTGAAAAGTGCAGATGGCGATTTATACAAAGTGTGTATTATGAAAGTATGGGGTCAGGAATGCTTCTTAGTGTTGCCAGAGCTGCGTCAGGTCTTTGCTCAAAAACCACCAACCCCCAGCTTTAGCAGGAGTTAACATAAAACTTTAAGTCAAAGGATATAGAGATAGAAAGCAAGCAAGCAAGCAAGCTGCAAACAAAACAAAGACAGAACCGGTTTGAACCAAGAAGGTGAGGAACCTGACTTCCAACGGACCCTGAGTCTCATTATACACTGCTTTTACTACCAGCAGCCATGACAGCCATGGGTGGCACTCTACTAACTCAAAAAGCCCTGCCACCCCCCAGCAGACTTGGGTATAATGCCTCCCCATCATTAGCCTCACTTCACTTTCCTTTGTTTTTACTCTTTAAAATTAAATACCTCTTGTCCTGTGGGTTGATCTGTAAACAGTTCCCGCTCCTCTATTCTTTGGCCACTGAATAAAACTTGTGCTGCCTAGATCTCAGCTTCAGTTTTGTTATTCAGCCACTCGAAACCGATCAGAAAAAGAACTGTCCCCTACCACCTCAGCTGGAGAGACATTAGCTCCTTGTATCATGTAGGTGCTACCTCCTTCACCCGGAGTATACTTACCAGCCTTATTCCTTGAATGATACCCTCTTACTAATCCGTCAAAAATGCCAATTTTTACTTCATAAACTGCCCTGGAAAGATGTGGTCTCGTCTTCCCAGAAGCTCCTGTATCACTTTGTCAAGCTATTATGACACCTATTGCTATTTCATAATGACATCTTCAAAGCAAGTTTCATACAAAGGAAATCTTCAAACGTTAGCATTGAGGAAAGGCTGTAAAATAATAATTCCACTTAACGACAATTATCAAATTTTTAAAGATAACCATTTAATATTAACCATTCAAGAAATATACTTGCTCCTTAGGGGTTTTATGTTTCCAACCTTCAATGGCAGTATAATACTCACAGAGAAAAGTAGTCATATAATCTCAATGGATTTTCATACACTGGACACACTCCACCAGCCTTGCACCCATCTTTAGGCCTTTATGGGTCCCACCAACTATCTGACCATCCATACTTACACACTGTGAGATCAATAATCTAGTTTTTACCCATTGGAACTTCTTTAAAAAATAAGAACTCTTTCTTTAAAATATCAAATTGAGAATTCAAAGAACAAAAAATTATAGCAGGAAAATATTTTGTGAATAAATATGACACTTTAAGTCAATTGCATAATCGATGTTTTCATTTCTCATATTGATCTAAGATACCCTAATTTATTTCAAGACTGTGGGAAGACATTCAGGAGCCTTTCTGAAACCTTGAAAATGTTAAAGTATGTGGGCCGAGCGATGGGATTCAGAATGTCCTGCTTGAGCAGTGGAGGAGCTGAGGGTGCGGGGCATGGAGACTATGGGGGCATAGGCAGAGGGTTGGCCGTCTCTAGGGGCGCAGCCCCTTTCTCACTGCACACCTCATATGACCCTGTTTGGCCCTGAAGGATGGCTGGTTAGCCAGAGACGGGTAAGATTCCTCAGAGGAGGAACAACCTAAGACAGGCACAGTCACAGAGGGGCCAACAGGGGTGGGGCACAAGACCCCTAATATCTGAGAGAGGTCTCCTGCCCCCAGGGCTGTTTTGCTCTCCACGCCGGAGCTCAAATCCACACCTGCACAACTCGGACCCAGGAGGCAAACAAAGATAATTGCCCCAGTCATGTGAGGCCTTTGATTGTTTATGGGAGTAACCTGAGAATGTTAGCAGAGAACTCAATAAAAGCCACGTGGGATGAGTCAGCAGGGCTCTTGATCCGAGAGGTCTTGAGCCCCCCCAGTCCCACTTTTCTCTTCAGTCTGTGTCTGTGTTTTCTTCAAGCTTGCGGCACCCGTCACTCACCTCGAGTCGCCGAGCTGGTCTCGGCACAAGAGAAATATCTTTTTTTCTTGAAAATACTCTGATTTTTAAATGCATATGCTTTCTTTTTCAAATCTTTTTTTTTGTTGAAGGAGATAAATTCAAATGTAGAAGCATCTTTAAGTGCCTTAAAAATACTTTTTATGATCCTTATAATAGCAATAGTCAAACATTCTCAAATAACCACAATTTACCAAACAAACTGGTAATATCTTCCAAATAACCATCTGCTGGCCCAGCTCTTCCTGCAGTCTAAATCCTTAAAAATTTTTAATTTTAATGAGACGGTGACTCAAGAGATTTCTGAAAGTATCATCACTCCTACTGATAATTTCTAACCAATTATAGGAAGAAAGGACCAGCAATTTCAGTACAAGACCTGACTTCTTCAACTAGCAGAGAAACTTTAGCAAACTTAAACAAATCCCCTAAACTCTATGAGCCTGTTTCATTTGTAAAAAATGAAAGTTACATTAGTGAAGAATAAGTAAATGCTTCTTAAACAAAACAACTCCCTCCAAATTCACTTATACTATCTGTGAAGTATTGCTGTTAAATCAAGAACAATGAAAATAAAGTTAGAAGCCGTATGATAGAGCCCTAACCCTACCACTGATCTTCTGGGTGACCTTAATCGAGTCATTAAATCTCTCTGGGCCTCATTGGTAAGTAAGAGCACTGGACCAAATCACTAGTTGTAGTTACTGCTGGGTGATGGAGTACTTGAAATTCATGATGCTCTTTGCAGAACATGTTCCTGTAAGATAAAATATCAATTTACCAACTAAGTTCAGTTTTATCACACACAAGGGACTTAAGCAGAAAATATAATTATATCTATTAGAAATTTTTAAAAAATTACAGCCACAGCAAACAAGCCCACAAAAAATAAGCTGTTTGAGTTTTTCCATTAATTTGCATTCATCTGTACTAGTACAAATTTCACCTTGAATTCAGATAGTGTGCCCAAGCAGACTGATAAAAATGGCAGGAAATGATTAAAAAAAAATTGAGTGAAAAAAATTTAAATGAAGAAATTCTATTAATTATCTCATTAACAGAAAGGAAAGCAATCCTGTCATTACTGAATTTAATTATTAATCATTTTAGTTATTTCATTTCAATAGCAGAACTCCTCACTCCAGCTCCTGGGAACAGAGCTAGAAGATAGAAGCATCAGACGCTCTCCAAGGTCCCTTTCAGCCCTAGGACCCTGGTTTCCACTGAAATCTGCATTCTATTTGTATATGCTACATGCTGTTCTGGGCACAAATAACAATATAAATATTTTTAATGGTGCCTAATAAGCTGAGTCTTTTTAATAAAAATAGCTCAGCACACTTACACATAAACCCATACCCACAAAACTCAACCCCTGAGTGCTGGGTCCACAGAAGACATCTTGAAGCTCACTCAATGCTGTAACAGTGCCTGTTACTTCATATTAATTTGACAGACCAAGCAAGCCTGTCTTTTCTTGTAAAAGACCCTAGCAATTAGATGTTAGACATTTCCCTCCACAATCTATACACACTATGATGTATTTGTGATGTATGCTTGTGGCACTGGATAGACTAGTTCCAAAATGAGGACAGTTTTTTTTTGCTGTTTTGTTGTTGTTTGTTTTTTGGCCACACTACAGCACCATGCAGGACCTCAGTTCCCTAACCAGGAGCCAGGGATGGAACCTGTGCCCCCTGTAGTGGAGCGCAGGCTTAAGCACTGGACTACCAGGCAAATCCGGAGGACAGTTTTAAATGGCAGGAAAATTAATCTAATTATTGTAGTTCCCCATCTTAAGAGGATCATCACACGTTTAGGAATTATTATTTTGGTGGCAGTGGTCCTGAATTAAGTTAATGGACAAAAATAACCCTAGACACACTTTGGCTAAAATATAAAATATTTCACAATAATTCTCCTTCACGCAACTCTGATTTATAGTTAAAACAAAAAACAAAACTTATGGTTACCCAAAGGGAGAGGAAGAGTGGAAGGGACAAATTAAGAGTATGGTACTGACAGATACAAACTACTATACATAAAACATATCAGCAACAAAGATTTATTGTATAGCACAGGGAATTATATTCACTATGTTGTAATAACCTATAATGAAATATAATCTGAAAAAAAATAACTGAATCACTATACTGTACACTTGAAACACAATGCTGCAAAGTCAACTATACTTCAATTTTAAAAACCTAAAAACAAACCAAAAAAATTATAAACCACATTGGAATAGAATACTTTTTAAAATGACCCTGTTTTTCTTGTTAGAAATTATATGTTTACCTAAAAGTAACTCTCTAATGACATAATGCAGCATACATAAAAGGTAGAGAATAAAAACCTTGTTTTGCTTTTTAAAATCTAAAGTTTTCCAAATAAATTAATTTCTTCATCAATGCCTGCTCATTACAGAATTCAGAACAGGTTATACCAGTTCATGTTCTCCCATTTCCATTTTCTCCCAAATATCACCCAGTCAATACCGAAACAATGAACATTTCTTTATCTATTTCTTTAAAGCAGAAGCAGCCCAGCTCATTAGCTGACTGAAAACCTTTGTGTCTCAAATACAAAAGGGGAGGCGGAAGTCTCAGACCATTCAAACAAGAAAATGTCAGATTATTTGTTCACAGAGATTTCCATTTTAAAGGACCTCATCCTTTTTTGGAAACAGAAGTAGTGAACTTCTTTAGAATACATGACACTCTAATTTTTCTTAACATTTATCACTTCTTTCAGAATAACTTTTTATTACTTTGGTTAATTCTTTCCAGATTAAGCATATTCAAAGGTAAAAGAGCATGCTGAACTTCATGAGATTTTGGTTGAAACAGATCCAAAATTAAACTGACAATAACAATATCAATCTTATAAATAAGGTTACAAACAAATTCTCCCACCAGTTCCTGTGCCTTCTGAATACCTGTAAGTTTTGAGCAGAACAAATTCTTCTAAAAGTGGTAATTCCAGGAGAACCAAGGGACGTTATTCTTTCACTACAGTACTCAGCCAAGTCACTAAATAGCCATTATTCAGGTGCTATGAAAACAGGAAAAGGAAGGAAAATAGACAGACTAAAGGATTACTGCTCTCACATTGTCCTCATACCACACATTCACAATCCCGTTCTCCTGAAGCCAGCAAGTCACGAGTACATTTTGATCACATGCAAAAGTATCTAATTACAATGAAGAAATTGGCATAATGTATCTTCTGAATTTCAACTAATGTTAGATAGCTTTTAATAATAGCTGTAGGAGAACTACATTTGCTAATGTAGGAGAGTTATAACTTTGCTAATTTAATTATATTTAAAATAATTAATAAATAAAATTATAATTTGAATAATTATATTTAAATCAACACTTAACATAGTACTTTAGCAAAAACACCAGCTAGAAATAAGAGAGCCCTAAACTGTTAATGACAATAATGCTCATAGAGCATTTACACAAGGGAACTGTGGTCTGCAAATGGGAAAGTACCTATCCATTAAACTCATTAATTCCTTTACTTTCTCAATCATTAGGCTACTGCTATGGCAATCACAGCAATCCTTTCCAGGTAATCACAAAGAGGACGACATAATGGCCAAATCTCCTTCTCTTGGACTCTATCAGCCATTATTTTATTCATTCCCAGTGTAACTTTATGATTCAGAGGGCAAATAATTTCATATGGGAAAATTCTTCAAATGACAAAAGACCAAGTTTCCTTATTCAGGATCCAGAAATTTTACACTAGATCATGCTGCCTCCTAAAAGCCAAGGTACATAAAAACACCTCTACATTCATCATATTGTCTAACACGTCATCACAGAACTTCAAAATCAAATCTTGATAATGATCAAACAGAACATGCCCCACTTATTTTATTAAGTGAGTCTTTTTCTAATTTCTATATCTGCTTGCATTTAAAAACCTTAAATAGGAAACAAATTTACTGCAAATGACCCAACCCTAAAGAAAGCAAACGACACAGGTATTCTGTCAATCAAAAAATCAAATATTAATAAGTACAAAAATTTAAAAATGTATACAAACATTTTAAAGTGTATACTATGTACACTTTTAAATGTATACTGTAAGTTAAATATGATTATCCTGATAGTGTATCTTTAAATATCTAAAAGGACTACACTGCTATATTCTCAAAAATGGCAATTCTAGGCACAGAGCCATATGCCTAAAAAAATCTAAGTATAAAGTAAAGTTTTCTATATAGGTATAATGTCCTATTAAACAAAATGCATAAAGGTGTTTCTCAACACAGCAATCATATTGAGATGGAACACATGTAAGCAACCACTGCTGTGAAATCCTTGTTCAAAATATTGTTAGTCTGTAGAACTGAGATGAATAAAACTTCTTAATTTAAGGAAGTCAAGTACAATGCAATCTTCCTCACTTCTTTTTGGCTGCATGCAGCTTCATTCTGATTGTGTAATAAAAAGACTTTGCAAGTGGGAAGTTTCAATGCATTCACACGGGGCAATTCTGCAGCAGTTACCCTGCGGATAAACATGCTCTCCAGCACAAAGACCCATTCTAAATAGGTCAAAGCACCCCCAAAGGGAATTTAGATCACCAGAACCTTTGCAAAAGACTTTAATACTCTGTTACTTCACCCAGAGGGAAGAAAATTACAAAGAATCACAAAATACATTGTTACAAACAAGAACATTGAGGAATTTAAAAAAAAAAAAAAAAGGCTACTATTAAAAGAATCCTCTGAGATCCTAAATTGAAGTCTAGTCAACTTAAGATACTTACCAGCAAAATATTTGGTCAAAAGGATGCTTATGATCTTGTTGAATTAAATAAAAGTTTTGTTTTTCTTTTAAACTACCAGGTTAGAGATACAAATAGCAATCAAAACTTGTTTAAAACAAGGACTTCCCTGGTGGCCCCGTGGGTAAGACACTGCGCTACCAATGCTGGGGGTCCAGGTTTCATCCCTGGTCAGGGGAACTAGATCCCACATGCCACAACTAAAAAAGATCCCAGGGACTTCCCTGGTGGTGCAGTGGTTAAGAATCTACCTGCCAATGCTGGGGACACAGGTTCGATCCCTGGTCCAGGAAGATCCAACGACTGAAGTCCGTGCACCTCAACAAAGAGTAGCTCCCCCCGCACCCCAACTAGAGAAAAAAAAAAAAAAAAGCCCGTGCGCAGCAATTGAGGCACCTGTCACTGTTTTCCTCATTTCTTCAACAATTTCTGCCTGCCTGGGCACTCCAGATAGTGAGAATGATGAGGAAATTGAAACTTCCATACTTGTAATTGCTTACTCTCCTCTATCTTGCAAAGGCCTGCTCACCACTCTCAGTTAAACAGTGAAATGAATTACTAAGAGTAATCAGCTAAGGGAAGAATGTCTCGCTCTCTGGCACCCACCCCAAGCCTCTGTTTCAGACCCTTTGCATATAGGCTTGTTAAGTGATCATTAACGTCAACCTGCAACCAATATGAGGATGCCAATTGTGACCTTAGTCCTGATAAGAATGGAATGTCCTGCTCCTACAAGTTCCTGTTAGGACCCCCTACCATGTGTGTAACCCATGGCAACTCCCCCGCTCTGTAACTGCCTATGACCTATAGTAATTTGTAGCCAATCAGTTTGTACCAATTATAGCTGTATGTTTTAACCTATATAAGGAGAAGACTCCCCTGAAACAGGGCCCAGAATTTTGGAGCGTTAGCTTGTCTGGGTCTGCCGGCATAATAAACCTGAGTTCTCCAACTCTCTGAGTGTGGTGCTTGGTTTCTCGTGGGATCGGTTTTCTGCAACAAGGAAAGGAACTAACTTTAAAAGCTACAGCATCCTTTTCCTCCCTGACTTAACAGAAATCCAAGGCCTTAAAGTTTCCTGAGAAAACATGTTGAGTATCCCAAACATGATGGGCCTAGAAAGGCTAAATCCTCACAATTAACTATTATTTCTGTTCTTATGTCCAGATGTAACAACCTCAGCGTATTTACCTAAAATAAACAAAGAAAATTTGGAATTTTTTTTTTCTTTTTTTGTGACAAGTTCCAAGAACATGTAGAGCTAGCTTACTCTAAAGATGAAATGGTTCCTCATAGAAACCAAATGCAGGGCTGCATCTCAGTCTCAGGAAAGACTAGAACAGGGAACTGGAAGACCTCCAGAAACCAAGGGAGGTTTCTGGCCTCACCTCAGTATCTCATGCCACAGACTAGCCTTTCTCTGCTCACAACCTTCTGTTATTCAGTCCCCTTGGCTTGCCACATGTAGGCCCCAATTTCACATATTAATATGCTTTCCTCAGTCCAAGTTCCCCACTCCTAGAAAGACATTCTGAATGACCAACCAAGCTAAGGTCCGTCTGTTTATGATCAAATCATCTCTGCCCAATCAAATAGGGTACCTGAAAGTCCATCCACTTGGTGATGAATTCTTTTGGCTTTTTGTATGTCTGAAAATGCTTAAAATGTCCTTATTTCACCTTTATTTTTGAAAGATATTTTCAGTGTGTATAGAATTCTAAGTTAATAGTTTTTTTCTTTGAGTACTTAAAAGATGTTGCTCCTCTGTTTTCTTACTTACATTGTTTCAGAGGAGAAATCTGATGCCAAAGGTGCTTATCTCTATTACTCTATACATAATCTGGCTGCTTACTTCCACTTATGATAAAAACTCTCAACAAGGTGGACATAAAGGGAATATACCTCAACATAATAAAGGCCATTATGTGACAAGCACACAGCTGACATCATACTCAACCATGAAAAGCTGAAAGCATTTCCTCTAAGATCAGGAACAAGACAAGGATTCACACTCTCACAATCTTTATTCAACATACTATTGGAAGTTCTAGACACAGCAATCAGACAAGAAAAATAAATAAAAGGAATCCAAATTGGAAAGGAAAAAGTAAAACCATCACTGTTTATTTATGATATGGTGCTCTACACAGAAAATCCTAAAGACATCAACAAAAAAATACTGGGATTCATCAATAAAATCAGTTAAGTTGTAGGATACAAAATTAATATTCAGAAATCTATCGAATTTCTATACACTAACAACAAACCTTCAGAAAGAGAAATTAAGAAAACAATCTCACTTACAATCACATGAAAAAGAATAAAATATCTAGGAATGATTCTAACTAAGGAGGTAAAAGACCTGTACCTGGAAAACTATAATACACTGATGAAAGAAATTGAGGACAACACAAACAGATGGAAAGATAGACTGTGTTGTTAGAATGAAAGACTACTGTTGGAATGACCATACTTCCCAAGGCGATCTACAGATTTGATGTAATCCCTATCAAAATACCAATGACAGTTTTCACAGAACTAGAAAAAAATACTTCTAAAATTTGTATGGAAACACAAAAGACATCAAATAGCCAAGACAATCTTAAGAAAGAGGAACAAAGCTAGAGGTATCATGCTCCCTGATTTGAAACTACATTACAAAGCTACAGTCACCAAAACAGTATGGCAGTGGCACAAGAACAGACACATAAATCAATGGAACAAGAACAGAGAGCCCAGAAATGAACCTAGAGTTATATGGTCAATTAATCTATGACAAAGTAGGCAAGAATACACAATGGGGAAAATTTAGCCTCTTCAATAAATAGTGTTCAAACTGGACAGCTACATGCAAAAGAATCAAAGTGGACTACTCTCTCACACCATGCACAAAAATAAATTCAAAGTGAATTAAAAACTTAAATATAAGACCTGTAACCATAAAACTTCTAGAAGATAACAGAGGCAGTATGCTCTTTAACATCAGTCTTAGCAGTATTTTTTGGATATGTCTCCTCAGGCAGAGGAAGCAAAAGCAAAACAAGTGGGACTATTTCAAACTAAAAAGGTTTTGCACAGAGAAGAAAACTATCAACAAAATAAAAAGGCTGCCTACTGAATGGTAAAAGATATCTGCAAATGATATACCCAACTAGAGTATTATGAATATTAAGTAAAATATAATATTTGGTATACTTTTGGGGAGAAATATAAAATATATTATGACCCTACTTTAGAAATACTGTCTCAGGAGATGTCCTATGGTTTCAGGTTTTCCTCAGTTTCTCCTTGCATTCCTCTTGCATATCCTCCTATAACTTAGCCTATAGGAAGTGATCAGTTTGCTTCTACATCCCCCATGACCTGCCATTCTCTTCCTTTCAATTTCCTTCCCTTCCCCTTGCTGAATAAACATTAATATTTCGAGACCAAGCTCAAAACACCCCTTTTTCTATGAGCCCATCTGACTCTGCTTCATCAGCTCAAACAGAAATGATGCCTCTCATTTGTATTCCTACTATACCTTCTACATACATTCATCACAATACTTGTAATACCATACAGTGCTGTGATCTGCTTCTATGCATTGTTCTACTAAGATGATGGCATGGGCCCAAATTCATCATGCTTAAACCAGGGCTTGACACCTAGTAGGTGCTCAGTAAGTAAATTCTGACTGAATGAATCAACCAAAGTGAATGAGCAAGTGAGGACAAACCGAAAGGTGCCAAGGTTACAATTTGAGGCACCTGAAGATCAGGCTAACCCTAACCTGAGGACACATCAGACAGATATTCACTTCTCATGTTTGCCAAACAGTTTTTTGTCTTATACCCGTGTTCTTTCCCTCTTAATGAGTGGTCTGGGGTTTTTTGTTGTTGTTGTGTTTTTGTTTTTCCCTCTCCTAACACCACAGGGGGGTGGGCAGGGAATGATTTCTCTTCTACACTGATTTTAACCAACAAATATTTGAGTGCCTGTTATGTGTGAAGATTCCACGGTGAACATATCAGACAGTGTCCTGGGGGAAGGGACAGCATTTTTGTTTGTGTATTCCAAACCTTGCCCTATTAAGTATTTAGCCAGTTTACATTGTATTTAACAGGTGAAAAACAAAGCAAGTCATTCAAGGTAAGTGATGTGCCCTGTCCACTGGGCAAGTTAATGGACAACCCAGGACTAGAATGTTAAGCCTTTCACTGTACATTTAATTCTTAATTGTGTCAGATCATCTCTCATATTTCAAGTGGACAGTCTCAATATAGCACAACTGTGTACATATAATGGTGTCACCTTAAATCAAAAATCTAATGCTTAAAGGGAAGGACAATAAACTTTAACTCTGGGAAAGTGAAAGAATAACTTTAATAGCCTTTATTTGAGTCATCCAACCACAACCCAGAAACTACTCCTTCAGAAATACAAAGGTAATTCTAAAACACGAAAATATAGGGAAGGAAAAACAAATTTTAAGAGAACAAAGACATAAATTCTTCCCGTATTGAGCCAATATCTTCTTTACTTAAAGATGTATGAATTTTCTGTCCAGTGACTCCTCAGATGAAACACGGGTGACTACTTATAGAACAGTAGACCAAACAGCAGCTCCCCAACAAAAAACTGCATAATTCATTTGGAGAGGTTTTGGAGGTTCTTTTGCTTTTGCTTTTGTTTTTGGTAGTAGAGGTGGCTTACACAGATTATGGGAAGGGCTTTCTTTGCTTTATCCTTTACTTGGAATATCTCTGCAGCCTGGGGCTGGTGGCTAACTAAACTAACTGCACTCGAAATAACCAGTCTGTGCTTTCCCATTCTAGGCAGGGTGAACATCCCTCACAGATCCAAAGCTAAATCCCACCTTCAGGGCTGGGACTGGTGCCACCTCCTCCTCGATGGACTGTTCCTTGTGGCCCCTGCTGCAGATTCCTGGCACCTTTTCGCATTCTAGGTGTGATCACTTCCTAGTTTGTGTAACAGGGATTGATGTTCTCTCCATGGAGGGCAGAATCATGCCCCACACTGCCTAGGCCAGGGAGTGCATGTGAGCGAGACAAAACATTTTAAAATTAGTTGCAACCACTGAGAAATTTTACATAGCCTTTTGGCTTCTCTAGAAAAATCAGAAGTTCCACAAGCAGGAAGTCCTTACAGGAGCTGTTCGGAATCTATGTTTACCAGATAAATTTTAGACTCTTGGAAATAATATATGTCTTATTCACAACTCAAAGTATGTCTCATTCTCAAAATGACTGTTTACATGAAGTGTGTACGTTCATTTCCAAAATAACCAATGCATAAAGACCTACTGAGGGAATGCAATAAATATGTTTTCCGACTGCCATTTTCAGCACTCACAGAAACAACAGATTTTATTCAGTATCCTAGCATGAGATGTCTCCTTCAGTTCTCACCCATTATAAAAAGCCATTGTACTATAGGCAACCCCCAATCTGCAATCTAATCATTCCTAAGAGATGGTCAAAGGGCAAGGATTACACAAGTCAAAGTCAAATTTCCTAAATACCTATTTTATATCACAGAAACAGTAAAATTAAAAGAAGAAAATTTCAACATAGGCTTTTACAAATATTAAGCATGTAAAAACTTATAAAGAGCCATCTTATGAATATTGTATACTTTTTAAAGGGTTTTTTTTCTTGTAACAACTAGATAAGACTGAGTTTTACTAAAAACTTCATCGAGCACCAACTTCTTTTTCTAACAAATCCTATTATAGCAAACACAGTCTTTCCTATCTCTTGAAGGACATCTGAATCATCTTTACACTTCATTCACCTCACATTCTTTCATGGCCAATTATGAACACACCCAGGTCTTCAACTGGTAAGTGTTAAAGGAAGGTACATATTTGCATGGGAACGTACTCATCAATGACACTTGCTCTTCTACCCACTTTGCTAAGCTTCTGTGCAAGACACAGTAAGTCCACCATCTCTATTTACATTACCAATCACCATTTCAGTGTTATCAGCATTAAACGGTTACAAATTGAGACAGAGTGTCTTCTTAAAGGTTGCCAAACCTTTCTGATTCTGAAGAAATGCCACCCATCCTTTGCTCTGTTCTTATCTTGTCACAATTAAGTACCTTTGAAGAGAAGAAATTCCTCTGCCAAAACTCATTGCCTGGGGGTTTTCCTGGTGGCACAGTAGTTAAGAATCTGCCTGCCAATGCAGGGGACACGGGTTCGATCCCTGGGCAGGCAAGATCCCACATCCCGTGGAGCAACTAAGCCCAAGCGCCACAACTATTGAGCCTACGCTCTAGAGCCATAAGGCACAACTATTAAGCCCGTGTGCCACAACTATTGAAGCCACTGCAATGAGAAGCCCACCCACTGCAACGAAGAGCAGCCCCCGCTCACTGCAACTAGAGAAAGCCCACACATAGCAACAAGACCCAACGCAGCCAATAAATAAATAAATTTATTTTTTTAAAAATCATTGCCTAATTCAGAGTTCTATGGGACAGTATTGAAATAATTCAAAGTTTTTCCATCTCAGAAGTCAGCCTGTCTACTTTAAATGGGTAAATATATGGTATCTGAATTCTATTTCAAAAAGAAATTTTTTTTAAAGTCAGCCTGACAATTTTTTTTTCGATTACAATGTATTACTTTAATTTGGTTTTAGGCCTTTTTAAAATACTGTTCCTTCTTCAAAACTGCCATCACAGTCAAATGCAGAAAAGTGAACTTGAAGACTGTATCATTCATTTTCACCTGGCCTTTTGATCACTATCAGTACTGAGGCAACAAAAACAGGAATGAAGTTTTTTTCCTCTCCTGGTAACCAGGAAAATAAAGGGAACAGTGAACAGGGTAGAGAAGAAACATAACCTGGCTTGAAAGAGTTAATCATCCCTTGTTTCATTTTAACTGTCACTAATCTGCAGTCTCTGTAACTAGATTTGTACTTCACAAAGCTACCCTCACTCCTTGACACTACCTAAATTACATCTGGGCCTATCACCCCTAGCTGTATGTGAGTTACATCCTGTGCCTCTCACTCCCTAACCTTAATACATTCCAGCACTTAGATTTTCTATGCTCCCTTGTAACAAGTCACCCCCCGCAGCTTTTGCATTTCAGAAAGAAAGTCCCTGGGGCGATAAATCAGAAGCAAATGGGCCCCAATTACTGGGCGGCCTGATGCCAGCTATGACTGTTCTGAAATAATGCAAAGGAAAAAGAATGCAAGACCTATTTTGATCCTTATCATGTACCCCAGACTGCGAGCCCCACCTATGAAATCTTCTCTGATTCCCCAAGGAGGGGAGCATAGTTCTCAAGGTACTAGCCTACTGTGTCTTCCCTTTGCCTGGCAAAGAAAATAAAAAGCCTGTCCATTTCTCATCTTCCATTTCTCGGTCTCTGCGTCTTTAGTTGGCATCGGTGCACAGGGGCCAGATTTAGCATCAATACTACGCTCTCCTAGAACAAAAGATTTGCTTGACCTGACATTGTGTTTCTCACAAACTTTTTCTTAGTCATAAGGAAAAGCAAAAACTGTTGAGGAATGTGACAATATACAAACAAGAGCTTTAAAGATAAAACTTTTTTTTTAGGAACAGCTGGGGACAGGAATGAGCTGAGCCATTGTGACCAGATCCCAAATCCCAAAATTCAGTGAACTCTGCTTAACTAGGAGGGACAGAGAAATTTACCATAAAACACACCATAAAACCAGAGGGTTACTAGCCTATTGCTTATAAATTGGGATCACCTGAAGTAATTCTCTAAGAATGATGCAGAGATTTTATTTAAGCAGATGGCAGTGGGTAGAAACAACGGTCTGAGATATGTCTAGATGACTTACAGATTTATCTTACCATAAATCAACAGTTACAGTGCATGTAATCTCCTTTCTAGCTTTAAAAATATCTATCTAAAAAGTGAAAAAACATCTACCTAAATATCCACCTAGATTAACAAGCTACCAACCCAAACCAGAAAGCCACGTGCACACACACAGGAAGAAAGGAGTAAGAATGGTATCCTGCTACAAGACATGGGCTCTCACAAGGCTGGGGAGCACTCCACTTCTCTTCTCGGTGGTCTGATAAATGGAATATTGCCTGCCATATCAGTAAACAAAGGATGTCACAGCCATCAGCGACTGCAGCCACTGCCAATGGCCAGCTGGTGAGCCCTGAGGGAATCAGGAAGGAAAAGAATACCTGCCGTCTAGCAGCCACTCCCCACAATGAGCCCTGAGGAAACTCAGATGTGAAAACATAGGATACGGGTCCCTGGATAGCTGAAGTGCGTATCAAAGGAATGAATTCAGTGAGCCCAGACACTTACATCTTCCCATACATAGAAAAGTGCTAAATTCCTTAAACTTGAGATTTCTAGTTTTCTTTAATTAACAATAATCTTTTGTTCCTATTACCTGCCCTTTGTTGCAAAACTCCTATATATCACAGCTCCCCCCTTCACCTGTTTGGAGCAGTTCTCTCAGGGTTACTTGAGATGCTGCCTCCCGGGCTGAAGTCTTAAAAATTCTCACCAAATAAAACATAACTCTCAACTTATAGGCTGTGCATATGTTTTAATTCTTTTTTTTTTTTTAATTTTATTTATTTTTGGCTGTGTTGGGTCTTTGTTGCCGCGTGCGGGCTTTCTCTAGTTGTGGCGAGCGGCTACTCTTCTTGCAGCGTGCGGGCTTCTCATTGCAGTGGCTTCTCTTGTTGTGGAGCATGGGCTATAGACGCGTGGGCTTCAGTAGCTGTGGTGTAAGGGCTCAGTAGTTGTGACTCACAGGCTTAGTTGCTCCGAGGCATGTGGGATCTTCCCGGCCCAGGGCTTGAACCTCTGTCCCCTGCATTGGCAGGTGGATTCACCACTGCGCCAGCAGGGAAGTCTTGTGCATATTTTTTAAGTCAACAGGTCCAGAGTACTTTAGTTTCTTTTTGTTTAATTAAAAGATAAATTTCCACTATTTGTGTCTCAATCTCACAAACTAGAAATGTAATTTCTAGCAGCATATTAACTGTTAATAATGCTGTGGTTACAACTGCAGACTTCAGACCTGGACCAGCCTACATGTGTCCTGGTTCTACCATTTAGTAGCTATGAGCCTTTGGGCAAGGCAGTCACCCTTCTGAGGCCTTGGCTCCTCATCTGTGAAATAAATGTAACAGTACATACCTCAGCAAATTGGTGGGAGGATTAAAGGAAGCTGTGTATATTAAGCTCTTTGCTTAGCACCTGGCATGTAGACGGTCCTCAAACATGAATATGAATACAATGTCCACTCTACAGCAAGACCTCCTCAAATCCCCTCTGGTCGCCCATGCACTTCTCACATTCTGCCATTACTCCTGGGCCTATTTAAAACTTCCTCAAAGTATTCCCATAGCTCTAGCCTCCTCTGTTGCTTTTGCCCATCCCCCTGTTTCGTTCATGCTATTGCAAAACCAATATGGAAAGGATAAAACTCTTGATGGAATGAGGAGAAAGAGGAACAAATGAGAAGACAAGGCTAGCAGCACCCTCTGGGCAGGATGACAACGGCAGGCAACAGTCATCTCCCTCGTGGATTCTTTGGCGCGCTCTCCCACTGTATGCAGCACATCCAGAGACTGAGTCCAAGACCATCCACGATTTCAGGGCACCAGGTACAAATCAGGCACGTTGCAAGTCTCTTCCCTTCAACCAGCACTTGGCACTCTACTGGGAATTGTGTGGCCCACCAAAAAGTCTAGAAGCTTCTACAATGTGAAGCTAAAACAACGACATATACTTCCCTGTGAGTCAAAGAAATCTTTTCCAGTACTTTAAAGTTACAACACGGACAATGTGAAAAAGCAGGAAACACAGTTCTCTCCTCCATTCAACAACAAAAAAAGTGAGACCAGAAGGTATCCAAAATGACCAACTAGGGTTTTCCCTGGTGGTGCAGTGCTTAAGAATCAGCCTGCCAATGCAGGGGACATGGGTTCGATCCCTGGGCCAGGAAGATCCCACATGCCATGAGCAACAAAGCCCATGCGCCACAACTACTGAACCTGTGCTCTAGAGCCTGTAAGCCATAACTATAGAGCCCACGTGCTGCAACTACTGAAGCCCGTGCACCTAGAGCCCATGCTCCACAACAAGAGAAGCCACCGCACTGCAATGAAGAGTAGCCCCTGCTCACCACAACTACAGAAAGCCCATACACAGCAACAAAGACCCAACGCAGCCAAAAATAAATCACATAAATAAATAAATCATAAAATAAATCTTAAAAAAGAAAAATGACCAACCAGAAATCATGGTAACTGGATGTTCTGCCTAGCTAAAATGACTAATGATGCATTTGGTTCATACCCAATTTCTTTATATTCAAAAACATATTTATTTTTATTTGTTTATTTAGGCTGCGCCGCGTCTTAGTTGCAGCACATGGGATCTTCATCGTGGCATGTGCATTTCTTAGCTGCAGTGTGTGAACTCTTAGTTGCGGCATGCATGCAGGATCTAGTTCTACTCAGGCCCCCTGCATTGGGAGCATGGAGTCTTACCCACTGGACCACCAGGGAAGTCCCTGGTTCATACCTAATTTAAATTTAATTTAATTTTCAGTTCACACCTAACTTAAATTAAATGCATATACACTAAACTAAAGGTTCTCAACCTGGGCAAATTTGGCTCTCAAGGTGTATTTGGCAATGTCCAGAGCTGCTGGTATCCAATGAATAAAGTCTAGGATGCTGGTAAACATCCCACAATGCACAGGATAGCCCCCAAAACAAAGAATTATCCAGCCCAAAATGTTAACAGTGCTGACGCGAGAAATCCTGCACTAACCAAACACATTATTGATGGGCATCTTAAACATCGTAATCAGTATCAATAAAGAAAATCCTTTGTTAACCGACCACCTTCATTTGTAGAGAATTTTAAGACCCTTTAATTAAACAGTTTCTTTTCACCTCACAAAGACTTAACAGTGGGGCCAATGGAAACCAAAGAAGAAAAAAGATGCCTGGTTGTGATACAATGGTCAGAATGCTATTTCTAACTATGTTACACTATATGTGCAGTCTGTATATGAAGGTATAATTCAAAAATATTCCAGCTGAAATTTCTAGGAAATTATACATGATCTTGCTTTCTACAATGCTGAATATTATTTAACATTTTTTAAAATTTATTTTGTTTATTTATTTATTGGCTGTGTTGGGTCGTCGTTGCTGCACACGGGCTTTCTCTAGTTGTGGGGGGGGGGCTGGGGGGCCACTCTTTGTTGTGGTGTGCAGGCCTCTCATTGCGGTGGCTTCTCTTGTTGCAGAGCACGGGTTCTAGGCGCATGGGCTTCAGTAGCTGTGGCACATGGGCTCAATTGTTGTGGCGCACAGGCTCAACAGTTGTGGCACATGGGCTTAGTTGCTCTGCGGCATGTGGGAATCTTCCTGGAGTAGGGATTGAATCTGTGTCCCCTGCATTGACAGGCAGATTCTTAACCACTGCGCCACCTAGGAAGTCCCTATTTAACATTTTTTGATGACAGGATATGACTATCCATTACTGAAATGTTAGGTAGGTGGTACTGTAAGCTTTTTCTACTCTTGATATCAGATTGTCAGATAATTTCCACTGCCATGTCTAAAAGTACACTCCTGCAGCCACTTCCCATCAGATCAACTCTCATCCCTTTCCTCATTTATGAGTGGCATTTTACTTGCCATGCATGAGCAGTGAAAAAATTAAAACCAAGCTTATTAAAGAATTTGCTGAGTGAAGGCTAACATGAATAAAGTACAGAGCTTTCAACATTATTTTAAGATCAGATACTTCTTCCTTTTTCAACCTGGCTGATGTCCTAGGGGTTAATACTGTTATGCCAAGAATGACCTATGGAAGTGAGTGTTATTACACACTATATATTTCCACACACTATATATTTCCAAACCATTTCTATAAAGCAAATGGGATTTAATATTTTCTAAGATGTGAAGAAATGGTTCAAGGACATGTTCCTATAGCCACAATAGCAAGCACTAATGCTGAGAAGTAACTTTCACAGTGACAAAGGGTGCATACGTGGCATACAGAATGTGTATATGGATATGGTAGGGTGAAATCTGTGTAATAATAGGATTGTATGTCTAGAAAATATATTTTTCATTTTCTTTTACCGAAAATGAAAAGACACTGGTAAAATGGGAAATATCCAAAAGGGTAATAGGGAATTTATACAAGATGTTAATATAATTTCACTTCGTAAGATTTTAGGAGCAAAAAAAAGACATCTGCTAATGTGAAATCTGCTGATTCTACTCACTTAAATAACATGGGTATCTGTCTAGAAGTTTTGCTACATTAGTTTTATCAGACATCTTCAAAGGGACGTGGGCCAAATCCAACACATATACCCCCCCACACACACACATACACACATAATATATATACATAATTTATAGTTAACATTTATTGCATACTGATTATGAAAATGTTCTAAGCTTTACATGCATTACTTCATCTAAACCTTCACAACCTTATGAAATAAATACTTTCATTACCACAATTTTATAAAGGAATGGCCTTAGGGAGGTTACACAACCCGCCCAAAAATGTAAAGTGACAGAGGCAGGGTTTAAGCTAAGGCCAGTCTGATTACAGAACCAGATCGCTCAACCACTTTTACCCCAGTTTCAAGAAACGAAGCTACTCTTCTCAGAACAGAAATTTCTATCATTCATCATTATATTTTATTTTTTTATCTTGTCCATATTCCATGACATATACAGTGCATGAAATTCAGTCAAAACACCGTATCGTGCCTCATCATATTGTGCAGATTTTTGCATTAGAATAAAGTTGAACCTTGTTCACAAGTTTAACCACTTTAAATGTCAATATCCACAAAAGTTTAAAGTAGCTCCCATTTTCCTAGCATAAAGCACTGAGAAGGCTTTATACCCAGAAAGAAACCACAGAGTGGACCCAGATGCAAAAATATCCTAATTTACATGAAGGAAGTAACCTTCCTAAGGAAGACAGTATGATTAAAGCTTTCTTTTTTGAAAAGGCCAGACTATTTCAAAGGAGCTAAGAAATGAATTTAACCTACAAATTTAAAATTATTTTCATGTGCATGAAGTTTTACCCATGGAGGGAGGGAACAAAACTATTTTAAATATTCCAGCTGTAAAGAGTTATTTATATTCAAACTATTACTGCTCACCTAAGCCTCATATTTTAGTTAAAGGATAACCAACTTTTCTGTGGCTAAGGAACATCTAATGCAAGCTAATAACACAGAACATATTACTGTGGTTTAAGGTTCTCCTCCATCTTCTAAGTGTAGACAGAAAGGCTGAGAACATAGCATTAATTAAAAGAGCTGAAAGAAACAGAGTGCATGCATGAAGAACTGTAGAAAACTAAGGGAAAAGGCTCAGCTTGTTATATAGCTCAGGTTAAACACATATCAGAAAGCCAATCCCTTTGCTTTGCCAAAGAATTTTTTTTCGTTGCACCTCACCCCCAACCCATGATAGAGATTTTCAAAGATATAACTTTGTCTCAAAGAAACAATTAACAGTAATATAACTCCAAAAGGTATAGAGAATACGTTTTTACATAGAACATATAGTTTTGAAAGTTATGTAATCAATGCATTTTTAAATTGAATCATTTCTCAAAATTACCAAGGGAACCTATTAATAGGAAGGCTACACTGGAAAAATAAAGAAACTGAGTAAAGAAAAAACAGATAAGATGGTGATAAAGCTTGCATATTAACTAGATTTTTATATACTGGGCACAAAATACGCACTTTGATTATTTTTTTTGATTGAAGTATAGTTCATTTACAATGTCTGTGTTAGTTTCTGGTGTATAGCAAAGTGATTCAGATATATATACATTTTTTTTTCATATCCTTTTCCATTATAGGCTACTACAAGATACTGCATATAGTTCCCTGTGCTATAGAGTAAGACCTTGTTGTTTATCTATTTTATATACTGTAAAGTAGTTTGTATCTGCTAATCCCAAACTCCTAATTTATCCCTCCCACCCCTTCCCCCTTTGGTAACCATAAGTTTGTTTTCTATGTCTGTGAGTCTGTTTCTGTTTCATAAATGAGCTCATTTGTATCATATTTTATATTCCACAAATAAGTAATACCATATGATATCTGTCTTTGTCTGACTTTCTTCACTTAGTATGATAATCTCTACGTCCATACATGTTGCTGCAAATGGCATTATTTCATTCTTTTTCATGGCTCAGTAATATTCCATTGTGTGTGTGTGTATATATATATATACACACACACACACACACACACACACACACACACACACACACACAATGTCTTATCCACTCATCTGTTGATGGACATTTAGGTTGCTTCCATGTCTTGGCTATTGTAAACAGTGCTGCTGTGAACACTGGGGTGTGTGTATCTTTTTGAGTTAGAGTTTTCATCTTTTCTGGATGGAGGAGTGTTGGATCACATGGTAACTCTGTTTTTACAGAAACCTCCCTACTGCTCTCCATAGTGGCTGCACCAATTTACATTCCCAGTAAAGGTACAGGAAGGTTCCTTCTCTCCACACCCTTCCCAGCATAAAATATGCACTTTGAAAGTTAGCACTCAACATGGCATTACATCCACTCACTCACTCAATTAGAATTTCACAAATACCAAACACGAGCCAGAACTATGCTAAGTGCTGGACACACAGCAGGGAACAAGACAAGTATGGTTACTGCTTTCATGACGCTAACGTAAAATATCATCTTCATGTTGAAATGATTCAACAAATTAATAAAAAAGGTGATGAGAAAGGCTTCTCTGTATACACAGCTCAACTTGATGAACTGCAGGCCTCCTACCAACTCCTATCTCTACCTTACTCTCAACTCAGTTCGACCCCCATGCTCTGACTTTCACCTATTCCTGTTAAAACAGCAGCCCATGGTGTCTCAGTTGCCATGGCTGCTGGTGCTTTGGTGCAAAGGGCCCTGGCACTTTACCTCTAAGATCTGTCAAACACCTTCACCCCAAACACGAACACCTGCCACCACCTCCTTCCCTGTCTCACAGACCAGCCGCTGAAAACAAGTCCTCAGGCCCAAGCTAGGCAACATCTGCATCAGGCATCCTGTCTGTACTCTGCCTTTGGAAAAGAGGATGCAACACACAAAAACCCCTGCTCTCATGGGATTTAGCATATGCTTGGGTGGGGATGGAGGGACAGAAAATAAGGTTTTAAAAAATTAAGAGTTAGACAATGGTAAGTGTTGTAGAGAAAAATAAAACAAGTAAAGGAGTATAGGAGCAGGGCTTCCAATTTTAAATAAGGTGGCCAGGGAAAGGCCTCAGTGAAAAGGTTTATTTACGTAGAGGTGCAAAGCAGATGAACTCAATACTTTGTAAACACTGAAAGTAAGGTTTCAACTGACTGAAATTTCATATCAGTCAAGACTTTCAGGTCTACAATAAGAAGTTGTATCATTTAACACATGTGCAAAGGGAAAATATTAAAAGAAAAAAATTAATAAAGGGAAATTATTCTCTTTTAATCTGGATAAAGGAAAAATAAGCAGACATAAACTATTAAACTTTTCCATATATCCATAACAAAGCCTACTTTCTCAATAAGCCACTATAGCATTTGCAGGAACTAATTGTAAGGAAGTAGCTTTAAGACCCAAAATAAGGAGTGAGAATAAAAATCCCTTTTCTAGATGAAAAAGTATCAATTGTAGTGACCCAGGAATCTATACCAGAAATGAACAATTAACAAAAGATATGCAGGAATGACTATTCTGAAGTAACTATATTTACTGCATGGTTGATGGAAATGCCAGCATCATTTGTTTAAGTTCACAGAAATAAGGCACCACCAAGGTCACGAGGAAGAGAAACCACCTCCCCCATCCCTGCCAGCTGGCTCATCAGAGGCCTTCAGACACTGTATGATGACAGCTGCCCACTGAAGGTGGGGATTATGTGAATATCTTTTAATTTTCTATTTCTTTTTTCTACCTCCCAATGCCCACGATGCGGTTAAGGCAAATATCCCAGGTTAACAAAAACATACAAGTTGGTCATTCAGTTCCAAAACTCAGAAACAGGCATTAGTTCTCAATGAAAATGAGCTTATACTGGGTACCGCACTGACTTCAGAACAATGACTGCCATCATTGGCAGTTTCCTCCCTGCTTCCTCCTGAATCCTTCTCTTCCCTTCTTTTCACTGTTTTCATAACCAGTGGCCTGAGTTTACCGCTTTCTGTAAAAGGACTATAAAGGGCTTTAATTAGCACCCTAGTCAGTTCCCTAGTTCTTCCATGCGGGACAGCCTTTCTGACTACTCACACCCAAGTTGTTTTTTTTTTTTATATAAATTTATTTATTTATTGGCTGTGTTGGGTCTTTTTTGATGTGCGCGGGCTTTCTTTTTAGTTGCTGTGAGTGGGGGCTACTCTTTGCTGTGGTGCGCAGGCTCCTCATTGCCGTGGCTTCTCGTTGCAGAGCATGGGCTCTAGGCGCGTGGGCTTCAGTAGTTGCAGCACATGGGCTCAACAGTTGTGGCTCACGGGCTCTAAAGCGCAGGCTCAACAGTTGTGGCGCATGGGCTTAGTTGCTCCACGCATGTGGGATCTTCCTGGAGCAGGGATCGAACCCGTGTTCCCTGCATTGGCAGGCGGATTCTCAACCACTGTGCCACCTAGGAAGCCCCCACACCCAAGTTTTTATTACACTAAGATGTTAAATGAGTGTAAAAAGCTATTGCATAATTCTCTTAATTAGAAAAATTAAAGTGGTTTGCCAACATATACCAACAGGATCATGGTATTGATATATTAATACATATATTAATATATACACTATATTATTCTGTACATTGTTATACAGCCATCCATTATAGTTTTTTTAAATGGAAAAAAAGAGGAGAAATGCAGTATTGTCTGTTTTTGCAGAACACCTCAAACTTAACAGGATTTTTGAAAATTAATACTATTTACATAATTTCAAAGTTTAGTACCTCAGCATCACCCTGCTAATGAGATATGATAAAGCAGTAGAGGACTTGCCTGGTGGCACAGTGGTTAAGAGTCCACCTGTCAATGCAGGGGACAAGGGAAAGATCCCAACATGCCGCAGACCAACTAAGCCCCCTGCGCCACAACTACTGAGCCTGCACTCTAGAGCCCTCGAGCCGCCCACGCGCCTAGAGCCCATACTCCGCAACAAGAGAAGCCATGGCAATGAGAAGCCTGTGCACCGTAATGAAGAGTAGCCCCCACTCACCACAACTAGAAAAAGCCTGTGCACAGCAACGAAGACCCAACGCAGCCAAAAAAAGACAAATAAAATAATAAATAAATCTTTAAAAAAAAGAAAGAAAAAAAATTTTAAAAGGCAGTAGAAGCCTGAACTAGGTGAGTATTCCCAAGAGCTCTGGGTGTACAGCAAAGACCAGAAAGTTACTTTTTGTTTCCACCTTCAGAATCTTTTCTAAGAATATGTTTCTCCTTTCCCTTGAAATGTCTTTTTTCCCCCTTTCTCACCAGCTGAGTTACTCTTTTTAATACTCTGGATAAACTGGATAAAAACATTAGAGACAGCATATAAAAACATTAGAGACAGCGTCTGCTCCATTACTAAAGATCAATAATTGGTATCCTTATATTCAGAGATGTTAAAAAAAAAACTGGCAATAAGAAAACTACGGGAGGGCTTCCTGGGCTTCCTAGTCTTCCTGTGGCGCAGTGGTTGAGAATCCGCCAGCCAACGCAGGGGACACAGGTTCGATCCCTGCTCCAGGAAGATTCCACATGCCGCGGAGCAACTAAGCCCACGCGCCACAACTAATGAGCCTACGCTTCAGAGCCCATGAGCCACAACTATTGAGCCTGTGTGCTGCAACTACTGAAGCCCACATGCTTAGAGCCCGTGCTCCACAAGAGAAGCCACGGAGCCCACGCACCACAACGAAGAGTAGCCCCCACTCACCGCAACTAAAAGAAAGCCCGCACACAGCAAAGAAGATCCAACACAACCAATAAAATAAATAAATAAATTTATTTTTAAAAAAAGAAAACTATGGGAGGGAGAAAAGTACAGGGGTTAAGAGCCTGAGGTAAAAACCCTGGCTCCCCAGCCAAGTAAACTTGCACAAATTATTAAATCTGTCTGGACTTCTGGTTCCTCTTCTGTATAATGGGGATTACAAGTCTTACTAGGGATGACTGAATTTATGGATGTAAAGCACTTAGGACAATGTCTAACCAAAAAAGTAATTGCTCAATAAATGATAGCTATTACTGTTTTGACTCTGATTGTTAATTATAATTTTACTGTTAATTATAATTAAGAGGCTGAAGAAGTAGTCAGAGATATAGAAGATGTAATCACACCTAGTATGTTTGGGTTTAGAGGAGGGGGGAAGGGATGTTAGCCAATATTTTCAGTTATACATTCTGGAAATTCATAATCTTTGCTACTTATTCAGAGGCAGTAAACATTGTACAGCTACATTTTAAAATTTAGGCCAATCTATATTTCAATGTCTCACAATTTTTTAAACAGCACCAACTGAAAAAAGCATCCCAACGTCGGAGATGTTAAAATGTTAAAAAGAGCTGATGAAATATTTTAGATCTTATGAAATACATTAATAGATAGAAAACAACACAGTGACCCTTCAGGTATCAGATGTTCCACAATCTCATCTTTCTCTATGAGAGCTGGGAATTAAAATCTTGCTTCTGATCATGCCTAGTTTCTACCTCTCAGATTGCTTTTTAAAGTGTGCCCTTTTGGAGGGAACCCTCTTGCACTGTTGGTGGGAATGTAAACTGATAGAGCCACTATGGAGAACAGTAAGGAGGTTCCTTGAGAAACTAAAAATAGAACTACCATATGACCCAGCAATCCCACTCCTGGGTATATACCCAGAGAAAACCATAATTCAAAAACCATGCACTCCAATGTTCACTGTAGCACTATTTACAATAGCCAGGTCATGGAAGCAACCTAAATGTCCATCGACAGATGAATGGATAAAGAAGATGTGGTACATATATACAATGGAATATTACTCAGCTGTAAAAAGGAACAAAATTGGGACATTTGTAGAGACATGGATGGACCTAGAGACTGTCATACAGAGTGAAATAAGTCAGAAAGAGAAAAACAAGTATCGTATATTAACACATATATGCCAGATCTAGAAAAATGGTACAGATCAACTGGTTTGCAAGGCAGAAACAGAGACACGGATGTAGAGAACAAACATATGGACACAAAGGCGGGAAAGCAGGGGTGTGGGGGCGGGGATGGAGTGGGATGAATTGGGAGATTGGGATTGCCATATATATATTACTAATAAGAAAAAAAATCAAATTGTACTCTTTAAATATATGCAGTTTACTGTATGTCAATTATATCTCAATAAAAGTTCTTAAAAAAAAAAGTATGCCCTTTAGAGATGGGCAGAAGAAAGGAGCACTATTAGAAGTTTTGACCTGAAAAGCCAAGTCCTAATTAGTGAAAAATAACAGACAAGAAAAAAAAAAACGCTGTTCAAGAGGAAGACACCTGTCATTTACCGTATGTCATTTAACATACGGTAAATGACAGATGTAAGTTAATGAAACTCCTGACAACATAACAAACGATTCTGAGGCCTTTCAGTGGAGGAGCAACCCAGGGCCTACAACCCCCAGCACGCTCTCAAGTCAAGACGTATCATGTCAAGTCAGGCATCAGAAAGGATGCCAGGAATAAGCAGAATTGTTAGAATAAAAGGGACATCTAGTCCATGAAATCTCAAGGAGAACAAAGTATATTGTTCCCACGCCTTTCCTAAAACTACACCCCTGAACAAAACTAGTACATACTGCTGACAGGAGCACATGAATGGTGTAGACACAGAAGAACAGCTGAGACCACTGACAGAATATTTTAGTGTGCAAGCTGGGAATACTGGTCGGAAAAGATTACATCCGACATCTGTCTACTCTATAGTCACCTTGCCTCTCCTTGAATATCCTCATTAATAAGGAACTCACAACTAAAGGAAACCAATTCCATATTCTGTCAGCATTGTCAGAAAATTCTTATGTTGAAGCAAGATATGCGAAGCTAGTTTGGGGTTCTTCTGTTGCCCCAATATTTACTGAGCCCTTCAGTGGACTCTGTGGATGACTCAAGTTAGGGACTGGTGAGGCAGGCACAGGAAAAACAAGGAGAAATTTGATGAAGAAGCTGAGGTGACTGGCAACAGTGAATGCAGGAGGATGTTTTTCTAGGAGGGTAGAAGACAAATAGTCAGGAAAAGCTAAGAGGCAGGTGACCTCAGGTCCTGACCAGCAGCTATGTGGACCATGGAAAAAGATCAACTGCCACTTGAGTCACCAGGAAATCAGTGTTCAAAGGAGAAAACCAGGGTTCAGTCAGGAAACAGAGGCAGAGGGTGGTTCTGTGATACAATTCAGACTTTAGGGAAGTTTGATAAAAAAGTGGGGCTCAAGACAGCACAGGAGGAAACAATTGGAGAGAGAGGCCAGCAGTGAAAGGCAGTTTTGGCAGCAACTAAGGGGAGGAGAGGAGTAAGCAGAAAGTGGATAAAAGGGGGTGGGAAGATATGTGCCTAGAAGAGCTTGTACACTGGGCAGTAACTTGTACTCAGCAGGTACAAGTGTAAGCAGCCAATCACCATTCGGAGAGACAGCACTAGATCAGAGATACACATCAGATGCAAAAAGAAACCCAGCCTGTGAGGACAGTATTTGTGTTAATCCTAACAAAACTTCTGAAAAAGTTATTATTTGAACATTCCCCAAGCACTGTTCTAAGCCCATTAAAAACATTTTTTCTACAAATGGTTTTTAGTAATTAATTTTAACTGAATTTGTCTATAATTTGATAACTTCCCATACATTATACCACATTGCACTTGAAAATATAAGCAATGACCCCTCAGTGTTCTTCTTTTGGGGTATCTTACAATTTACTTGGCTCTACATACTGACTTTTCACCTCCTAAATGTACTCATTAGCATATACTTTAAAAATACAAATAACATATGGTAAAGTCATAGCACTTTTACAGGCTACTTATTAACATGTGGCCTAACACAAAATTCTGCCAGAGGCCCCAGGGAACAACCCAGCCTTGCAGAGCAGGCTGGATACTTGTCTGCAGCAAGGCTTCACTGTGGCTCAGTGCAGTCTGGAAGCAGCTCCCTGGTTTCCCATCTGCATCCCTGCAGATGCAGCAGTTGATGAAACTGACAGTTTAATTTCAGTGAATGGGTATATGTGTATGGGAGGGGCACAGCAGCTGGGTTTGTGTTCACTCTATTCCTGCATAAGAGAGGCAATAATACAAAACAGATTATGGGCTCTCAGAGTACTTGCTGGTGCTAATGCCCACACACTATTAACTAAACTCTAAGGACAGGTGACTAATTCTAGACAATGCTCTACATACACCGTCAAATTCATTCCTGAAAACACACACACACACACACACACACACACCCCTCCTGAAGTGTGACTAATGCATGACTATTCCAGCTTTAATAGTGAATAGTTCAAATAATCTTAAATGTTTGCATGAATTGTGAAAGGTCCATCTCTATACTGAAGGGTTACTGGTAAAGGTTTAACCAAAGTCACTAAAGTGATCAGTTTTGGATATAGCGTATTCTATTATAAACATCAATAGCAGGCAGTTAGGAACCATAGAGAGCTTTTGACCATGGGAAGAATATGACCAATACCCAGATTTAAGAAAATTAATTGGGCGGGGGCAATGTAAAGTGGATAGCTGGTGAGAGAAGTGGCCTGAAATAAGACAAAGGCCACCATCATGAAATGAAGGAGAATCAATAACGACTGGTGGCTGACTGGGTGGCAAGTAGATAAGAGGGAAGAGCAGATTTAAAATAAACTTTGAAGCCTAACAAAAGCAAGGTTAGTAATACTTCCAAGAAAGTCAGGAGGAGGGGATAAATTACAGCAGAAAAAGGAGTTACAATTTGGTGCCCTTAGGACATTTACATTTATTCAGCAGCAGGGATTAAAGAGAAAGAAGCTCAGAGGGTGGATGACACCACGGAAGAATAGAGGTGGCAGGAAACAATGGGAAAGAGAAAATGGGAACGCTGGAGAAAGGAGAAAAATGACCTAGTCAAAGGAATAAACCTGGAGATCCTGTGAAGTGGGAAAATCAGGACCAAGAAAAGAGCTTTAAAAAGAAGCAAATATCGGGAATTCCCTGATGGTCCAGTGGTTAGGACTCTGCCCTTCCACTGCCAAGGGCATGGCTTCGATCCCTGGTTGGGAAACTAAGATGCCACAAGCTGCATGGCATGGCTCAAAAAGGAAAAAAGAAGCAAATACCACCCAGAAATTAAGAATAAGGACTGCAGAATTCCCTGGCAGTCAAGTGGTTAGGACTCTGCGCTTCACTGGTCAGCAAACTTAGATCCGCAAGTCATGCAGTGCGGCCAAAAAACCAAAAACAAAATAAGGAGTGCAAACAGGCTACTGGATGATACTTGGGAATTCACAGCTGACTTTAGAACACTAAGTTTAGGACAGAAGTCAGCCTAGAACAAAAAAAGGAAGTGGGTGTAGCCACTATAGAGAACAGCATGGAGATTCCTTGAAAAACTAAAAATAGAATTATCATATGACCCAGCATATACCCAGAGAAAACCATTATTCAAAAAGAAACATGTACCACAATGGTCACTGCAGCACTATTTACAATAGCCAAGTCATGGAAGCAACCTAAATGCCCATCAACAGATGAATAAAGATGTGGTACATATATACAATGGAATATTGCTTAGCCATTAAAAAGAACAAAATTGGGGCATTTGTAGAGACATGGATGGACCTAGAGACTGTCATATAGTAAAGTAAGTCAGAAAGAGAAAAACAAATATCATATATTAACATGTATGTGGAATCTAGAAAAATGGTACAGATCAACCGGTTTGCAAGGCAGAAATAGAGACACATGTAGAGAACAAACAGATGGACACCAAGGTGGGAAAGCGGGGGTGGGGGTGGGGGGGATGGAGTGGGATACATCGGGAGACTGGGATTGCCATATATACACTACTAATAAGAAAAAAAATCAAATTGTACACTTTAAATATATGCAGTTTATTGCATGTCAAAAAAAATTTTTTAAAGAAAAGTCCAAAAAAAGAAAAGGAATTGGGGAGAAAGACAGGATGAAGGGATGAAGAAGTGGAAGCAGCAAGAGGTATATGCAGCAGTTTAAGGAAGAAAGCTCCAGAGAATATCAAAGTTTAAAGTCTAGGAAGACCTCATTTGGAGGGAAGTGGGGGGTGTAGCACAAGGAGCCTGTAAAATGAGGAGTGGATTCATCCGCCGGATTAGGAAAGAAAGGGCAGCAATAAGACAATAAGAAACCAAGACAGAAGTGAAAAGTCACTTGTGTTCATATCAGATATTCCAGTTGGATATAAATTGTCTATCAGCATAAATTAAAGTCTACTTCAATCTATGAGTGAAGTTGAGAAACAAGAACAAAGCAAAAAAGTATACCAAATGTAAAAAATACAATTAGAAATCAATTGGAAATGGGCAAAAAGTTTGCCAAAAGTACAGAGGGCCCATATGATGTATTGGTTGAGGGACAATCTATTATCATTCTTTGCCTTACACCTAAAAAATGCTGATTGTCTGGGCTCAGGACCAAAGGTGGGGTTTACCCTTGCTCGGGAATACACAGTAGTTGATAAAGTTGGTTGCACATCAGAATCATCTGGGGTGCTTGTCAAAAATACAACTAACCCTGCTCCCTGGAGATTCTGACTCATTCACTTTACAGTGCTGCTGGTTTTTAATTAGTACTCCAAGTAATCTTGATGCAGTCGGTATGATGACATTTGGAAACCGAGCTAATTATCAGAATTATCTGATATACTTTTTAAAAATTCAGACTCATGAGCTCGGTTCTAAACCCACTGAATCTCACACACTACACTCACATTCATAAAATTAAATGCATCATGTTTAAGTCCTTTTTCAATCAACTTTCCAGCAAATGCATGTCAAGAAGAATTTTCAGGCATACCTCAGAGATACTGTGGTTCAGTTTCAGACCACTGCACTAAAGCGAATATTACAATAAAGCAAGTCACAATTTTTTGGCTTCCCAGCACATAAAAAACTGTGTCTATAATATACTATAGTCTATTAAGTGTGCAATAGCATTATGTTTCAAAAAACTGTATATACCTTAATTTAAAAATACTTCATCACTAAAAGATGCTAACCTTCATCTGAGCCTCTAGCAAGTCGTAATCATGTTGCTGGTAGAGGGTCTTGCCTCGATGTTGATGGCTGCTGACTGATTAGGGTGAGGTTGGAGTGGCTGTGACAGTTTCTTAAAAATAAGACAATGAAGTTTGCTGACTTCAATTGACTCTTCCTTTCACAAACGATTTCTCTGTAGCATGCAATGCTGTTTAATAGCATTTTACCCACAGTGGAACTTCTTTCAAAATTGGAGTCAATCTCAAACCTTACCACTGCTTTACCAACTCTGTCTACGTATTGATAATATTCTAACTCTCTGTTGTCATTTCAACAATCTTCACAGCATCTTCACTGGAAGTAGATTCCATCTCTAGAAACTACTTTCTTTACTCATCCACAAGAAGCAACTCCTCACCCATTTAAGTTTTACTATGAGACTGCAGCAGCTCAAGTCACATCTCCAGGCTCAATTTCAATTCTAGTTCTCTTGTTACTTCCACTGAAGTCTTGAACCCCTCAAAGTCATCCACAAGGGTTTGAATCAAGTTCTCCCAAATTCCTGTGAATGTTGGTATTTTGATCTCTTCTCATGAATTACAAATGTTCTTTTTTTTTCTTTAAACTCTTTATTTTCTTAATGGTGCCTAGAATGATGAATTCCTTCCAGAAGGTTTTCAACTGACTTTACCCAGATCCATCAGAGGAATCACTGTCTTTGATATTGGGTGGGACAAAAAGAGCCTTTGGGTTTTTAAGTAAAAACAAAAGTTACATTTTTCATTTTCACCAAGAACTTTATTGAACAACATATTCACCCTTTTATTCCACTAACTTCTGCTGTTTTTCAGACAAATTCATAATTTCATCTTCCCAAAACTTTTTATCTTTTTGAGCAAAGAACTCTTCCAGGTGCCTTTTACAGTTTTCCAGGGAACTGAAATTTTTTCCATTAAGAGAATTTTGTAAAGACTGAAATAAATGGAAATCCAAAGGTACAATGTCTGGTGAATACAGCAGATGAATCAGAACTTCCCATCCAAGCTGTAACAGTTTTTTTTTTTTTAATTTTATTTATTTATTATTTTTTGGGGGTACACCAAGTTCAGTCATCTGTTTTTATACACATATTCCAGTATTCCCTCCCTCCCTTGACTCCCCCCCCACCCTCCCCGTCCCAGTCCTCTAAGGCATCTTCCATCCTCTAGTTGAACTCCCTTTGTTATACAGCAACTTCCCAATGGCTATCTACTTTACAGTTGGTAGTATATATATGTCTGTGCTACTTTCTCGCTTCGTCTCAGCTTCCCCTTCACACCCGCCCCCTCCCAAACCTCGAGTTCTCCAGTCCATTCTCTGCACCTGCGTCCTTGTTCTTGTCACTGAGTTCATCAGTACCATTTTTAGATTCCGTATATGTGAGTTAGCATACAATATTTGTCTTTCTCTTTCTGACTTACTTCACTCTGTATGACAGACTCTAGGTCTATCTACCTCATTACATATAGCTCCATCTCATCCTTTTTTATAGCTGCGTAATATTCCATTGTATATATATGCCACATCTTTATCCATTCGTTTGTTGATGGGCATTTAGGTTGCTTCCATGTCCTGGCTATTGTAAATAGTGCTGCAATAAACATTATGGTACATGTTTCTTTTGGGATTATGGTTTTCTTTGGGTATATGCCCAGGAGTGGGATTACTGGATCATATGGTAGTTCTATTTGTAGTTTTTGAAGGAACCTCCAAATTGTTTTCCATAGTGGCTATACCAACTTACGTTCCCACCAACAGTGCAGGAGATTTCCCTTTTCTCCACACACTCTCCAACATTTGTTGTTTGCAGATTTTGTGATGATGGCCATTCTGATCGGTGTGAGGTGATACCTCAGCTGTAACAGTTTTTGCCTGATCATCCAAGAAACATTCGGTCTTGCATTATCCTAATGGAAGATTATGCATAACCTTTTCCATTCCATTTTTCATCCTCCGTCTATCTTTTAGTAGAGAATCACGTGCAGAAATATAGTCAAGGCTTTTTTTGCTTAACTTATGTGGAACCCAAACATCAAAGCAATTCACATAACCAAGCTGATGCAAATGATTTTCCATGCTTGATTTGGATATTTTGAGTCTGTCAGCTATTTCCCAAGTGGTATAATACTGACTGTTCTCAATCTACCCACCATGGAGCACTGTCCAGCGAGAAACATCCAGCATGAAACTTCATGAACTGGGTTTTTACCTTTCTTGAAATAATAAAGCATACTATGCTGAAAATGTTGTTTTTTTACTTCCATCTTCAATATTAAAATGGCTACACAAAAATTCACTAATTTTGATGTCTTTTTTTAAATGCACGTTGATATGACAGCTGTCACATACAATCTAACAAAACTGTTTCCGATGAAGTTAAAGGCAAGTAGGTGCTACTAGAGCCATCTTTCAGAAAAAAATGAATGAACCTTTTGGCCCACCCAATAGCTATCACCTTATAAAATGCATCTCTTAAATAATAAGACTTGGAAGTTGAAACAACCCCTTGGGGAATTCCCTGGCAGTCCAGTGGTTAAGACTCCTCACTTTCACTGCTGAGGGCATGGGTTCAATCCTTGGTCTGGGAACTAGGATCCCACAAGCTGCACGGTGCAGCCAATTAACTAAATTAATTAATTAAAAAAAAAAAAAAGACCCATGGGCTTCAGAATGGATGTTGTGCTAGCAGGCATGAAAACAACATAAATCTGGTTTGGACTTCCCTGGTGGCGCAGTGGTTAAGAATCCACCTGCCAATGCAGGGGACACGGGTTCAAGCCCTCATCTGGGAAGATGATCCCACCTGCCACAGAGCAAGTAAGCCCATGCGCCACAACTACTGAGCCTGAGCTCTAGAGTCCATCAGCCACAACTACTGAAGCCCATGCGCCTACAGCCCATGCTCCACAACAAGAGAAGCCACTGCAATGAGAAGCCCGAGCACCACAACGAAGAGTAGACCCACTCGCCACAACTAGAGAAAGCCCATGCGCAGCAACAAAGACCCAACGCAGCCAATAAAGCGCAGCAACAAAGACCCAACGCAGCCAATAAAAAATTAAGATATTACAGAAAAAACCAAACATTAATCTGGTTGTACATCTCCATCAGGGCTCTGGGTAACAAGGTACATTATCGATGAGCAGGGACATTTTTTAATTATTTATTTATTCATTTATTTATTTATTGGCTGTGTTGGGTCTTCGTTGCTGCATGCAGGCTTTCTCTAGTTGTGGAGAGCGGGGACTACTCTTTGCTGTGGTGCACAGGCTCCTCATTGCTGTGGCTTCTCTTGTTGTGGAGCATGGGCTCTAGGTGCTTGGGCTTAAACCTCAGTAGTTGCAGCACATGGGCTCAACAGCTGTGGCTCACGGGCTCTAAAGTGCAGGCTCAGCAGTTGTGGCGCACGGGCTTAGTTGCTCTGCGGCATGTGGGATCTTCCTGGAGCAGGGATCAATTCTGTGTCCCCTGCATTGGCAGGCGAATTCTTAACCACTGCGCCACCTAGAAATCCCCATGAGCAGTGACATTTTGAAAGGAATTTTTTTCTGAAAAGTAGGGCTTAAAATATTCAGTAAACCATGTCGTAAACAGATGTACTGTAATTCAGGCTTTGTTGTTCCATTTACAGAACAGACAGAGTAGATTTAGCATAATTCTAAAGGGCCCCAGGATTTTTGGAACGGTAAATGAGCATTGGCTTCAATTTCAAATCACCAGCAGCCAACAAGAGGGTCAGCCTGTCCTTTGACGCTTTGAAGCCAGGCACTGACTTTGCCTCTCTAGCTATGAAAGTCTTAGATGACATCTTCCAATAGAAGGCTGTTTCATCTACATTGAAAATCTTCTGTGTAGTGTAGCACCTTTGTTATCAGAGCTAGATCTTTTGGATAATTTGCTGCAGCTTCGCATCACACTTGCGACTTCACCTACTTCACTTTTATGTTATGGAGATGGCTTCTTTCCTTAAACCTCATGACCCAACCTCTGCTAGTTTTCAACTTTTCTTCTGCAGCTTCCTTACCTCTCTTGGCCTTAATGGAATTAAGGAGTCAAAGCCTTGCTGTGGATCAGGCTTTGGCTTTAGGGAATGTTGTGGCTGGTTTGAACTTCTATTCAGACCACTACAACTTTCTCCACATCAGCAATAAGGCTGTTTTGCTTTCTTTCATTTGTGTGTTCACTGAGGTAGCACTTTTAGTTTCCTTCAAGAACTTTCCCTTTGCATTCACAACTTAGCTAACTGGCGCCAGGGCCTGCTTTTCAGCCTGTCCTGGCTTTCAGCCTGACATGCCTTCCTCACTAAGCTTAATTATTTCTGGCTTTTGATTTAAAGTGAGAGACGTATGGCTCTTTCTTTCACTTGAATGCTTAGAGGCCATTATAGGGTTATTAACTGGCCAAATTCAGTATTGTTGTGCATCAGAAAATAGGGAGGCCCAAGGAGAGGAAGAGAGATGGGAATGGCCAGTTGGTGGAGCAGTTAGAACACACACATTTATCGATTAAGTTGAGCATGTTTATGGACAAGGTTGTGACGCCCCTAAACAATTACAATAGTAACAACAAATATTACTGTTCACAAATCACCATAACAAATATAATAATAATGAAGAAGTTTGAAGTATCATAAGAATTACCAAAATGTGACACAGAGACACACAGTGAGCAAACGCTGCAGAGAAAAGAGTGCCAAAAGAGTTAGTTGCTTGACACAGGGTTACCATGGACCTTCAATTTGAAAAACAAACAAAAACACAAACAAATAAAAACACACAAAAAAACAATATTTTTGAAGCACAATAAAGCAAAGCATGCCTGTACAACCCTGACTACACCAAGATTGAATCTACATGCCCGGGAAGTACAGAAGTAATGGCTTTGGGCCAACCTCTAATTCCTGCCCCAGTAACTCCAGGTCCTCTTCTCTGTCACCAGTTAAATCCATGACCGTACTTTTTCTCGGCAGAGGAAAGGAATGCAAGCAAATAGGTGACTGTGGATTCAAAGTCTCTCAACGTTCCTAGATTCACAGGTTTACATGGCTCTTCACTGAAAGACTACTGACTACTCTTTAGAAAAGGTGACTGACTACTCTTTAAATTGCTCTTGGCGTTCCAAGAAATAAGAAAACTTCCTGGTTCCTGTTCCTTTGAAGGACTTTCCTATTTTAAAGTCAATCTTAAGCACTTCTAAGAATCACTGATGATATTAACATATTATAAATCTTCAGATAAACTTTATTTTATTATAAATCTTTAAACCGTTTAAATCATTGTTTCAAATATAATATGCACCCATTCAAGCTACAGACAATATTAGACCTAACATATATGAGACACAGTAACTGTATTGCACTTTGCCTCCAAAGCCCTGGGAAACCTTAAGAACTAGTATTATAAGGATGTAAAGTGCTGAAGCCAGAGAGACCTGCTTCAAATCCTATTTGCAAAGCTTAGGCTAGTTGTGCAGCACTGCAACTTGGTTTTCCTTTTTCTCTAAAATGATAATACCATCTACCTTGCAATGTTGTCATAAGAATAAGTAAAACACATATAGTCCTGGTTCAGAACCAGCATTCAATAAACTGTAACTACTCTTACTGCTATAACCTAAATCTTCATCCCTCCTCCTCCAAAAAGGTAAAATTAGTCCTCAAAAAGTGCTCAGGATATTGGAGTATGTGTTGAAAATCGAGTATTCTAACCATGGTGAGAACTGGAAAAAGGAATTCTACTTACAGAAAGTCTGCACAAATAGTGTGAAAAGTCCTTCACCGCAAAGCACCCGGATTCTGAATAAATTACAACAGATATACTTTTAAATGTACTGCTGAAATCATAAAAAAATAAAGGAGATTCCCAAGGACAAGAGAAAAAAAGAAAAAGAACAATTAACCTAAACTCTAGTGGGTGAACCTAGAGCCCAGGAACTGAAGCTCTTGCAGTGGAAGGGAAGACATGGGCCTTGAGCTTGTGAAATGGGAAAGGACTGAACCTGGGACCCACACTGAAGGAGCTATACCTCAGAAAAAAGAATAATGTAGGAAAAACCTGCCCTCCATCCAAGCCAACTGATAAGAAAGTCTACAGACCTACACCAAGCCTAAGTGGAGGGATTTCCCTGGTGGTCCAGTGGTTAAGAATCTGCCTTCTAACGCAGGGGATGCAGGTTTGATCCCTGGCCAAGGAACTAAGATTTCACATGCCACAACTAAGACCTGACACAGCCAAAAATAAAATAAATAAATAAATATTGAAAAAAAAGAATTGCTTTCTTAAAAATTAATTAATTACAAGATCCAACATAGCCAAAAATAAAATAAATATTTTTAAAAGAATTGCTTTCTTAAAAATTAATTAATTTTTAAAAAGCCTAAGTGGAAAAGTTAATGAAAACAACAATGCTGATTTCCCCTTAAGCAAACCTGAACTAAATTTACACATTCTTCAAGTCAGAAAAATGCTTGGCTAATCAAAGTGGTCATGGGTTGGAAGTAGAAACAAATATATTTTTCTAGGGAATAGATCTTCAATAAAGATCCTTCAGGATTCCCATAAAACTAAGGAATGACTAAGGAAATAAGCTATCTTCAATGATATTCAATAGACAAATTCTCCCCCACCCCCAAGGCTTTCGGATATTCAGACTATGGAAAAGAAAAAAAGGGAAAGGCACAGAAAAAAGCTGAACCCATACATACACACACACAATAAGAAAATTTTCATCCTACTGTGTGTGTATAAAATATCCCTTTAAATGTAAATTTTTACCATAATGGAATTATGTGCTTTCTGTGATGTGTGGTAAGAGCATTGCCTTTAATGCCAGGCACACCTGAATTTGAATCTAGCTAAATAAGTACCAGTTGACGATTCCAAGCAAGTTAGTAAGTAAAACTTTCTATGCCTCAATTTCTTCAGCTGGAAAAAGGGCATAATACTACCTACCTATTAAAATGGTTGTGAAATAAATTCATACACAAACATATTCATGTGTATATCACAAAGCAGTTCTTAGATATAAAAAATGCACTCAGGAAACAGCAGCTATTATGAACATGATAGGGGAAGGATTTTCATTCATCCAATAAGTATTTACAGTGTCTCTTATGTGCCAGTCCTAGTACCAGACTTTTTGGGTAACAGAAATGGATAATGACTCCTCGTTATGATTCTAACCTGCATGCTTCTTTTGTGCCAGACATTTATCTACATAATCTTACTCTATTCTCCCCACGATCTTATAAAGTACTGTTATCTCCATTGTCCAGGTGAAGAAACTGAGAAATTAAGAGACTTGATTCAATTCATACAACTGGTAGTACAAGGACTTGAACTTGGGCACTACACTGCCCCAAAGCCTATGTCTTAATTTAATTACCTCGTCTAGATGAGGACATTCCCTTTCAGATATATATGGAGGATGCAATTGGTAGGCCTTCTTTCTTTGCCCTTCCCTTTCTTTCGTTCTTTTTTTTTTTTTTTTCTTTTTTCTTTTGAGAAAAAGCAGAGGACTCTAAAAATAGCAGGTTTCACAGTCATGGAATATAACACAACACCACTAAACTGAATTCTCTAAGTTCTTGATTTTTCAGTTTTTGTTCCTTCTTCAAGAGGGAAAGTAACATTTTGATTATGAGTAACACCCACAATATATGTAATGGGTCTAAATGTTGTAGTTTTCACATATAAATACTTTTCTAGGTACTGCAGAGTAAATTGGCACTTCTTGGGAATTTAAACCTGGTTTACTTTTTGACTAGGGGAGGATCCTACTTACATAATGATAAAACAGTTGTATGAAACTTAATAGGGAGGCAGATTAGACTCCAAGAAGGAAGCAATATCTAAAATGTTTTTACCTCACCAAATTGAATAGGGTGTGGTCACTCAATAGTTTCAGACTACTTTTCAAAACACTAGATCACTCTCCAACAGATACTACAGATTATATTAAGGTAAAGAGCAACAATCACACGTGGGAAGATAACAGTAATTAATTTTCAACCCTGAAAATAATGACAACAAGAACTTTGAGTTCTTTTAAACAATACTGAGACAGCCTAACAGATCTAGAAAAGTTATTGCTAGGTTTTCCATCTCGACTAAAAAAAAAAAAAAAACAAAAAACCCCAAAAAAGTGTTCTGGATTTTCTCTGCAGAAAAAAAGAGATTAGAAAAGAAAAAAGGACTCTTCCATAATAAGCACAGCCTCCTTGAGGAAATGATTTACAGACTGCTCACTCCTACTTCTAGCAGGCAATTCATCTTTTGCTCACCTACTCAAAGAGTTTGAAACTAAGCGCATGATTTTAAGTAAAACAATGATGTAAAGAAATTGGATCCGTTTACCCTCAAACTGAAAACTGCTGATGATTAAGAAATCGAGTACCTCAAACAATTTAAAAATTCATAAGGAACTTGAAAACAAAGTAACGAATTTTCACTTAAAAAGGAAAAAAAACACTCTTCTACCCATTTTAGAGTGAATAACACCTAAATCTGGAAGAGATTTTAGACATTATTTCACCAGTCTTCATTTTGAAGGTGAGGAAATTGAGACCTAAAGCACTGTAACTCAATTACTTATTTTCTCACATCACTACTTCTGCCCTTACCTAATGTGGCTATAAATCTGTAACTCATCATCCACCATGTTTTTCTGCCCTATGAGTACTACAGCTTCAAGACAGGACCAAATTTTTAAAGCTCCAATTAAACCACCGTAACAGCTTTGCTTAATAAGAATAAGATGAGCGTAAGTGAATAGAAGCATTTGTATTTCTGCTACTCAAATAAGGTTTCTGCCTCATAACTCGTCTATATACAAACCTTCTCTGGTTATGGCACAATAGGAGCTGCGGGGGGGGGGGGGGGGGGGTAAAGAAAAGCTTTGCAATTCAAGAAAAATCCCTAATGTGTTCTACATAGCTTCAAGCCCTCCTAGGGAAGACAGAATGCCTTTAAAGGGAGAAGAAGCTGTAGGCTGGAATAGATCATTTTGAGGATTTCTTCCAAGACTACGAGTCGATGAGAATTCAGAACTCAAAATACCGCATTACTGATACCTTATCAATACAAAACCACAATAAAAATTCAATTTCTTGATAGTAGGAACAAGTTTCCTTCTGAGAGACCTGCAGCTTTTCACACTCAAGCGTCTTTCTCAATAGGGAAAACCGGGGCACTCAGGCTTGCTGGTCCGAGGTCACTCAACAGCTAGGCTGCAGGACCAGGACGAGCATCAGCCTCCCGCATTTACTGTACCACTCCTTCACAAGGTCTACCGAAAGCAATTTAGCGAAAAAACTTGAACTTCAGTATCTAGAAAATAGGTTATTAATTCCTAACCAAACTTAAAAAAAAAAAGTTACCCTTTACTTCCGGAATTCCCTGATCAGTGACCTCCATGACAGGTAAGCTCTGCCCCAGGCGCGCTCCCGCCAAGGACCTCTGGGGGAAGGGAGAGTGGGCAAGTGGGCGGGAGGCCAGCGCAGCCCTCGGGAAGCTCTCGGCGCCGGCTCCCGCCGCCGCGGCGGGCAGGGCACACCTGCAGGGCGCTCGGCGGGCAGGGCACACCTGCAGGGCGCTCGGCGGCCCCTCCCCTGCGGCAGCGCCCCCGCCCACCCCACCCCCCACTTCCCACCCCCCCGAGACGCTCACCTGGGGCGTCTGCGGCGGCCTGGGCCCTAAACGTGGCCGTATCGGCCCACCCCAGGTGCGACGAAGGCCAACCCCAGGGCCGCGGGGCGCCGGGCGGCAGGTAGGAGGGGTTGGACTTCCGCCGGATCGCCGCGCGCCTGAAGCTGTAGTCGCCCTCGCCGCTCATCTTGCCGCGGTCGCGCTGACGCGCGCTCGACGGGCTCCTCAGGAGCGAGCGGACCCCCGGGGGCGTGGTCTGCATGCCCAGGCTCGGCGCGGGCAACTTGGCGGCTGCTGGCGCCGGCGCTGCTGTGCTCTGGCGTCTCCTCCGCAGGCGCCTCCTCCGCAGCCGCCTCCTCGTCCCTGCCTCCCGGGACGCCCAGGGCCGCGCCGGGAGTTTGGCTCCGACTCCCTGCGCGGCAGACGCCACGCCCTCTGAGGCTCGCGCTCTCACCTGACGCCGCCGCTGCAGCGACGGACTCGGGCCGCCGCCACCCCCTCCTCTGCGGACCAATCGCCGGCCCGCCCCCGAGAGCGCCGACAGTTCGGCCTGTGGCGCCTCTGCCGCAGCCGCCGCCTCCCCGTCCCGCCTGGCAGCAGCTCAGGGCGCGCGGTGCAGACGGGAGAGCCCCTCCCCCTCCCCCTCCCGCGCCCCTCCCCTCCCCCTCCCCCCCACGCCCCTCCCCCTCCCTTCCTACTCACCTCCCCCTCTCCGCCCCTCCCCTTCTTCCTCCCCTCCCCCCTCCTCTCCCCTCCCCCCCTCCTCTCCCCTCCCCCCCTCCTCTCCCCTCCCGCTCCCTGGCGCGCCTAGGCTCGCCCGCGAGTCGACTGGAACCGCGAGGGCGCTCACCTGCCGACGCATAACATACCTGGCGTGCTCCGAAGGTCAGCCGCGCTCACCTGTGGGCCACGCACTGGACTCGGGAAGAAAGATCATTACAGCTACTCTGGACTCTGTACAGAGCCTGCCATTCGCGCAAACCCACACTGCAAGGGTCACCCGTGTGTCTGAAGCCGCCACTGTGCCCTTGATAATGATCTTACCAGTGAGGTATTTCAGATAAGAAAACCAAGGTGCGGAAGCTACACAGGGTCACATAGTACTGCTGAGCTAGAATCCTTACCCGAGGCTCTGCCCCAGAGTCTGTCCTTATCTCACTGAACCAAAAAATTTTGCCAGGAGCATCGAGCCAGACAAAGGTGAAGAGGTGCGTGGAAGTAAAAGGGAAGGTGGAATTGGTTTGCTTACCTGCGTTTTAAAATTCATTAATAATGAAGAGGCTGTGTTCCAAAACCACAGAGGTAGGAGGGGAAAGAGCAGCGTTCCAAGTACCCCAGCTCAAGCAGAATGAATTCCCCAGCCCTCAGTTCCACCTTAAAAGCCACCCCACATTTATTCAGATGGACCTTCACCCAGGTAACATCTCCTCCAGCTCCCTAAAGTGTATCGCATAACCCAGTTCTCCTCAAGAAAACTTTTTAGGAGGCAGTTCAACACTCAGTCTCCTTGGATGTTACTCCAATAAATATATCCCTTAGGAGAAGGAACTAACCCGTAATTTCTAACGCATCCATTCAGACATTGTTAAAAAAGGAGCTTTTGCTCCCTTTGAATATATTATCCCTGTATCGCTGTATTGTACCTAATTATTGTTTCTCTTTCTCTGTAATTGGTGTTATCTATGCCGTGTAGTATCAGAAATAATTTAAACAAGTGGTTTCAAATATAAATTAATAATGAAAGGGGTTTTACCTCCATATGCATAAGCTAACTATAATTTAAATGCAGGTTTTAAATATAATTTATTTGGTTCAATAAAAAGGTGATGTTGCAGGACTTCCCTGGTGGTCCAGTGGTTAAGAATCTGCCTTCCAACGCAGGGGATGCAGGTTTGATCCGTGGTCAGGTAACTAAGATCCCACATGCCATGGGGGCAACTAAGCCCACATAACACAACTAAGACCTGATGCAGATAGATAGATGATAGATAGATAGATAGATAGATAGATAGATAGATAGATAGATAGATGATAGATAGATAGATAGATAGATAGATAGATAGATAGATAGATAGATGATAGATTTGGGGGAAAAAGGTGGTGTTGCAGTCAATACTGTCGTGCTAGCAACCTAGCTCAGAGCCATCTATTTTTAAGTGAGAAGATGATGGCAATCTCCTCTTTTAGAGAACTGGTTACTGATGAAACAAAGGTACCACCCCCTGCTGCCTCCCCCTTCCTACTATCTCAGTAGATGCTTACTCTTTCTGTAGAGAACTGCAGTAAAGCCTGTATGGGGCAAAAAGGTATCTTACCACAAGTATTTGGGGCAGCAGTTTAATGCTTCCTTATTTGGATATTTTTGATTTGTTTACATTATACGTATTTCTGTTTCTTTCTTGGTTCAAGTTGTTCACTGTACCTAATATAATATTAGTTAACATCAGTGGATGTCTGTATTTTCAGAAGTCCATACATCATCTGACATTTCCTCTCTCAATGTTATGATCCTTAATATTCTCTGATAGAAACAATTTCTAGGGGACTTTGCTTTTGATGACTGTATTTTTGCAACACTAAATGCATGGGTCAACAGAACTTTATTTGATCTCAGTTTACTGTAGGTTAGATTAGAACAAAATTTTTGAATATCATCTTATACACATAGTCCTTATGTACTATTTTATTTGCTTATATAGCTAATAGAAATCTGGTAGTAATTCATTTAACACATACTGAGTGAGAGCTGTGCGGGTCCTGAAATACAGAGGTGCATGCAGTACACAGGTGCTTACACTCCATGTCTCTGTGGCTGAGACAATGCTGAATGCTGACTCAATTATGCACCATTTTCCTTGGGCACACAAGGAGACTGATTTAAACCTTCCCTTGCAGTTATGTGGAGCCACGTCATTGCATTCTTCAAAATTTTGTGGGCAGAAGTAATATGTGTCACCTCCAGGCCTGGTTTTTGCACCCTGGCCATGAAACGAAACTCTGCTCCACTTCTCCAGCTGCCAGCTAGAATACAGAGGGCCCAGTGGAAGGACCTGCACCCTAGACCATGATGGGGCCACTGTATGAAGAGGAGCTGGCAGTCCAGAGTCACCTCTTCCCTATGAATTAACATGCAAGATCAGACTAGCAAAATGCATAGGAAGACTGTGAACTAATTCACATTCCTTAAATTTTGTCTTTATATTTTCCAGTGTAGCAAAATTCATATATTTTATATAAAAACATATTTTATATAAAATATATTTTATTTTCTATTATATAAATATACTTATAAAAATATACTTATCTTTTAATATATAATATATAATAATTTATATTATATATTATATATAAATTATATTATATATAAATAATTGTTATATATAAATACAATAAATATAATAATTAATGTAATAATATATATATTTATATATTATATTTATAAATGTATTTATATATTTATAAATCATAAAACAATATTATTTATATAAATAATTATAATATTTATATAAATATATATTTGTATATAATATTTTTATAAAAATATATTGATATGTCTTTTTTTTAATGTATTTATTTATTGGCTGTGTTGGGTCTTCATTGCTGCACACAGGCTTTCTCTAGTTGTGACAAGCAGGGGCTACTCTTCATTGCTGTGTGCGGGCTCCTCATTGCAGTGGCTTCTCTTGTTGCAGAGCACAGGCTCTAGGCGCACAGGCTTCAGTAGTTGTGGCTCACAGGCTCAGTTGCTCCATGCCATGTGGGATCTTCCCAGACCAGGGATTGAACCCATGTCTGCTGCACTGGCAGGCAGATTCTTAACCACTGCACCACCAGTGAAGTCCCTGATATGTCTTTTAATTCTAATTGAAATGTTTTAAACAAACATTCAGTTTAATTTTAACAACGTGACCAGTCTCAGATTGATCTAGTCCCTAATAAATAAGATAAAACCAAAAAAGAATATCTAGGAGAAAAATTATGAATCAATAAGCTGCTTCAACTGTGGACAGAACATCACTTCCAAAACTAGAATTTAAGAGAAATCAATGCTTTGCAGCAGATTCAACTCATTTTAATCTCACTAGAGAAAGAAAAAAACTTCTTGTGCTTTAATAATAAATTGTGTTATTTGCTCAGTAAATGAATTACAAATGCATTAGTTATTTACTTTGATGCTGTCACTGGGTAGGAATTTATATAAATATCATCAAAGTAATAAAGGTCACTAAAAGGCATGAATTATGCTGACTTTATGAAGTAGTGTTTGGGGCTGACAAACTGTTAACTTAAAAACCCAGTTTTAAGTTTTATTCAGGGTCTTGCTGAGGACTATAGCCCAGGAGACAGCCTCTCAGTAGCTCTGGGTAAACTGCTCCAAAGAGGTAGGGGAGAAGTCAGCCAGAATTTTTTGCCTAGGAAATATGTGTAGTAATGCCTGCATCTTAGTAAAAGATTACTACTACAGTAGCCACAGAAACAGATATCTCAAGTTAATGATTTTAGGGCTTTTCTATGTATGGGAAGATGCAAGAATCTGGGGTAATTTAAATTCTTCTTGAGATATACATCTAACTAAGGGTCTGTTTATCCAGAGAACAGAGGGCCTCATCCTGTTTTTTCATCCTGAATTCATCTCAGGGTGTACTGTCCTGGGCAACTGCAGTGGGTTGTGACTTAACCCTTGTATAACTGGTTAGTGAATGATGCTCTTTGTTTTTTGTTTTTGTTGTTCACAATACAGAAGATAATTTCATGAAGACCTAATTGAAGAAGATGATACATTTATTTTAACAGAAACTTAGTAAACAGTATGATATTTTAAGTTGGTACAAGTTGAGATTTCCATTGTTTTATGTAGGTCTAAAGTGAATAGTTTATAACATGTTTAATTTCTGTGTCTATAGTTTGACCAGCTATTGCATATATTAATGACCTTTTAAGGAAGTATATATACATACCGCTTAGAAGATTTGCACAAATTTGAGGTGTCACCTGAAACTATCATGGTACAAGTTTGGCCTTGTACTTAAATTGACAACTGTTGCTTCTTAAAGGGATCAGTCAATATCTTTTTTAAATCATTTGGAAACTGGAAAGAAAGCAATTACTTTCTAAAGAACACGGTATGTGGCTTCACGGAGCCTATAGCTCAATGAGATTAGGAGAGGAGCACCCAACTTGAACCTGGCCTATTAAGAGAAGTTTCCTAGAGGACATTGAAATTAAAGGAGACCGGAAAGTGAGGAGTTTGCCTGGTGGAGGGGGTGAATAGTTACCCTAGTGTAAAGAGCAGGACACACAAGGGAGAAAGGCAGAAGCAGGGTGTGTGTGGGGGGGGGGGGGGCAGGTGGTCAGGGGAGAGACAGACAAAATTGCACTTACAGGGTCTGGGAAGAGAGAAATGAAGCTGGAGAAAAAGTAGAGTCCGATCATTAATATCCATGTATATCATGGTAAAGAGTTAGGACTTTAAATAAAAAAATGCCATTTGCAACAACATGGATGGACCTAGAGATTATCATACTAAGTGAAGTAAGTCAGAAAGAGACAGACAAATACCATATGATATCATTTATATGTGGAGTATAAAATATGACACAAATGAACCCATTTATAAAGCAGAAACAGTCTCACAGACACAGAGAACAGACTTGTGGTTGCCAAGGGGCAGGGGGAGAAGAGGAATGGACTGGGAGTTTGGGGTTGGTAGAATCAAACAATTACAGACAGAATGGATGGACAACAAGGTCCTACTGTATAGTACAAGGATCTGTATTCAGTGTCCTGGGATAAACCATAATGAAAAAAATATAAAAAATATAACTGAGTCACTATGCTGTACAGCAGAAATTAACACAACATTGTAAAGCAACTACACTTCAACTTAAAAAAAAAAAGTTAGGACTTTATTCTGATGCCAGGGGAATGATTCTTAAGTTTTAAGCAAGAAGTGATGTTATCAGATTTGCATTTTAGAAATCACATTAGCTGTCCACATCCCTCACTTTTAGCCCATCCGATCAAAAAATACTGATCAACAATGAAACTAAAAGCTGGTTCTTTGAGAAGATAAACAAAATTGATAAACCATTAGCCCCACTTATCAGGAGAAAAAGGGAGAAGACGCAAATCAACAGAATTAGAAATGAAAAAGGAGAAGTAACAACTGACACCACAGAAATACAAAAGATCATGAGAGACTACTACAAACAACTATATGCCAATAAATTGGATAACCTGGAAGAAATGGATACATTCTTAGGAAAATACAATCTTCCAACACTAAACCAGGAAGAAATAGAAAATAAGAACAGACCAATCACAAGTACGGAAATTGAGACTGTGATTAAAATCTCCCAACACACAAAAGCCCAGGGCCAGATGGATTCACAGGTGAATTCTATCAAACATTTAGGGAAGAGCTAGCACCTGTCCTCAAACTCTTCCAAAATATAACAGAAGGAGGAAGACTCCCAAACTCATTCTGTGAGGCCACCGTAACCCTGATACCAAAACCAGGCCAAGATGTCACAAAAAAAAGAGCATTACAGGCCAATATCACTGATTAATATAGATGCAAAAATCCTCAACAAAATACTAGCTAACAGAATCCAACAGCACATTAAAAAAATCATACACTATGATCAAGTGGGGTTTATCCCTGGAATGCAAGGATTCTTCAATATACGCAAATCAATGTGATACATCATATCAACATATTGAAGGATAAAAACCATATGATAATCTCAATAGATGCGGGAAAAGCTTTTGACAAAATTCAACATCCATCTGTGATAAAAACTCTCCAGAAAATGGGCATAGAAGGAAATTACCTCAACATAATAAAAGCTATATATTAGAAACCAAAAGCCAACATCATTCTAAATGGTGAAAAACTGAAGGCATTCCCTCTAAGGACAGGAACAAGAAAAGGGTGTCCACTCTCACCATTGTTATTCAACATAGTTTTGGAAGTTTTAGCCACAGCAATCAGAGAAGAAAAAATAAAAGGAATCCAAACTGGAAAAGAAGTAAAATTGTCACTCTTTGCAGATGACATGATATTATACATAGAAAACCCTAAAGACTCTACCATAAAACTGCTAGCACTAATCGATGAATTTAGTAAAGTAGCAGGATACAAAATTAATGCACAGAAATCTCTTGCATTCCTATACGCTAACAATGAAAGAGCAGAAAGAGAAATTAAGGAAACTCTCCCATTTACCATTGCAACAAAAAGAATGAAATACCTAGGAATAAACCTGCTTAAGGAGGCAAAAGACCTATATGCAAAAAACTATAAGACACTGAGGAAAGAAATGAAAGATGATACAAACAGATGGAGAGACATACCATGTTCTTGCATTGGAAGAATCAACATTGTGAAAATGACTGTACTACCCAAAGCAATTTACACATTCAACGCAACCCCTATCAAATTACCAACAGCATTTTTCACAGAACTAGAGCAAGAAATCTTACGATTTGTATGAAAATGCAAAAGACCCCAAATAGCCAAAGCAGTCTTGAGAAGGAGAGAAGGAGTTGGTGAATTAGGCTTCCTGACTTCAAACTATACTACAAGGCTACAGTGATCAAGACAATATGGTACTGGCACAAAAATAGAAAGGAAGATCAATGGAACAGAATAGAGAACTCAGAGGTAAACCCATGCACATATGGGCACCTTATCTTTGACAAAGGAGGCAAGAATATACAATGGAACAAAGACAGCCTCTTCAAGAAGTGGTGCTGGGAAAATTGGACAGCTACATGTAAAAGAATGACATTAGAATACTTCCTAACACCATACACAAAAATAAACTCAAAATGGATTAAAGGCTTAAATGTAAGGCCAGACACTCTAAAACTCTTAGAGGAAAACATAGGCAGAACACTCTATGACATCCATCAAAGCAAGATCCTTTTTGACCCACCTCCTAGAATCATGGAAATAAAATCAAGAAGAAACAAATGTGACCTCATGAAACTTAAAAGCTTTTGCACAGTGAAAGAAACCATAAACAAGACAAGAAGGCAACCCTCAGAATGGGAGAAAATACTTGCCAATGAAGCAGCAGACAAAGGATTAATCTCCAAAATATACAAGCGGCTCATGCAGCTTAATACCAAAAAAGCAGATAACCCAATCCACAAATGGGCGGAAGACCTAAATAGACATTTCTCCAAAGAAGACATCCAGATGGCCAACACACACATGAAAAGATGCTCAACATCACTAATCATCAGAGAAATGCAAGTCAAAGCTGCAATGAGTTATCACCTCTCACCAATCAGAATGGCCATCATCACAAAATCTAGAAACAACAAATGTTAGAGAGGGTGTGGAGCAAAGGGAACTCTCCTGCACTGTTGGTGGGAATGTAAGTTGGTACAGCCACTATGGAAAACAGTTTGGAGGTTCCTTAAAAAACTACAAATAGAACTACCATATGATCCAGTAATCCCACTTCTGGGCATATATCCAGAGAAAACCATAATTCAAAAAGAAACATGTGCCGGAATGTTTATTGCAGCACTATTTACAATAGCCAGGACATGGAAGCAACCTAAATGCCCATCAACAAACGAATGGATAAAGAAGATGTGGCATATATATACAATGGAATATTACTCAGCTATAAAAAGGAATGAAATGGAGCTATAAATAATGAGGTGGATAGACCTAGAGTCTGTCACACAGAGTGAATTAAGCCAGAAAGAGAAAAACAAATATTGTATGCTAACTCATATATACGGAATCTAAAAAAAAAAAAATGATACTGATGAACCCAGTGACAGGACAAGAATAAGGATGCAGATGCGGAGAATGGACTGGAGGACACAGGGTTGGGGGGCAGGGGGCGAAGGGGAAGCTGTGACAAAGTGAGAGAGTAGCATAGACATATATATACTACCAACTGTAAAATAGATAGCCAGTGGGAAGTTGCTGTATAACAAAGGGAGATCAACTCGATGATGGGTGATGCCTTGGAGGGCAGGGACAGGGAGGGTGGGGGGGAGTCACGGGAGATAGGGGATATGGGGATATGTGTTTAAATATAGCTGATTCACTTTGGTGTATCTCATAAGCTGGTACAAGAGTATAAAGCAATTATATTACAATAAAGAGCTTTAAAAAAAAAAACTGATCAATACTGTAATGTTTCATCTCAAAGGATATACCACCTCCAAGACTGAATGAATGAATGATGAAATATTTGGGAAATTTACTTAAGTCTGGCACATATAGGAAGTTTAAAAAAAACTTTCTTTATTCCTGTGGACACATCTTCACCTCTTTCTGCTACCTACATCATGGGTTTGTTGGGTTTTTTTTTAATTTAGTTTTTGTTATGGTGGTTTGGTTATGATTTGTTAAACATCTCATACATAAATGCTGCTGAACTATCTCATTGGTTGCCAGGACAGTTAGAGCATGGAATAATGGAATGTAGTTCTATACTGCTACACTCCTCTTTCCTGACCAGGAAACACAGCTCTAAGATTCTGAATAATCAAGCTTTCCATATGTTATTGGCTATTTTGGTTGTTTAAATAGCAGTAGGTATTGATGTACATGCTTTCCATAGACCAGTTCAGTGCTATGAAACAGTAACCCATGAAGTGGGCAGATCCAGATCATAAAGATAAATTTGTTAGTCTCAGGGGCTACATCCCATAAAAGTCTTAGTTTTTTTTTTCAAGGAAATATGGAAATACAGTCATTCCTCTGACAAATACTTGCTAATATCACATTTGCACCCATTACTAATGTTATTAATATCACATTTATACCATTGCTCTGTTTCTGTATCTTTCTAAATACAGTATATTCTAAGATTTTTTTAAAAATAAATTTATTTATTTTATTGGCTGTGTTGGGTCTTTTTTGCTGTGCACAGGCTTTCTTTTAGTTGCAGTGAGTGGGGCTACTCTTTGTTGTGGTGCACGGGCTCCTCATTGCCGTGGCTTCTCTTGTTGTGGAGCACAGGCTCTAGGCACGTGGGCTTCAGTAGTTGCAGCACATGGGCTCAATAGCTGTGGCTCATGGGCTCTAACGCGCAGGCTCAATAGTTCTGGCGCACGGGCTTAGTTGCTCCGTGGCATGTGAGATCTTCCTGGAGAGGGATCGAACCCATGTCCCCTGCATTGACAGGTGGATTCTTAACCACTGCACCACCTAGGAAGCCCTAAGATTTTTGTTTTAATTCAATGTTATAGTGAAATCTCTTTGGAGACATTTTAAATGCATTTAAGGACTTCCCTGGTGGTGCAGTGGTTAAGAATCCACCTGCCAATGCAGGGGACATGGGTACAATCCCCAGTCTGGGAAGATCCCACATGCCGCAGAGCAACAAAGGCCACAACTACTGAAGCCTGTGCACCTAGCGCCCATGCTCCACCACAAGAGAAGCCGTCCCAGTGAGAAGCCTGCACGCCACAACGAAGAGTAAACCCCGCTTGCCACAACTAGAGAAAGCCCATGCATAGCAACAAAGACCCAATGCAGGCTTCCCTGGTGGTGCAGTGGTTAAGAATCTGCCTGCTAATGCAGGGGACACAGGTTCAATCCCTGGTCCGGGAAGATTCCACATGCTGTGGAACAACTAAGCCCGTGCTCCACAACTACTGAGCATGGGCTCTAGAGCCCGAGAGCCACAAGTACTGAGCCCACGTGCCTCAACGATTGAAGCCCACGTGCCTAGAGCCTGTGCTCCTCGACAATAGAAGCCACCGCAACAAGAAGCTGGGCACCACCATGAAGAGTAGCCCCTGCTCTCCGGAACTACAGAAAGCCCGCACGCAGCAACGAAATGCAGCCAATAAATAAAAAATAAATAATAAATAAATAAATAAAATTAAAACAAAAAAAAGACCCAACGCAACCACCTCCCCCCAAAAAAATCCACCATGCAGATATCTACAATGCACGAACTCAGTGATCATGAGGTATTTAAAATAGTCAAACTCTTAGAAACAGAAAGTAGGATGGTAGTTGCCTAGGGTTGGGGTGGGGGGGGGAAGGGGAGCAATTGTTCAATGGGTATAGAGCTTTGGTTTTGCAAGAGGAGAAAGCTCTAGAGTCTGTTGTGCAATAATGTGCAGAGTTAACACTACTGTACACTTAAGATGGTAAATTTCATGCTATGTATTTTTACCATTATTACAAAAATAAAAACTCTCAATGACTAAGTTTATGACACGTGCACAATGATACATTTTATCAGGAGCTATTTGGTTTTCAGCAATTACATGATGCTGTTGATTATAAGATGCAACCCAATTTCAGAGATGTTAAAAAGTAAAAAAAAGAAAAAAATGTGTCTTGAGATGGATGAAATGTGGTATACATATATTTGTGTATAAATACCTTTTTTTTTTGCACTTTTATAAATTAAAATAACATTCTGGTAGACTTTTTCTAAACCTTCCTATATGTGCCTGATTTAAATAAATTTCCTTTATCATATTTTATTTATTTTATTTATTTTTATTTACTTATTGATGGAAGAGGTATATTCTTTGAGCTGAAATGTTCCAGGATTGATTAAGAGTGAATTAGTGGTGGAGTATATAAAGAAGTCAGAAAATGTATTACAGAGTTACAAAAGCCCCATATCTCATTTAATAAAGTGTTTTTTCCTATTTGGTTTTATACACCTTAAATATATCACTTCAAAAATTAATTACAAATTAAAAGAATGTGGCAAGCACTCTTGGCCGTCTACTCAACTACCATCCCCACTTTTCCTTGTTAACAAAATCCTGTTTCATTCAAATGTTGGCATCAGTGTGGTCAGAAAAGTTGTGCTTCTTCATAGAAAAACTGGATGAGGTCAGGGAATCATGGTAACTGTTTTCTTTGCCAGCTGTTATTTTGGGGGAGCGTGTGATCTGGTTCTGGATTTTGAGGGGAGATATGATGCGGGTTTCTGGGAAGGATTTTCTTCCTCAATAAGAGAGCTTATTAAAAGCAACCCACTCCATACCCCCCCCCCCCAACTCCTGCTTTTAGATGTGGTTTTGTAAAGATACAGTTGTAAGTCCTGAACTGCTGTAGCCATCTCCTGACTGAGAGGGATGATGATACTGATATATTGAGGGTGGCTGAACAGAATAATGGAAAGAGTCCTGGGCATTGCTAAGTTAATACACTACTGAATCAACGCTGAAACTTCCTGCCTCTTGAATCCCAGATAAATAACAAAATAAATTGTCCTAATTGTTAAGTCACTGTTAGTCAGGTTTTTTGTTACCTGTAGCCAAAAACATACATACAAACTCTTCAAGTTGAGAACTGTCAAAGATGGGAATGTGTGTTCGCAGGTCCAATCACATAAATTAGTTCACCTGTCTGGCATACATTGTCATGGGCATGCATCCTCTACGGTTGTTGTGCTTCTGTGCACTTTACTGTACAGTAGTAAAGTATCAGTAAAGATACAGTAGTATAGTATCTTTATTTCAAGCCCAGAATGTCCAGAAGCAAACATTAAAGCAGCAGTGATGTAGCTGGTGCTGCTAAGAAGCACCAAGAGATGACGATGGAAACAAAAGTGAAAATAATTGAGAGAGTGGAGCGAGGCAAAAAGATGGTAGACGTCGCTTGTTCTTATAACATGAATTGTTCAACCATCAGCACGATTCTAAAGAACAAGGACAAGATCATGGAACACGTGAAGTCTGCTGTGCCAGTGATGTTGACAATAATATCAAGGAGGCGTGGAAAAGTGATGAGGGAGACTTCTCCAAAGGAGATGGGGAGACCTCGTGTGTGGACGCAGGATCGGTATCAGTGTCGAGTCCTGCTCAGCTTAATGCTGATTAGAGAGAAAGCCTTTATGAAGACTGGAGAAGAAACACAAGAAAGAATCAGAGGGCGCATCTGTTAACGCCAGCCATGGCTGGTTTCATCGGTTCAAGGCTAGAGCCAACCTTCACAGCATAAAAGTAAGTGGCAAGGCAGTGAGTGCAGATACAGTAGCTGCCTGGGAATTTCCTGAAACGCTTCGAGAAATTACTGATGAAGGAATGTACTGAACTAATTAAGACCCAATGAAATTGGAGGCCCAGAGAAAGGACAGAGAGACAAGAGGAAGAAGAAGTAACTGAAGAACCAAAGAGATTCAAGATGCAGGGAATGGCAAGGGGGTTTTCTTTATCTGAGGAGGCACTCTTAGTTGAGGCACAGGACCCAAATGTAGAACAGTACACAAAAGTTGCACAGCTGTTCAGGATGCAATCCAGTGCTGCCATGTCATCTATGACGAGAAAAAAAGAGCTGCTATCCAAACATCACTGGATCCTTTTCCAAGAGGGCAGATAGAATTGAATCCAGCAAGGAACCAGAACCTGTGCCATCAACATCAGGTGTGAGTGAAGTTGCATCTTGCCCTTCGTCTCCTATTGCTGATGATCCTTCAGCTCTACCATCTCCCACCTCCTCTCCCTCCTCCAGTCAGTAACTCTTCTTGCCCATTCACTTGATGCCAGCCGCTGTATGCCAGCTGTTGGACTGTACTACTCTACTCTTCAAGGTACTATACTGTAAGATTAAATATGTTTTCTTTATTTTTTTGTGTTTTTTTATGTATCATTTGTGTAAAAAGCATTATAAACCCACTACAGTACAGTACTATATAGCCAATTGTGTTAGTTGGGTACCTAGGCTAACTTTGTTGGACTTACGAACAAATTGGACTTACAAATGCACTTTCAGGATGGAACTCGTTTGTATATAGGGGAATTTCTGTACTGATACAGGAAAAATAGTTTATCCAAATTTTAAGAAAAGCACTTGAGGGACTTCCCTGGTGGTCCAGCGGTTGAGACTCTGCATTTTCGAGTGCGAGGGGTGTGGGTTCCATCCCTGGTCTGGGATCCCACATGCCGCGTGGTAAGGCCAAAAAAAAAGAAAAGCACTTGAAATTATAACATTGCAAAGCCTTACATTTAATGTTTTTATTATTATTGCTTGGAAAGGTTTTATTTCAGGATTTATACATATCCCTTTGTTGTTATTGAATGAGATCATCTAGATAAGAGGTCAACAGACTGTAACCTGTGGGCCACACCCAGCCCACAACTTGGTATTTTTGTATGATCCATGAACTAACGACAGTCTTTTTTGTTTTTGTCTCTGTTTTTTGCCCCACTGTGCAGCATGTGGGATCTTAGTTCCCCACCAGGGATCGAACCCACACCCCCTGCTATGGAAGCTCAGAGTCTTAACCACTGGACTGCCAGGGAAGTCCCCTAACAATGGTTTTTAATTTTTTAAATGGTTGGGGAAAAATCAAAAGAAGAATATTTCATGATATATAGAAATTATGTAAAACACTAACTTTTACGTCCATAAATCGTTTCATTGAAGCCTAACCAACAGTTTATGGATGCTTTTACGCTACAACAGCAGAGTTGAGTAGTTTGGACAGAGATCAGATGAACAGGAAATCTGAAAATATTTACTATCCGGTCCTTTACAGAGAACGTTTGTTGACTTTTGATGTAGTTGGGAATAAGGAACTTATGTAAAAGTTTCATTTGATTTTGAAAAATGATCACACTGTTATCAAAAAATACAATTTAAGCTCTGCTATATTTTACCTTCGTACATGCCATGACAACGTCAACAGAAAGTGACACACACAGGCTATAAGACTGTAGTGCCAATCTATAATTATAAATTTACCTCTTTCTCCAATGACACCACTGCTTTATTACACGGCTCACATCTCTATAGGCATTTGCAGTAGCCAACATAGCTCTGAATCATTAGAATACAAAATAATCATATTCAAAACATCCTAAAACTTCCCATGAAAAAAGTGATAAAGTATAAACTTCAAATCAGTGATGTTATTTATGCAATACTTCCAATGGAGGATTTTTCAAAATAGACACAAATAGATATGTGATAAACATTTTAATGAGAATACTGGCAATCAGAAATATTTTTAAAGCAGGGCATAAACATTTTCACGTGCACAATTTTCAATTTTTTGTGAGAAAACAGACTCCTAATTTTTGAGTCTCCAAAGCATAGCTTTGTTCACAGAACGTATCACTTTCCGCCATAGGCTATAGTTATGCACCCCTTTGTTTGCTTTCCTTTCTGGATTGTAAGCTCCTTGATGGCGATTCATCTGGTCTGTATTTGTACCCTCTGTAGCATCGCGCACAGTGGCTGCCACAGAGTGAGATACTCAGTGAGATTTACTGAAGAAAAATATGTGAAAGGAAAAACATTCATGACCATTAACAGTATTCCTCCTATAGGCGTGGTCTGTGAGTAGTCAGAAATTTAGATGACAATTTCTGTATAAAGATTTTAATGGCGTCATTATTTAAAGTAGTGACAGTCTGGAAGTAACTTAAATGTCCAATAATAGGAGAGCATTTTCTTTTTAAAAAGTATAGTTTATCCATCCTATAGAATATTATGCCAGCTTTAAAAGTAATGTAGTTGAGGATTTCCCTGGCAGTCCAGTGGTTAAGACTCCGTGCTTCCACCACTGGAGGGGGCACAGGTTCAATCCATGGTGGGAGAACTAAAATCCCACATGACTCGCGGTGCGGCCAAAAAAAATTAAAAAAATAAAATAATAATAGTAATAATGTAGTTAAAACCTTTCAATAACCTAGGGGAAAATCGCCATAAAAATGTTAAGAGAAAATTGCAGGATTCAGAATGATGTATTCATTATGATTTCAAGGAAAGTCACCAAAATACTAACAGCAGTTTTCACTGAGAGATAAGATTATGGGTGAACTTACTGTCTTCTTTCTACTTTTCCACATCTTCCATATTTGCTACAAGAAGCGTGTATTGCGTTTATTACTAGGAAAAGAGAAATAAACATTGGGGAAGTAAGTGAATAGGGTTGGCAGAAACTCATCAATGATCAATCTGAAGGAAAATAATCTGATTTGTTTTAGGTAAAATGAATGTTTTTATCCTGAACTGAGCTGTGAGGGAGAGATGAAATTCCCATCCAAACACAGAGAAGCTCTGCCCGGGACACATGTAATGAGCAAGGCTGGGCTGTGAATTGGATCTTGAACTTAAAAAGCTGACACTGCTTCCACAGCCTCACTGGTGTGATATCACTTACCCAGCCAATTATCACCCTGTGTCTTTGCTGATTAGAGAATATTTAAGAACATGATCAGTTCTTGAATAATTTGTTCAATATCTTAGGGGCTCTTTTTCCACCTGAAAATAGATGCAATCATAGGCCCTCTGTGCTTGTTTTCAAACTTTATCAGATGTATTCTGGTACATATTCTGTTATGTTGCAGTCATATGTCTTAAATAATAGGACTGCTCTAGAGGCATCAGTGTTATTCAGTGTAGGATTGCAAATGACGGGAGAATGCCATTATTTCAGCACATGTTCTAGATTTTTATGTTTGGCAGTTGTTATAATTTTGCTCAATTGCAATCTTAAAGAAATCATTGAGATTCTATTGATGTATGAAGTATGCAGTCAATAAGTGTTCATCTGCTAACTGCCATAAGAGTTTTTAGTAGTAACTAAATTGTTTCTAAGGGAAAACTACAGTTTTAATGTTCATACAGAGTCATTATCAAAAGAACATAGGAGAAGAACCTACATCACTGGAGCTCTTTTAGTTTTAACTTCAAAAATAGAAGTTACTCCATTTCCCTGATCTGATCTCACCTTCAAAGTTCTAATGAAGTACATTGAACCAGAAAATATCTTTTAAATATAAGGTATATATCTTTTAAAATATATAGAAATTAGGGACTTCCCTGATGGTCTAGTGGTTAAGAATCCACCTAGGGGACGCGGGTTCGATCCCTGGTCAGGGAACTAAAATCCCACATGCCATGGGACAACTAAGCCTGCGTGTTGCAACTACTGAGCACTCGAGCCACAACTAGAGAGAAGCCCGAGTGCCACAATGAAGAGCCTCTTCACTGTAACAAAAGATTGCACATGCCGCAGTGAAGATCTCACGTGCCACAACTAAGACCCGACACAGCCAAAAAATAAAACAAAATAAAATAAATAAATAAAATATATAGAAATTATATAGTAATGTGCACAATATACTCAAATGTATACTTTGGAGTATTCAACATCCAATAAGAATGTGTTTCTAGGGAGTATTTCAGAAAAATCTTGTTTTTCCCATTAATCATTAGATGTGAAAATCAAATGATATTACAAACAATGGCAGGCTGCCATCGTCCAGTCCAAAGGACAGCCATTTTCCAGATAAAGCACACTTTTAAAAGACATTTGACTGGTTTGATGTATGTAATTAAAATCACAGTCGTAATTGTACCCCAATTCAAGTCAGCTTTATTTTTGCATCCACTGGAAAGAAGTGACATTAAAGAATGCTTCACGGGAAATAATAAACACTTTTAATAGGTAATATTTTCATCAGTTGGCTTTTATTTTCACCTTTGATATTTGTTAAGTATGCATATTTATCTAGGCGTGTAATTTGATGAGATCCTTTCCATATTACATAACATATTTAGTTATGTGACCTTTATTTTCTAATAAAGTAATCCAGAATTAGGGCAACTATTCATGACAGAAGGCTGAGTTTTAAATATATATTACTTTCTGTCAAATCTACTGAAATAGCCAGCTTGAATTCTGGATCTATACAAATCTAAGAAAAATGGTAACACTCAGCAACAAGCTGATGCAAAGCTTAACAGCATGATACTGTCTCTTTTACCTTTGTATTAGGAAGAAAGTCTAGGAGAATGTATATTAAGATGCCCTTGATTTTACAGAAAATTTGAATAAAAGGGTCATTCCAGGAGGAAAGACTTGAAATTAAGGACTATAAGAAAGAAGTACTAAATCTCTGACTATATATTGAAAAACAACTTTTTGAGTTATTTTAAGGATTATTTATAGGGTCAGTTACAAGTTCATTAAAATTGACAATTATCAATAAAACCAATGAATAAAATTATTTGACAAAGCATAAACAGACATGTCCTAAAGCTTCAAGAAGGCATAATGTCTATTTGTAAAGTAAATATTGGAATTTTAAAGCAACATTGTCATGAAATAAAATATATGCATATTGTTGTAATGGTTACTCCAAATTATTAGAACATTTTAAAAGACTAGTTTTTGAAAATGCTATTGCTTAATGTGCATTGCTGTTTGATATTTTAGACAAATAGTAACTTCTAAAAATTTGAACAACCTATGTAATTTAATAATTTTTAAAACTGAAGCAATCATGATGTAAACAGAATGATTTTTATCTTCTTTATTCTTCTGTTTAATAAGGCCTGGACTTCCCTGGTGGCACAGTGGTTAAGAATCCGCCTGCCAAGGCAGGAGGCACAGGTTTGAGCCCTGGTGCGGGAAGATACCACATGCCTCGAAGCATCTAAGCCCGTGCGCCACAACTACTGAGCCTGCACTCTAGAGCCCGAGAGCCACAGCTACTGAAGCCCATGCGCCTAGAGCCTGTGCTCTGCAACAAGAGAAGCCAACACAATGAGAGGCCCTAGAGGAGCCCCTGCTCTCCGCAACTAGAGAAAGCCTGTGTGCAGCAATTAAGACCCAATGCAGCCAATAAATAAATAAATAAGTAAATAATTTTTTTTTAAAAAGGCATGAACCCTCTTTGTTTTGTTCTCTGATGTATTCTACACTTCTGGAGCAGTGTCTGGCACAAGACAGGTTCTCAATAAATATTTGCCGAATTAATGCATGTATAAGTGAATGAATGAATTTCATTCATATGGGACTCCAGTAGCCTAGGCATTGTGCTATTGGAAATAATAATATCTACCAAAGGCTAAACATTGTTTGGAAGATGTCATGTATGTTATTTACTCAATCTTGGCAATAACCTTTCCAGGGAGACATTTTTATCCTCTTTCTAAAAATGAGACAATTGAGCCTTGGAGATGTTAAGTACATTTCCAAAGTCTCAGAGCTGGTAAGTAAGTGCCAGAGTTAAAATTTGCACAAAATTCCATGCTTTAAAAAATACCGCTACTAACACAGCCTGCTTTAGAACAATTATTTCTCTAGAATTCATGCTATTTTTAATTTTTGACCTCACTGTGAAAAGTTTGAGAGCACCTATTTTCTTTATTTTTTTCCATTTTGGATAGATACTATATTTCCATGGTTGAAATAGGAAAACAATATAGAAAGGTATTCACCTACTGAGGAAGCTGGCTCCCTGCTGGTTCCCTTCCACCAGCCCTTTGCTCTTTTAGAGATAATCATTACTATAGGTTTCCACTGTTACTTTATCAAAAATAGGAAAAGAAATATATATGTTGTTATTTTCTCCCTTTCTTACATATAAGGTAGCTTATTTTTGGTGTCCATAGGTTTCATGAGGTAAATAATTTTTCCCCTTTGACTTATTTAGAAGAAAAGCTAATGTGAATCACATTAATCTTGGGCTAATAGATCTTTTAAAAGAGGTGACTCTTCCTGTGACATTTGACTGACATTATTAATAATTTATAACTTCAAAGGAAGTCAGATTATGAAGGTATCAGTAGGGTTCTTAAATTAGTTTTACCTAATTAAAATGTCTACTGGTGACATTTGAAGATTTCTTTTTATGAGTTTTATAATCTCTGTACAACTTGGTACATATGTGAGGGTTCAGAAATTTTGAGTTGAAAGTTATGACTGTGTTGGGATCTGGGAATACTGCAAGATTTAACTTTAAAACTCTTTGAAGTAATAGCATTAAATTTTTCCCCCAGAACAAAAACACATTATTTTTTCTTGCAAGCACAGAAACTGGAAAAGTCCACTCTGTTAAAAATGAAGCCCAGGTTCTGGATAGCTACATTGTATTGAGATTCTGAATCATTATTTCAGCACGTTGTGGGCAAAGGCTTGCTTCATGGGCATGGGGACCACTGCAATCACACAGGGCCCTGTACCTACAACTCCCTGTTAGTTTAGTGTCTGTTGTCACTGTCTTGAAATTCTTAATAATTTTTGAACAAGGAGATCCGCAATTTTAGTTTTGCACTGGGTCTCACAAATTATGCAGACAGTTATAACATTCTTTACTACTTAACAGGATGTCACTATAGTTATGACTTGTTTATATTGCTTTTTACATTTAAATTATAAATTATGTTTACTTTTGACACTGGCAGTATTTACAGTGAGATTTATCTTCCTTGACAGTTACGGTGTGAATGAATTATCCTGACTTTCTTCTTAAGGTATTTAAGTGATAGTTTAAGAAGGGACTCAGTCAGATTATTTCATTGTACACATTGTCGCCTTTAAACACAACATTAGAGATGTAGTTTTTAGATTGACCAGGAGAGAATGATAGGGAGAGCCGTTCGCTTAATTTAAAGACCATTTCCCCTGGTTAGTTGGCATTTAGGGTCTGCTCATATTATAGTAGGTGACATTAGGTTCTATAAACTCAATTCCACATGTGTTACAAGAAAAGCTAGATGGCAAGGAGCCAAGGAATTGCACTGCGTTCCTACAGTGTGCTAGTCAATGTGTGTACAACCGAAAACCCCTTCCATGATGTACCATCAATTCTGGCCTCTTTCTTATCCTCAGTGGGGTTGCAGGAACCCTCCACCTTGCCCTCAGCATAGTGCTGTCCAAAGTTGCCTACAAAATGTAGGATAAGAGGCCTTGATACTCCTGGAGGCTGATCCAGTTGTTTTAGCTTTTGAGTGTAGCAGACCATCAGCTTTATTGTATATGAGAAGATCAAGGATCAAATACGCTTACAATCTCAAAGAAAAACAATGGCTTTCAGAAGACACAAAAGAGATTTTTAGGGACGTTTACACTATTATTTCTAGTGTTGTATTTATTCAGCAGGTAAGCAGGCAACTTTAGCTGGGACTGTTGCAGTGCCCATGGTGAGTTAATTTGATTCATTAAAACAAGGACTGCATTAGAGGCTTCAACTCATTGGAACCTCAGATAAATCCATATTCTGGTTCTCCCCTGCCTCCAGAAATAAAACCAAGTCAAAGCAGATGACTCCCAAAGCAGCTGATTTGCTACAACACATATCTGAAGAAGGAGCTAGTAAATTAACCTTCCTCAAAGTTTTGAGACTCTGCTTTTCTTCATATGAAAGAGAACAAAGCATTGTCTCCCAAAATAAAGCATACACACTTCATTCTTCTTTCATTAAAATAATGTTTCCTTTTTTTAAGAACAGGCATTTCCTTCACGTTGGTACATTTCTAATCTAATTCAGCTAAGCTCATCCTCCTGCCAAAATAACCTTTTAGAAAAGATTCCAAGTAGGAGTGATGATAAATGGAGAAAATGGGCAAAGTTGATACACATTTCTTAATAGGAATGTGTAGAAATGTCAAAGCGAAGCATTCAGTTTTTAGTTTGAATAAGTGCCCACTTTGAGTAAATATATCATATTTACAATTATAGAAATTCATAATTTTTTCTTTTGTAAGTACAAATCAACATAAAATACAGAAAAACTGCTCAAACTGATAAAAAGGTAGCATAGATGAAATGAATGAAAGATAACCAGTTTATTTACTGGAAAGAGTTATGCATTACACCATATTCAGTTGGTAACATAAACCAAGATAAAAGAATTGATGTATTGGCCTCGGTTATTTTCTTAGCACAGTAGTGCCTTTTCCAACCATTGAATGCATGATCAAATACAAATACAAGCACATACTGTGTGGATTCTCTCATGAGACATTCACTTAGGATTGTCAACAACAAAAGAGTTTAAAAGAACAAGCAAAAATAAAATCATAAAATAATTTTTTGGATTTAAAATAAATGCACTTGTCTTTGATAACAAATTTCCCTTGAAATTTGGATTTTAAGGAATAATTAGCAACAAAGAGTTTCTTAGGTTAGTCTTTTAGTCAGGTTTTCATATGGTACTCTCATTAGGTGGACACACTTCACATCATTTAACACCGAAAGGCATAATAACAAAATTGCAATTAAATGTAGGAATAGTAAGATCATTACAACAATAACTATACAGTGTACAAATCAGGGTGGGCCACACGTTACACAAGTGTTAATACGGGAAAGAAATACAGTGTCAGAATTATGTACGGTTCATCACGTATGCATAATCATGCAAATAAAAACACTGAGTAGATTACAAAAATGTCATAAAATATTTTCAAAGAATTGTTTAATTGACTCTAACAGTCAAACCATTGAGCTAAAAACTTTGTGGCAATAATGTTAAAATCATTTACGTCCCCTAAGATTTGGTGCACAATCATATCTTTGAACTCAAACAACAAGATGATTCATTCCATTTCTCCATTATCATCAAATAAAGGTTTGTCAACAAAATGATGACATTTCTCTATAGGTCTCTGATCTTTGTTTTAAAATGACTTTTTATAAAGAAAAACCATCACCCTAGAAAACATCCGATTTACTTCTCAGTGTTTTCATTAGAGAACCATAACAGAATAATTTTGAAAGAAAAAAAAATTAAAATTAAAATGTGTTCTCAACCTATCTGCTGTAGCAATTAAACTCCAATCACAGAAATAATCTGGCTCAGCAGTTTATCCAGGCTTCAGTTTAAATAGGGCAAATGTTAAATAACTCGAGGAAAGGGATAAAAATACACTGGGGGTTAGAGCCATGCATTTCAATATGGAAAGGAGACCAAATATAGGTAACAATCTCCTTACATTCCTAATGGAAAGATCACAAGAGAAATAAGACTTTCTATAGTGTTCATATCATGAATATGGGAAAGCTTACATGATGTGAAATATCTCATGCAAACATTTTACACAGCGTACAGCGTACTTTTATGCACTCACACCCTTACACTAAAGGCAGTTAATTGCTACTCTTCTTCGTAAGTGGAATATTATTTCTGGAAAATCCTTGATTGGGGAACATATCTTTTTTTTTTTTTTTTTTGGGAACATATCTTAATACTAAATATCTTTTTAAGTTATTCTTCGAGTAAGAAGGACAAAAGAGATGTCTAGATGAAATCTTTCAGATGTAAACATAATAATCAGGATACAAACCCAATACATCAAGGACTGTGGCAGTTAACTTGGCATTTAAATAAAGATGAATTAAATTACAGATACAACTCATCTGGGCGCATTATTACAGACAATGGACAAGGTCACTCGGGAGCTAGATTGGTCTTGTACGTCCACAGAAATTGATTTTAAAATAAAAATTGTCAGTATCAGCATTGATCATGCTATCCATCACATCTCCAATTTGACAGCTTTTGGAAGAATTATATTCTCTACTAAAAACATATTCTTGTAAATTTTTTGCAATCTTAAATATAAGGACTGTTTAAAATCACTCTGGTTTATAAACAAACAAAAAACATAGAGGGTAAATTTTTTTAAATTGTGAACTTTATCCTAAGAGCTCCTTCTGAATCTAGTGCTACTTTGTATCTACAATATAATTAACACATTCATGGCATCCAGGGGTTGAACCAGCACAGTTGCTTAGTGGAAATCCATCAGCTTCCCATGATGTGTCTTTCTGAGATACAGATTATGTTTTTTGGCTGATTGATTACAACACTTATACGTTAAATTTGCCATTCTCAATCCAGTAGAAAGTATATTTCATTTCTTCCTTTTCATATGCTGTAATTTCCAATTGAGAATTGTAAGGATTTAAAACAGAATATCAGGAAATGTCCACATTCATAGTTGATTAATTTGACTGGTATTTCATGCTTGTTTGAAACAGAAAGACTATCTGTACAGGAAAAGTTTTCAAAGCATGGACAAAGCAAATACTGTAGACTGAAGATCCTTTTAAGAAAAGATAAAATTTGAGAGGCATTTGCCCCGCCCCGAGGGATTGCATACCTCTTTCTGAAATATTCCTGAGGACCTTTTTTTTTAAGAGTCTGACAATTGAGGCTTTTTGTAGTAAAATTACTCCATTCTGGACAACTTTAAAGATATTATGAAATATATCTGGAAGGAAAAATAGTACCTACAACCCTGTTTTGTTTTTTACCAAATATCTTGGAAAAATTAAGATTGCTATCCTATTTTCAAGGGATAAAATGTTTTATGACTAACCATTATAACTTTAATGTATTTTTAAATTTTAAATAAAAGAACCATAGAATTATGGAATCCCAGAATTATAATACATTATCACACGATATCTTGCCACATAACTTAATCCTTACTAGACAACCAATAATATTTAATTCTTAAAAAACAAATCTCCCTTATGATTATCAGTTTCAATGATTAATTTCCCACTGTTAAACATCTCTTTCCTAGAGTTAATATAAATCCTTCAGACTGAAGACTTTTTCTTATTCTAGTCTTAGTAACGGTAGCCGTAGCTGGTACCTATAATTTGCTAACTTTTCTTTTCTTGAAGATCCCTATTGTACCTCTTCTTCCTTAGGCTAAAGTATTACCTTTATAAATAGGTCTTTTCTTAATTATTTAATAACTTTATTTTCTCCAAATTCCTCTTAACAAAACAGAATTGGATATGAAAAAGGGTTGGATATGAATCACGAGTTGATTGGAAAGATTAATCCTAAGGTCCTGTATGCCCCTGTGCCCCCAGACCCAAGACAATTTATCACTCCTTTTTATTTTAAGTATTTTATTTTTTTAACTAGAAAAATCCTCAGTAGTAAAGCATTTCTGTATACAATTCTTTTCAGTATGGTAATTGTGCTTACTTTTTAAAGTCTTTCTTGCTAGTTATCTTTAATCTTTGCCCACTGTTTTTTGCAATAACTAGCCAGTATTTTCATTGTACTTCTATAGTTGGTTTTTCTTCCCCAAGTATGTCTTCAACTAGTCTTACTGAGGTTCATTCTTTTTTATTTTCACTAGTTCTTCAGTTTTCCCGTTTCCTTTTAAATCCTAATGTTTCTCTACAGGTACTGATTTTTATCAATGCTACACATATTTGTCCATTTTAAATGCCTATAAATAAATATAGCTATGGCTCAGTTTAAACTATTCTAAGTGATGCCACAATATAAATACATGGAATTCTCTCTTACTGCTTAGAGACTATTATCTCATTTTGTGCTGAAAATTAGAAATTTATTTCCAAGTTTTGATATCTTTTTGGCAAAGTTTGCTAAAATTAACATTTTTATAGAATTACTATTTCAAAACAAGCATTTCCCACTCTATTAATATAATGAACTGAAATAAAACTAGTATATAATAGACTTAATGATAAACTTTTTATTGGAAGAAATAAATGTTTTGTCTATGACCCGGTTTTTCAGCCGGTCACAAATACAGAGTAAGAGAGCACGAATGCCCTATAGTTACACACAGACAACACTTACTGCTGAATTCCCTGTACCACCAACAAATCTGATGAGGCAATATAGGAAAATGTTCTGAGGTACTTTTTAAAAAGGCATCTTTTCCCTCAGGCACAGTTTTTATTAAAAGTCAACTTAGCAGCTATGCCACTTCTCATGTCCAAACACATGATGCTTGAAAAAGAAAAAAAGAGAAAGCACGGGGTGGAGGGAGCTTCCTTTAATTGAACTCTAATAAAATCCACACTGTCTCACTAAGACTGGTACCGGGCAGATACAACACCAATAAAATAGGAACAGCAAGGCAGTGCAGGTGGAAAGAGCAGAAGGTTAGGTTGCCATGATCAGGCCTTTATGAAAATTTGTTTTGTTTCTTTTTCCGTATTTTAACCTGAATCCCTGTTCTGGTGAAGATTTCCACCTCCTGCAGGTTGCATAATAAATGACACTGTTGAAAACAGCACTCACCTAAGGAACTCAAAACCTCTTGGTTGCTTTGGTAACAGTGACCACTACTCAACAGGTGTGTGACTGATGAGGGCTCCTGCTCTGTGCTTTATGACTTTACCGATTGGCTGCCACCTCTGATGGGCCTCCCTACGAGTGCTTAGTGGTACCACTTCCCTCAGTAAGCCCAGGAGCTCCTACTGGCGCCATCGTTAGAGCCCTGCGTTGTTAACTACCTTTTGTGTTAACAGTGAGGGCTGTTTCTGTTTTAAAGAGAAGTTACAGATATCATTACACGAAAAGGTCACACAGCTATGGTTTTAAAGAAGTTAAGGCCACCTGACCAGACAAGGAATGAGGCCTAGGAGCAGGTGTGTGGGCAGCACTTGATATAAGGAGCCCAAGAGTGTTAGACCTTTCAGCTCAATTAGCTGTTTTCCTTGTTTGTCAGATTATGTGCAAAATAAATTTTGCTGTGAAAATCCACTGCTTTAAATTAAGCCATAAAAGTTACCCAGCAGAACCTGTAAATGAACTAGGAACATGTAGTATCTCAATATAATATAATGATTGTAGGCACCTGAGTGTTTGTCAAAAGTAGACAGTGAGCTAAGGTTTGTCACCTGTTGTTTTTTTTTGGCAAGGAAGAGTCATTATGAAAAAAACCTAACGACAACAAAACATACAATTTTAATCTAAACTGGAACACTTTCTGGGTAAATTAATTAACCAAAGGCTAACTTACATCTATAGATGTATATATTTTCCCATGTATACTTGATATCTTGTAGCAGGAAAGACTCAGAGCAGGACCCTGAATTCGGGAGAAGTAAAAAAAATTCTAGTCATTAAATAAACACACCATTTTTTCCCTTCATGTTATGCAGCCTTCTTTAACGTTATCAGACACACGTATACACACACAAAGGAGCAGCACCAGTGCATCTACTTGTCTGCAATTTAAAAAATTAAAGACGCCATCAAAAGTTGAATAAGTCAATGAATCATAGCATAGTCTCTTTTTTAGATTTACTTAATAATGTCCAGTGAAGAATTCTGGTTAAAAACAAAGCAAAACCCAGCAGTCAATGAGCTACTGATTAGAAAGTAAGTGCATAAACAATATCAGTGTAGCAGCAAAATACAGTTATTGTTGACATTCCGATGCACCTCAATCATCATTTTGTGCAGGAAAAATGACCACAGTCTGGCCAATTCCAGATTTCAAACTAAAGTAAAACTCATACTTAATTGAGCAAATTATGTGTATTTTAAAAATAAATGAAGTTCTCCTCTCACAGAAATGATTTTTATAGACATAAATCATGTGGCAAGGAAAGTACAAAATAAATATCAAGGACCAAAAAATTAGAATCAACTTCTACAGCTGAATTTGAAGTCTAAGGAAAGACGATTTTACAATATATGTATTTTACATTGTCTTATGTCTCTCTTATGCTATCGAGGTAAATCCAGCCATCTGAGATACATATTTCCTGTTTTGTTTTATTTTGATTTAACTGAACTGTAGCCATTTGATTGCAGAAGTTTATCTGTGACTTAGAGAAACCCTGAAGTGTTTTGTCACACCGGAGTCTGTGCTTTGTGTTATTCTTCCCAACTTCCTCTCATCTTCCAAAACGACAGCCATTAATCCAACCAAACATCTAACCGCCGAGAAGAAAACACGCTCTGGATCTTGGGCAGTATCCTGCGTGTGGCTACAAAACGCCCACCCCACAGGAGGTGAAGACTAAGGGTAAGGAGGCTTGGAGAGACAGTGGAGAGGGGCGCACTGCGAGCTGGAATGTGGCTGCTCCTCAGGCAGAGCTACGTCAGGACTGCAAACGAGAAACAAGGATGTCAGCAAGAAACACACAAGGGGCACAGTGGCAAGATTCTACAGACACATGCGTCTCATGAGAAGTTTGCACAGAAAATGGCTTAAATCTAAAGCATGCCAAGACAAGTGCAGATTTTCAAAAAAATGCCCCCCAAAAGAAAAATGAAACGCCTTAGGGAAACACTACGTGAACTCCTCTCCAGCAGTCACTCTTCAATCTTTGCACACAGTCTCATTCCCCTAGGTCTCTGGGTTAGTTGCAAGATTTCTTTAGATCAGTTCTTTTCAACCTTTAATGATTGCATAGCGATCACCTGGGAGTTATTCTGATTTAATAGGTCTGGGGTGGGATCTAAGAATCTGGATTTCTAACAAGCTCCTGGGGACACGGACATGCTGGACCAAGGATTTTACACTTCTCTGGTAAAGCCAGATTCAATAGAACTAACTTGCCTGTGGAAGTCTAATTTGCTCTAAGGGTTCCCCCTATCTGCTTTAGTTTGGTACTGTAAATATGACACAATAAGGATCCGAGGCAGACTTCCAAAACGACTACTTCTGAGCGCCTCCAGTGTAACAGAACACAGAAATGCTCAGACTCATCAGCGTCTTGATGAATAATGTTGGAGAATAAGGACATGAAATCATTGAATTTCCTAAGGGAATACTACAAAACATATTTGGGTTCAGATCTTTTAAAATGTGACTAATGGGGAAAATCACACTATGAGGATTTTTTTTTAATTGAAAAAGATTGGCATTTGTCTAAAATTCTGCCTTTTTCCTTTATACACTGAAACTCAGCACCATAGAAAAATTTCTGCCAGGAGTGTTATTTGAGAAAGCTATTCAAGATTTATTATTGTTATTAATTTAATCATAATTTAAAAAAAGCCAATGCTATCACTCAAGTCGTTAAAAATGAGCATTAAACAATTTTAATCTTTGGTATCTCATCTATATCTCTTGAATTTTAATACAAAATCATAATTATGTTCAATACTGCTCTGCTTGAGGTCACTCTTACTTTCCAAACTCTTTGAACTGCTGAAAATTTAGTTTAAATGGAGCTGTGCTCTTCTGCACTAGTTAGGACAACCAGTGATAAAAATGATTTTTCCTATCTATTTTTAAAATGTGGTAGGTAAACATGGGAGAGCTGGAGGTTCAACACAAGGACTAAGAAACTACTGCATGGCAGGATTCTTCCTGCACCCTCCGGAAAGAGTCAGATGGCCCAGGAAATAGAGCAGCAGAGAGACTTACTTACCCACAGACCTGAGTTTCTTTTTGTTAAATATGCATGATGTAGACATAGTTTCTTTTGAGGGGACTAAACATGTTATTCAGCATAAGTTATGGCAAGTAGCACAAGGTGGTCACACTGAACAAGAGCGATAAGTATTTGAAGACCCATGGAATTCAGTATTCTTCTTGATAAAGGAAGGCAAACATTTCTATTTCACCAGCTAAAGTGTGCAGTGAGGCTTCAACACGGGTTACAGCTCACTTGGTCCAACACAATACGTGGTTCACAATAACTAAAAATTGTTTTCATTATTTCAGATATCTTAAAATGATAGATTATGAATATTTCATATTATAGTATTACTATTTTTAATTTGCATAAAATACAATTGCACTGTGTATATTATGCCACAGAAGCGTACTTTTGGCTTACAGATTAAGGAATCACTTCTTGAATGTAAACACTGTATTTGATAAGTTCTAATCAAATAATTTAATCACAGTAATCATAATCATTTAATCATAGTAAGTTCTAATTATTTAGTCAAACTGGTTCTCAAAAAAAAAAAAGCAAGGTGAAAGAAAATTTAACTCAGAAAGATTCCTCATTAGCCTTTCCATTTCTTATCTTAAAACAGTAGCCTTCGCCGCTCTTTGCCCAAGCAAATTAGAGAGGTTATGAGAGACGGCAGGTTTCTGGCTTAAGGAATGGTTAGGTACTAAGAGCGGTTAGAAGTAGTAACGGATACTGAGAGCACTTTGTGGGCTCACTGAATCCTCCCAGTACCCATTCTCTTTCACTTTACAAGGAAGGAAACGAAATCTTAGCCAGCAAAAGCAACTGTCCAGGATTACACAGCTAGTATGTGTTAGAGAAGGGATTCAAAGCCAAGTACCGTGACTCCAGAGCGCATTTGCTCACTGAGCTTCCCCCATGTGCCTGGAACTGCCCCAGGCCCTGGGGGGTTGGTGGGGGTGCTCTGTGCTGAACGGACTGTAGGTTAAGAGCCCACGGTCCTTTGCATGACACACGTAGAACCCCACGGAGATGGGTTTAAACGTTCATAATTATATTCAGTTACTTACTCATTGAAATCACTCTACAGTTGGCTGCTGTTATAAAATGGCATTTGTATGTTCATGAAGAACTTTCCTGAAGTAAAAACCTTGTCACTGGAAGTGGTGGGAACAGCAGGCTGAGACATCAGTTGGAAGACACTGGGGCCTATTTAATCACATACCTTCTCCTGCTAACTTGATGTCGCACTTACAAAGCTGGCTGCACAACCACCTCAGAGACCAAGTCACACGGGGGCTTTAGCTCCTGTGGTGTTTCCAGAGAGCACCTGTGGCTCCCCAGCTCTCAGCTCTCACCCATGACCACACGCAGCCTGCTACTGACATCTACTCCTCAGACACACATGGCAGTGTGCCTGGGCCTGCCCTTACTCAAAAGAAGCCTTGCCCTGGGAGAAGAGTGAGTTATATTAAAATAAGGAGAGAACAGTAAGCAGGCTATAAAAGCTACAACCAGACTGTAAAAACTAGACACCATCAGAGGCCAAATAACTGGAGATGAAAGATTTCAAGAAAATGCTTAGGTCCTGATGGGGGGCTCTGATGCTGTGTGGAAGTTTGCCCATGGAACTGACCATGAAGGTAAATTCATGATGGACTCACAGAGCTTTCATTGGGAAAGAAATTGTTTAGCAAACTCTCCAGTTTAGCATCCAGGGAGTATGTAGACCTGCCTTTAAAATTCTTCAGTTACTCTTACATAAAAGGCACTATCACAGCAAATACTCTTTTTTGGATGCCAATTACAGGGTTTTCTCCACCTTTCAATTTCAGTTTCATTGAGGGTACTGCGTGGGCAGAAAACAGAAACACTTTCCTAAAGTTATCTTGGAACAGACATGTTTTATATCCTTCCTAACTGCTTGCCTGAGAAATACATTCTAAGGACAAAAGACAAACAATTCCAGGTTTTATATTTTGGAAGGTAATGAAACGCTACCCTAAACCAAGTATTTACTTACACAAGGCTGCTGAATGCAGCCTTTAGTCTACCTGCTAGTGGCCAGTAAAATAAACTCTAGCTCTCTTGTATTTTCAGTGGGCACATGTGGACTTCAGGAATCCGATGTATGTTTGTGTAGCCCATATCTGAAATAAGATGTGGCAAGTGTAATTATGTATAGGCGGTCATGATGTGGGAACGGAGAGCTTGGGGTCTACGGGACTAACATGCAGCTGGGTGGGAAAGGTAAGGGCGTCTGAATTTACCTGACTGTCGGGCAGTCTTGCCTCCCGGCTAGTTGTGAGCACTGTGGCGGTACGGAGGCAGCAGGCTGCTGACAATCTATAAGAAACTGATAAATTAGACATGTATACAAAGAGATGACAGAGCAACGTGTTAGTAACAGTAACTTAGGCAGTTGCCTGAGAGATTTAGTGAGGAATGTGCATTCACACAGAAACATCTGGATTAAGCTTTTTTTCCCCTGAATGATGCCAATAGAAAAAACAAGGCTTTTCTTTCTTAATTAAATACAGTATTTAAAAATTAGTGACACAAAATTAGTAGTGAGATTTCTCAAGTACCTTAGGACATACATGGCTATTCATAGTTGGTATTTGGCTACATCTAAAAATAAAGGATCTATTAACATAATGAAAGACCTTCAAGTTCTGAACTTGAACATAATGAGCACTTAGATTTGCTCTTCCGAAACGGTATATATTCAGATAGCTGACTTTATTGTCGGACACACAGGCATATTGTCAACCCCGTAGGTACACTGAGAAAAGCATGCAATACAAACTTTTCCATGATTGATAGAAGGATATTCAAGAAGGAAATCATCTTTACAGTTTTCTGAAAATAGATTTTATTTATCAAAAGCAAGAATTGTTAGAAATCTTAGAATGTTTATTTTATATATATTAAATTGTTAGTAACTTGGACTGACAGAGAAAGCTAACCTGGATGGGAAATCTACTTTTATTTTTGTCATTTTAAAGTCACACTAGGTTGACAAAGCACTAGCTAGTAAAAGTTCATGCTTTAGCTGATCATTTGTGTTACTCATTTACTCCAAGAAAGACCATGTGCTGGGTGTTCTAAAATAATCAAAGAACAGTCTGTTTAGTGGTATCAGGCTGACCTGCTAGAATCACCTGTGAAGCTGGTTAGAAATGCATACATCATATTTCTGCAAATATATTTTGCAAAAAGTTAAAATTAGAATTAAAAATTCAATTATTCTTAAATAACTGCAGCATTTCCTCAAGACTACATATTTGCTTAGCAAACCTCTTTCCCTATATGTTATATAGGTAATATTTAAGCCAAATTATCACAAATTCTGGATTTAAAGTCTAATTAATGAGCTTCTACTGAAATTCATGTTCAAAGGCTTGAATCTAAGCATCACTTGTTCTAAAGCCAACATACTCTCTATTGTAACAAAACCTGCTTGCATAACTCCAGAATACCAAAATTCATGAAGATTGTGGATGCTTTTGTAAAAGACATTGCAAACACACTGAAGTTGTCTGCGATGCAAAGTAGAATATAAGGCTTGATTTAAGTTCATTCAAGAGAACATCACTGAAGAGAGAAAGCCTTTTACAAGGTGGTGGTCTTTGTTGCAGAGTAACATTAATTACTGTTTTTTAATAGGAACAAGATCTGATTCATCGAGTAGCTGGTGTTCAGATTATCATACAAATTTTCCATTTTCTTAGCTTTGGGGAATTCTTTTCATTTTTTTCTTTACGTCTTTGTTTTTCCATTTTGCAGCTTGATTAGCTCAATGATTCCCTTTTGTAGAAACTCAGGAGTCTCAAAGAATGAATTCCTTTATGCTCTTTTCATCTTTTTCAACAGCTGTGCTAAGGGATAACTTAGGAATTGTAGGACTAACGTAGACTGCTATTTTGATGTGGCCACCAGACATGTTTAAGTTAACCAGATGTGTGCTGCCCTCTTGTGTTATATTTGAGTAAATGCAATGAATACAAATGACTATGCACACTTGGGAATCTGGCCTTTGGGATACGCACACTTAGGAATTTGGCCTTTCTTTCCTATTGCCAGGAAGGTGTAAATAAAGCTGTTCTATAGCAAAGTTTTGACCCGTGTGCAATGGCGAGCCCCAGAATTAGAAAAATTAGGGTTTTTAAATGGTTTAACTTCTTTTCTATCTCTCGCTTACATTAGATTTTTTTTTCTCTTTGCTAGTGTAGTCACAGATTATTGTTAATCTGAAATATGCTTTGTGATGAAATTTAGAGAACAGGTGAGCAGGACCACACTGCACTCTCTTAATGAACTGTTTACTATGTGGTGAGTATGTCTTACATTTGTAGTGATATCAGTTTTTCCCTCTTTAGAAGTTATATCACCTCTGGCTAATTATTATTATTATTTTGCATTTATAACTTGTAAGTACTTAGCTAAGTGTTATTCTTAAAGAATAAAAACAAATGCCACAGATAAGATGGTGAAAAATTTAAAAAAAAAGAAATTTGAAAAATAGCTAATTGCTCTGACTCAGTTGTCTTCTAAATTCCTCCCCTGTGGTTGACAGTCCTCCAGTCATGGACTCAGCTAACCCAGTTGAACAGCATTGTGTATTTAGCATGTACTTCGTAAATGAAAAAGGTGGGTTGGGAGATTGAGAAAATCCCTTCCAGCTATGAGATGCTGTGGGCTTTACATGATCGCACCTGTTCTTTGTAGGATCTACTCTGGTAGACTCATTCTTGAGGGAACTAGGCCACCTCTCATTGCTTTTAAGGGCTTAAAAGATGAGAATTATGTGACTTAAGGAGGGGGCATTTCAGAACACCAGAAGCCACATCTGTCATTTGGGGCCATCAGAATTTGCTTTAATCATTCAGCAATCTAGTTACTGAACTCCCATTTTGTGTTTAAAGCTGTGTTAGGTGGCAGAGATAAAAGGAAAACAGAAGATATGGTCCCTGGTCAAATGAGAAAGACAAGCATATTCAACAAACAAGATAAAGTGTCATGACGATGGTGATGGTGATGGTGATGATGATGAGACGTGGCGGTGGTAGCACCTAGCACTCATTCCTGCTTACCACGTGCCAGGCACTGCGTAGGCACTTAATATGCGTGCTCTCCTTTAACCTTGCTTCATTAATCCCAATTTTTGGATGAGGAAAGGGGGACCTAGGTTAAGTAACTTGCCAAAGTTCACTAAGAGGTGGAGCTGGAATTTGAATCCAGGATTGTATAATCCAAAAGCTGAATTAGATCTTAAGACACCTCACTGCATTGCTTCCCGTGACAGGGAAACGTAGGGATCTCAGAGCAGAAAGAACTCACTAATCTAAGTGGTCAGGAAATGCTTCCTGGAGGTTGTGACATCTAGGTTGTACACCTAGAAAACAAATTAGCAAATTAGCAAAAGAACTTCTTAGCAACTATAAACTGTTTATGGCCTCTACTAATAGTAATAAAACATTTTATAAAATTAAAGTGTTTACTTGAAATGCTCAGAAATGAATTAGATAACACTATACATTTACATTATAAGGCCATAGGCCTGAGAAATGTAACACAACTCAAGAGATTGTTAGTGCCTCAAGGGCAGAGATGAATAAGGGATATTACTGTTTAACACATCTATACGTCCTGATATACACATGAACTTGACATTCCTGCCTAAACAAAGGCCTCCAGTAGAAAGGAAGGTAGAAAAAGGGAGAAGGAAGGAAGGAAATTATTCTGTGAATCAACATGGTGTAATTTCTTTACATTAGTTTCAAGTCTTAGCAGCACTCTGGAGTTGTTATTTTCACTATTTCTATCATGAGGAAAATAAGTATGTTCGATATATGGGACTATGTTGAAATCTCATATATTCTGAGACTTTTTTTCTTAGACATTTTTCATGATCTTTCCCGCCAAAAACGAACACAGAACTTGGCATCACAGTTGGTTCTCCACGAACATTCATTGATTAAGTTAATATATGCTCACCAGCTAAGAAGTGGCAGAGCACAGATTTAAAGTTAGACTTTTCCAACACTGAGGCCTCTTTTCTACTCACTACTCTGGCTGTCTCTCAAACTGACACCAGCTACCTCTAGAAAACATCAGACACATATTGTCAAAGAAACATAAGACCTTCACCAGACAGTTGACAGTATCTTGAAGGCAACTAGTTACCTCAAAAGCACAAAGCACGACGAAAGGTGCAGGAATGGGGCAACATCCAGCTTCTGTAAGGAGGTGGCTGAAATTAATGAACTTCATGGGCAGGAAGAGAAAGTCTTGCATATGACTTCCCCTCAAGCGTCTACTATTGTTACACTTTCCGATGCAATTTAGAAAACTAACCAATCTTCTAAAAGTCAGTGGCTCCGTGAGGCCACAAGCCCACTGGTGACTGACTGGGATGCGCAGTAGAGCCTCGTGGGGAAGGGGTTAGGGAACACCCCTGTTCCGGGCTCCGCACATGGCTCAGATGGCAGCGGAGCGAGCTGGTGGGGACAGTGTGCGGCTGCGCGGTAGCTTCCTTAGGGCCTGGATGTTCTGAGTGGGGCAGAGCAGCAGCAGCTCTTGGTGGCTAACAGTCTTCTACGGAATAGCCTGCGCCCCAGCGCCTGGTTGTCCTGACTTGAGAACTAATACATCCTAACCCTTTCATGAGGTCTTATTTTCCATACCACACCTCCCTCCTTCGTGACCACGAACTCCATCAAGTGCTTCACACTTTCCCATGAAAATGATTTCTGTCCCCTGACATTTCCTCAGACCACATAATCCAAGTTCGTCTTCACAGGACGAGATTTCAACCTCCCACACGTTCTTCTTTGCTCTCTGACACAGTCCAGTTGGTGTACAACCTTCTAAACATGAGGTGCTCAGAGAGGAAACCATGCGCGAGAAGATGTGACAGCTGGACTGGGGTGGCAGAGTCCTGCCTGCCTCGTCTGAGACATTCTGATGCTATTAAAAGAGCAGAAGCCTGTGTGGCATTTTTTGGGCAGCCACGTCACACTGCTATTTCATAGGAGCTTACTTTGTTTAAAGATGGTGCTGTCAAGTCCTGTTTCCTCCATCCTGTGCTTACAGTGTCTGGAATTTCAATGCAATATTTCATATACTTTTAGCTTTATGTTAATCTCCAGTAAGTTTCACCTCTTCCTACCTGATGCATTTTTTAGATCCTATTCTGTCATCTACCATATTAACTTCCTCTTCTTTCATTTTCTCTATCAAGTCCGAAAATGTGACAATCATGACTTTGATTCTTCTCAACTCTAAGCAGGCCAAGGGTTGAAGTAAATAAATATGTTTTCATTTAAGGGAACTCACCAGGAAAGATATACAGAAGCACAAATTCTGACTGAAAATCTGTATTTGAATTTCATCAGACTTTCTTTTCTGCAAAAATCATTTTAGAGTGACATTAAAGTGATTAAATCAGTCTTGGAGAAAACCAAATTTACAATAGAATGGGAAATTTGAGTAATTATGTTAGTAGAAAATATAAATTTTTATGCACTGTGCAATGGAGACAGAAAAATTGCACAACATTTTTGTTTTAAGTCTCGCAACTCAGGAATTCCACATACTTGTGGAGAACAGCACACAGGTGCTCTCCACAAATACTGACATACTCATGCACACGCTCAGGGCTTGTGTGGGGGTTTTACACAATAATTCCTGGCACTGGATAATGCATGCATCGATTTCCTTCCATTTGCCAACAATGCTTCTGCAGCAATTTTATTTATTTATTTATTTATTTATTTATTTATTTATTTATTTATTTATTTATTTATGGCTGCATTGGGTCTTTGTTGCTGGACACCGGCCTTCTCTAGCTGTGGTGAGTGGGAGCTACTCTTCATTGTGGTGCAAGGGCTTCTAATTGCAGTGGCTTCTCTTGTTGTGGAGCATGGGCTCTAGGCGCACAAACTTCAGTAGTTCTGGCACATGGGCTCAACAGTTGTGGCTCAAGGGTTCTAGAGCGCAGGCTCAGTAGTTGTGGCACATGGGCTTAGTTGCTCTGCGGCATGTGGGATCTTCCTGGACCAGGGCTTGAACCCGTGTCCTCTGCGTTGGCAGGCAGATTCTTAACCACTGCACCACCAGGAAAGCCCTGCAGCAATTTTTTATGACCTCTTTGCCTTCCTCTTTATTCTCTATTCTCTCTCTTCTGTGCTCGTCAACTTTCCTCCATGTCAGCGTGGGATTTAGGTCCATCAGAGAGCTCTGTTTAGATCCCTCTCCACCAACCAGTAGCTGAGGGAGACCGAAGAAGTGACTTCACCATCCTGAGCCTCAGCTTTTCTGGTAAGAGAGGATATTAAATATCAATCTTGCAGACCAGGTGAGAGGATGTTTATGAAAGCAAGAAGCCTAGCGTCCATGGACAGGAACTGGTCATGATAAGACACCGGGGGCCAGAGGGAGGAGTTAAGATGACCTTGAGATTTTCAACTTCAAGAAACAAAGTCATTGCCATTAACAATGATGAAATTAAAAAGGCCAAAATAGACCATATGATAACATAATTTCAACAAGTCTTTGCTCCTATTATTACGTTCATCTAAAATGCTCTTCTCTTCTCTTAGACTATTCAGAACTAACAAATTTCAGTCTTTACTCCTGACCCACCCTAGGAGGAAGTGTCTGCTTCCTCTAAGCTCTGCTAGCACTTATCTCCTCTCCTTCAGTATTTCTTGTACACAGCTTCTGACCACTGCTTTCCTTGCAGTGTATCTAGATTCCTCAATCACGCTATGTGGTTGACAGCAGAGAGGACCCTGCCTTATAATTCTTTGTTTCCCTACAGTAGTTTGCTTCAGGAATTTGCATGTAATGCAAAATACCTGCTAATATACTGACTTCACCTTCCCTAAAGGATCATGAGATTTGTTTATTAATTACATTATTAATGTCATTTTGTGATGGATTCACTTGAGGAAGAAAGAGTACAATTGAGACATTCTTGTCATCATAACAACATCTTTCTAAGAAAAGGAATAAGAAAGAGAAAAAGCTCTCTGATAAAGCTTTTAAAGCTAACTTAGTGATATCAGGTGATTGATTAATCTTCAATAATTTTATGACTTTGATGTATAAATCTTGAAAATAATTACAATTGCCCTTGTTTAAAATATGCCAAATAACATCAATACTAAATTATTCCTCACTAAATCTACAAAATGATTAATAGTGTATTAGTGAATTAACAGAAAAGTTAATGGAAAGAAGCATCAAAGTACATTCTCCTCGTAGTAATAACTTGAACACTGACGCAGTTCTACGGATACACATAAACTGAAAAGACAGACATATGCAGTAGAGAATTTAAGCAAAAAATAGGAAAAATTTAAGATAGGAACATTATATAAAGAAAAATAATGAAAGCATGAGACAGAAACATTTACATGAGTATAAACAGTAGTTAGGAAAAGGTGAAATATTTTCTAAAATCTCATGAAGAATTTAATGGTACATTGGTCCCAGTAAAGATGGACAGCTGTGAAAAACTTTTAGCATTTTATAATCAAACACATAGAAGTGGCTGTCTCATCGCTTTTTGCCAAATACGTCACATGAGTTTCTCTGTAAGTACACACAGATAAGACAATAACATAATTTCTAGCTTCTCGGGGGTGTAATCTGCTAATTTATGTCACCAGACACTTCAGCCTTAACTTTACGTCAATGTTTAACACAGCAAATCCCATTATTTGTTTATACCCTTTATAGTCAGAGACAATCATTATTCATTAAAAATTTCCAAGGAACAATGTAGACAGAATCCTTGTAACACATAAGAAAAATTTCAGTATGGACAATGCAAAAACATAACATGATGACAAATCTTTAAAAACATCTGGCTCTGCCTTCGTATAAATGACAGCTGTGCATAGTTGATCATACTCTGGGGACAAGCATTAACATTGCCTTCAGCAAGGTGGAACCACAGCATGACTTGCTAAGGAGTGGGAGCATCCTTAGACTTTTCAGTGATTACAGATGAGCAAGAACTTTCACCCAGTTTTCCCTTTGCTGTCCTGAGGGATGTCATATGACTAGCTGATAAAACAAAGTGACATTAATAAATCTATATTTATTTCAAACCTTGCAAAAGAGAAACATAAAAATGCCCTGCAGTATCGTCAACTTTCTGCTTCTGAACAACTCGCAATTAAACCATGAGCACGTGTGTAATTAACAGCCTACGTAGGAAGACGTGGAAGATACAGGGGAAGAGGCTAATTAAATACAGTGGCACCAAGAGGTAAAAGTACATTTTGCTGCCAGATTCTTACACCAATTAAGTACCTTTTAGAAAATAAACTTTTGTTCAGAAATGACCTTCCCAAGAACAATGTCAACTGGCACAAAGTTAACTGAGGATGGCATGATGGTCTGTTCTCATTAAATAATGTCAATAATAATAATAATAGCAATAATAATAAAAAGCTATACCTTTGAAATGTCAAAATTAATTCATCATTGTAAAGAAACAAAAGAGAAATAAGTTAAGCTACAAAACAAGAAGCCACTAAAAAGATCAAGTGAAAGTATATCCCAAATAAGAAAAATATGAGACACCACTCAGTGAAATGTGTTTGATTTTCTTATTTAATACATATATATAGTCATTGCAAAAAAATAAAAACTGGAAAATATTCTGAGAGGTTCAAGGCATCCTCTTCTGTAAAGTGATGGATCTGAAAATTATAGACTTTCACCAATGTCAGTTGTTTCTTGGCTTTTTTTTTTTTTTAAGAAAAGAAGAAATACTTATAACAGTAATCCATACTTTTTTTTGGGGGGGGACAACTCAGAAATCCAAAAACTACACCAAATTCCTCACAAGAAAATGAAACCGTAGGTATAGCTTGGTTAAAGGAAAAGCAATATATTTAAATATTAAATATTTTTAAAATCCAAGTTTACAGAAGGCCCTTATTCAGTTTTCAAAGAAAAGAATAAAGATTTACAATAACAAGCTTCTTAATGTAAAAGTATTTGATTTGTAAAAATTTAACTGAAGCAAAGTTCTTCAGAAATAAATCTATTAAAGACAATAAGGTTCACTCAGGTTTATAGCCAACTTACCTCTTTTTGCTTTTGATGTCAAGTAGTGCATAAAAAGAGAAAAATATTTATGTTTAACTGATTCTATTGTCATAATGGCTTATTCCATAAATACCTACTTAGAGTAAATGACTATAGTATACTTGATTTTTGTTGTTGTTTGTTTGTTTTTTGTTTTTACGGAATCCTATGGAGAGAGGTGGGAGGTGGAGCCAGGACTGCCTGGAAAGTCAGAAATAGGTATTTAACGTGAACTAAGCAGCATCCGTATAATTTCAATCCTTATGACCCAAACTGAAGATAGACTGATTTTCCATTGTTAGTAAGACAAAACCTTAAGTACAATAAAGAACTGGGAGGTGAGGGTCAGTTTAGAGGAAAAATGGAGTAGATGAACAGCCTCAGAGCAGCAAGGAAGTCCTTAACGTGAAGAAAGTATATCTCCTTCAACTAAAAAAAGTACCAATTTTATATCCACCAAAACCAGGTTTAATTAAAATGACTGTCCTGCTCTAAATCACTATCCTGCAAAGTGAATGCATATATTTTCATACAAAATTTTAAATCATATAAATGCCAATATTTGAAGTTATATTAGCTTCTTTTAAATAATTATTTTAAGAGTAACAATCGAATCTAGTCCATATCTTGAGAGCATTCACTGACAACTGTGGTCTCATGAAGCAGTCCCCATAGAGGAGATCTGATTTGTGGACTGGACACACTAAAGTGACATGAAAATAGTGTATACACTGAGAGAGAGAGGGAAAGAAAGAAAGAAAGAAAGAAAGAAAGAAAGAAAGAAAGAAAGAAAGAAAGAAAGAGAAAGAAAGAAAGAAAGAAAGAAAGAAAGAAAGAAAGAAAGAAAGAAAGAAAGAAAGAAAGAAAGAAAGAAAGAAAGAAAGAAAGAAAGAAAGAAAGAAGGGAGGGAGGGAGGGAGGAAGGAAGGAAAGAAAGAGAAAGAAAATCTCTAGAGTCCAGTAATGAGCATAGCCAAAACAACCTTGGCTTTTACAGGTACAGGTCACAAAAACTTTAAATTTGTGATACGGAGAGTATATCAATGACTTTCTTTTTGACTGAGAGGTGACAATGAAATTAATGGTTATATGACATCTTTATGACTTTACATTTACTATTTTCAGTAAAAAATACAAAGCAATAATGTCCACCATTTTGAGTTGTGCTTTTTTTTTCCCTCTCATACCTTTCAGGCATAATACCCTGGGAAACAGCCAAGAAAACCAAACAAGCATCAACAGATGACTAAAGAGAAGGCTGTGTGGAAGAAGGGACACACAGCTGTGCAAGAGGAAAACAAGAGGGTGGCAGGATGCTTCATGGTCCTGTAATGAACATAGCGCACTGTGAATCTTTCTGGTTGATTAACTGTGTAAGCTCAATGCCTAGGTCACTGTAAGTAGTCTAGGTGCAAGTGTAAGGAACTACATTTTCACCACATAAAACAAAGGAATAGGAAGTAGCAGTACAGGCTTTCTGTGAGCATCAGAATTACTCATCATTTGCATCATGTTCCCAGCTGGAACTCAGCTGCTCCTTTAGACCCGGCTCAACTCGCTAACAGCTCAGGAGAGCCACTGAAGCCAGGTTTAGCGTGTGCAAAGGCACTCCCCAAACTGTTCATATGCCTCAGAAGAGTCTGGTTGGCTGCCATGTTGATGGGTACCGGAGAAGCATTTCTCAGCTAAATCAGTGCCCCCAACATCAATTGTATTATATACATACTTTTAGAAATGGAATCTCACTGGTTTGGGGAACGAAAGCAAAGTGCTAACACACTGCAAGAATTCAGCTTGAATTCTGGAACTCTGCTCTTTCCTGCCTTGTATAGTCAGTGTATAACACATAGACACTTTATCCAAAAAAAGTTTGCTCTGTTTATTAGATAAAAGGAATTTTACTTTTTCTTGATGGAAATGATACTATATGGTGCTGAAATATTTTAATATATTTACTTACAATCTATTTAGAAACATGGATTGTACACAACGAACTCCAGTCCCAGTCATGGGGAGAATAATTTGTATTCGTTGACTCAGAGAGACTCAGAGTTGAGACAGCACCTTCAGTATTCCTTCACCGTAGCTGTGCACATGTCCTTATAAATGTAAAGGAGAGCCTACACTTGTTAACCTAAAGATTGGCTTCTGTGGGTATCTACTGTGGCTTTTTAAATTATGTTTTTCTTAGTATTCCTTGTAGATAAAAGATGTCCCTTTGAAAGCTGCAGTTTGAATATAACGTCCCAGGGAATGCTTACAATCAGAGCATTTTTATAATAGAGGTTGTAATGTAGTTATAGTGAGGACAAACCATAGAATTCAATAGACTAGTGCCAGCAAGTTGGATTAAATAGTGAGGAGCACAGCACAGCTGATAGCCATTTTCCCTGGAATACAATGAGGGAGAGGCCCCAGCCGCCCATTACAACCACACCTCTTTGCATGGCGGGCTTTGGGATCAACTGTCATGCCAATAGCAAACTGTTGTAGCGCCCTGGCACAAAGGATACCAAAGAAACTAAGGGTTAAGTGCTGCAGGTAAGTAATATCACAGTTTGGTGGCATAAAGGCTGGTCTCTGACTGGGGTGGGGAGCACACACAGGTATAGAAGGTGGTGAGATAATGTGCAATTTTAAAATTCAGTGTTTGGACTAGCTTGTCTTTTGGTGGCAGAGGCTGGTCACTTCACTGAGTCTGAATCAGGAGCTATGACCTAGATGCCTGTCTCGTTCGAGTTTTCTACCTGCCTGTTGATACTTTTTAGTGAGCCAGAAGTATCATTTGGGCAGGGTCGAGGGAGGAAGGTAGTTATTGCCTGCAACAAACGTCCTGGGCCTTCCGTGTGTCTCAGCCCACCAGTGCCTCCCCATTGGTCCTCTAGACTCAGCCCCTTTCTGGAGGCCTCTCTCTTCAGCACCACATGGACTCTGGTGGACACAAGCATGATGGGATCACTTTTGCCCTAAATATGTAACCATTAAGAACATCAAATAAGTATATTTTCTTTCACTTAATGGATATATTAGAGAAGACTGCAGTTTTTTTCTCCCTTGAGGCTTTTAATTAAAATCTTTTCATTTCCATGAAATTTTAATAAAATTTAAAAGACTTTAAAGCATAGTTGTACTAAAAGAGCTATACAACATAGTTATATTAAAAGAGTCAGCATGGATTGAAAATATGATCTAATTTAATAGACATAATCCTGCTGTAGTGTTGGTTTTCATGTTGATCCCTCAGTAATTAAATAATTCTGTCCATAGCTTATTTTGCTTATAGTGCTCAGGTTTTGAACATGAGCTCTTTTAAGAAAACGCAAGTTCTGGATGGTATACCTGACAGAGAAGGGAGTAGAAGACAAATCCCCAAATAAAACAAAATAAAGATGCTGATAGAACTGTGATCATCAAATGCTGCATTAACCTTTGCATTATTTATTGAGTGGCTCCAATTTGTACCATGGAATGGTTTACTTAATATTGTCTTTATCTTCTCTTTTATCCTGGAAATAGGAAAACACATGGAAGTCTGATGTGTTTTCAGTCTATGTATGGTGTCATTAAACTCTACCATTTAAAATTGGCAGGATTTGTTGTAAACATTTTCCAGGTACTCCCTGCTTTGAATAAATAACATAGACTTTTTACAAGCTTGATTACACCAATTAAAAAAAACATTATTTTCTTATTTTAAGAGTATTTAAGAAATATGGTTCCTAGGATATCTAAACAATAGGAATTAAGTTCTTATACTGACAGGAGACCTAGTAAACAAATAAAGGAGATATATAGAGAAAGGTATACAAGCATTTAATATGTATGTATAATATTTAAAAGAATGTTGCTACCAGAGACAAACAAAGCAGAATCAATTTGTAACAGTAAACATTTGGTCCAATGTTTCATTTTAAAAGAAAACCTAAATATGTGTCACCTTAAATCTTTTTTTTTATAAATTTATTTATTTATTTAATTTATTTATTGGCTGTGTTGGTTCTTCGTTGCTGCACACAGGCTTTCTCTAGTTGCTGCGAGCGGGGGCTACTCTTCATTGTGGTGCACAGGCTCCTCATTGTAGTGGCTTCTCTTGTTGTGGAGCACGGACCCTAGGCACGTGGGCTTCAATAGTTGTGGCACATGGGCTCAGTAGTTGTGGCTCACAGGCTCTAGAGCACAGGCTCAATAGTTGTGGCGCATGGGCTTAGTTGCTCCTTGGCATGTGGAATCTTCCCAGGGCAGGGCTCGAACCCGTGTCCCCTGCATTGGCAGACGGGTTCTTTACCACTGCTCTACCTAGGAAGTCCTGTGTCACCTTAAATCTCATTTTTAAATTAGATGTTAGTGATTAGGTTTCTGTGCAGAAATTATACACAGTTAAAACCATTGGTAAGAAGGTCTAGAACTGCAATGCCCAATACAGTAGCAACTAGCCAAATCTGGCTATTGGGCACTTGAAATACGGCTAGTTCAGATTGAGATGTGCTGTCAGTGCAAAATACACACTGAATTTCAAAGTGAATAAGAAGAACAGATGCAAAATGTCATTAATAATTGCTTCTGCTTATTGCATGTTGCAATCATAATATTATGGACATATTGTGTTAAATAAAATGTATTGTTAAAATTAAGTTTATCTGTTTCTTTTTACTTTTTCTCATATGGCTACTAGATTATTTAAAATTACATATGTGGCTCATATTATCTTTCTATTGAGTAGCTCTGACCTAGAAGGTGAAACATTCTTGTAGCTGTCATTTTATTGTTTGGCAAGACATATTTCAATTCTGCACATAAAGACATTTCAAGCCTTTCTTAAAGGGTTCAAGTATATCTTCTTTCTCCAAACATACAGTTAAAAATAAACAAAAAGATGAATATTAATATAAAAGGGAAGAAAAGCTAAGCTATATTAAGTGAAAAAAATAGCATGCATAATGATGTTTGTGGTTGTGCCAATCTTACTGTCAATACATACATGTGATTACATGTGCATCTATTTATATATACTTGCCTGTATACGTACAGCATGTTTCTGAAAGGATACTCGTCTGGCTGGGCGCAGCTGTGGCAGCGAGAACTACTTTCTATTTGTATACCCTTTTGTACCTTTCAAATTTTGAATGATCATTATCGAAAAATATACTTAAAAACTATAAAAGCATATAAAAAGGAATAAGAGAAAGTCATAAGTAAGGAGAGCCTATATATTTATATGCAGTCTTTCCATCAGCATTACAAGGGTTCATAAATTTTGCCCTCTAAGTGAATATTTTTAGGGGAATTCCCTGGTGGTCCAGTGGTTAGGACTCCATGCTTCCACTGCAGAAGGCATGGGTTTGATGCCTGGTCCTGCAAGCTGTGGGGTGTGGCCAAAAAAATGAGTATTTTCTTATAATTGCCTTGATTTTTAGGCATAATATATTAAAACAACCAAATAAACTTCAAGTGATACATATGCCGCCTAAATTAAATAGTAAGAGAAATGAATAACTCATTTGAAAATTTTCCAAATGCAATTGTTGTGTAGATTTTATTACATCACCTACTTTAAACCACACCTGAAAGGCACTATAATTCAGTACATTAGAAGAACTACACGCAGAGATGATAAATCACAATAAAGCTGAGTATTTTGAGATGTTGTAGAAAATTTGTACTTATAACCAATTATCCAACAAATTGAGGGCCTACTATGTGCCAGGTACAGTGTAAGATCCTGGGGATTACGAGAGGCAAGGTTTCTGCCCCAAAGCTTACAGAGTCATAGAGGAATCTGATTTTAACACAAACTGTGACTGTGCTGTGTATAGTGAGGCATAGAGGACAACGTGGCTAATTTTATTCAGTGGAGACAAGGGATCAGAAAACTCTTTATAATTTTTGTGCATTTACACACACAATAGTAAAACTGGTACACATGAGACATCTCACTTAAAACCTTTACAAGAGAAAATAAGGAAGGGAAAAAAATCTTAAAATTCCAAAATATGAAACTAGTTATCTGGATGAAAATCAAAACATTCAGCTAAATTGGAGGATATTTGATATTTACCTAAAAAAGCAAATATGGAGCTATTTGGGGAAAAAAATGAGATAAATTCTTGTGTTTTTCAGTTTTCAATTAAGTATCTGTCGTTACAGAGATGGACAGAATCTGAGGAGGAGATATATCTCTCAGATGACATTCTTTGTATATTCCAACCCAAGATCATTCTGTACTCAAAGATTTCCTATAAAAATGGAATTGCTACTTGAAGAAATACTGAAAGAATTGAAATGAAATGTGAGGGTATTGAACATTTCCACTGTAAAATCAATCAGAACTAATCCAGAAGAAGGGAGAAAAATACTGTTGCAGCATCCATGATTCACTAAAATTTAGAAATTTGAACAAATTTTTGATTGCATATTACATTGGGGCAAGATAGAAAATGTTTAAACATGTGGTTGGTATTTTGTGAATTAGTATTTTTGAATGAACTTTTGTTTTAGCAGATTGCAAACTAAGGGCAACATGCTCTGGCCTGAGAAAAGCCCCAGCCTTCCTCTGCAGGGGAAGCTCTGCAGAAGCTATGCTAGAAGCAAATACAACTCTAAAAGGTTATGAGTTTCAACAGAATGCTGTTCACTCCTACTGTCTCAAGAACTGAATCCTGTGGAAAAAGATGGTTGTGGGGAAGTGGAACACACAAAAATGGAGACGCCTCTATAGGAAAGAACACTTTAGGCAAAAATCCACTGAGGCTGTTAGTTCAGGAAGTCAGTTCAATTAGCGTTCGCCGAGCTCCTTGCACAGACGAACCACGGGAGGATGAAGGAGCACAGGCAGTTAGACTAGGCTGCGTGTACACAGGACGCACTGGCTTTTGCATAGAGTTGAACTTCTCTGACTTCAGATACTTGTAAACATTCACATTTCTCACAGTTTAGATTCCCAGTCTCCACTATCTCTCATCTCACGTTTCATTAGACTCTGTAGTTGCTTCTTTGCCTCAGGTGTTGGTAATCAGTTAGAGCAGAGGGTTCCAGGAGAAAGAGAACAGGCGTGGCTTTCTTGACTTATGAGAAGCTATTTTTGCCCTAAGCCACTTTGTGATCTAAGCCTGGCCTGGAACAGGTCTCAGTGATTAATGGATCTCAAGGGAACAAAAGAATGCAGAAACACTGCCTGTTACCAGGCGAGAAAAGTAACAGTAGCAGGGATAATGTACAGGCTCTGCCTTAGAGCTAAAGATTAGCCTGAAGCGCTCAACCACCAGATCAACTGGAACCTACAGGGTGACAATGTTGACCTTTTCTGACCCTCCTAACTTCCATCAACCAAGCCCCTTCATGAATACGCTTGTCCTTAAAATGTCCCCAGTTTTGCTGTTTGGGAAGACACTGCTTTGGGAAAGATCCCTGGTGTTCTCCTTACTTGCTGCAAGAAATAAATCCTCCTCCTGATCTTTGGCTTGTTCAATACCCACCAAGAGGTGAGTCCAGTTTTTCGGGTAACATTACCCACATCTAATCCACTCTCCACCTTGCCGTCAGGGTATCTTATATACTAAAAATCTGCTCCTCTTGTTACCAAAAGCTCAGCCTCTCTGTGCACTGGTGCCGAATCAAATCCCAGAGACAGAATTTTGGGTAAATAGAATAGGATGGCTTTATTGCTTTGCCAGGCAAAGGGGAACACACCAGGCTTCTACCCTTAAAAGCTACGTGTCCCAACCCTAGAGGATTTGATAAAGGGTTTATAACAGTGGTTCAAAGGTGGGGTCTTTGACAAGATTAGGGTGTGTGCAGGGCTTGCACTCCCTTCGTCTCAGTTGGCCTTCTCTCTGATGAGCTTCTCTGGTCCCTTTAATCCTGCCTCAGGTGATTTCTTGGCTGCTCCTCCCTTGATTAGCAACGGTTGGAATCTGCCCTTTGGAACCCAGGTAAGGTCATGGAGGCTGGAGTCTTGCCTACAAGAAATGGTGGACAAAAGGAGGCCTCCGTGCCCAGGTCCCACTCGGTTTCAGTGCCTGGGAGCCCCACAGGGCCCCACTCGGTCTCACTCTTCTTAAAACTGTTACCTGTGTCCTTGGAATAAACTCTGCTCTCACTAACCTGGCCCTGTGTTTTCAAGTCCCGGCCTGCCTTTCCAGTGTCATTCCCCATCACTGCCAAGTCCTGCTCCAGTTTCTAGCCCCAGGCTCATGCACGGCCTTGGTGCAAGCTGATCTCCTTTCCTGTAAGGCTCTTCTTATTACCCATACCTGCACCCTATATTAAGGTCTACAGTTACCTATCACTGATGAGGAAAATCTGGAGTTCATACACAGCTAGAAAATAGCCTGCTCTGCTTCTGTAAAACCTGCTTGCTGCACTAGAGTGAGGACAAAATACTTTAACAATCAGCTGGAACCTAAAAGATGATCAGATAAGTATGGAATGTTCTGTTCCTGTCCCTGCTCGCCTTTGTTTGAAAACCCCTTGCATGTAACCCTTAGCAACTCCCACGTTCTGTAATCACCTATAATCTATGGAAACGGAGTAGCCGATCAATGAATGCCAACTGTAGCAAATCAATGAATGCCAACTGTAGCTATGTGTCTTAACCTATATAAGGAGAGAATTCACCTGGAACGGGGCCCAGAATTTTGCAGTGTTAGCTCGTCTGGGTCCACCGGCTCAATAAACCTGAGTTCTCCAGCCCTCCGAGTGTGCTGCTTGGTTTCTCGTGGGATCGATTTATGCAACATAACGATCAGTGCTTGTACGTCTTCTGGGAGGATTTCCTCACCACTCCAACTCTTCTTTTTACCAGGAACATTTATTAATATCATTATGTATTTGCCTATCTACCACCCCTTAAAGGGGAGAGCAGAGGTGATGTTTTACTTGAATATCATTACATTATACCAAAAGCCAAAACAAGTGCCTGACATATAGTAGGTGCACAACATATTTTGTTAAATTTTGACGAATGAGTGAATGAGAAAATGAGTTAATGAAAGAAATGTGGTTTTGGTACGTATTTAAGAACATAGGCTTTGCAATATAACAAACACAAATACATGTTTACTGTTTGTAGAGAAATGCAAAGACAATTTTCACTAATGACAATTTTCACTAATATGTCTATTACTAAAGGGGTGACTACAGACTAAGGTTAATACATTTCTATGAGCTGCTTTAAAAGTCGGTAAGATCTAAAATATCATAGAAAATTTTTAGATTTCATAACAATACCATTCTTTCACATCAGTTCAGTAATGGTTTCAGAGAAAGAGAGAAGAGGCAGGAAAAGAGAGACGTAAGGAGGGACAGAGGGATTGAAATGATATGGGGGAACAGGACATTCAAGAGAAAAAGCTCCCACGTGGAAAGCACACATTCATGAAGAGCAGATTGCTTAGGCTATCACTTCAAGAAGAGACTTCAAACTCGCTTTTCCAAGTTTCAGATTTCTTGTTTATCCTCTTGCAAAATAGTGATTTGTAAGAAATGTACATTTGGTCTTCGTCCAGGATTCCTGGCTCTTAGCTCCCCAAACCCTTGGAATTTCTTAAGTGCTGAGAGTGACAAAATTGTCTCTCATTGTGTTAATGAGATGACTTTAGGACTCCACCTAAGGGTGCAGGCTGGTTGCCAGGAGAACCAATCACAGAATTAAAGAGTTGGAACTTTCTGTCGCAACCCCTGACCTCCCAGGAGGGGAGAGCTGAAGGTTGAATCAATCACCAATGGCCAACCATTTAATCAAACTCATGCTTCTTTAATGAAGCCTCCACAAAAATCCAAAAGGATAGGGTTCACAGAGCTTCTGGGTTGGTGAACACACGGAGACTGGAGGGGAGTGTCATTCTAGCAGAGCAGGCAAGCCGTGCACCTTTCCCCATCCCCGCCCTATGCATCTCTTCTGTCTGGTTGTCCCTGAGTTACATCCTTTTATAATAAACCGGTGGTGGAGGAAGTAGCAAATTAATTGAATCTGAAGAGGGAGTCATGGAAACCTCTGATTTATAGCCAATCAGAAGTAAGGTAACAACCTGGACTTTCGACTGGCGCCTGGAGTAGGGGTTGTGGGAACCCCAATCTATAGCAGTGGGTCAGAGACATAGGTAATAAACCAGGCTTGCGACTGACGCACGACATGGGGGTGGAGGTGGGGGTGGGGGGGTCTTGCAGGAGTCAGTCCTTAACTGTGAAATCTGATGGCATCTCCAGGTAGATAGTGTCAGAACTGAGTTGAATCGAAGGGCACCCAGCTGGTGTCAAAGGATTGCTTGGTGTGGGGAAACATCCCCCACTCCCCCCCCCCACCCCGGCCCCGCCATGTTGCAATTGGGTCCAGGAACCTAATTCACTTGTATAAATGATGCAATTAGGTCTTTACCACAGAAATAACATCTCTGGCCTATGAATTGCATAGATTTCTTTCAAATATTCTGGTAGACTGATTTTAATTGTTGATTAAAGTGTAAGTTTTTATTAATTATATAGACCTAGGTAGTTAAGGCATTGAGATACAACGTTGGCTACAAAATAACCACTGATGTTATGAAGAAACACTATCTGCTGCCTGATTGCAAACTTGTTGATATCAGAAGGGCCCCCCCTTTTTTTCAATTAATTAATTTATTGGCTTTGGATCTTTGCTGCTGTTCGCTGGCTTTCTCTAGTTGGGGGAGCAGGGTCTACTCTTAGTTGTGATGCGTGGGCTTCTCATTGCAGTGGCTTCTCTTGTTGTGGAGCATGGGCTCTAGGTGTGCAGGCTTCAGTAGTTGTGGCATGTGGGCTCAATAGTTGTGGCTCACAGGCTCTAGAGTGCAGGCTCAGTAGTTGTGGGGAATGGGCTTAGTTGCTCCATGGCATGTGGGATCTTCCCAGACCTGGGGCTTAAACCCATGTCCCTTGAATTGGCAGGCAGATTCTTAACCACTGCGCCACCAGGGAAGCCCAGAGGGCCCCTTTTAATTTAAGTTCATCAAAGCTGGTAGGCACATGGGGGAGGATGCTGGAGTTTGTATGCTGGATAAGGATAAAGTCAGGAACAAGGAAGTCAACAAGCCCTGGCTGGAAGCTCTGGGATTTCAGGGGCTGAAGTAGCAGAGACTGAGCCGTAGTCAGAATTTTCCTCCACAAGGTTTTACTAGTATTGGAAATCAAACAGTACGATGTACTAATAAATTAGCACACGACACTCTACTAATTTTGAAAATCAATGCCCTATCCTAGAATTGAGTTTCCAGAAATAGTGCCTTGAAGAAGATGGGATTTTCTGCTGACCATCTCACAGAAGTGAAATATATTTGAAAATACTCCTTACGTATGGTAAATACTGTTTTATGTTCTGTTTTAAAATTTAAATGAGATTTATATCTCTTGCAATTCCTCAACCAAAGGATCCAAAACAAATTAAATGAATATCATTTCTATTGATTTAATTACTTCAGTGATTCACAATAGAAAACAACCTGGATATCTGCTGATTAGAATAATTAAAATCACCTAAAAAGATATTAAAAATATATTTTAGAAAACAATGCCTATGAAAAAACATTCCAATAAATTAACAAGACACTGTCCTTTTAAAATGATGAATATATATTGTTACTGATGAGGAAAAATTTGGAGTTCAGAGCTTTATGCCTGCTCGCCTTTGTTTGAAAACCCTTCGCATGTAACCCCTAGCAACTCCCACGCTCTGTAATCACCTGTAACCTATGAAAACTGAGTAGCCAATCAATTAATCCAATTAATTAATGCCAACTGTAGCCAGTCAATTAATGCCAACTGTAGCTATGTGTTTTAACCTATATAAGGAGAGAATTCACCTAGAACGAGGCCCATAATTTTGGAGCGTTAGCTCGTCTGGGTCCGCCGGCTCAATAAACCTGAGTTCTGCAACCCTCCGAGTGTGGTGCTTGGTTTCTCGTGGGATCGATTTCTGCAACATTACCAGCAAGTAAATATAATAATCAATAACTTATATTAAACTCATAAAACCTATTATTTTCCAAGAATTTAAGATATTTCTTGCATAGGACATAGGACTGCATATATATGGCATATTTTCCCTTCCTCAGCTTAATGAAAACATTTTATAAAGTAACAGCATCATAAATAATGTTTAATATGTCTTACCCAATACAGTTCAGCCTAGGAAAAATAATATATATTGTCAATAATGCAAATATTTTTAGAAGCTACAATTTGGTGTGGATGGCTATTCAGTTTCTATAGTAATTCATTTAACCAGACCCTTTTAGAAAATGTTGCAGGGTTGATCTAAGAATTTATTAAGGACTAATCTGGTTGGTTCCATGATATACAGTTGAAAATTCCTCGGGCTATAATAACAGCTTTACTTCCTTCCTGCTTTTATTATTTTAACTTCGAATAAATGGATAAAAATATAAGGTTTATCAACATGCTAAGTTGTCATTAAAATGATTTTCTGGCCTAATGATGATTCCGAATTCCAAATTATTTATATCTCTAATCTTGTATATAGCAATCATCTCTAAGGCCTATGGCATTTTCTCATTACTCAAAACTAAAGACTTTAAGACCCCATAATAGAATTCTCATTGTGTACGCTGACTAACCTCAGAGTTGCAAGATGTGCACAGTGTGTACAAAGTAGTAGAAAGATTCAGAATGTGTGAAAATGGGGAAAATGTCAGGCTTTTAGTACATTGATATGCCCCTTTTGGCAGCATATCAAAATGGAGCAAAAAACATAAAGATGTTCATACTTTTAACCCAGTGATCTCACTCTTGAGAAAAACATGGACTAGATGAGAAGCCGAATGCATGATATTCCTAACATTATCTTATAACAAATAATGAATAATGAAAAACCAACTCAGTGGTTAAGAGAGGAAGTAGTGATTAATGCAATAACAATATCTGAAATAAAATTTATGATACAAGCTTCAAAAATAAAAATAAGACTAGGTAGTAACATAGAAAAGTTTATGATATGCGTTAGTGGTTTCCACAATGTAATGACAATGATGTAAAATAGATATTAATGCAAACAAGAATGAAATAGTTATATACAAAATGAAAATAATTGTTATTAATATTTATTATTAATCTTAATCTTATTGATAAGTCACTTTTAAAACTAAAATACAGTAGGGTTCCTTATTAATCACAGAATTTCTTTTCTAAGTTCTGGAGGATAGTGCTAATAAGTCCAGTTGGATCACAAAAAGATCTGTGGGTTTTATTTCAGTTATGTGTCCTGATGAATCAGGACCACTTTGATGACTTACAGATACTTCTAAAAGGGTCTAAAATAAGAGGAAAAGAGTTATGAAAGGAGGAACATCCAGGAGAGTTGTTGCCTTCTGTTTTAGGTGTACGTTTTGGCTGTTAATGCTTTTCCAACTCCTTATCACCACCTATGTCCTCAAACATTCTTAGAACGTTTAACTTGTGCTATAAATTTCCACACCATCCCTCTTAATCCCCATCAGTAGTCTGATCCATGAATCAGATAAGGAAAGCACAGTATTAGAGAGCCAACGGCTGAGGTTTCCAAAAAGCAATTAAGGTAAAATAGAAGTAAATTAAAAAAAAAATTCTGCGGCAGAGGTGGCAAACGAAGATTAGAGTAGGGGCCAAAAGAGGACAGAAACAAGTGCAGCAGGCTGGGTATAAGTAATCGGGAGCGAGGGGGGCTGTGGTAGACTGAGGTTTCCCCTGTTTAAAAGCAGCACCACTGCAGAGCTGCAGGTTGCTGACAGGCATAAATGCGGACTGTGGGCTGCCAGATAGTCAGAATCATTCGAGGGAGGCCAGAAATACAGCTGTTCATGTGAAATCTCTTGAGTTTCTGTTGACAACTAACAAGAATTAGTTGTAATTTTTCGTTCCCTGTGATAGCCTAATGACAGCTGCCTTTGGGCTTGTTTTGTTTCACAGGATTCCTGTGTTCCACCTCTGACCTATAGTTACTGTGCAGGGATTTCCCAAAGGAATGACCTTTATCTGCCAGAAGTCACATTTTCAATTGAGGCCCTTCATAGAAAAAAATAAAAAATATTAAATAAAGAAAAAAAAAAAGCAAAACAGTGCAGCTGAAGTGAGCTGTGAGCATGCTGGTACGCACGAATCACTAAGAGCTTACAGACTAGGGGCCATTATGAGACCTAAGTGTTCCTGGGGAGCAAAACCTTAGAGGATTTTACTTTTATATTCTCTGTAACTGAGGAGACATTCTGAGTCACTACAAAAGGAGATCAGCCCCAAAGACTTTTTATAAAGATGGCTCCCTCTACTGAGATTACATTAAAAATGATCAGAAGAAAATGACAAAATTTGAGCCAGACGGAACTGCTATGAGCTCCCAAACTGCAAACAGGACCCGACTGTGTGTCCTGTGTTGTGCCTGTTGCTAGTTCCCCTTCACCTATCCCATTCCTTCCAACTCTCATTTCCCATCCTCGGCTGTTAAATGGAAGTCCCTGGAGACTCCTAAGAAATGACTGTCTGGCTGAGTGAAAAAGGAAACAGGAAGAGAGGTTTTTACTTTAACTGTAGGAATTCACCATCATCAAAGTTAGACTCTGCAGGTGGGTGGGCATGAGTGGTTGGAAGGAAGGGGAGAGTCGTCTATTCAACTCATCATTTGCATCACATGCACCCAAGGAAAAAATGTTTACCTGGTGGAGCCACGGTTAACCTTTTTTCCTTGCTGAGCCGGTGCCCTTGGATGGATTCACTCATGGAAGGGGGGCCCTTCAGAAGAAATGACTCTGTGGAGGTGGGGTCAGGGGGAACTCTTAATAAATTCTGTAGATAGGAGGCCCCTGAAGTCCTGGGACGGCTCTGATCACAAAGGGAAGGTGAAAATTGTCTTGCAGGAGATCCAAGAAAATACATATAGGAAACAAAAAAGTTTTACTTTAATTACCTTTCAAAGCCTCTCCAGTGACAACATTATTTATATTGGCATTTAGTTTTTTTAAACAAGTAAATTAAGATTGTCACTAAATGTTTAGTTTCCATACCAGGATACAACCCTATTTGGAAACTTTACTGGATACTGGAAAAGAGATTTATTACTGTTAGTCAGTTTGAACCACACATAGAAAATACTTATACTGTTTGATTCTTAACTGAAATCTCCTAAAATAAAAATTTTACTATTAACTGAAAGCACAGGGTAAGTAATTCAACATCTAGGACTCTGGAAAAAGGTCATAAAATCAAGCCATTTAAAACCGTACAAGTGGTTTTTTTGAACAATATTCACATACCAAATGAAAAAGCACAAAAACCTGCTTTTAAGAAAAAGACTATACATATTCCATTGTATTTGACCTAAATAGAGACATCTCCTTTCAGTCAGTCATCAGTTGTCGGAATATGGGCAAAAGTTCCCTTAGAGAACAACACATTCATACCCTCTCATATCCTCACCTCGTTAGAGAGAAGGTGGTAAGTAGCACCATTCCCATTAAAATGATCACCCATGTAAAACACAGCTTCATTCTTAACATCCACCTTTCATGTACCAATTGTTAGGCTGGAGGTAAGGGAGAGGCATATTTATGCACACAAGGAACAGCGAAGATGCTAACAGACACTTGCAAAGTATATTATGGTTAACGAAGAGATGGGGTGTGGGGGACACAAAAGGATAAATAAACACAATTATCAAAAGGTTTTAATTTGGAAAAACCAACATTGGCAAGGCCCATTTATACACCCACTCCCAGCTTCTCTCTTCCTTCCTTTCCTCCATCCTCCACAATAAAAGCACATTAATTTTTGCAGTTAACTAAAATCTGGCCACTGCACCACACTATGAAGATCGCTGCATGCGTACCTTTTCCTCTGAGTGCCACTGCTGCCCCGAATGTTGGGCGTCTGTGGGCCCTGCCTACGCAGGAGGTAAGTGTCTATGGTGGGCACGGTGACTGATGCCTCCCCACTTACTTTAGGGCTGCCGATCTTGCTCTTTCCAAGTTTGCCTTTGCTGCGACGGGACTGCTCGTGGTCAAACTCTAAGTCCTCCAGCCGCTGGGTCAGGGCGAGTTTTTGCTGGATAGCCATTTGTAACAAAGTGTTTAGAGTCTTCTTCTCGTCCTCTGCAGCTGCTAACTGTCTCTGCATCTCGTCCAACTGTGTGACATATTCATCACATCTGGAACCACAACAGAAAAGTGGTCAGGAGAAATTCTTGGTGCGATTAAATTTGGAACTTGAGTGGAAAGTAACGAATTTTACTGGAATTTAGAGATTTGGAACACTGGTCTTCCTAGGTCACAATGGAAGTCATCTATGACAGTAGAAAATTGGAAACAGAGCAGGTTCAATAACGGATAGTTTATCTACACAATGAAGTACATATGGGGACATTCTTAGTAGGCCGTATCTTAAACCCCAGAGACAGTTATTGTGGGAGCTGCTCCACGGTGCAGAAGGACCAACAGTCAGGTCTCAGGTAATGTTCACAGCACCGTTGATGTGTCACAATAGCTTCATAGTCTATGCCTGTAGCATGCAAAAGGCTAATAATATTTGTAAGGAGAACATGTACTTCTTTATATTTACAGGTTTTATTTTAATTGAGTACAGATTATAGTTGCTACTGCTTTCAATATGGCAGATTTGCCTGAATTAGAAACCTGAGTATTTTCAGTGATTTCCCAACCACATGAGAAAGCAATAGGTGTCAAAGAAAACCAAGATTTGCATAAGGTTCAATACAGATATAGCCGGCTGTCAGGAGCATCTTTATTCAGGTTTGATACTTGTGCTGCAGCAGCAGGATAAGCTCCGTGGTCTTTTTTCCTCCAAATGTAATACCTGAGCACATGTACATTTGGGAAGGAAGGAAGAATTATTCACACAATTATTCAGAGTTTTTTCTGAGTTTATTTACCCACTAAGATAGAAAGAACACTCTCCATGAATCAAAAGATAGTTAATGACTTTCTGGAGTTACCCAAAATGTACTGTACAAACTCTGAAATTAGCACAAGAACTTTTGGCATTTTAAAGAAAGAATAGACTTTGTAGTGAAAGAACTTGAGATCCAGGTGGGTCCCATTTTCTTTAACACTGAATGCCAACACAGCAGGAATATCATAAGAAAAATCAGGGCTTAGTAAAATAAAATGTGGATTTCAGGACTCTGGGTTTATTTTAATTAGTTAGATAACAATATTTTAAAAAGTACTATGGAGTAAGGTAGTTAATATACCTGAAAAAACAAATTTCTATGAAAATGCTTTATTTGAGGGTAATAATTCTTATATAAACCAGATCGAGACTTTAAATGTCCCTTTAAAAATGTTTCGATTCCTTTTCCAACGAGGGGGACATTGTGCACCAAACTCAGTCTCCATCCTGCTCCCCAACCCCCGCCATAGTGGCCAGAGGTGTGAATATTCTACTCCCCAAACTCTACCGTGCTCAGACCCAGAAGTCAGTTCCCTTCAGTTCTCCTGCACCCTGTGGTCTCTTAGGCACTGGGCCTCCTCACTGCCAATTCCAAGAGTCAATAACAAAGTTTGAGCTTGAGCCTTTTCTCTTCTGACACAAACAGGAAGCTGGACAGACTCCAGGGCCCAGGATATTTTTTTTTTTTCACATTTATATCAGCTACTTGTAAGTAATTTACTGAGTCTACAAATAAAGCATAACCATAGTTATGCTTTGTGAATTTTGTACCAAGTCTGCATCATATAAAGTAGAGAACTGTTTTGTTTTGGCACTGAATTATGATAGCAAAAAGGAAACTGCATCACTATACTGAACATCTCAAGGTTTTGAAACTGTTGAATCAATACTTCTTGACAATCATTTCAAGTCTAAAATAAAATATAGTGGTGCTTCATAACAAAACTGGTGGGTGGAAGTAGCAACTAACATTTGTCTAAATAATTAGTTGGGCAGTGTGAAAAATTTGGCGATATATATAATTACATTTTAAAAATTATAATTTAATTCACCATATATTAAAGTCTAAGTAATTAGCTCATATGATGAATATTAATCTTCATTATGAAGTATCTTTTTTCACACAACTACTTGCTAATGATACTTTTATGTACCCAGAAATAAATGTCAGTGGTGATGATGTAATAATTAGCTATTTTAGGAAGCGGGTTTTTTCCCCTTATTGGAGGGCTTTTTCCTTTTTTTTCTTTTTTGGTCTAATTCTTTTGGGCACGTAAGGCTCTAGAAAAAATATCTATTGTGTTAATTTAAAAACACTTGTATGGGGAATTCCCTGTGGTCCAGTGGTTAGGACTGTATGCTTCCACTGCTGGGGGTCTGGGTTCGATCCCTGGTTGTGGAACTAAGATTCTGCAAGCTGTGCAGCATGGCCAAAAAATAAAAAAAAACAAAACAAAACATAAATAAAAACGTTTGTATGTAAAAGAATTGCTTGATCCAGTGTGTCCAGTAGAGGGTTCTGGAAAACAGCACAAAAGGCTTTACCTTAGATTTGTCAAGTGGAATCTCATGTATTTCATTTACAACTTGCCCTTTTAGATGGCACACTAAATGTGCATGTTAAAGTCTTTTCCCCATGTAACCACACCTAATCTTGCAAGAAAAAACTATTACCTTGTTGCAAACATTGCTCTCAGAGATGAGAAAGTTGCTGCATCTTCTTTCAAAGCCTTCAGTTCATTTCTAAGTTTCGTCATAGTTTCAGTCACCATTGCTTTTTCATTTTCATATTTGTTCTTGAGATTAGCTAATGCCACCTCAGCTGTCTAAAGCGGAAAAATCACAATGCTTACAATTTTCATATCACCAAAATCTATCATACAGATTTCTTCATGCTGGATCTATTTCTTTCACAAATAAAAGGCGAAATTGCCTAGGTAGAGTATTATATTAACATATATATATGTACTTCGGACATCGGGCAATTTTTTTTAAAGTCACAATGTGAACGTCAACCTGTACTGTGGATAACTTGCCCTAGGAGCCAGCTGTGAACCAGAGTCTCTATCAGGAGCTAAGGGAATGATAGTAGTTCAGTCAATATTTAATCCAGATTGTTGAGAGTGTGGGATTTTCAGATATGAAGGGAGCCAAAAGGAAACTTTATATACGAAAGATTTAATCAAGGATAAGTTAGAGAAGAAGCACAGCTTCTAATCAAAATACAACAGAATGCAAATATTCTAGGGTCACCTGTGTTCGGTGGGTCTGAAACATATAGAATAAAAGACACAGGTCATTGCAATTTATAACATGAGTATGACAAACTATAAATCCGTATTATATATTTAAGGAAAAGAATTAACAAAGAACAAATTGTTTCCTAAGTCTTTATATAGAACCTCTTCAAAACAATAAATTATAGTCAAATTCTTCTTCACAATCTCCATAAAATCAGATTCTCCCCCCACCAAAATATATATATTAAATATGGAATGCTTCACTAATATGCGTGTCATCCTTGTGCGGGGGCCACACTAATCTCCACATGGTTCCAATTTTAGTAGATAAGCTGCTGAAGCAAGCACCAAAATATTGAATGAATTAAAGTATTTGTTTGAATTTGGGATTTGGGCATGTTTAAAGTTCTTGGAATTAAGAGTGTTTCAAATTGAGAACTAGCCTGACACACAGCAGAAAATAAAAACAACAGACAAAAAATGTTGGCTAAATCAATGCATGAAATCAATGTATATTTAGGGACTGGCTGTTTGAGGCATGGCCCCCACAGTATTCATATTGAAGCCAAATTGGAGACACACTATTTTTATAAACTATTAACTACAGCTTTTCAGAGAGTGTAAAAATATTCAATACTAATGAAAAAAGCCCATTACTAATGAAAAAAGTCCATTAGTAATGGGATTTCCCAGAAATACTACTGCGGTTTTTTTAACATTTCTTTTTTTTGCTTCAAGTGGACAGCTTCAACTTTCTTTAACTTTATTATACAAAGTGCCAATCAGTTTATAAAGATAAATGGATTCTTTTTTAATTAAAATGATGTTGGGATAAGGTAGTTTGTTACTGTTTTTATTTCAAAGTCATAACAGTTTTTAAAAATTTTACATTTAATGTAACAATAGTTTTGATTGAATGCATATTCAGATTAAAATGAGGTTACTCACAAAATACTTTAGTGTGTTCTATAGTGCTATAACTCAGTAGAATCTTTATTATAGATTCAGAAAGTTATCCAGAATGCAGAAATCAACCTGAGGAAGAATGGCAGTTGTTTGATTTTTTAAAAATTTAGACACAATCATTTAGAACAGATAAGTTTAAGCTGTGAAAATGTAGATGTGACAAGTTTGTAAACACGTGGCGCTACATGGTCAGTTATCTAAGGGGAGAAGTGAGGGAAATGAAAGAAGAACAAGACCTGAAATAGAAGTACAAACCCATTCATTATTTGTGAAAAATGCCCCAAAGGACTCAGCATTGTTTGCAGATTTTTGTCCACAAGGCTGCACAAAGCCTTTTTGGAATTAAGAAAGTGTAAGTATCTATAACCCTTTAGCAGATTCGCTGACGTCTGCATTCACCACATGCTCCCAAAGTTGATTTTGTAGATAAAAAATCTTGTTTCCAGACACAGAGATCTAGATCTAGGATACACTAGTTGCTTCCTTTGCAATGTTCCCATAAATTGCATTACAGCACGTATGCCATCAAACTGTAATCATCCGTTCTATTCTGACATCCCCAGAAGTCTGTGGTCCTCTTCTGGAAGGCAGGGACCATGTGTCGGCCTTCTTTGAATCTTTGGCAACCATCACAGTTTAGTATACAGATGGTCCTTTGTAAACACTTACTATCTCATCAGAAGACACTCTGCTTACAAAAAACCCTAAGGTATATTAAAAGAGTCATGCAGAATGCAGAATGCCTATTTTAATAAAAACAGGAAGGTTCTCTTTTTTTCCTCTATGACAGAATTCTTAGCTTAGCCTTAATAATAAACATTCCGCCATATCTGAATATAGTGGATGCCATCTGTAAATACCTGAGCTATTTATGGCACACAGCATCCCTGCAATAGCCCCAACATCATTAACATGTAAACTAAAGGCATGGCTAGAAATGTGTTTACATTTAATTTACTGAAACCATATGTGCTGTGACACTAATGTAATGCAAATGGTACCACAAACCACCATGAAAATAAAAATTCAGCCAGGAATGCTTGGTACTGCTCTGAATTCCTGTGACACTGTTTATACCACTCTAAAGTGCTTAAGGATAGGTCCTATAGTGTAAATAGTTACAGGCATGGATGGAAATTCTACTAGATTACTAGTCACTTATTTTTGCATCCCTACTTACTACCTGCCATGAAATATGTAATCAGTGAATGCTTATTGACAAAGTAGTCTCTCTTGGCTGATTACCCATGCTTATCTATACTTCTATGTCAATTAAGCATCTTGACACTTCTATAGATCTAGGTTTCCAGGTCGGTAATATTCAAACTTCAGGAATAAGTCAAAGAAGTTATTTGAATGTCTTGATCAAGAATGCCCAGGATATTATGTCCTTGATAAAGGTCATCTAAGCCTCATCTAAAATGGTATTAGTTATTCATGACCACTAAATCATTGGCTTTTTGGAAGGATATGGTAACAAATTCTTTATTCTGACCTCAAATTGGAGTCAGGTCTCTCACAAATTCTTCATTCACCCTAATCTTTTCTAATTCCCTAAGGTGATAGCACAAAATAAGGTCCTAATTTGCCTTTAGATTTATTTTTTAAAAAAACATGTTTATATAGGGCAAACAGTATTATTGTTTGTGGTATAGACCTCCAAATTGTATCCACAGGTTTACAGGAACTGAAGATAAAGATGGTAGAAAGCTGCACTGTAGATGGCATGATAATGGCATGGTTTCCCCCAGATAGAGGCAAAGAGAAAGGCAGTCTGGATCTGAAAGTAACTTTCACTCTCCAACACTAGCACTGTTCACACTTGCAAGAAGGTATCTGATGCTTTGTTACTTTCTTTAATCAATACCCTTTATTCAGCACCCTTCTCAAAGGTACCTTTCAAGTCTCACTTTCCTGAGAGATGAAACAGAGGTTAAAAATATTTTCCTGCCTATATTTCATAGCACTGCCACCCAGGGTGAAAAGCAAATTCGGACATCAAGGAGACTTGAGGGTGAAAAGCAAATTCGGACATCAAGGAGACCTAGGAGTTAGGTAGGCTCATGTGGTAGCATTCCTACTTATGCCAGAAGGACAAGATCTATGGTTAGGAAAAATTCTCTACTGCTAAAGCTCTGAGTCAGGTGAATTAACATCCCAAGTGGACCTTAATTTCAGATATGGGGGTCAGTGGCAGAGTTAGTGAACATTGTATTTTATCTCTTTTTCTCTGCCTCTCTCTCTAGAGAGCCCCCCCTTTTTTGCTCTAGCTGCCTACCAGGGTGCCTTTCTTGCTGTCTCTGCCTGGTGTAAGCTGCCGTGCCAGCCTATTCTCTATCCCTCCATCTCCCATTTCTACACTCAGTGATTGCTGGGCTCCAGCTAAGTACTGCCCGGACTGCCTTTCTACATCTGCAGCTGGATCTTCTCTGTTCCTGCTTTAATCTCCTTACCTCTACCTCTACTGTTTCATCCATTCATGCAAAGAAATTGTTACATTCTAATCTGGTTCTAGCCATAGTTTGTTTTATTCTGCCACTGACCAGGAATCTGAGCTCTCATCCTGATGCCCGTGGACACTCAAAAACATTTAAGAATAAACTAATTAAAGTGTTGGCTAGCATGGTTCATCAGCAGAAGGAGATCACCTGTTTGTTGGCTTTCAGCACCGCCCTCAGTGTGGCAATCTGCTCCCGTTTGGTGCTCAGTAGGGACTTAAGCTTGAGGATCTCTTCCATCAGGGCTTCCTTGTCTTTATCGATCATGGGGGCCAGCTCCCGTGCCGCAGCTCTTTGACGAGACAGTTGCAAAGACCGGTCCACAGCTTTCTGCAGATGTTTGATTTGGTCCCGGATTATGGCATTAAGGTTGTAGATGTTCATTGGCTCTTTGCGGATGTCACTTGTGTCTAATACTGGAGATGATGGTGGGGCAGTAATAACAGGAGAGATGGTGGGAGTCTTGGTTGGACTTGGTTCTTTGCTGGCCTCTGTGTTTTCTTTTGCAACTGGTTCAGGTGAGGTCCTTGTTTCTACAGGGGATGACACACCCCGCCTGGCTAACCGTGGAGACAAGAGTGCCCTGGGATCATCAGGCCCTTTCAGGCTGCCGCTACGGGTGACTCTACTTTGCCTATAGTAGTCCAGCATGACCCTGTTAGGGGTTTCATTATTACACAGACATACATGATGGTAAAGCTGAGCTAGTTCCTCACTAAATGTCACCAACTCATCCTGGGCTGTATTAAGGGTATTGTGATTTTCATTGGCTATGCTGGTCATCTTTTGCAACTCCTTCTCCATATGGGCCATCTTCTCTCCACTCTCCTTCGTGGTCTTCTCAAGGCTTATAACCTGCTCATCATACATTTGGATCTTACTCTCATACTTGGCCTTCTCTTCAGTATAGTTTTCTACAGATTTATTATACTTTTCCTTTAAGGCCTTAATTTCAGCTTTCAAATCGATCACCTCAGTTACCGCCACCCTGTATTTGCATTCAAGGATCTCTAAGCCATTGATGTCCACCTCGTAGTCATGGGCCTCCTCTCCCGAGTCCCGGCCCTTTTCCCCATCCAGCTCCTTGAGCTCCTTGCTGCTCTGCAGGCCCCTCATGGCATTAACGTGCTCTGTGAGCCGGTGCACCTGTTCGTGCTGCTCCGTCAGTGCTCCCTTGGTGTGCTCCAGCTGCGTCTGTGACTCCTGGAGATTGGCCAGAAGAATGGCCTTTTCCCGCTCTACCTGCAACAGCAAAAGAAAGTCTCTGAAATGACTTCAAGGCAATACCAGTGATGAACTTGACCCATTCACGTTTGGACATGTATACATTTTAAAAATGCAGAAGAGCCAATGTTTCCATTACTACAAATTGAATTGGAGTGTGTTTTCTTATTTCAGCAGTTCTGGTAAGTCAATCAATCAAAAAGTAGATCATTCCCAGAGAATTATGCTCTGCATGTTTACCCATCCAAACTCTCATGCATTATACACAAGTCAAATCTGGACAAGCTGCAGTTTAATAATCTATAAAAGGAGCATAACGATGGGACATGTCTCATAGGGACATTTGGATGATTCAGTAAGACAGTGAATTCAATGCTCAAGATATTATAATGTTAGCTGTTAACATTTGGATAACTATGGTCCAATTCCCATGACCAAAATTCTTCTAAATGGCAAACACATCTATTTTACAAATATGTATTTGTATGTGCGAATGCAACACTTTCAGCTCAGAGTCAGGATATGTTTGAATACAAATCCTCTTAGCTGGGTTTCATTAGATAAAACTGATAGCATTTGCGTATAGCTGAAGATCAATTGACTTATCCAGGCTACTGGGGAATAATTTTAAATGAAAATCCAGGTAATTATGTAATATTGTATTTGATGAAAAGCCAAGACATTTGAATTTTTGATAAAAGAGATGGAAAATCTCCTAGATATTCTATTATTGGTTTTGTATACAATCTCAATGAAATGGATTGTTTTGGGAGGGTTTTTTCTTTTTCTCTTTCTCTTGAAAATTGAGTAAATTTGCTCTGAAAAGTCTAAATGTCATGCGATTAGTGTACTTGAATACAATACACAAAGTTGATTTCAAAAAGCTCTTTAATAGGAAAAACTTTTGGATAAACTAAACACTGGACCAGAACAAAATGTATTGAATGTGTCTCAGGTTGGTTTTAGAGGCAAAAGTGTTATGATGAATGAGGTAATGCCTTTAGGATAGTTTCCAACCTGGACTTTGCCAATTTCCATTTAACATAAACATCTTCTAAGCCTCAAAGCATAAATCTCTCAGTTTCTTCATGGTAGTACCTCCAGAAAACATCAAATAGAGCACTGTCTCCTTCATATGTATATGCTCCACATATAGAAATAATTTCCACACTCAGTACATTTCTGGTGGAATCATCCGAATAGGGAAATACATCCAAAATTTATACACACATACACATACATGTGTGTGTATGTAAACACACACACACATAATACATACCTGTGTGCGTGCATATATTTTTTCTGGACAATTAAGGTTGGTCTGCCCTCCCCCTCCAAAAAAGATAAGTAAATTGTGGATAATTCTGTATAACTCTGGCATCACATTTTCACTCAGGTATTGAGGCTTGAAGTACCTTAAATTGTATTTGGATTTCAGAGAGCAGGGCTTAAACTATTTAAGATACGTTATTCTTTGAATTATTAAATGCAAAGGACTTTAAAGATTAAAATGATTATTCATTTTAAGTGTATGTTTTAATCTCCATTTGTGAAGAACTTATTCAAGAGAGACTTGCTGAATTAATTATAATCTTCTATAATTATATATAAATAATACATAACCTTCTACAGTGACTAAGAATAGTTGCCTTCTTTCTCTTCCTACAATCTCTATCTTCTAACTGAAACTGAAGATTTTATTTTGCGTGGTAGGGCTGGTTGTTTTTGCCAGAAAACCTAAATGCATAATTTGTGAACTCTGTAGTCCAGTGTAAGTACACGATATATATTATTATTATTCTTGTAATTATGTCCCATAGAAATTGTGACGATGATGATTTTTTGCCATAGGGCATGTGGGATCTTAGTTCCCTGACCAGGGATGGAACCTGTGCCCCCTGCAGTGGAAGCGTGGAGTCCTAACCACTGGGCAGCCGGGAATACCCATCCCATAGAAATTATTTTTAATTTCACTGAGTGTTTACTTTTTAAATAAACACATTTACATGTATTGAATACTGATGGATTCTTTTGTGAAGGAACAAAAGATAGCAGAATTTGTACGTTCATGTTGGGACTTTTATAGGAAAAGAAATGAAAGCTGTTATTAATTTCCATAAAGTCTTCATCCTGGTCATCTGACTCTCAACTTGACACCTGAATGGCTGGTGTGATTTTCATAATGTTATACGTAGTATGACTATGTAAAATAGAACTCAGAAATAAATAATTCATTCTTCTCTGCTTGAAGCGAAGCAGCCTCGGCAAATCTGTGCCCTGGCGAATGAGAGCTGTGAAAAAAGATCAGCCTAGAAATAAGAAACGCGAGGTTAGGGAATCCAGCAGTTGGAAAAGAAGGTAATGTATTTTGGAGAGCGTGGTGAGAAGGAATCTCTTCTCTCTCTCTCTCTCTCTCTCTCTCACACACACACACACACACTCTCGTATGTATATGCAAAACTCAGTTAGCTGGACAAAGACTCAAAACTACAGACCAGTATCTCTTATGAACATAGATACAAAAATCTTGAACAAAATACTAGCAAACTAAATCCAGCAATGTATAAAAAAGGGTTAGACGACATGACCAAGTGGGGTTTATCCTAGGAATGCAATGTTGACTTAACGTGCAAAAATCAATAAATATAATACACTGTATTAACAGAACACAGGAGAAAACCACACGATCCTCTTAATATATACAGAAAAAGCATTTGACAAAATTCAGTACCCCTTCATGATGAAAACAGACAACAATCTAGAAATAGAACTTCGATGAAAACAGACAACAATCTAGAAATAGAACTCCCTCGACCTGCTGGGGCATCTACGAAACACCCACAGATGACATATTTAATGGGGAATGCTTTCCTCCTAGGATCAGGAACAGGACAAAAATGATCGCTCCTGCCACTTTTATTCAGCATTGTACTAGAAGTTCTAGCCAGGGCAATTAGGCCATGGTCAAGAGGCAAGCAAGTGTCTGTGAGGATGCAGTGAAATCAGAATCCTCACACGCCGCTGGTGGAGATGGGAAGTGGTGCAGCCACTTTGAAAACAGTCTGGCAGTTCCTCAGAAGGTGAAATACAGAATTACCATACGACCCAGCAACTCTACTCCTAGGTATGTGCCCAAGGGAATTAAAACATGTGTGCGCACAAAAACCTGTACATGAATGTTCATAACAGCATTCTACATAATAGCTGAAAAGTGGAAATAACTCAAATGTCCATCACTGATAAGTGGATAAAGTGTGGTATATCCATATAACAGTATCAGTTGGCAATAAAAAGAAATGAAATACTATTCTATGTTACAACGTGAATGAACATATTATGCTAAGTGATAAAAGCCAGACATAAAAGACCACATGTTGCATGATTCTGCTTGAATGAAATGTCCAGAACAGACAAACCTGTTGAGACATAAAGTAGATCAGCGGCTGCCTAGGGCTGGACTGGATGATAATAGGTACATGGTTTTCTTCCAGTGTAATGAATTGACTGTGGTTGTGACTGCACAACTAACTGTGTGACTATACTAAAAAGCATCCAATTATACCCTTTAAATGGGTGGATTGTATGTGAATAATTGCCATAAAGCTGTTCTCAAAAATAACTACATAGACTCATCCCTTGTCATTTGATCACGGATGCTCTTATGTTTACTGATAGATGGTTAAAAAAGAAAGTAAGGCTTCTGAGAAATGTATTTGCCTTAAGCTTATACAGGTAATCTTTAACTGTAAAGTTTATGAGTTTGACAACTTAAGTTGTCAACTTAGTCCTAGGAAATTGTATTTGTCACATTAAGCTTTAAAAACTAGGAACTGACCAATCTTGTCTTATTGATTTCATTCCATAAATTTCTGTGAGTCTTTGTTAAGCACAGATAATATTTGATTTGCTTGACTCTCTCTCTGTGTAGCAACTCCACTTCCTAGGCTTTTGGCTTTCAGCAAATGACATAACATATTTGTGCCTCAGTTTCCCTATCTGTAAAATGGGGACAACACTCTCTATCTCATAGTCGTTATAAGCATCACCATTTAAGCAAATGTATATAAGTTGCTTTGAACTTTTATGGGACATGCAGCAAATAGACAACTTACCATCATTACAGGAAAAATTAAAATTGCCTTTAACGGAGTGTATCTGAACACAATATGGACCTTCATTTCTTCCACATCCATTAGGATACAGCAAAACTTATAAATTTCAGTTTTACAGAAATATTAGCTTTCTCACAGTATTACTGTTCAGTTTTACAGAAATATTACTGTTTTCTCACATTACATGTGAAATTACATAGCCAGTATGATACTGAAGAAAACAATGCAAAGAGTCTTCTCCTGGTTAGTCTGACTCTCTGCGATATGAAGTTAAACAGAGGCTACTGGTCAAAAGTAGAAATTTTAGCACAAGCATAGGGACTCCTTTAAATACATTATGTAATTTATTTAGTGTTCCCAGGTAGGATCTATTTATCTTCATTTTAATGAAATGACTTAAAGTACTTGTCACTGGGAATTATTATTATTATTATCATCATCATCTAGTTGAAATAAACTGAGTTTTGAGGGTGATCCAATTCTAGAAGGCAGTATTTAAATTGTAGTCAGCATAGGTTTTTATATTTATTGATATTATTACCATTTCCCAGCAGATGGCAGTATGATATCTTGAGGAAGGAGAACATTTTTTTTTCCCCCTAATTCCGAGGAAGGCAACCTAGAAACTAGTGATGGGGCCAATTTATCACCTTCCCCTTTATAAATGTACCTCAGAGAAGTGAAGCAATTCACCCAACATTTCTGACTCCCAAGGCAGAAACATAGTTTTTTTTTCTTTTCGGAACCAGGTTAAGTAAATACCCTCAGATGGGAAAACAATTTACATGTATAGATGGAATCTTGTAAGATAAGAAAAAGCCAATAGGCTTTGACTCAGGTATGCTATTTTCAAAGGGTTTCTTTAATCCTAAGAAAGGAAATCTTAAAAGCTGCGTATTCCCTGGGATAGGGTGTTACATCCCTGCCTCTGCTCTTCTATATATGAAATTAATTTGTTTTTCTCTTGTTAATCTGTCTTCAATTTAATTATTAGCCTAGCCAAAGAGCCTAGAAGGGAAGAGGGGAAATTTTTTCCACATCTACACTTTCTATATTCTGAATATTTAATTTCAAAACACATCTGGCCCCAAGTGTTTCAGAGAGCCATAGTGAAAGTGCATTTTATTGCCTCTCCAGAAGGCCCAAAAGAGTGGTACGGACACAGTATGTGCTGCAATGTGCGTTAAGTGTGGCTTATTAGAACTGCCATATTATTTTCTTTCTTTTTTTATTTTTTATTTTTATTTTTTTTTGACTTAAAAATTTTTTTTATTGGAGTATAGTTGATTTACAATGTTCTGTTAGTTTCAGGTGTACAGCAAAGTGAATCAGTTATACATATACATATATCCACACTTTTTTAGATTCTTTTCCCATATAGGTCATCATCACAGAGAACTGAGTAGAGTTCCCTGTTCTATACAGTAAGTCTTGACTTTTTAAAAGGTCTGTATGAGACACTGTTGTAGAGAATGCTTCTGTATTTCCAGAAAAATCTGTACTTCTTAGACTCAGCACCAGGAATAAGTTTGACTCTCCGGACAAAATGATGTTCTTCCTTTTTATCATAAGTTGAGAACACTGTTACCCAGCTGGTTTCCCTTATAGCCTTGGTTGCTAGGAAACTCAGAGCTAACTCTAGCCATCAATTTCAGTAATCCTGCCATCCAAGATTTTGAGAACAAGTCTCTCTTCCTTTTAAAAATATTTTTATTGATCTTGTTTTTTCCCAGGGTCATATTATAGGTATACCTTAGAATAAGCTACCTTTAATTTGGGATAGTGCTGGGTAATAAATTACAAAAAATACTGGTATGATGTCTAACACCAACCTGCGTTCTCCCTGGCCTGTGCCACTGTCTGACATTGTGCTCTTTGGAATAAACTGTGTTTCTGTTAGTCACAGCCCCTATTTTCATACTAGATTTGATGCTTTTCCCCTATATAAATACTTCATTGTAATTTCTAGATGCCTCCAAATATCAGAAAAAGTGGCAAGGCAGTGCATAGAAAAGCATTCACCTCCATGTTTTTTTTCTTATCTCTGGAGCAAGTTGTATAAAACTGCCAAGAAGGAAGTTTCCACTTAAACCAGAACCTTTCAGCATGAGAATTGCTGACCTGTGGCAGTTCCTGATGCTAGGATTGCTATCGTTACTTGACTTTCAGTTTGTGGCCATCACTTGACAGAATTAAAAATTGACTCTGCTCTATCTGCTCATTTGTTGAAAGGAACAGTCTGTTCCAGAAGAGATGCTGTCTAGGAAAACAAAGATTCTGTACCGTGCCCAGAAACCAAAATTGGGTGGGCCAGGTCCCAGGTCTGCAAGCTGTTGGCTCCCTGGAGTTCATGGTCTCGCATGGGCCATGGATAACCTTTCTCTAGAACCATGGGCAGTTGGACAATGTGCCTTGACAAGGTCTGGCTGAGTTTTGACATCCTGGCAAGCAGGTGGTAAAGGCCATGTCCCCTTAATATAAATAACAGTCCTACCCAGGCCTGTAAGAAATGAGCAGAGCAAGAGCTCCTGAGGGAAATTCAAAGAAAGAAACAACAGCAAAACTTTTTGAGAGTAAGGGGGTCACACTTTTCCTCTGGGGTTTCAGCTCTCTCTTGGGTTTCTGGAACTTTAATGCTGAACGGCCTTCCCATAAGCCCCAGACAGGTTGTGAATATCAAAGGTAACCTTAATAAATCACACCAGTTGCTGCAGGGTTCCTGCGGTCTGCTTGGGCCTCAGGTCCCCCGCTGGCCTCCGGTAACTGTTCTATTTGTGGGGAGATGTGACTCCGCCCCACCCTCTAAATATTTATTTATTTATTTGGCAGCACTGGGTCTTAGTTGCTGCACGTGGGATCTTTTGTTGCAGTGTGTGGGCTCTTCATTATGGCGGACGGGCTTCTCTTGAGTTGTGGTGCAGGGGCTCTAGAGTGCGTGCGCTTAGTTGCCCCACGGCATGTGGGATCTTAGTTCCCCGACCAGGGATCACAGCCACATCCCCTGCATTGGAAGGCGGATCCTTAACCACTGGACCAGCAGGGAAGTCCCCATGTTATTTTCAAGGCTCATTCACATCAACACCGACTGCAATAACTTCTAGGCAATGTATCCTGTAAAGTTTTTATAAGTTATTTATATGAATTAAACACAAGGGGACAAATAGCTAAGGAAAAACTCACATTATAGAGAAGTTATGCATGAGAAGATACATTCTGCTATATTCGTGTTCAACAGTTTGAATGAGAGATAGTCTTACAAAAAATACTGACTATAAGAAAATAGATGGTTACTTTGCCTACAACAAAATTAGCAGTGAGTGTTCCTAGTGTGAGACTGGACGCTGCAAAGCCCTTCCTGTGTTAAGCCTGGTTTTCACAACTAAATTAGGAGCAAACTTTGGGACACAAGGCCCTACCTGTGTCCCTCTATATCTTTTTGTTTTTTAATTTATTTTATTTGTTTATTTATTTATTTTATTGGCTATGTTGGGTCTTCGTTGCTGCACACGGGCTTTCTCTAGTTGTGGCGAGCAGGGGCTACTCTTTGTAGTGGTGTGCAGGCTCCTCATTGTGGTGGCCTCTCTTGTTGTGGAGTATGGGCTCTAGGCACGTGGGCTTCAGTAGTTGTGGCACATGGGCTCAATAGTTGTGGCTCACGGGCTCTAGAGCACAGGCTCAGTAGTTGTGGCACATGGGCTTAGCTGCTCTGCGGCATGTGGGATCTTCCTGGGGCAGGGATCGAACCTGTGTCCCCTGCATTGGCAGGTGGATTCTTAACCACTGTGCCACCTAGGAAATCCCTCCCTCTACATCTTTATAAGCTGTTAGCATTAATTACGGACTAATGAAAGATTCAAAGGTACACAGATTTCTCATATATTGAAGGAAGGTTTATCCAGCCAAGTTTTTCTCACTCCAACTTTTTGCTGAATGAATATCCCTTTTCAGACAGTCCCTGAGACTTAGCAGGGACCACATTACTCCCACCTGAGATGACTATCCTTGAGCTAGTCATTCAACAGTAACAGTTAATGATATTAATAATAGCTCAATAAATGGAGTGCTTAACAAATTAAAGGCATTGTGGAGCTGAAATAGTGATAATAGCCTACAATTATTGAGCATTTATCATGTGCTTGGCCCTGTTCTAAGCACTCTATGTACATTAACTCATAAACCTTCATGACACTTTGAAGAAGGTAAAATGTATCCCCATTTTATGGGAGAGTAAAGTGTTGTCCCTCTAAGAATGATTCTCGACTAGAGGTTGACCCTTGGGACAGTTGAAATGTGTGGGGCATTGTGGGTCACCACATCTCTGAGGAGATATGACTAGCGCTTAATGGGTTGGGACCAGAGATGCTAAACCTCCTGTAACTCATCACACAGACTCAGACAATGAGAAACTATTCCATCCCAAATGCTGCAAGATGGTTCCCATTGAGAACCACTCTCTTGCTGAGAATTTGTTCTCCATCATTCTTTTTTTTTAATTAATTAATTAATTAATTAATTTATATTTTTGGCTGCATTGGGTCTTTGTTGCGGAATGCTGGCTTCCTCTAGTTGTGGTGAGCAGGGGCTACTGTTGGTTGTGGTGTGCAAGCTTCTCACTGCAGTGGCTTCTCTTATTGCACATGGGCTTCAATAGTTGTGGCACATGGGCTCAATAGTTGTGGCTCACAGGCTCTAGAGCACAGGCTCAGTAGTTGTGACACATGGGCTTAGTTGCTCCACGGCATGTGGGATCTTCCCAGAGCAGGGCTCAAATCCGTGTTCCCTGTATTGGCAGGCAGATTCTTAACCACTGCGCCACCAGGGAAGTCCCTCCACTTTTTATTAAACTATTCCTTTTGTTAAACTATTTCTTTTATTAAAGGAATTCTTTAACTATTTAAACTATTCCTCTATTCCTTTAACTATTTAAACTATTTAAACTTTTCCTCTCTTTTGGACTTTTGCATCCCTCAGCTCAGATGACATTTAGGATTAAAACTGAGAACAGCTCTGAGCTTTCAACCAATAGTTGACCTGGTTGAAAACTATTGAGCCGTTTTACACATAAAATTCCCTCTTTCTCATATACTCTACACTGCCACCAAAATAAAAAGAAAAAACAAAAGCTTCAACCCACTAAATTTTTATCCTAAAGCAATCAATATGATAGTTTAAGAAAAATTTTACATTAATTCAATTTAATTAGGGGGCATACATTCTTATGTCATATGTCACATAAAACTTTTTTCACATGGAAATATGTTTTCTATCCACCTGGTTGTATTAGTGTAAACTGAGCAAAAAGACATAGGAAAGTATTACCTACATGGAACTGGACTTTGCAGTCAGGTATATCTATATGAAATTAATTTTCTTCCAGTGGCCATACCCTCTTACCTTGATTCAAACTGAACACTGAGAAAATGAATTCTCACTAATTCTCTTTCAGCAGCCAAAAGCACTGGGCAGGTAAAGTTAAAAGTTAAGGGATATGTTAACTCTTGATATAGTATTTAAAATAAGCCTAATAATATATTAATTTCATTGGTTTTCTAGTCTCAATTCTTTCTGCTAATTACATTTTCAGTCATCATTTCTGTAGAGGCAGAAAATTATAAGCCCTGTTTGCTATAAAAATAAGTGATTACCAGAGTCTTATGGCCTCTAATAATAAGCTTTACGCAAAGAGCCTTGGTGGGACAACAGATGGAAGAACAAGCCTCAAACTCATCACCTGACAAGCTGGTTGAAGCAGAGTCCTGGCTCAGTAGATCTGTGGGGAGCCCCGTGATTTGTCTCCTCAGAAGCCCCCAGTGATGGTGGTGGGGGCGGCACTGTTCCTCAGACAACATCTCCATTCTCATTGGGTCAGTGTATGGTCAGGACGCGACTCCACACTAGAGAGCCATGTCACAGCAAGATAAGCTGAAAGGCCAGGGCTCTTCCCAAGACATTTGATTTGAAGATGCTAAAAATTTAAGGCCTAGCTCATGTAGGAATAGGAACTCCTTGGTTTCAGACTTATACCTGTTCTGTATTAATCATATGATATCCTGGCTAGTTCGTATATAGAAAGTCCTTCATGTCTTTTAGAACTTAAAATACTGCTGTGAAGTATAACCATTAATCTTGAAGCTATACATAGAGTTGCTTCTGATGGAAAACTTCACTTTCTGTCATTTCTCTTGTGTATAAAGCTTTTGAATTCTTTTGTGAAAATGCATCAAGATGCTGCCTTTTCTCTCTTCACACTAGGTTGCCATCTAATTTACCTAAGAGATGAATTTCATAAAGTAATGAAAATGAGAGATTTCTCTTCAACACCTCTTTTGCATCTTTCTAAAATATTGTACCTTCAAAGTTGCCAGTTAAAGAATATTTTAAAAATAATCTGGAACTAAAATGTGACAGTAAGAAATCCCAAAACATGCTACACGCAACTTACAAAATACTCACTCTAACAGCCCTAAACAAAGTTCTTACCTGCATAAGTTGCTGCTTCAATTTCTGTATTTCCGAAATGTTCAGCTCACTGAATAAGTCAGAAACAGGGTGCAGAGACTCTCCTTTCCTTAAAGTGGGAGTCCGATAGTCTCCATTCAGCTTCACAAGAGGCCCATGGATATGCCCGTTCATTTTGTCATCATTGTTGGGTTCACTCCCATCCTCAGCAAACTTGAGTCCATCGACGGAAATGCTGATGTGGTTATCGTTGAGGGTGATGTACTGGGAGAGCTCCTTCCGCAGGCTGTTCTTCTGCTCCCTCTCATTTTTCAAGGTCTCCAGGGCTTCTTCCAGTTGGTGCTCAGCGATCTCCTTCAGCCGGATGGCATCTTCCAGCTGGCTGTTCAGCAGCACCATCTCCTCCTCAAATCTCTTAATCTCATGCTTTAAACCTTCATATTCAACCTGAAGCAGACAGGATAAAGAAGATTCATAAAACTAAAATTTGGGTCTTACAAAACTGCCATTAAACACTCCAGTGGACCTAACATGTAAAAAATTAAAAGTCTACAAAATAAATCTAAAAAGCACACAGTATATACACCACGAAGGTAACACAGGATGGTTTCTTTAGATATTCATACATATAAGTTCAGTTCCTAGCAGAGATGAAAAAGATACCTCTCTTAGGATTTATTTTACGGGGTCCAATGGTCAAAGGGGGGCACTGTTTGCTTAATAGATCAAGAATTTTTTTTGTAATAGTTTATCAGAATATTCACAATCCAAGATTTTTATCATCACTATTTGTTTTATTTAATTATTAATAACAAGAAAAATTTTATACTCAGGGCTAGGTTAGTTAAAAGATCACAATAAAAATATAATCTCAAAAAAATGTGTTTGAGAGTAAGAGGAGAAAGCAAAGAAACACTTCACATGCTTAAGGAGAGAATCTGGAATAACAGTACTAATTACCCAAAACCAAAAAAGTACATGGAAGTGGATCAAGATGATGGAGCAGGAGGACACAGAGCTCATCTCCCCGACAAACACATCAATAGCATAACTACATATGGAGCAATTCTCACAGAAAACCAACTGGAAACTGGCAGAAGATCTCTTGCACAAGCAAAGCTGTAAGAAAGATCCCCACATAACCAGGTGATTGTGTGCCAGCCTTGGTAGCTCTGCTTCATGCTGCCAGTTGGACAGCCTTGGCTTCAGGCTTCAGACTGTGTTCACGTCTGCTGCACATGTCTTGTTTTAGGACCAAACTCAAAGGGTCACGCTGCCTGGGGCATGGTTTTCTCATTGTGATACAAGAAGGTAAGGGGACTAGACAAACCAAGGTAGCATGTTTGAAATCTGTGCTCCGTCATGTCTGCTAACATTCCTTTGGTGAGAGAGTCACATGACTAAGACCAACATCAACGGAGCCACCCATTTTACTTTGCCAGTTCTAGGGCACTGCTGGGTTACGTGCAGAGGAAGAGAGTAAAGAATTGAGAACGATCTAAACCTACCACACACTTTTACAATCACATGTTGAGATGTTTTTCTTTTTTAAAAAACTTTTTATTGTGGGTAATGTAAAAATACCCAAGTAGCAAGAAGACTTCATGAACCCCCAGGAGCCCACCACTCAGCTTCAATAATCATCAACTCCTGGCTACTCTTCTTTCACTATATTTCCACTCACTCCCCTGGCTGGATTATCTTAACTCCTAGAAATCGCATACGTCGGGAACTATATCTAAGAGATATATTTTTTTTAAAGCATAGCCATAATCCTTTGAACAAATAATTTCTTAAGAACATGATATAATCTTAGTTATCAAAAGTGATGTCAACAATAGGTTTGTAATGACATAGGAAATAAACACAACTGAGTTGAAAAGGATAATATATTATTACAGCTGTGCAATACAAGAGATCAAATGGAAATTTAACAAAATGTTAATAACAGTTGCTCTTTAGTGGTGGGAATACAGGTGATTTTTAAGAGAAAAAAATATTGTTATCAATATAATATTCCTTTGAATTACAACCAAATAAGAGCCTGTTCAAATACTCTCTTGGTTGTGAAAGACTACAGGTGAAAGAGATCTCCACTCTGAGCCCAAATGCATTTTTCTTTTTCTTTTTTTTTTAAGAACTTTTATTGAGATACAGTTAACAGACAATAAACAGCATATATTTAGAGTGTACAATTTGGTGTCCCAATCTCCCAATTCATTCCCCCCCAACCCTCCCCGCTTTCCCCACTTGGTGTCCATGTGTTTGTTCTCTACACCTGTGTCTCTATTTCTGCCTTGCATTTCCCCTTTCATGGTTGTTAGCATTTGCCTTATGTATTGAGGTGCTCCTATATTGGGTGCATATATATTTATAATTGTTATCTCCTCTTCTTGGATGGATCCCTTGATCTTTATGTAATGTCCTTTCTTGTCTCTTGTAACATTTTTTATTTTAAAGTCTATTTTATCTGATATGAGTATTGCTACTCCAGCTTTCTTTTGATTTTCATTTGCATGGAATATCTTTTTGCATCCCCTCACTTTCAGTCTGTATGTGTCCCTAGGTCTGAAGTGGGTCTCTTGTAGACAGCATATATATGGGTCTTGTTTTTGTATCCATTCAGCCAGTCTGTGTCTTCTGGTTGGTGCATTTAGTCCATTTACATTCAAGGTAATTATCAATATGTATGTTCCTATTACCATTTTCTTAATTGTTTTGTTGTTGTTTTTGTAGTTCCTTTTCTTCTCTTATGCTTCCTGCTCAGAGAAGTTCCTTTAGCATTTGTTGTAGGGCTGGTTTGGTGGTGCTGAACTCTCTTAGCTGTTGCTTGTCTGTAAAGCTTTTGATTTCTCTGTCGAATCTGAATGAGATCCTTGCTGGGTAGAGTATTCTTGGTTGTAGGTTCTTCCCTTTCATCACTTGAAATATATCATGCCACTCCCTTCTGGCTTGCAGAGTTTCTACTGAGAAATCAGCTGTTAACCTGATGGGAGTTCCCTTGTATGTTATTTGTCGTTTTTCCCTGGTTGCTTTTAATAACATTTCTCTGTCTTTAATTTTTGTCCATTTGACTACTATATGTCTTGGCGTGTTTCTCCTTGGATTTATCCTGCCTGGGACTCTCTGTGCTTCCTGGACTTGGGTAGCTATTTCCTTTCCCATGTTAGGGAAGTTTTCAACTATAATCTCTTCCAATATTTTCTCAGGTCCTTTCTCTCTCTCGTCTCCTTCTGGGACCCCTATAATGCGAATGTTGGTGTGTTTAACATTGTCCCAGAGGTCTCTTAGGCTGTCTTCAGTTCTTTTCATTCTTTTTTCTTTATTCTTTTCCACCTTAGTGATTTTCACCATTCTGTCTTCCAGGTCACTTATTCGCCCTCCTGCCTCAGTAATCTGCTATTGGTACCTTCTAGTGTATTTTTCATTTCTGTTATTGTGTTGCATATCTCTGTTTGTTTGTTCTTTAATTCTTCTAGGTCTTTGGTAAACTTTTTGATCTTTGCATCCAGTCTTTTTTCAAAGTCCTGGATCATCTTCACTATCATTATTCTGAATTCTTTTTCTGTAAGGGTGCCTATCTCCTCTTCATTTAGTTGTTTTTCTGGGGCTTTATCCTTTCCCTTCATCTGGTACAAAGTCCTCTGCTTTTTCATTTTCTCTATCTTTCTGTGTCTGTGGTTTTCAGTTCCACAAGACAAAATACTGCTGATACTGCTTGATACTGCTGTCTGCCCTCTTGTGGAGGAAGCTATCTAGGAGCCTCCTGTGTGCTTTCTGATGGGAGGGATGGATGGTGGGTAGGGCTGGGTGGGTGGAGCTCAGTAAAGCTTTAATCTGCTTGTCTGCTAATGGGTGGGGCTGTGTTCGCACCTTGTAGGTTGTTTGGCCTGAGGCCACCTAGTGCTGGAGCCCAGAGGCTCTTTGGTGGGGCTAATGGCAGACTCTGGGAGGGCTCACACCAATAAGCACTTCCCAAAACCCCTGCTGCCAGTGCCCCTGCCTCCTTGGTGAGCCACAGCTGCCCCCCACCTCTGCAGGCAACCCTCCAACACCAGCAGGTAGGTCTGGTTCAGTCTCCTATCGCGTCACTGCTCCTTCCCCCTGGGTCCTGGTGCGCACATTTTTTTGTGTGTCCTCCAAGAGTGGAGTCTCTGTTTCCACAAGTCCTGTGGAGGTCCTGCAATCAAATCCCGCTGGCTTTCAGAGTCTGATTCTCTGCGAATTCCTCCTCCCGTTGCTGGACTCCCAGGTTGGGAAGCCTGATGTGGGGCTCAGAACCCTCACTTTAGTGGGTGGACTTCTGCAGTATAACTGTTCTCCAGTTTGTGAGTCACGCACCCAGCATTTATGGGATTTGATTTTAACACGATGGCGCCCCTCCTACCATTCTCATTGCGGCTTCTCCTTTGTCTCTGGATGTGGGGTGTCTTTTTTTGGTGAGTTCCAGTGTCTTTCTGTCGATGACTGTTCAGTAGTTAGTTGTAATTCTAGTGCTCTTGCAAGAGAGAGTGAGCGCACGTCCTCCTACTCCGCCATCTTAATCCTCCCAAATGCCTCCTTTAGAGCCTTTTCCATGGCTCTTACCGTGTGCCACCTTTTTAATAAATATTTTTAATAAATATTCTCCACAGCTACTTAGAGGAGGTACTTTTTATGCACCCAGGTATCCCTCATAGTGCTTCAATATTCCTTCATAGTGTTTCCACAAAATTCTGCTCTTAATAAGTATTTGCTGAATAAACTACTGTGAATGAAAAAATAAAATAGAAAAAATATAATAATGTCAATTATGATATTAGATACTAACATAAACTGTGTTTAGAGACTTGATCTCTTTCTGGCTGGGCAGCTTCACTCATTCCACTAACAATGTGGTTCCTCTTCACCCAGCTGTTTCCTTTTGCTATGCCTAGGCAGACAGTCATCTGGAAAACTCTTATTCATCCTTTAAGACCCAAGTCAAGACTCTGATGCTAACTGAAGTCTTTGTTTGCCCACTCAGGCAAACAGATCACCCCTTTCTTGCACCGTCAGTGCAAGCCTCTATCGTATGATGAGAGCCCCAGCAAAGTGGAGGCACCAAGAAATAGAATGAGAAGGCACTTAAAAATTGGCATTTGATACATTAAAAAAAGCACCAAAGTAGTCATCATGAGAAAAATCAGTACTTTGTTGTGATTCCTTATAACAACTTCACAGTTTAGTAATTCTTTCTTTTTTTTCTTTTTTCTTTTTGGCTGTGTTCCGTCTTTGTTGCTGTGTGTAGGCTTTTTCTAGTTGCGGAGAGCAGGGGCTACTCTTTGTTGCGGTGTGTGGGCTTCTCATTGTGGTGGCTTCTCTTGTTGCGGAGCACTGGCTTTAGGCATGTGGGCTTCAGTAGTTGCAGCATGCAGGCTCAGTAGTTGTGGTGCATGGGCTTAGTTGCTCCACAGCACGTGGGATCTTCCTGGACCAGGGCACGAACCTGTGTCGCCTGCATTGGCAGGTGGATTCTTAACCACTGCACTACTAGGTAAGTCCAATTGTTCCTATTTTTAATGAGGGTTGGAAATAAGTACCATAATATTTTCAGAGTTTAGGAACTCTAAAGATCTTATTTTTTCTTGTTGTTTTCCATTTGGGTTTTGTTTAGGAAAGCTAAAGATCTTAATTTGGACTCACGCTGCCAAACCTAACACATAGCTTTACTTTTCAATTACATGGATGGCTGAGTTTATTACCTGCCTTCCCTACTGGGACATGAGCTCTTTGAACCAGTGACCACGTTTTTTGTCCTTAAAAAGTGCATGGCCTCATAGAAAGCTACCCCTGAAATACTGGTTAAATGAACTCAAACTGAATTGAACCCAGGGTCTCTTATGATATTATTATTGATATAGAAATATATCCCTAGAGGAAATATTCTTCATAATAAAAATATGATTGAATTAATTAAAAACTAGGGTTTTCAATGCTTAGATATTGAGTGCTTTAGTTCAATATGTGAGATATTGGGGACATGAAATTTATTATTTCTCCTACCATCACATCTCTAAAAACTGAACATGATTTCCTGTCCTATGTTAAGCAGTACTGGGTCCTGCCTCTATGTTAACTGATACTGGGACTAGGCATAAAAAAACTTAGCTGCTTGAGGGAAAAACTTGCTCCCGGAAGATAAGACTCAACTAACGCAGCTTCCTCAAGACTCGCATCAAGACCCTTACTTTGTTGTACCTCCCAACTCAAAGCTGTCTTAAACTCTGTCTGTCCTAACCACTTTCCCACCCTGCCAGACTCATCAGTCCAGATCCTCAAATCCTGTGAACATCGTTGCCCTTGACATCCCATTTTGACATACTACTAAGACTCTGTTCAGATGTTATCTTACTGCAAGAAGTCTAATAACAGCTTTGTTTCATCAACAGATTTTTCTGATGGTCTGTTGGGGAACTGACAGTTGACTTGACACCTTCTTGTGGCTACTGCTGCCTACTGCACTTCTTTCAGATATTTTGGTTTGAAAAGTATAAAGGTACAAAACATACTCATAAGGTTGGGTCTGATTCTATTTTAGACACGGAACCAAATCAGCACACAGAGAAATGTGGCTAAAGTTTTCAGAGTCAACTCTTTGGTGTAGGATCACAAATCAAGATTGGTGTGGTTAATTATAATAATCTTACATTTCAGTTTCCTCTCTAACTTGAATTGTGGATGCAAGATAAAGAAAAAAAGTTTATTTGTTCTTTCAACAAGTATTTATTAATATTTAATGCCTGCTATGGGCCAGGCCTTGTTTTAGGTGTTATATTGTGGTGAAGAGAAATGGAAATGAACTAATATATAGAAGCTACAGAGGGAGTGAGAAGTGCTAATTAAACAATTATTTAGAAAATAATCAATATTTAAGAGGAAAATGGAACTTCAGAAGAAGAGAAACTTCTAGTTCTTTGAACTAAACATTTTACAATCGTAGTAGCTTTGCTATGTAGAGAAAACTCAAACCAGGCTGGAGGAGCATACGTTGTATAGGAAGCTTCAGTACGAAGCAACATTCAGACTAATTTTGGGACTGAAAGCCAGCCATCATCATGTCTTTGAAAAAAATCTGTGGTATTTGTACATAAAATATTATACTTAATACTTCATTAATTAGAAAGAGAGTCTATGATAGATGCTAAATCCTGTAATTAAAGGCCAGTACTAAGAAAACAAAAACAAAAAGAAAAAACGAACCCCAGCATTTCCTTAATTGGGAGAGACTTGTGACACTACATTGCACCCATTTGCTAGGAAATAAGCCAGAATGGCCTTTTGTATGGAAAATGATTTCAAATTAATTAATTAGACACTTAATTGAGAAAATTACCATATTATGTCTAGAAAATAAAATTTAAAAGATGTATACATTTTCCTGTTTGTTTTTTCAAACTTCTGAGTTAAGTATTTGATTTCTACATTTCAGTGACTGGTGGGAGGGCATGAGTAAACTGTAAACAGTAATCAGCCAGACTAGTAGTACAAACTCCCACAGAAACGGCATCTGGGCTAATGAACACTCACAGGATTCCTTGGCAGTCTTTCAAGAACACCTAATACTGGCCTAAATCAACCTCCTGAGTAAATTAGTCTACCACGTGCGGTAATGGGGACCCTACGGTGCAGATGGATGCTCAAACACACCCTGCCTGTGCAGAGAACAGTGAGAACCTGTGGCAGTTGGGAGAAATGACCACTTTAAATATCTGCACATCAAGCAAATGTGCTTCAAGTCTTCTACATTCTTCATCAACGACCAAAAAAACTAAACAACAACACCCTTCTTATTTTAAGACATTTTTGAGAAACATATATATATATATATTTTAAATCTCCTAATTTTCTCCACTGTAAGCTCATTGTTCCCAGCCAAATCAAGACCTGGGGTCCCATGGTACTGGCAGTGCTCAGCACACACAGTGCTTCAGAGCTTAAAGGGGAAGGAATGAGATAAAAACACATGGGCTATCCAGAGAACCCTTCTTTAATGGCCTGGAACTTCCCCCCGACCCCTTAGTCAACATCTCATTCACCAACACTCCAAAGCTGGGGGGAAGTCGCCGTGATCAGAAATAAAATTTCAATTGTGTCAATACCTAGATTCTTTTCCCCCCTCTGGATTTTTCCTTTCCCCTCTTCATCTTTGTTTTTGTTTTAAAATATTTATTTACTTATTTGCTTGTTTATTTATTGGCTGTACTGGGTCTTTGTTGCTGGTGTGGGCTTTCTCTAGTTGTGGTGAGTGGGGGCTGCTCTTCGCTGTGGTTCGCGGGCTTCTCATTGCGGCGGCTTCTCTTGTTGCGGAGCACCAGCTCTAGGCTCGAGGGCTTAAGTAGTTGTGGTTTGTGGGCTCTAGAGTGCAGATTCAGTAGTTGTGGCCCACGGGCTTAGTTGCTCCATAGCATGTGAGATCTTCCTGGAGCAGGGATTGACCCTGTGTACCCTGCATTGGCAGGTGGATTCTTAACCACTGTGCCACCTAGGAAGTCCCCCTCTTCACTGTTACATCTATCGAAACAGTCGTCCCTCAGTACCCGTGGGGCATGTGTTCCAGGAGTCCCCTCAGATACCGAAATCTGTGGATGCTCAAATCCCTTAGATAAAGTGGTCACAGCATTTGCATGTAACCTATGCGCATTGGCACATCTTTAAATCATCTCTAGATTACTTCTAATACCTAATACAATGTAAATGCTATGCACCTGCCAGTGTGAGGCAAATTCAAGTTTTGTTTTCCGGAATTTTCTGAAATTTCTTTTCTTTTTTTTTTATAATATTTTCAACCTGTGGTTGGTTGAAACTATGAACACAGAACCCATGGATATGAAGGGCCGACTGAAACAGTTCTGGAAGGAGATACCAACTTGGGAAGGGAGGGAAGTGGAAGCATGCATCTGGGCTGGCCTCTACGTTGACGGAGTGCAAGAATCCTGCCCTCTGGATTCTGGTACCTATGCAGCCTGGCACAGGTGCTGACCTCATCTGAGAGGCTATAACAGCATTTAGACCAGAACAGGGGTGTGGTTGAGGAACCATCTTTGAAAAGACCTTGAAATCTAGTCCACCTTTGCTTAACTCCCTATGAATTTTATTCATAAATAAGTTCTGCTAAAAGTACAGAGTCAAGAATGCTATTACTAATAACTATCACAAACCACAATGCAAACTGATCAGGAAAATTAAGCAATTAAGCTATCTATGCCTCACTACTCACAAAATTATTTAATGCACACAGGCAGTCTTTTTAGTCAGGTTACAGGAGAATAAAGAAATCAGGCATTTTCTTTTTCTTATAATGTTCGTACTGATTTATATTTCATAATCTCCTTCCTTGTATGACTTGAAAGCAATTTACAGAGAGAGATTGACAGAGATTGCAGGGAAACCTTAAGCTTATATTACAAAACAAGCTTATAAACCCAGGTTTTTAATGAGAAGTCAGTAGGTTAAATTGATTACAATACATTTAACTTACTCCAGAAATAAATTAACGTAGAGCTAAAGTATAAAGTAAAATTTTTTATCCAATAAAGCTTTTTTGGTAATTATTCTACTCCTAGGTTTGCCTTTTAAATTTTAGCTGAAATAGGAAGACTGGGAAATTTCAGCACATAATTAATGCTGGGAGACTGAGGCAAATTTCAACAGTTTTTTTTTTTTTTTAATAAATAAAGAGATTTAACTTTAGTGGTCAGAAGGTGTGGGTCCATCTGGAGTGTAACCAGAAATCTTCTTAAGCCTCACCTGGTTCTGCTTTAATGTGGACACCAGTTTCTGCAGAGTGATGTTCTCCTCTTCCAGCTCAGTATAGTCCTGAAGGAGGCGGGCCTCTCGGAATTTATATTCTCGGATTTCATCCTTCATCCGTATCCTTTGCAGCTCCACCATCTCATTGTTCTGAAACAAGAGAATAAACGGTAAATACAAAACTTTCTTATTCTAGATTTTATGAAGTGTAGATAAAGTCTCGGTAGTTAAAAATAATAATGAAAACATTTCATGGAGTGTAAATCAGTACCATCTTTTTTTTTTTTTTAAACAGAAGGGCTTTCTCCCCCTTTTATTTTATATATATATATATATATATATATATATATATATATATATATATTTACCTCTTTATTGGAATATAATTGCCTATCATTTTTTGAATAAGAATTTATGAATAAATTTGGGAACAGAGAATGAACTAGAAAGTAGATTTAGAAAGTTGGGGGAAAAAGCAACAGAGTGTGCTATTCTGGAAGCACAGTGAAAAGCAGTTCATCTACTGTGTCTAATACTGTGGAAAGGCCAGTAAAGATAAATAAATAAAATGCAGTTTGGTAAACACTTCAGTAAACTCAGAAATGGAATTCTCTCTTTTAACAAAATAGCTAATATTACTGTGTGACCCAACAATCAATGCAAAATTGCTATTAGAATTTTCTATTAAAGAATGAGAAAAAGGAGATCTGCAGTTGTAATTTTAGAGTTTATTAGCAGTATCTAGTGATACCCTATAGTGAGTTTTAAAACAAAATGGGAAATTGTTAAACCTTAAGAAAGTTAATTAAAAATGGTCATAGTAAAAAAAAAAGAATTTAATTATATCTGTCAAACTTTAAAAGCACATACACATGACCCAGCAATTCCACATCTAAAAATCATTCTTAAGCCTATTTTCTTAGAGGTAAGTAAAAAAGAAAAATAAATTCATGTATATTTACACAAAGAATTGGAAACAGTCTAAATGTTTGCTAATGGGGGAACAATGAAATAAATTATCACGCATCCTTTAGTGCAGCATTGTATAAATTATTTAAAAGAATGAGAAAAAAGGAATGAGGAGGAGCTTTATGCACTAAAATGGAAAGATAGCCATAATATATTATGAAATGTAAAAGAAAATTATAGATTAGTATGCACACAATACCAACTTTCCAGACTCTGAGGGGGTCACTCTACAAGTTTCAAAATCTTCCAACTAAGCCACATGGGCTAATCCTGCCTTGGTCCAGCCAATCTGGCCTCAGCCACCTTACTTCAGCCACAGACGCTTCCTTCCGCTCCCCCCACATTGGACTTGGCAGCTCGTTCCTGCCTTCAGACTTTTGCATTCCCCCTTCCAGACTCCTGGCCTCCAGATCAAGGGCTCTCAAGCCTCATTTGTGCCATGACCCTCTTTGACAGCGTAGTGAAGCTGATGGACCTCTTCTCAGAATGATGATCTTAAAGGGCACCAGAAGAGTTCAGAAATTTCCTTACCAAAATATGCCACTTTGATGTATTGATTATTTTGAGCTGAAGCCACTTGAGAAACAGCAGATGCAGGAAGGGCTCTCTGCCCTCCCTCTTTCTACCTAAAGGCAGGACGTGAAATTTCCCCTGAGAGAAGCGCCCTTCCTGTACCAGGAAGAGGATGTTCTTATCACCAGAGACGGGGAATCGATGCTGAAATGGACCTGTACAAACACACCTACTAAAATGACCTTCCATTAGTTTCTCCCATTTAGTTCCTAGTCACTGTTGGACGATGCCCCAGCCCAAGCTCTTCTGTCTTGTCACATCCCCACAATTTATTCTTCTTTGTGTAAAAAGGGATCTGAGCTTTTGGGCCTAATGACTTCTGGTCTTCATTTTCTTTTGAAGGCTCCCATGTACTTGTAAAAAAATTAAATAAATTTGTATGCTTTTTCTCTCGTTAATCTGTTTTATGTCAGTTTAATTCTTCATCCAGTCACAAAACCTAAGCGGGTAAAAGGAAATTTTCCTCCCTTACAGCATAAAAGACAAGATTACAAAGGACCCTGATTATGTTAAAATTAATATAATATTTTACAAAGTTATGATATGGTAATGAGGTAGATTATTATGGTAGTGGCCCCCAATTAATCACACTTCCCTGTGGTCACAAGAGGTGGAGTCTCCTTTCAAGTCAACCCTGAACTGGCCTCTCTGACTTGCTTTGACCCACAGAATGCAGTGGAAGCCTTAGTCTCAAGAGGCCTTATAGGGACTTCCCTGGTGGTCCAGCGATTAAGACTCCACGCTCCCAATGCAGGGGGCCTAGGTTCGATCCCTGGTCAGGGAACTAGATCCCGCATGCTGCAACTAAGAGCCTGAATGATGCCACTAAAAGATCCTTCATGTCGCACCTAAGACCTGGCACAGCCAAATAAATAAAGAAATAAATAAGGAAGAAAAAAAAAAAGAGGCCTTGTAGTTCTTGTCCTTTCTCTGCTGGAACACTGCCACCACGTGGAGAAGCCCAGACTAGCTGCTGGAGCACATGGCCCAGCCCAGACAGCACCAGCACCAGTACCGGCTGCCGGGCATGGCAGTGAGAGATCTCCGCCTCAGCTGAGCTGCCGGATGATGGCTGCCACACCAGTGACCCCAGGCTAGTTTCTAAGAATTGCCCAGCTGAGTACAGCTCAAATAGCTGCTCCAGAAAATCATGGAGTATTATTTTAAGCCCTTAAATTTGGGGTGATTTGCTATACTGTAACATGTAATTGATACAGGAATACACGTGCTTCTTTGCTAGTAAAATGTTTAATCAGATCTAGTGAGATCTAAGAAATACCATAATTTCAAAGCAATGATGATATTTCAAGATCCTGCAAGAACTTCACTGTGATATGAAAATATTGATCTCACAAAGTAACAGGTGCTGCTAATGCTACTGAAGTTTGTTACCTACATTCAAATGGAAGAAAATGCTAAATTTTAGTCTGTTTAGAGAAAATGGAGATGTAATTATTTTTCCCTCCAAGTTTACAGGCTGCCTGAATTCTATCCACAGACTCCCAGGATCCAAGTTAGGGAACTCTTCTGTTTCTATTTGTCATTTAGGTTTCAGTTCAAATGCCATCTCCTCAGACAGGCCTTCCCTGAACAGCTAATGTAAGACAGCTCCCCCACCCCTGCCCTTCAGTTTCCCAACATCCTACATGATTTCCTTTATAGATCAGAATTTTAGCATAGAGTAGGTACTCAGAAAATAACTGTTGAAAGAATAGCACTAAACATTACTTGAAATTAGTAATCTACCTACCTTTTACACGTATTAAATTTCCTTTTCCATCTGAATGTAATGAACCTTTTCTATAGTGTTTGCCCATGGATCCCTAATACCTGGCATATTTTAGGCCCTTTTAACCATGGAATAAATAACAAAACAGGTATACAAATGGCTAAACACAAAATCCCAAAAAAAATTGTAAAAAAATTATTGTAGAGATTATAGCTTTTTGTCTTGGGAGAGCAACACATTTTGAAATAAACATACCTAAATTTGTGAAATGATTGGACTTATTACAATTCTCCAATATACTGTCGAGCTACTTAGAGGCAGAAACATTTCTTTATTCCCTGCTCCTTGGACGATACTTTGAGCATATGTGTTCAACAAGTATAGAATAAAAACAATAGAGTTTGGCCATAAAGCCAAATTACAATATTTCATTAAATTCTTTTATTTTGCAGAAACAGGAAATCTTAGTATAATATTTTTCTATTTCTTAAAGGTCTACCATTAGCTGAATGAATGATACATAGCTAGTTTTCCTTGTTTATATGCATGAACTTATGAGGACGCTAACAAATTGGATGCCAGTCATTTACATAAAATTATAAACAAAAATGTTGAGATATAAGAGATTCTGCAAGATGCAAATATATACAATGTAAAAAAATGTAATGACCAGAAACCTAGCTCGGATACACTCAGAATTAACCATAAAACCTTCCAGAGTAAGATAGTAAATGTCAGGACAAATTTAAGACCAGCAAAGCTAATGAGGACCACCAACAAACAGCTCGTAAAATAGCTAATGAAAACTTCTGATGTTAATTAAGGAAAAGGAAGAGTTTGGCCTGGAGACCAGTTAAGTTGAAAGACTCTCTAGCAATAAAACAGACATAAGACCCAGAGGAAGAGAACTGGTCTCATTTATTTTGCTAGAAACCTATGTTTTTTTAAACTGTCAAAGATTAAATTTTATGGGAAATGTTCTTTGCTTCCATAACAAATTTTTTAAATTGCTATTTTTGTTGTCTGCATACTAATCATAGATTCATCTCCAGCAATTTTTTTCTTTCTGGGATAAGATGGTGCTGAGCTCTACTAAAAAGCCCTATCGAGAATAATGAGAGTGATGGGCTTCCCTAGTGGTGTAGTGATTAAGAATCTGCCTGCCAATGCAGGGGACATGGGTTCAAGCCCTGGTCCAGGAAGATCCCACATGCCCTGTGAGCCACAACTACTGAGCCTATGCACCACAACTACTGAGCCTACGCACCACAACTACTAGAGCCCATGCTCTGCAACAAGAGAAGCCACTGCAATAAGAAGCCTGTGCACTGAAATGAAGAGTAGCCTCCGCTCTTGTAACTGCAGAAAGCCTGCACGCAGCAACGAAGACCCAACACAGCCAATAAATAAAAATAAATAAATAACATTAAAAAGAAAAAAGAGAAAAAAAAAGAAAAAAGAGAGAATAATGAGAGTGAGAAAAATAAAAGCATGAGAGAAAGGGGAGAAAATGGCACAACTAGGGGATACTCTAGCCTTTCGCCTCCAGAGACCTGAGCCCCAGGTTCTCCTCAGAGGACAGAGGATTCCCTAAAATGTTTGGGGTAGACTGTCCTCACAGTTTTCATTGCACTTGAGTATAGCAGCATTCTGAGAGTTTTATTTTAATTAACATTGAAGGGACTTCCCTGATGGTTCAGTGGTTAAGACTCTGCACTCCCAATGCAGGGAACCCCGGTTTGATCCCTGGTCAGGGAACTAGATCCCGCATGCTGCAAGAGAGATCCTGCATGCCATAACTAAGACCCAGTGCAGCCAAATAAATACATAAATATGTAAATATTTTTTAAAAATTAAGAGGATTTCTTTATGTGGGAATAATAAATTCCCTCTACTATTGGCCAGAAGTAAGAAAATATGCCACACAAAGACTAAAGCATAAAAAATAATTTAGTGCCCTCCAGTTATACAGTTACAACTTAATTACATTCATAGTCATGTTAGATCTTTTTAAAATTAATTAATTAAATTTGTGGCAGCAGGCTCAGTAGTTGTGGTGCACGGGCTTAGTTGCTCTGCGGCATGTGGAATCTTCTTGGACCAGGGATTGAACCCACGTCCCCTGTGTTGGCAGGTGGATTCTCAACCACTGCGCCACCAGGGAAGTCCCATGTTAGATCTTAATAATAGCTGGTGTGACTTGGGTGACAGGTCTCTGCTCACAGCCTACTCATCTGTAAAACTGGGATCCTAACACTTAACATTATATGGTAATTGTGTGAATTTAATGATAGAACATGGGGAAACGAGCAGAGACGCAGACACACAGATAATTGCCGTAACACAGTGGAACACGTGCTCTTACAGAGAGAGGTTCACACCTAAAGGCTGAGCAATTATTATTACTGCTAATCACTCCTGGGTGAGTCAGGGAAAGCTTTATAAAGGAAGTAACATCTGAGTAGAACCTTGAAGGACAAGTACAGTTGACTACATGGGTAAAGAGGTGTACACACTTTCCAGCCAGAGGTAAACTTTTGAACAAAAGAAGAGTCCTATTTGTGCTGAGGGCAATGCTAAAACAGCAAATAGACAGACTGAGCGTTTCCTTGGGGCACCGAGGACAGAGCACTGACAGAGAGAAAGAAGAGAGAAATTCAGAAAAACCTAGAAAATAGCTAATTGTTTTCAGCTTATGTCTATATCTGGTGTTATTTCACAAAATAAAATGTTACATTACTGTCTAGTGTGGTTAACCTATGCGGTAGTAGGAGGAACCAAAATATTTTCAATGCTTGGAACCTTTCAAGTTCTTAACCAGGCTGTGGTTTAGGAAATAGTGCCTGTTCCGTGTAGTTGGAACAAAGTAACTTGAAATGGATTTTGCAGGAAATTCTACATTAAACAAAGGAATTTGGGGAACCATCAAAGTCTTTTAAACAAAGTAGCCATGTAATCAGACCTATGTTTTGAAAAGTCACTCTGAGAGTTGGGAAGGTGGACAGAGAATAAGCTAAACAGCCCCCTAACAGCTCAAAGTGAGGAACAAGATGAGGAATGTTGAGGAACATCTCAGTTAGGATGAACAGAACTTGGTCACTGATGGATGTAATACTAAATGAAAAGAAGGAGAAGAAGGAGAAGAAGAGTAGAGTAAAAAACAATGGCCTAATAAAGATAAAAGTATCTAAACAGAACTGTAAGAAAGGAAGAAATTTTACAACAAATTAAATGTGAGAGTTAAAGATGTGTCTTTTTAATAATTACAGGTAGTGGGGCTTCCCTGGTGGCCCAGTGGTTAAGAATCCGCCTGCCAACGGAGGGGACACGGGTTTGAGCCCCGGTCCGGGAAGATCCACATGCCGTGGAGCAACCAAGCCCGGGCGCCATAACTACTGAGCCTGCACTCTAGAGCCCATGAGCCACAACTATTGAGCCCGAGTGCCACAACTACTGAAGCAACAAGAGAAGCCACCACAATGAGAAGCCCATACACTACAACAGAGAGTAGCCCCCACTCTCCACAATTAGAGAAAGCCTGTGCACAGCAATGAAGACCCAACGCATTCAAAATTATCAATCAATCAATCAATCAATCTTAAAAATATAATTATAGGTAGTGTAATTTGAGTAGTCAAACTAGGAGTTTCTGGATCTGTGAATGGAGTGAAGGAAGACAGCTGGAGTAGGGAAAGGATGGGGTGTGTGGTACTTTCTCACTTCTCTCCCAGAGAGTTGCCACGGCTGGTTTGCTCTGAAACTTCAAGACCATAACATTTATTTTCCTTTTTTCACCAAAAATTAACTCTTCTCTTGGCGAGAGGAGTGGACAATAGTTCTCCTTGCCTGACCTCTAGGGTTCTCAGTGTCCTCAACTCGGGTGATCTGCTCTCTAACCCACATCACCAGTAACTTACCTCCTATTCTTCCAGGTCATCTCCAGTTCTCCCAACCCAGCCACGTTTCCATCTCATTAAGGTTTGCTATTCTTTGATCTTCAACTTGCTCATTATCTATAACCCTGGGTCTCTACTGCCCTCCTTATCCAGGTTTGATTCTACTATCATCACATACTTACTGTCTTGCAAACACATTTAACTCCTTTGCATCTCTCTTTCTCTCTCTCTATCACAGAGCCTAACTTTCTGCCTTGTTATGCCCAAAGCTGAACAGAACTGGAGAAAATTCAAATCCATGCCATGTGGTTTCAATTACAACTCATGAAGAGGTATTGGAATGTGGTGGTGAAGAGCCCAGACTCTGAACCAAACTTCCATGGGTTCAAACCCCTACTCCAACATTTAGTAACTCCGGCCAAGGTTACTAATTCTCCATGCCTATTTCTTTTCTCATCAGGGGAATAACCTTCAGGGGACGCTATGCGGATAAGAATGGTGCCTAATATGAGTGGTGGATTAAAAAAACAAAAAAGTCCTGAATTTCAAACAGGTCTTTGGCAGTGTCTAGTGGTCATACCGTATATCCTCAGTGTAGTAAGTCTCCTACTTCTCTCTTCGTACTATCAGTCTCTTCTTCTCTCCCTGAGAATTCTGCCTCTTATTTACTTAGGGTGGAGTTGGAGCAGAAGACAAGGGGGTATGCCTCCTATTTCCAGTCTCATTTCTTTACTTTCTTCTAATCTATCAATACTTTATACAGTTTAAAGATAGTAAATCCAGCCTTAAAACAAATGAGCCTTGACCTTGATATCTATATTTCTGTTTCTATAGTCACGAGTGTCCTTTCTCAATCTATTCCAGTGAACACTGAACCCACTCTTGTCATAGTCACCAATGCCTTGCATGTTGTCACTGGATTTGGTGGCCATGCCTGTGTTTTCCTCTTGCCCAACTTCTTCTTTTTCATTTTTTAAAAAATATTTTATTTGGCTGCTTTGGGTCTTAGTTGTGGCACATGGGATCTTTAGTTGCAGCATGTGAACTCTTAGTTGAGGCATGTGGGATGTAGTTCCCTGACCAGGAATCGAACCTGGGCCCCCTTCATGGGGAGCACGGAGTCTTAGCCACTGGACCACCAGGGAAGTCCCATCCTCTTACCCCACTTCTTCAACAGTGTTTACCACTCCCTCTTTTTTGGAACTCTTTCTTTCTTCTGTTGGCTTTCCAGAAAACTAAACTCTAACCTCACTGGCTGCTTCTTTGCAGTCCCTTCTGTCTTGCTCCCCTCCTTCTAGCTAAACCTCTACTGTCAAGTGTTCAAATCTATACTGAGCCCCTCCCTTTTCTGGTTGCTCTCCAAAAGCAACCTCATCCAAGCCTCTGGCTTTAAACACACCACCGTTAGGCTGATGATTATCGAATCCTCACCAGGGCTAGCACAACACTGTGGGACCTAACTCTTGCCTCACTTAAAGCACTCGTCCTGCAGCTTCCTCCCACGGGCACTTCATGTGCCTCCTCCCTGAACTTCTGGTTCTCTAACCATCTCAAGCTGGGTCCTGCTTTAGAGTTCCTGCACCAGCTGTCTCTTCTGCTTGGATTCCTTTCTCTTTGTTCACATTGTTCTGTCTCTTCATTAGGATTTCAACCTAAGTGTCATCTCCACAAGAAGCTTTCCCTTACCAATCTAAAGTAGCTGCCCAGTCACACTCACATAACCCTGTTTTAATGGTCTGAAAATTGTTTATCACTGTTTATTTGTTTGCTGGATATTGGCCATTTTTCCTTCACTAGATGTCAGAAGGACCAGATGTCCTTCACTGGTTGTCAGTAATTCATCCCCACAGTACCCCAAAATCCAGGGGAGCATGTCACTCATGGTAGCTATATCCCACAGCTCAGACTCATCACTTCCAGCCTGGGCTGGATTGGTGGTAATGTGAGGAAAGCTGGGAAGTCTTTTGGGGGGGGGGGGGTTTAGCTGCATATAGCCAAAGAAGTACACATGTATTTGTACACTTCATATATGTGAGTTCATAGATTTGGGGGAAAAAAAAAAAAGCACACCTACAAAGCTGGCCCCAGGTAAAATTCTTCAGTGTTGAAAAACCCTTTTAAGACAAGAAGATAATCCTCAGAATGGGAGAAAATAGTTGCCAACAAAGCAACTGACAAAGGATTAATCTCCAAAATATACAAGCAGCTCATGCAGCTTAATACCAAAAAAGCAAATAACCCAATCCAAAAATGGGCAGAAGACCTAAATAGACATTTCCTTAAAGAAGACATGCAGATGGCTAACAAACACATGAAAAGATGCTCAACATCACTAATCATTAGAGAAAGGCAAGTCAAAGCCACAATGAGGTATCACCTCACACCAGTCAGAATGGCCATCATCAAAACATCTAGAAACAATAAATGCTGGAGAGGGTGCTGAGAAAAGGGAACCCTCCTGCACTGTTGGTAGGAATGTAAGTTGGTACAGCCACTATGGAAAACAGTATGGAGGTTCCTTAAAAAAAATGGAACTATCATATGACTCAGCAATCCCACTACTAAGCATATATCCAGAGAAAACCATAATCCAAAAAGAAACATGTACCACAATGTTCACTGCAGCACTATTTACAATAGCCAGGACATGGAAGCAACCTAAATGCCCATCAACAGATGAATGCATAAAGAAGATGTGGCACATATATACAATGGAATATTACTCAGCCATAAAAAGGAATGAAACTGAGTTATTCGTAGTGAGGTGGATGGACCTAGAGATTGTCATACAGAGTGAAGTAAGTCATAAAGAGAAAAACAAATACCAAATGCTAACTCGTATATATAGAATCTAAAAAAATGGTATTGATGAACCTAGTGACAGGGCAAGAATAAAGATACAGATGTAGAGAACAGACTTGAGGACACGGGGTGGGAGTGGGGGACGGAGGGGAAGCTGGGACGCAGTAAGAGAGTGGCACTGACATATATACATTACCAAATGTAAAATAGACAGCCAGTGGGAAGTGGCTGCATAACATAGGGAGATCAACTCGATGATGGGTGATGACTTAGAGGGCCAGGATAGGGAGGGTGGGAGGGAGTCAAGGGAGGGAGGGGATTTGGGAATATATGTATAAATACAGCTGATTCACTTTGGTGTACAGCAAAACCTGGCACAACAGTGTAAAGCAATTATATTCTAATAGAGAGTTGAAAACAAAACAAAACAAACAAAAAACAAAAACCCTTTTGGTGACACCCATTCCATGCATATTTATACTTTATTCCATCTGTGTAGAAATTTGTACCAAGAAAAGGGCTTGATAAACATCTCCTGTAGATGATGTAGATGTAGATATATGCTATAGGACTGACACGACTAGTTATATTCTCTCTTAAGAATGGGTACAATTACTGAGGGACAGCAACACTGTGATGTCTCTGTGCTATCAGCCAATAACAAGCTGACAGACACTGGGATCTTCTTCCAAAAATCACAATAAGGAAAGACCAACTGCTCTATCAGGCAGTCATGTGGGCTTCCCCGTCTTCAGGAGAGCTACTGATGAAGAAAAAGAGATACCCAGAGCGCCATACAGGCAGCATCGCCAAGTGCAATCCAGACTTAATCACTGGGAAACAGCTAGAGAAAACAAACAAGATGAGTTTGAAAGGTGGCTTAAAACAAACACGCTCAGTGAGAAAAAGGATATAGAGAGATTCGCCGTGGCTGGGAGAGAGTAATGAAGGAGGAGGAGATTACCACCTCAGGACGGCATTGCCCACAGTGAGCTCCGCATTAGGCTAGTTCTGTGCAGGATTACCAGGAGTTGCTCAAACATAAGTGTAGGAAATATTAGTTAAATAAAGTTACACACTTATATTTTCTGCTGGACTTCGCAAAGCCCTTAATATGCTAGCATGCATTGAGACTTTGTAAGAGTAAGATGTGGTATGCAGCATTTGCTAAATTTTTTTGACTACAAGATCTTTGCCTTTTAAAAGGAGCATTTTGGGGCTTCCCTGGTGGTGCAGTGGTTAAGAATCCGCCTGCCAACGCAGGGGACACGGGTTTAAGCCCTAGTCCAGGAAGATCCCACATGCCGCGGAGCAACTAAGCCCATGCACCACAACTACTGAGCCTGTGCTCTAGGACCTGTGAGTCACAACTTTTGAGCCCACGTGCCATAACTACTGAAGCCTGCAGGCCTAGAGCCCGTGCTCAACAAAAGAAGCTATAGCAACGAGAAACCTGTGCTCTGCAGCTAGAGAAAGCCCGCTCACAGCAACAAAGACCCAATGCAAACAAAAATAAATAAATAAAAGGAGCATTTTGATCAATCTACAGACCAAGTCATTGGAAAATGTTACTCTGAGACAGTAGAAAATGATAGTATCTGTACAGCTGAGTAGGATCAACCAGCAAGCTCTTTACAGCACAACTCTAGATCCCTTCCAACTGATCATCAGATTTAAATAATGGCATAAAGTTAAAAGCAGAGGAGTGACTAGATATGAAAAAGGGTGAGAGAAGATAATCAGGTCCTGACTGGCAACGAGTGAGTGACTATGCAAGAGTAATGAAGGCATAATGAAAGCGAGACTCTGTAATTCTCACTTTGAAGGTACCTGCAAATCTGTTTCTGAAGAAAGTGGCACCATGAAGGGTTAACTATCCGAGACTGAATTTGAGGCAATATTAGCACCTTTCCCACGGGATACAGCCTCCATTAGAAATCAAGGACCAGCCATTTCACAAGCAGTTCACATTTCAATACCGCATTTCAAACACTTCTCATAAGCAAAATCTTGACAACAATGTAAAATCTGTCTTTTTATTGTAAACATTTGAAACAAATGGCACAAAATAAATAATACATGACTGATTTTCTTATACCCTGATTTATCATTTTTTCCCTTCATTTACTTGTATAAAAGGGCATTAAAATAATACAGATTAAGTCTAAATTTAAAAATAGCTTAATAAACATTTACATTGCATCTTAGTTGGCTGGAAGGTGTTTTACAGGAAAATGTTTTCTGTGAAAAATTTTTTGGTATCAACTTTATTAAGATATAATTCACATACCTAAAATTCACTCATTTAGAGCATACAATTCAATAGTTTTTAATATAGTCTCAGAGTTTTGACCATCACCACAATCAATTTTAGAACATTTTCATCACCTCAAAAATAATTTCCAGGGAATTCCCTGGTGGTCCAGGGTTAGGGCTCTGAGCTTTCACTGCTGAGGGCACAGGTTCAGTCTCTGGTTGGGGGACTCAGATCCCACAAGCTGCGAGACAAAGGAAAAAAAAAATCCATGTGTTTTAGCTATCGCCACCTCCCATCCCATCAAGTCCTAGGCAACCACTAACCTACTTTCTACTTGCTTATATTGGACATTTTGTATAAATGGAATCATATATGTGGTCTTTTGAGACTATGTGTAAGATTTTTAAGTTTGGTTACTGCTGATAAAATATCTTTGTTTTGCAAAGTCTATAGACAGTTTTACTGCAGCATGATATCAGCAAATTGTGCTGGCAGCATCCAGCATATATCAGATCCAGTAATCGAGATATTATGTTTCACAAAGTAGTATGAGTGTTTAAAGTTCACTCAATGAACACAGTGAAAGTGTGGCTTTGTGACCTGGGTAGTGTAACCTGAATATACTGATTTGTTTTGGAATGAGCTTTTGCAGATATAAAATACTGGAATCTTTTCTTCTTTCCATAATCAAACTTTAAGTCAGGAAACCATGATCATTTCCCAAAATAGTCTAGTTAACTTTGCTTACTAGCTTGATTTTTCTTTTTAAAATTTCTCTTTTTTAAATTTAAAGATGGTATAACAATTTTTCTTTTCTGTTAGTATCTCCTTATAATTATGAATATCCATGCTGTCCTGATTACAGACTTACTATAATAATTTATTAAATGGAAAATGGAAATTTAGGTGATACACTAAACAGATTTGAAATCTAGGTTGTGCAATAAACATCAAGGCTGAGTTGACAAATATTCCAGAAATAGTTCGATCTCTAGCAAATATCCTTTCACCTCAGCTTCACAGACTTTATTGTGACCTTGCTGTAAAGAATGACCTAACCCAAGAGATAAACAGCATTAATAGTCGCAAAATCATTGCTTATAAGAATTAATTTTAGTTCCTGTCACCATGGGAACACACCATATAAAGATTCTGAATGAGAAGAAACACCATGAAAAGGAAAGAACTGAACAAAAATGGAAGTAATAGTATGCACTTAAGGTGATTTTTTAAAAATGGAAGTGAACCTTGAAATAAAGAAAAAATTAAGAGGGATGAAAAAGGAGAAGGGATTGAAAATGACAAAATGCAAGATAAGTATCATGAGGAAAAAAAGGCTGAACAGAAGGGGGGGTATTGATATAATTTATAACTTGATTGAAAGTTACAAATATATAGTTATAAATATAAGTTAACCCCTTAAAGGACTGAAGGTTATCAGAGGCGCCATTTCTGTTTGTTCCGGAGGTACGTGCATATAGCAGAGGCTGACTGATGGGTTATTCATACAGATAGTTTCTGAAACTTTACAGGATATCTGGCTGGTCTGACTTAGTTGTTTATTTTTGTTACTACAAAACACCTTTATTATCCAGGAAACAAGGTTTAGCCCAAGCATTGGTAATAAAGAGGAAAGCTTAAATTACTAGTGAATATAGGTACTCAAATAAAGTTCTGGACATAGACCTGGATGTGAATGCTAGCCTACACCAAAAAACTTCCAGGACTCTCAGTCTTCTTTCCTCTGAAAACAGAAAAATAGGGAGTTCCCTGGTGGTCCAGTGGTTAGGACTCTGAGCTTCCACCGCAGGGGGCATGGGTTTGATCCTGGGTTGGGGAACTAAGATCTTGCAAGCTGCGTGGCATGGCCAAAAAGTAAATAAATAAATAAACAAATAATAAAAATAAAACAGAAAAATAGCTTTCTACTCAACTCCAGAATCATCAGAAGTAAATGAGAAAATATTTCTAAAAGCACTTTATAAATTGTAATGAGCCATCTTACATCCTTATTAAGAGGTAGTTTTTAAAAAGTTAGTTAAGAGTTTTTGTGGGACTTCGCTGGTGGTCTTCCTGAAAGACTCTGTGCTTCCACTGCAGGGAACTAAGATCCCGCGTGCCACGTGGTGTGGCCAAAAAAAAAAAAGAAGAAGAAAAGAAAAGAAAAAAACAACAAGAAAAGCAAAACAAACCAAAGCTTTTGTGGGACAGTGCTGGAGAGCCCTCAGACTGCTCTTTATCACTAACCATTTGAAGATTCTTTGAAAAAACAATCAACCTCTAGATGTGCTCCTAGCTCATCATGTGGATGATTTAAGATGAGGAGAGACTGATTTCAGATCCAGAAATTGTAACAATATATGCAGTGAGTAAAAATCTCACTCCCAACTTGTCCCACGCCTCAACCCCCAGCCCACTGTCCTTCGTATCTTATGTATACTTTCAGTTTCTTTACATCTTGCTTATTTTCAAACTTTATCTATAGAGCCAACTTATTCCCACATGGTTAACGCAATTATATAATGGCCTAATCATAACAAAATTATTTTATTTATATATGTGTATGTATATGTGGTATATAAATATACACATTTATCACATACACCACGTCTAGTGATCCACATACCTAGCACTAGAATCTGTATGTCATCTAGCATTCTTCAGTTACAAGCCAGAATTTATTTACTTAATAAGCACTTAATAATGTTTGCAACGTGCCAAGACCATTCTAAGCATTTTAGAAATATAAAACTCTTAACCTTCTAATCCCCATAACAACTCTATGAGATAGATGCCATTAGAAATCCCTTTTTACAGCTAGGCTAACTGAGGCATGCCTAGGTTATGTAATGATTTTCCCAAAGTTCAACAATAAGTGCAGAGTCGGGAGTTCCATCCAGAACATGTGTTCTTAACCACTAAGGTCTGCTTGCTTAAAAATGGCTTCTTAGGACTTCCTCGGTGGCTCAGTGGCTAAGAATCCGCCTGCCAAGGCAGGGGACGCAGGTTCCATCCCTCCTCCAGGAAGATTCCACATGCCACAGAGCAACTAAGCCCATGTGCCACAACTACTGAGCCTGTGCTCTAGAGCCCACGAGGCACAACTACTGAGCCCATGTGCTGCAACTACTGAAGCCCACGTGCCTAGAGCCTGTGCTCTGCAACAAGAGAAGCCACCGCAATGAGGAGCCCGCACACCACAACAAAGAGTAGCTGAAGAGTAGCCCCTGCTTGCTGCAACTAGACAAAGCCCGTACGTAGCAGCAAGGACCCAATGCAGCCAATAAGTAAATAAATTGATTAAAGTGAACTGCTGCTTGAATGGAGGGCCAATATGAACCAGATGACTGTAAACTCTCTCTTTAGGTTACAGTTTCCTTTTCTCTATGAGATAAGGAATGAATAGAAATATAAATCTTCAGTAAATTTGCCCCAGTGTGTAATGTTAGTGGGTGCTATTTCTGAGAAATAAAGTATTTTATTATTTTCAATACGTAACTTCTTGCAAAATTTCCTCAGAACTGATTCTGGAGATCATGATGTAATATTAGCAAGAGGGGCCCACATTTTGAACATTCATTGCCTGTTAAGTTTCATAGGTAAAATCTCTGATTGCTGAAGCAAAGCTGTAACTTTTACCCTGTTACAGTGTTTCCAGAATCTTTCCTCTATGAAGGATTTCAGTACTCTGGACTTGTGAGTACTACAGGCTACCTAATACTACAGGAATCCAGTTGTATATGTGCTTATTAAAACATAAGTTCCAAACCCTGAAGTATTGATCTATCTTAAGTTGATTGGCATTCTGCTTTCGACAATGATATTAAAAGTCTAAGAAATTCCAAGATGTATCTTTTAGGTAATTATTAAAGGTGATCGATTTTCTACCTTTACAATCTACATTAAAGTTTCAAAAAGAACTCTCCTTACCAACATCTTCCTGGTATTGGCTTTTCCTTTTGCTTTCAAATAAGTGGAAACTGGACTTTAGAAAAACCTAGAGAAAGAATTTTGGCATGGCAGGAGTGGTAACTTGAGAGAGAGGTGAAGACCTAGGCAGCAAAATTCAAAAGTGATAAGGTCCAGGTGAGAGGGAAGCAATACTAGAAAAGAAAATGGACTATTGTGTAAGGTTGGGGTTAACCTGTAGTTAAAGGTCACTCTTAGCTCATCTCCAGGGATCCCAGACATCTGTGACTGACCCTGGGCCTGGATAGGATGAAATGGGGTAACTAGTGACTTACAATGTGTAGCTTTGACACACCCTCTACTAGTTTGTCTACATTATTTATAGAAAATTTATAGGTGGATGTTTGGTACTTGGCTCTGTAGGTTATATTGTCTAATTTTAGCTATATGAGCAGCTGTGTATAAAAGACTCTTCTGTAAACTTCCCTGAAAACAGGTATCTTGCGTGTATCTTAGTTGTTCACAACCCAAACACAAAACACATCCAGTGGTATTAAGAAAGGGTCCTAGAGCTGTGTCTTGAAGCCTCAGACCTCTGTCTGCCTGTTTCCTTTCTTTTGCTGTACCAGTCCTATAGTTTATCAGAGCTAAGGGAGAGCAGACTAAGCTACCCCAGTATATGCCATTTTGTCACATGGATTATTTTGAGCTGAAGTCACTGGGGCCCAGCAGACTTAGGCGGAGCTTTCCGCCTCCCTCTTTTTTTTTTTTTTTTTAAATATTTATTTATTTGTTTATTGGCTGCATTGGGTCTTCTTTGCTGCTCACAGGCTTTCTCTAGTTGCAGAGAGCGAGGTCTACTCTTTGTTGTGGTGCATGGGCTTCTCATTGTGGTGGCTTCTCTTGTTGTGGAGCACAGACTCTAGGCATTCAGGCTTCAGTAGTTGCAGCATGTAGGCTCAGTAGTTGTGGTTTGCAGGCTCTAGAGCAGAGGCTCAGTAGTTGTGGCACACAGGCTTAGTTGCTCTGTGGCATGTGGGATCTTCCTGGCCCAGGGATCGAACCTGCGTCCCTTGCACTGGCAGGCAGATTCTTAACCACTGTGCCACCAGGAAGTCCCCCGCCTCCCTCTTAATTGCCTAAAAGAATTTAGATCAGGGGCCTGTACAGGAAGAGAGCTATTACCCGATAAAACTTTTTATATCAGAAAGACTTGTCTGAGTGGCATGGCAAACATCTGTTTACCAAACATTTGCTCTTATCAGCTTCCGTGACTTGTCTTCCTCCCCTCCGAAGTTCCAGACCCCTACTTCCTCCTTCTTGGCTCAGGATGGTACATAAGCCTCAATTACCTGGCTGCTGGGGAGTCTCATATGTTATGGGGCCCCCTTACGTCTTTCTCCTGTGACTCTGTCTCATGTCAATTTAATTATGAGACCTGCCAAAGAACCTAGAAAGGAAGAAGGGAGAGGTTTTCTGCTGCTTCAAAGTCTTATAAGAGTATATACCCTTTCGGGGCTTCCTAGGTGGCGCAGTGGTTAAGAATCCGCCTGCCAAGGCAGAGGTCACGGGCTCGATCCTAGCTCCAGGAAGATCCCACATGCCGCAGAGCAACTAAGCCTGTGTGCCAGAAAAAAAAAAGAAAAAAAAAAAAAGAGTATATACCCTTTGGAATCTTGTGAATCCTTTCAGTGATCTGACTCTGGGTAATTGCTGCAACTGCAGTAAAAGTGAACAAAAACAGAAATTGAGGCTAGAAGAGCAGAGTGCAAAAATTATAAATTCCAGCAACCATCCAGGAGGACACTACATAGAAGACAAGTCACAGCCCCCCTCGCTCACACCTGGCACGCTCTGATGGGAGTGAGCTGCTCAGCCACCAGAAGGCAGGTCATACTAGTCAGTCCTGAAAGGAAACAGAGGTGTCAAGGCTACAAGCTGCATCAGGATTTGTTTGCCCTGCTAGGATAATATTCTGACGCGTTTTCTTCACACATTCTGTAGCAATAAGAAACATTTGGAACAGAGTATTTTTATACAAGCTGCATCTTTGCAGATAGACCTCTAAAACCAAATAAAATACTATAAGGCAAGATAAACAAAAGGAATATTTGAATACTATTCTCTTAGCAGAAATTCAGTTTATATTCGAAATATCTGAAAGATATACAATGAGTAAGTATATTCAATAACATTTATCCTTCTTGGCAGGTGAAGGTAAGGGGCTTCTGAGTCTTGTGGTTTTCTCTCTTACATGACAATAACTGCTTTATTGTCATTACTTATTTTACAATCACTCAAAGTGAATTTTCAATCAATTACAGTACTATTGAAGTGGGAAATCTTGTTATTTAATGTTTCAATGAAAGATGTTTTAACCCCTTATGTATTACTTATCGGACATAGGAAAGAAATTTCTTGGGCATAAAAAACACAGCAAAAGAATGCTATGATTGAACTATATATAACTAATATATAATATTAACAGTTGGCAATTAAATATGGTACAAATAGTTAAATAAAAAGAACTTGCGGTGTATATTTTACTCTAATAATGAGTAAACTGAGGCCCGAAGAGATTAAGGAAATTGGGGTAGGTCACCGAAGTAGGAAATGATAGCTCTAGGCTTTGACTCAAGTACCCCAGATACTAATTCTGAGCTCTTTTCATTAATGCACCCTGGCTTTGTCTCTTGGCTTCCAGCAGAAAGCCAAAGGAAACAGACTGAAACAAGAATAAAACATGCAAGGGGAAAACGAAGCGTTCTCTCCAAATCAAAATAAATTCCTCATTTTCTGGGCCTCCAAACTCGGGAGGAGGCTGGGAGTATTGTGAAACAGAGAACTAAGGGGCTGTGGCCTCAAGCTCTGAGTACTAGCTTACTTGGCTCAAAGTTTCAAAGGCCAGTAATTCAGGGAGAAAGCAGTGTTTTGGCGATGAAAACATGATTTCCCTCCTTGGAGACGCAGAGTCCCGTACAGGAGCTCAAAGGATGGTCCCTTCCCCCAGCCCTGGGAAGGAATTCTGCAAGCATGAGTGAGCCTTTGCTTTCAGCACCTGATGTTCAGGGGCTCCCTGCTGAGGAGAGTGCAAGGGCTTCCGGCTGCTGAGCGACTGGTGTCCTCATTGTTCTTGAAGACACGACTGGACACACTTCACACAAACTGAGGGTCCCTCTCAGTTTGCAGAGAAGAGAAGCTTTCATACTGAACAAAATCTAATAAGAAGGCCTTTCAGAGATACACAAAAGCCAGTGATGTATTTTTCTCTGCCCTGAATTTCAATTAGCATCTTAGGCAACAAACCTGAAGATGACTAATTGAGAAATGTCTACATTTAGTCTGTGGGCCCAGGCCAAAGAAATATTATAAAATATTTCTTAAGAATCACTATTAGCCAAATGAACTCAGTGTATGTGGGGGGAATATTTCATAAGAGTATTCTGTTGGAGTTTCATATTTTTAAAATCTTATGTAAAAACTGATAATGACCTTCTTTGCTTTACCTATTTAACAACTTACTGAGTTACACAGTGAGACAAAATATGTTCCCACTCACCATTTGATCAATCTAAGTATGTGTGAGATATCTTTGATTCTTTGGTGGTACCTTACTTATTTAATTCCACTCCCATTGAATCTGTATACTTTCAGTAGTGCTCACATTCTCCAGAAGCAATTAGATTGACAGACTTTTTAATTAATTAATTAATTTGAGGGGGCTGCACTGGGCCTTCGTTGCTGTGCACAGCCTTTCTCTAGTTGTGGACAGCAGGGGCTACTCTTCATTTTGGTGTGTGGGTTCCTCCTTGCAGTGGCTTCTACTGTTGCAGAGCACAGGCTCTAGGTGAGGGGCTTCAGTAGTTGCGGCTCATGGGCTCAGTAGTTGTGGCGCCCAGGCTTAGTTGCTCCGAGGTATGTGGGATCTTCCTGGACCAGGGATCGAACCCATGTCCCCTGTGTTGGCAGGAGGATTCTCAACCACTGTGCCACCAGGGAAGCCCTGACAGACTTTTAAAATAAGAACTTTTCAATAAGCCAGGACTGCTTTTTGTAAAGAATCAGCCATAACATATAAATACATTATCAGTTGTATTCAGATTTTGAAGATATATTGTATTATTTTAAACTATCTATATATTTTATTCATTATTATTTTAATATCTTTCATTAGTCATTAGTGAATTGAGGATATAAATCTAAATAATAATATTTTGGATCAATCACAATTGTAAATTAACTATGCCTGGGGGCCACGATATGATGGCTTAAAACAAGTCAATTTTAAGCAAACATAAAATTAAATAGCATTTAAAAAAATCAAAGCAAATAATTTTAGTATGTATTCCTAATGAGTCACTGACAAGTGTCTCAGCCGTCAGATTTATGGTGACATTCAGAAAACAAATTTAAAGTCTTATAAACCCAGAGAATTTAAAATTTCATCTATAAAACTGTTGGAAATGCTAAAATGAGGCCCTATTTACCTATCTTTACTGATATGTTTTCTCTATAATTTTTTTCTTTCTGGATAAGATCAAATTACAAAGCTATATAGACTAGTAAAAATGACTTTTTTGCATATGGAGAATATCCTGTTAAATTATTCAACTTAGAGTTCCTATATAGTACTTTGGTCTGAAGAGGAATATGCTCTTCATTTTCAGTCTAAGAAGATAATTTACAGTAAAAAAAAATCCCCAACAACTCCTACTATCAAAGTCTGGAAGGACAGTATTCATATTTATATTCCTTAAAAAAAAATCATAGTAACATTCACTTAAAGTTCAAAATATTCTGTATTCATGTCTATTTCCAATATTATATTTTACACAAATCTGCCTTTCTAATATGATGTTTGATATTAAAATACACTACTATTTAAATCTAGTGACATATTAATTCTAGAGGAAAAGAAAGAAATAATGACCACTTGAAGTCATATTATTATTTTCTTTTTTGGCCAAGTAGCTTGCAGGATATTCGTTTCCCCACCAGGGGAAAACGTGGAGTCCTAACCGCTGGACTGCCAGGGAATCCCGTGAAGTCATATTATTGACAAAAGAGGTTCTCCAAGTGTGGTCCTAGAACCAGCAGCATCACCAACACATGGGAACTCCTCAAAAATGCAAATCCTCAAGCTCCCCACCACACCTACTGAATCAGAAGCTCCAGTGATCGGGGTGTTTTGGGGGGGTCCACACTGCACGGCTTATGGGACCTTAGTTTCCCAACCAGGGATTGAACCCGCCCACGGCAGTGAAAGCACTGAATCCTAACCACTAGACCACCAGGAACTCGCAGAGACTGTGTTTTAACAAGCAATTGTGATGCACACTAGGTTTGACAGCCACTAATTCAGATTAAAAAAATAAATTTACAACAGTTGAAGTTCATCCAGAAAACAGATGCTCAAAGCAGGTTGGTCGATTACCTATTCAATGACATCAACTGTCCAGCACTTACAAATAAATAAATAGGATAGACAAACAAACAATGGAGTAAAACAGAGAGCCTAGAAATAGACTCACGTTTATATTAAAACTTAATAAGCAACAGAGATGTCACTGTAAATCCATGGGGAAAAATGGGCTAGAAGAAAATTTAGAAGAATATACTTATGATTTTGCAGCAAAAATTTCTCAAATAAGCAACAAAGATGGGTTACTTGTAGAGGAAAAGACTGATACATTTAACTACATTAGAACTTAATACTTCTGTTCTTCCAAGTATCACTTACAATAAAGTAAATGATAAGGCAAGCCTCTAACTAGGAATATATTTCTCACGCATATTGACAAAGACTTGTATTTAGTATTTATTCATTCAACAACTACTCATGGAGTGCTTATTATGGTCAGACACTATTATAAGTGCTAAGGATACAGTAAACAACAACAACAAACTATGACAACCTCTGCTCTCCTGAACTTACATGCCTTGCTTACAACAGACACACACCCACCCACACACACATATGTAGGCCCAGAAGAAAGTCTGGAAGATTGGGGACAGGGAGGTCTGGACAAGAGGCATATGGATAGACTTGTGGTAGTAATCACACAGTATGGAGATCTTTGTACTGCATATTAGCACTTATCAGAGAACATCTACCCTGGAAGAGACACTAAACAGCCCAGCGGACAGAATGCCTTAGACAGTTGACACCTGCCAGTCTCTGTCATCAGCAACTCTTGTGCTGACACAATGCAACCATGAAGGTACTGGGATACTGGAGGGTTCTGTCAGTAGATAACAGACTTGGAGCCTCAGGGCCAGGGTTCTTTGGGCAGGCTTAATTCCCCTGAAGTAACTGAGGTATTTTTTTTCTTTAAATTGAATCAAATGCTTTATTTTACCTTTCCTTACTCTATTTTTTAAAGAACTTTTATTGAGATATAATCAACATACAATAAACTGCATATATTTAAAGTGTACGATTTGATATGTCTTTTCTTATTAGTAATGTATATATGGCAATCCCAATTTCCCAACTCATCCCACTCCAAGCCCCCACTTTCCCTCCTTGGTGTCCATATGTTTGTCCTCTACATCTGTGTCTCTATTTCTGTCTTGCAAACAGTTGATTTGTACCATTTTTCTAGACTCCACATATATGCCTTAATATACAATATTTGTTTTTCTCTTTCTGACTTACTTCACTCTGTATGACAGTCTCTAGGTCCATCCATGTCTCTACAAATGTCCCAATTTCGTTCCTTTTTATGGCTGAGTAGTATTCCATTGTATATATGTACCACATCTTCTTTATCCATTCATCTGTTGATGGACATTTAGGTTGCTTCCATGTCCTGGCTATTGCAAATAGTGCTGCAATGAACATTGGGGTGCACGTGTCTTTTTGAAGTATGGTTTTCGCAGGGTATTTGCCCAGTAGTGGGATTGCTGGGTCATATGGTAGTTCTATTTTTAGTTTCCCAAGGGTAACTGAGGTATTACTCATTAACTTCTTGTTCATTCTTCTATCCCAGCTGTGATTATGTGGGACTTTGGACCATAGGTGGTCTCCAAATATCTTTTAATGGGTGAGGTTCAATTGCTGTTCTGGCAGCTACATAAAGGAGCTTTTAAGTCAGGTCAAAATTAACAAGGAAGTGAATTTTCAGAATGTGGCCAGCCTGACTGCTATCACAATAGATAATCATTATGCTGAAAAGAAAATCATCAGTTACAAAATTGACAATTTTAGTAAAATTTGAAATCCTTGAAAAACATAATTTCAGGAGTGTTTCTCAGACAAGAAAATCCTCCAGTAGATATAATGCACTTCTTTGATGAAATGACTCCTATCTGCCCGCCCCCGCAACCCCCACAGGGGTCTATTAAGATGGATTGTTTATGTAAGACACAGCTATAGGGCTATGACCTTGGAGGGGAAGTGACTGATTGCACAGAAACAACTAAATAGAAACAGCCTCTGTGCTTTAGATGAGAAGATCTATATATCATCATTAAAAGTTTAAACCAATTTGTGGAAAGCAATAGAGGATCTTAATAGACTATGGCTGTAAGAATGGATGCAGAAGTAAATGAAGAGAGATGACATTCTTACTCACTGGCCTGCCTAACGAGCTATCAGATATGTGCTCCAGGGCAGGCAACAGTGTACTTTCTTTATACTTTAGAATTCTCTTCTTTACTCTAACTCATTTAAGCCAGAAGTGAAGATGGAAGGGTCTATCCCTGAAGCAAACTGCTGACCGAGACTGAAAATCTGCCAGCAGAACATCTTCAAAACAGTAACGGCACTGGGATTCTTAATCAAAAAAAGAACCAACGGAATGAACTTAAAAGTCTTAGTTTACAGTTACCTTTTCTTCTCTTTTAACCAAGACACTTGTTTGAGTACTACTTTTAGCCCTGAGGAAGCAACAAAGTCTTAATCTCCCACTGTGAACAATTAGAAAACTGAACAAAATATATGAAACAGCTGTTTTCAGACACTGAATTCGAGGCCTGTAAGACTGATCTCTGGAAGAAGGGAGACAGATGAGCTGAGCGCTAGGAACACCCCAACTTTCTCAACTTTCTGTCTGGAGGCAATTCATGGACAGCAGGTGCATGGAGTGGGTACCCAGAGAACCCAAAGGCCCCGCTGAGGTGAGGCGTTCAGAGGTCAGGAAGCTGAGATGGACAGAAGCTACAGGGTAGAATCCTGGAAAGGAGTGATCTACATAGAGATAGACCTACAGAAATCTGTGTAAGTGTTTCCTTGTGTTCTTCCTGGGTAGGAGCAAAACATGATGCACAACTCTATAGAACTACACAGAAACATAGGACAAGGTCGCCGCCTTCCAGGAGTTAAAATACAGTGAGAAATTTCAGAATTGGTAGTAATTTTCTTTTCTCTTCTTCTCTTAATTATATTTGTAGTTCTTCAATAATTGTTTAATTGTTTAATTTCTGAATATATTTTTACTGGAACGAATGTTACAACTTTATTGATTCTGTATGTATTTGATTTTTGGGCAAGAAGGTATTATACACAAGTAACCATTCATTCATTCTTTTATTAGTTCGACAAATACTCATTGAATGAATATATTATGCAAAAAATTGTATAGGTTCTAAGATTATAAAAAGCATAGGACCTTTTCTCTATCTCAAAGAGTTTGTAATTTAGTTGGGGAGATGTGTTTAGAGCTAATAATATTTAACATGTATTGAATCCTCGTATGCAAGTACTATTCTTAATTCTAAGCAGTTTATATGTAATAATTCACTTACTCCTCACAACATTATGAGGTAGGTATTATTATTATTGTTCCAATTTTATAACAAATAAATTGAGGCACAGAGAGTTTACATAATTTGCTTAATGACTTACATTCCATAGGCGGCAGAGCCAAGATTTTTAGACTTGCAACCTGACTCCAGAACAGCTGCTATTAAACACTATCGTACGGTGCTTAAAAATTCAAGGAGTATGAAACTGGGACATTTGTAGAGACACGGATGGACCTAGAGACTGTCATACAGAGTGAAGTGGGTCAGAAAGAGAAAAACAAATATCGTATATTAACACATATATGCGGAATCTAGAAAAATGGTACAAATCAACCAGTTTGCAAGGCAGAAATAGAGACACAGATGTAGAGAACAAACACATGGACACCAAGTGGGGAAAGCGGGGAGGGTTGGAGGGGAATGAATTGGGAGATTGGGATTGCCATATATACATTACTTGTAAGAAAAAAAAACACCAAATTGTACACTCTAAATATATGCAGTTTATTGTATGTTAACTGTATCTCAATAAAAGTTCTAAAAAAAAAAGTTCAAGGAGTGTTTATAGGGAGGCCTGTCATATTCAAAGCAGTCTTCTAGGTAGTGAAATTTTATGTGTACAGGACAATCTGGAGCTTCAGGAAGTTTATAGTCTACATATGATTAACATCTGAAAATACACATAATATATCAAATGGCTCCTGCAGGAAACAATGTATTGTGAGTCTCAAACAATTTGTTTATGTGTTAAGTTTAGGAGCACTTTATTGCCAGGTGAGAACTGGCTCTAAAAATGTGCTACAAATAATTATTTAGCCAGCATTCTTTGATTTATTAATGATCGAAAATATTTTCACATTCCTTTCTAGAACACTTCTCTTATTTTAAAATATTCACCAATTGTGAAATCAATGTCTCTTTGGTGCCGTTTGGTCTCCCACTGTCTAAGTTTCCTAGGGCCGCTATAAGAAATTTCGATACGTTTAGTGGCTTAAACAACAGAATTTAGTCTCAGTTTTAGGGCCAGAAGTCTGAAACTGAGGAGCTGGCAGGGCCACACTCCTTCTGAAGGCACTAGAGGAGAATCCTTCCTTGCCTTTTCCAGTGTCTGGTGGCCCCTGGCATTCCTTGTCTTGGATCAGCAGAACTGCAATTTCTGCCTCTGTCTTCACATGGCCTTCTTCCCTGTGTCTCTGTCTTCTCCTTACCTGTCTCTTATAAGACACTTGTTATTGGATTTAGGGCCCACTCTAATCCAGGATGGTCTCATCTCATGATCTTTACCTTAATTGCATTTGCAAAGACCCTATTACAAATAAAGGCACATTCTGAGCTACTAGGGGTTAGCATGTATTGAGCTATGTGACATATATTTGCGAGCCATAATTCAGTCAACTATACCCACCTTATTTTTTTGCTGGTTCGCTACTGCTAAGTGTGGTAGGAAGTTAAAGGGGGTAGGTGGCCAGGACATCAGGGAGGGACTTGCTAGTAACAGGGATGGGGATGGAGAGAGAAATGGGAAGATAAGTAGACAAAAACAGAAATAGGGACTTCCTAGGTGGTGCAGTGGTTAAGAATCCGCCTGCCAATGCAGGGGACACATGTTTGTGCCCTGCTCCAGGAAGATACCACATGCCATGGAGCAACTAAGCTCATGTGCCACAACTACTGAACCTGTGCTCTAGGGCCTGCCAGCCACAACTGTTGAGCCCATGTACTGCAGCTACTGAAGCCTGTGCACCTAGAGCCTGTGCTGCACAACAAGAGAAACCACCACAATGAGGAGCCCGTGCACCACAATGAAGAGTAGTCCCTGCTCGCCTCAACTAGAGAAAGCCCATGTGCAGCAACAAAGACCCAACGCAGCCAATAAATAAGTAAGTAAATAAATAAATAAATAAATTTATTAAAAAAAAGAAATGCAAAAAACAAACAAAACCAGAAATAGAAGAGCACCCAAGGAGTTCATGATTCTCCTCTTCTTAGGCTTGGATGTAGACACAAGAGATCAAGAATGGGGTAGGCAGAAAAGGAGACAAGATCAAGAGAAAGACAAAAAAAAAAAAAAAAAAACCCAAGGCGATGGGGAAGCTTTGCGGCCAGTGTTCGAGGATTTTTGGTAATGGGCTGCATTTGTGCTTCTATAAAAGGACTTTTTAAGGTAAAGCACATACATAGCAAGGAAAAATAACCTTGTTGTATAGTCATACAACCTTGTTGTTAAGTCATAACATAACTTGACCTGGGGTCACATTTAACAGTAACAATCTATATATTTGGTTCTTGCCTCTACCAGCTACTGTAATATCTCTAAGTATGAACTCACCTCATCTTCAGTTATTTCTGGGAGTCTCCTTTAGCTGTCCTCCTGGACTCAGAAACACGTTAGCCATTTCCTTTCTCTCTTGCTCCAGCCTCGTCCAGCAATGTCCACTGCGGGGCTTCCCCTGCCTCTCAACTGGCATGAAGGGGCCTTACTACTGCCTTGGATTATCCTGTAAGCCCCTTGCTGCCATGTTCCACCAGGCCTTACTGCATGGTTGTGCTGGGTACACCTGGTGCCAATATTACCTAGGTGGTTGAATCGCGTCCAGGGACCAACACCACGGAGGTAGTGGAATCCTCCTGATATCAAAATGGCACTGGTCCTCAAAATGCAAAGCCTCACTAACTCCGTGAAAACATGGAGATGCTGTTTTCCTTCCCTTTAGCACAACCCTTTCCCACTTAGCAATGCTGCTTGTGTCATAATGGCCAAGAGACTTTTATTTAGTGCCTCATCATCCCCATACCCTCTCCCTACAACAACATGCATAAACCCGTTACATATACATGCAGACAGACAGTAGTGAGAGTCAACAAAGATCTGAGCAGGAGGACACATCTGAGTGACAAACACTTAACCAGAGTTGCCTTCTGACAGTGGATAAATTTCTGGGTCAAGGGAAGAAAACAGGAAACAGGAAGGCATAAAACACAGAAATAAATGATTACTATTTACACTCTGTGCATCTAGGAGATCTTTGTACAGGTTCTGGATGAGTTTCCTAGCACAGGGCCTGGCACGTAGGTGATCAATAAATATTTGTTAAATGAATACATGAGACAGAGGAATCAATCTGTGGAAGCCATGTACTTGGGCCTCCCCAGGTAATAAAGTCACCATTCACAGTACTCATCCTCTGAGAACACTCTTTCCTGCACCTACAATAAGACTCACTTACATTCATCCTTTATTCCCTAGCCCAGCCAGGAAGTTGTGATATTTTGAATCAGAGGTCTGTTTGCCTAAAAAGCTATTTTTTTCTTCTCCAAGGAATCAAACACAATTTATTTTAGAACTAAATAGTACAGACTGAATAAAAGAAAGTTTTATCCTAAACTTTCCAGATAGACTTTTTCTCACCAGGTTCCATGTCGATTCTAACAGTCCCATAAGTGGCCTTCACAATATTCACAAAAGATGTACAAATTGTGTCATTTGGTTGAGAAGTCAAGTTTGAAAAAACATCTTTCCATTCTCTGTGTTTCAGAACAATTCTTAAAATATTTTCTCAGCTCATAACTGTTCAATTAAATTTTTCTTCTAAAAATAACTTAGAGCAAGAAAATCATTTACTTTATACATATGGAAAACCATAACTCATCCATTTTCTTCAGCGTTCCATGAAGGAAAAAGACTGATCCAACCGAATGGCTGTAACAGAAAGTATGTTTATTTTGGCTTCTGTTTTAACGACCAGAAAAAATCCTTTGTTGTTTTCATCTTGCTTTAAACATAGTAGTATCAACATCCCTTTCTTTCCCTGAATCTTGACCTGGCATCCAACATTGATCTTTTACACTGAAAAAATGAGTATTTCAAAGTTTTGCAGTTTCCTTGCTTCAGACACTGTGGATGGGTTTTTCCTCCCTGGAGCACGTAGTCTGAAGAGGGCAGATGTGCCCAGGTCCTCCTTCGCGGCAGGCCGTGCACTTGCCACCCTCCTGCTTGTCCTCATAAGCAACATCGGGGCATGACTGGGCCCTGACCCAGCAGTAAAAAGCTATTTTGACTGAAACAGAAAGTCAAAATAAGGCAAGGGTAATAACAGAAATTTCCAGGTATTCAACTCTATAAGTTTTATTTAACACCCGTGGGCAAAGCCAGTAACTGCATGGGCTAAAATTTGTGAGGGCAAGCAGCTGCTGCCCACCCACACAGCAAGCTGTTCTGGGAATCTGGATGAGTTTAGACAGAAATTTAGTCTAGAAAACCAACCAGTGGCCTTCAGAGGAGCAGCAGACAAGTAATATGATCGTGATCAATGTTTTCAGCTTGGGGCCTGTGACCTAGCAGTGGTTTGTGAAATCAATTTAGAGGATTGATTCCACATTTTGAAAAAAGGAAAGAATAAGGTAAAGTAGGATAGAATAGAAGAGATGATATGAGCACGCATTGCAGAAACAGTAGGCATTGTTTCACAGCCTTGTGCTTTGGCACTGCACATGTATACGCATGTACCTGTACATGAATGTGTAACCTGCACAGGCATGCACATGAGTGCTGGGTAGCAATGTAAAACGTATTGTTTATTGTGGGTTATGTAAGAAATGTCTGAAAGGCACCACTGCAGTGTATATCCCATCTAGAATGGTGATGTCACTCAGCTCCAAATGGATCTTGCTATAACTTAGATTTCCGAGAGAAGCCAGAAATCTGCATCTTTGTGAAATGTTATGATTTTTAAATGGTGGCAACTAGTTCAACAAAACAAAACAGAGGTGCAGCACAACTATGTGTGTTGAAGACAGCCCACAGACAGCTAGGGTGTTCCATCCTACAGTAATATTGATATACACCTACTCTGCAGAAAGAGATGTTATTGGTCACTCTCTTGTTTACAAATATTTAATGCCCTTTCGCCTGAGCCTCTCCCTTGTAGAAGATCATGCAATGCTCTCACTGACATTAGTCATGGACATATGATTTTCTTGGGCCAATGAAATGTGAGTCAATGTGAAGTGCTTGCCACCTCCAAGCAGAAGCTTTCACAGCTTGTGTGTGATTCACTGCATTGCCAGCTCTCTTTTCTTTCTGCCTGGAGACCAGCAACGCCCCATATAGGGGCTGTCCCTTCAGCCCAGCTGCCAGAATGGCGGGGATGTGGAACAGAGCCACTGACCATTAGAAACAGACATGTGGCAAGAGCAAGAATTAAACCTTGTTGTTTTAAGCCACTGAGACTCAAGTTGTGTGTCACTGTAGGGTAATTTAGCCTTAATTCACTGATACAATGATTTATATAGACATTTCATAATTAACTTTATTAAATAATGTTTCTAATGATCTTTTTATTAATAAATATTTTACTTTAAAATAACAGCACAGCAAATGACCAACAGACATATTAAAAGGGCTGCAGTTTTATAAGTCATCAAGAAAGTACACATTAAAACCATGGTGAAATACCACTGTACACTCACAATGACTAAAATGAAAAAGAAAGATAATACCAAGCACTGGTAAAGATGTAGTATAACCAAACTCTCACTTTCTGGGCATGAACAACCACTCTGGAAAATTGGCAGTCTCTACCAAAGCTGAACAGGCATATTCTGCAGCAGTTCTACTACCAGGCACATAACTAATAGAAATTCACATACAGCACTTCCCTGGTGGTGCAGTGGTTAAGAATCTGTCTGCCAATATGGGGGACACAGGTTCAAGCCCTGGGCCGGGAAGATCCCACATGCCGTGGAGCAACTAAGCTGTATGCCACAACTGTTGAGCCTGCGTTTTAGAGCCCATGAGCCACAACTATTGAGCCCATGTGCTGCAACTACTGAAGCCCATGCGCCTAGAGCCCGTGCTCCGCAACAAGAGAAGCCACGGCAATGAGGAGCCTGCGCACCACAATGAAGAGTAGCCCCCACACACCACAATGGAAACAAAGCCTGTGCAAGGCAAAAAAGACCCAACACAGCCAATTAAATAACTAACTAAACAAATTTATTAAAAAAAAAAAGAAGGGGGTATGAACCACGGAATGTGGGTGGCTTCTAGAAGCTGAAAGGGCAAGGGAAAAGATTCTCCCCTAGAGCCTCACGTAAGGAACATACAGCCCTGTTAACATCTTAATTTTAGCCCAGGGAGATGAATTTCAGACTTCTGAACTACAGAACTGCAGGGTAAAGAATTTGTATTTTTCAATCCACAAAGTTTGTTGTAATTTGTGAAAGCAAACTAATAGAAGGGGTTACTTCTATAGAGTGGGGCTGGAGTTTGGGCAGTGTGAAGAATGATTTCATTTTTATGTCATTCCACGTAAGTATTTTAACATGCATATATAACTTTAAAAATATTTAACAACAACAATGAAGGGTTGTGGTTTAATTGGCATTTTGAGAGCTGTAATTCCCTTTGTAGTGGCAACAACTTTAAAGAAAATTTTCTATTATAGCCAGAAATAATGAGGTAAACATAAAAAAAAATTCAAAAGGGAAATTTTGTATAAGCTCAAACTCAGAAGGACTAGAAACTGAGTTTGCAATTTCATCCTTACAGTTATATAAGGTGGCCTAAGCTTACTGAGAATATGCCTGGATGTAATAAAGATTAAAGTAACATAATTTTGAAAAGTAGGTGGAATACCTAGTGAAAGGCAAAAACAAAACAAGATAAAACCTGTTTCATTTCTCATCCCTGAGTAGTCAAGAAGTCTGCCATCATTGCCCTATTGTTTTGAAACAAAGTGATAAATGTCCACTGCAAGTTGCACAATGTTTTCTAGATAGTCATCTTATTATATCACAACTCAATAATCATAAAAAACATTTAACCTGTGTTGTTGATATTGTTTTAACTGTTTCATACGTATTGCATTTTACCTCCCAATACCCCACTAAGGCAGGCACTATCATCATGCCTATTTCTTTGAGGCACAAAGGGGTTACTTGCCCCAAATCCACACAGTTAATAAGTGGCAAAATCCAGATTTGAACAGTAAGAGGGAAACTGCAGAGTGCACAATATTACCTGTATGCAATATAGTTAGGAAAGTTTGACTCAATGTCTAAACAGAATTTCTTTGTGATTAATGTAATATAGGACAAGCTTTAGTTTTAGTGGTCCTTTTAGCATCAAATATCTAAGGCTGTGGAATTAACAAAATGATATGCTTTTTAGTATTTTCATTCAAAGAGTTAGGCCTCTCAGTGGGAAACACAAGAGAAGAAAAGGACCTACAAAAACAAAAACAAAACAACTAAGAAAATGGTAATAGGAACACACATATTGATAATTACCTTGAATGTAAGTGCACTAAATGCACCAACCAAAGACACAGACTGGCTGAATGGATAAGAAACAAGACCCATATATATGCTGTCTACAAGACCCACTTCAGACCTAGGGACACATACAGACTGAAAGTGAGGGGATGCAAAAAGATACTCCATGCAAATGGAAATCAAAAGAAAGCTGGAGTAGCAATACTCATATCAGATAAAATAGACTTTAAAATAAAAAAATGTTACAAGAGACAAGAAAGGACACTACATAAAGATCGAGGGATCAGTCCAAGAAGAAGAGATAACAATTATAAATATATATGCACCCAATATAGGAGCACCTCAACACATAAGGCAAACGCTAACAACTATGAAAGAGGAAATCGACAGTAACACAATCATAGTGGGGGACTTTAACAACCCACTTACACCAATGGACAGATCATCCAGACAGAAAATTAATAAGGAAACACAAGCTTTAAATGCCACAATAAATCAGCTGGATTTAATAGATATCTATAGGACATTACATCCAAAACAGCAGATTACACATTCTTCTCAAGTGCACATGGAACATTCTCCAGGATAGATCACATTTTGGGTCACAAATCAAGCCTTGTAAAATTTAAGAAAATTGAAATCGTATCAAGCATCTTTTCTGACCACAATGCTATGAGATTAGAAATCAATTACAGGAAAAAAACTGTAAAAAACACAAACAGATGGAGGCTACACAATATGCTACTAAATAACCAAGAGATCACTAAAGAAATCAAAAAGGAAATCAAAAAATACCTAGAGAAATATGACAATGAAAACACAATGATCCAAAACCTATGGGATGCAGCAAAGGCAGTTCTAAGAGGGAAGTTTATAGCAATACAATCTTACCTCAAGAAACAAGAAAAATCCCAAATAAACAATCTAACCTTACACCTAAAGAAACTAGAGAAAGAAGAGCAAACAAAACCCAAAGTTAGTAGATGGAGAGAAAACATAAAGATCAGAACAGAAATAAATGAAATAGAAACAAAGAAAACAATAGCAAAAATCAATAAAACTAAAAGCTGATTCTTTGAGAAGATAAATAAAATTGATAAAGCTCTAGCAAGACTCATCAAGAAAAAGAGGGAGAGGACTCAAATCAATAAAATTAGAAATGAAACAGGAGAAGTTACAATGGACACCACAGAAATAAAAAGCACCGTAAGAGATTACTACAAGAAACTATATGCCAATAAAATGAACAACCTGGGAGAAATGGACAGATTCTTAGAAAGGTATAACCTTCCAAGACTGAATCAGGAAGACATAGAAAATATGAACAGATCAATCACAAGCAATGAAATTGAAACTGTGATTAAAAATCTCCCAACAAACAAAAGTCCAGGACCAGAAGGATTCACAGGTGAATTTTATCAAACATTGAGAGAAGAGCTTACACCCATCCTTCTCAAGCTCTTCCAAAAAATTGCAGAGGAAGGAACACTCCCAAACTCATTTTATGAGGCCACCATCACCCTGATACCAAAATCAGACAAAGATACTACAAAAATGAAAATTACAGACCAATATCACTGATGAATTTAGATGCAAAAATCCTCAACAAAATACTAGCCAACAGAATCCAACAACACATTAAAAGGGTCATATACCATGATTAAGTGGAGTTTATCCCTGGAATGCAAGGATTCTTCAATATACGCAAATCAATCAGTGTGACACACCATAACAACAAACTGAAGGATAAAAACCACATGATCATCTCAATAGATGCAGAAAAAGCTTTTGATAAAATTCAACACCCATTGACGATAAAAACTCTCCAGAAGGTGGGCATAGAGGGAACCTACCTCCACATAATAAAGGCCATATACAATAAACCCACAGCAAACATCATTCTCAATGGTAAAAACTGGAAGCATTCCCTCTAAGATCAGGAACAAGACAAGGATGTCCACTCTTGCCATTACTATTCAACATAGTTTTGGAAGTCCTTGACACAGCAATCAGAGATGAAAAAGAAATAAGAGGAATCCAAATTGGAGAAGAAGTAAAACTGTAACTGTTCGCAGATGACATGATACTATACATAGAAAGTCCTAAAGATGCCACCAGAAAACTGCTTGAGCTAATCAATGAATTTGGTAAAGTTGCACGATACAAAATCAACACACAGAAATCTCTTGCATTTCTATACACTAACAATGAACGATCAGAAAGAGAAATTAAGGAAACAATCCCATTTATCATCGCAACCAAAAGAATAAAATACCTAGGAATAAACCTAACTAAGGAGGTAAAAGACCTGTACTCAGGAAACTATAAGACACTCATGAAAGAAATCAAAGACGACACAAACAGATGCAGAGATATACCATGTTCTTGGATTGGAAGAGTCAACATTGTGAAAATGACTACCCTACCCAAAGCAATTTACAGATTCAATGCAATCCCTATCAATTTCCAATGGCATTTTTCACAGAACTAGAACAAGAAATGTTACGATTTGTATGGAAACGCAAAAGACCCCGAATAGCTAAAGCAACCTTGAGAAGGAAAGACAGAGTTGGTGGAATCAGGCTTCCTGACTTCAAACTATATTACAAGGCTACAGTGACCAAGACAGTATAGTACTGGCACAAAAACAGAAATATAGATCCATGGAATAGGATAGAAAGCCCAGAGATAAACTATGGTCAACTAACCTATGACAAAGGAGTCAAGGATATACAATGGAGAAAAGGCAGCCTCTTCAATAAGTGGTGTTGAGAAAACTAGACAGCTACACATGAAAGACTGAAATTAGAACACTCCCTAATACCATACACAAAAATAAACTCCAAATGGATTAAAGACCTACATGTAAGTCCAGACACTGTAAAACTCCTAGAAGAAAACATAGGATGAACACTCTTCAACATAAATCACAGCAACATCTTTTTTGATCCACCCCCTAGAGTAATGGAAATAAAAACAAAAATAAATAAGTGGGACCTAATGAAACTTCAAAGCTTCTGCACAGCAAAGGAAACTATAAGCAAGACGAAACAACAACCCTCAGAATGGGAGAAAATATTTGCAAATGAATCAACAGACAAAGGATTAATCTCCAAAATATATAAACAGTTCATCCAGCTCAATATCAAAAAAAAAAACAAAACAAAACAACAAAAAAAAACCAACCACCCAATCTAAAAATGGGCAGAAGACCTAAATAGACATTTCTCCAAGGAAGACATACGGATGGCCAAGAGGCACATGAAAAGCTGCTCAACATCACTAATTATTAGACAAATGCAAATCAAAACTACAATGTGGTATTATCTCACACCAGTTAGAATGGCATCATCAGAAAATCTGCAAACAGTAAATGCTGGAGAGGGTGTGGAGAAAAGGGAACACTCTTGCACTGTTGATGGGAATGTAAACTGATACAGCCACTATGGAGAACAGTATGGGGGTTCCTTGCAAAACTAAAAATAGAGTTACCATATGGCCCAGCAATCCCACGACTGGGCATATACCCAGAGAACACCATAATTCAAAAAGACACATGCACTCCAATGTTCACTGCAGCACTATTTACAATAGTCTGGACATGGAAGCAACCTAAATGACCATTAACAGAGGAATGGATAAAGAAGATGTGGTACGTATACACAATGGAATATTACTCAGCTGTAAAAAGCAATGTAAAAAGCAATGAAATTGGGATATTTGTAGAGACATGGATGGACCTAGAGACTGTCATACAGAGTGAAGTGAGTCAGAAAGAGAAAAACACATATTGTATATTAACACATATATGTGGACTATAGAAAAATGGTACAAATCAACGGTTTGCAAGGCAAAAACAGAGACACAGATGTGGAGAACAAACCTATGGACACCAAGTGGGGAAAGCGGGGCAGGTTGGCGGGGAATGAATTGGGATTGCCATATATACATTACTAATATGACAAAAAATACCAAATTGTACACTCTAAATATATGCATTTTATTGTCTGTTAACTGTATCTCTATACAAGTCATTAAAAAAGAAAAAAAAAAAGAGTTAGGCCTCTCTATCATACAGGCTCCCCCAACAATCTTCCTTGTGTCTCCTATTTCAAGGAGTGGGTCACTCACCAAAATGGTCTGGTATACCAACCTCAACAGCATTTATTATTAAATCCTGTTTGTCCTTTTCAAGCCTCTATTGTAGGACCCAAGCTGGTGGTGTAACAGAATCACTTGCAAATGACTGACGTTATAAAGTCATATAGGAAGGTATTTGTGCATAAAAATGAACAAAATCAAACAATGGAATAACTTCAATGCTGCCAATTATCCGAATAAAATTTAAAATACTAAAAACCAAACAAATTTATCTGCAGACTCCTGAAGTCCTTAGTGATCTCTAAGAAAACAGTCCCAAACCCATAGCATTTTAATTTAGATTCCATTTGAACATTGCCAGGGACACCTAGTATTCCCTCCCTCTCCAGCCATAATGATCTGTTTCATCTTCTTCTGTGAATATGAAACCAGAAACTCTCTTCTCTCGTTTTAACTGTAGATGAGAGAGGAAGAGGGAAGACAACAGACACATTCACAGACAAATCAATAAATTACTTTAAGGTAGATTTATATATTGTTAACCACAGTATGAGATCAATTAAACTATTTCAAAGAACACGCATATAAGAACATATTTTGTTTTAAAGAGATCCCTGGGGACTTCCCTGGTGGCACAGTTTTTAAGAATCCGCCTGCCAATGCAGGAGACATGGGTTCGATCCCTGGTCCAGGAAGATCCCACATGCCACAGAGCAACTAAGCCTGCATGCCACAGCTACTGAGCCTGCGCTCTAGAGCCCACAAGCCACAAGTATTGAGCCCATGTACTGCAACTACTGAAGCCTGTGCGTCTAGAGCCCATGCTCCACAACAAGGGAAGCCACCACAATGAGAAACCCCTGCTCACTCCAACCAGAGAAAGCCCACACACAGCAACGAAGACCCAACATAGCCAAAAATAAAAAAATAAACAAAACAAAAAATGTCTCCTTAAAAAAAAAAAAACCCAACAAAAAAAAGAGATCCCTGTACACATCAGGCTTCCTGCCATTCTCACTTTTTATCCCAGAGCACTAGGAAGTTTGCTTGCTGAAATCCCTTTTTTTTTTTTTGGCCAGCTATTACTATACCCTACCCTACCCATCTAGGGTTCCTCTCCCTAGAAAATATTACTGAGTAACATACAGGCTCCTCAGCTTCCCAGTTCCCTCTTTCCCCTACCCACACCATCCTTTCCCTATCCTAACTTAGAATTCTTGAAATCAGCACGAGTCTTTTTTTTTTTCACTTTAAGGTTTGTATCTTTATGCATATCAGGAGAGTGGATCTCACCTGCTCAAGGACTTCGCTTTTGCAATTATTCCTCCAACCTCTCTCCTTCATCACCAATTTATCCTTCTTTAAGGTTCATCAGTTAACAAACACACATCTCCCATTAAAATAAACCACCACCGCAGAAGGAACTAATAACAAAGAAAGCAAAAATAATAACATCCCCATCCCTCTGCTGCCTCTCATGGCAAAATCCTGAACTAAATTTGTCTGCACCTGCTATCTCCATTTCTCCGCATTCTCTCTGCAGCCTACCCTAATCAGGCCTTGGTTCCCTCCACTCCAGGGAAATCTCTTGCCAAGGTCGTTGGCAATCTCCATCTTGCCAAATCTAATGATCAATTATTAACTTCATCTTACTCACACAGTTCTTCATTTCCTCCTTTTGGAAACACATTTATTTCTAGAATTCAGTCTTCTTTAATGACATTCTTATATTCTGACTTCTGTATATTGGAGTGTCTGAGGTCTGACTGTCATTATGTGTTCTCTTGTCACTGCATAGGTGATCGCATCTGGACCCATGGTTTGAGTTGTCATCTATTCACTGATAACTCCTATATTCCTTTCTGTAGCCTCAGACTCTACCTTGAGCTCCAGTCTTACGTGTCCAATTATCTTCTTCTCCACTTGTCTTCTCCACTTGGAGATCTAATAGGCATCTCAAACCAAATATGATCAAAACAGAACTCTTGATGTCACCCTACCTCAACACACCAACCCAATCCCCCATGAAGATTTCCCATTTTACAACGTGACAGAATATTATAATTATGTTTACTGTCCATCTCACTCACACGAATACAAATTTCATGAGAACAAGGATGTTGTCTTGTGTCTTGCTATACCTCCAGCGCCTAGACCAGTATCTGGCAAACAAAATGTGTTCAATAAATATTTGATGAATGCAGAATAGGGGGAGGAGGAAAGTGAAAACAATAAGCCCTTGAAAAAATTACAAATATCAAAAAACAATAAAGATGCTTTCTTAATAGTTCTTCTTCATCAGTAGAAAAGTGCATTTTAAAAAGTGGGAATCTGCCATACACTTATTTATTTATTTATTTATTTATCTCTGAAGGCAGAGATAACACATTCTCCTCTGCAGAGACTAGTCTCTTCCATCCTTCTAGGTATCCTGAGAAGTGGATCCTGTGAAGGAGGAGAAATAACTACTAACTAACAGGCCATTCAAGTGTCCCTAGATTCAAAGGTATTATTTGCCTTATTTACCAGTGGGCAATTGTTTTTCTTTCTTTCTTTTCTTTTTTTAAATAAATTTTATTTAGTTAGTTATTTATTTGTTTATTTATTTATGTATATTTATTGGCTGTGTTGCATCTTTGTTGCTGTGCATGGGCTTTCTCTAGTTGTGGGGAGCAGGGGCTGCTCTTCATTGTAGTGCGTGGGCTTCTCAGTGTGGTGGCTTCTCTCGTTGTGGAGCACAGACTCTAGGCGCCCAGGCTTCAGTAGTTGTGGCACATGGGCTCAATAGTTGTGGCTTGCAGGCTCTAGAGCGCAGGCTCAGTCGTTGTGGCAAACGGGCTTAGTTGCTCCACAGCATGTGGGATTGTCCCGGACCAGGACTCGAACCCATGTGCCCTGCATCGACAGGCGGATTCTTAACCACTGGGCACCAGGAAAGCCCGGCAATTGTTTTTCAATCTGAACATTCCTTCTACTCTAAAATGGAAAAGTCAAGTTAGGAAAAAATTTATAGTTCATAAATTTTCCCTTCTGACTTAAAAATAAAATGAAACCAGTGGGTATTTTTAATATTCCTTTTCCACCTTTCCGCTCAGCTGGCAAAAGCCTTTCCATCTACTACAGAGAGAAATGGAAGCAATGTTGGCTGCTCCTTGATGCCCTGATTTTAAGACCAAAGTGACCGCCATATCCACCTCCAGCTCTGGGATTTGGGATTAAACCTTCTCATAGAATTCAACCAAATCAGGGCTTTGTGATATTCTTTAAATAAGTCTTAAACGTAACAGGAGCCAGGTTAAAGTTAGGCACCTTTTGCCTACTGTAGTTCATGTTTTGTGATTTAAAAATGCCAAGGGACACTTTTTCTTTCCACACCTCAATTGCGCTTCAACCCAACACTCAATCGTTAAAATACCTGTGGTGCCAAGTTGTGATTTCATCCTTTTTTCTTAGACTACTGTTTATTGGACACTTAACTACTCCAAGAGCTTTGCACTGTCTCATTGAATCCTCAAAGTAAACCTATTTGGCAATATTATGCTCATCTAACAAATTAAGAAACTAAGACAGCAAGAGGCAAATAACTTGCTCAGGGCCATGATGAGAACCCAGGTCTGTCTGACCCAGATGCCACGCTTTCCCCGTTACACCAGAGCCGCTTTTGCTTTCTTTGCCCCTGCTGATGATTTGGATTACACTATCATTTTTATTTTATTATTATTATTACTACTTATACCTTCTGCTTTAAATGTTTTGAGACCATTACAATAAAATATGCCTACACAATAAGGCAGTTAAAACAGAAAATTTTAGAAAAAAAAGAAGCAGCCAGTATCCTTGAGAAGCATGACTACAAGCATTGACATGATGTAGCTATTGGGACTGAGAACTGAGACCCCTCTGTCAACACAACTCAGTTGTGTGTTTCCAGGAAACTTTGCTCAGGGCAGAGAAGGCTATAAACCAGTAATTCAACTCACTGTTTGCTTTAGGAAAATCAATTGATTTGACAATAGACTGCTCACTTGGGCAAAAAGCTTGTGTACCAAATAGCGATAGCTTGTACCAAATAGCGGTCTCAACTACTCATTTTAATTGAGCTTTAAAGTGAGTGAGCTCTCTGTTTCCCAGCCAACAAGTGAAAAAGGAAATACAAAAAGAGTCATTGAGTTCTAGTTATCTGGTTTTAAAAAATGCCATTGATTTATCAAGAGAAATATATATCTTCACCATTATTTTTATCCCTATTGTAAAGATAAAGAAACAAGCCTTACAAAGATTATAAGATTTAGGCAAGATTCCACTGGAAAGTAAGTGGTAGGGCCTGAATTTGAACTCAACCCTTATCTGACTTCCAAGTTCATATTTTTAAACATCTTATCATACCGCTGATAAGTATGGACAGCTTTCTAACACTTTATATCAAGAGGGCTAAAAGTTAAGGAAAAATGTGGGAATTGGCAGATTGCATGTCACCTGGGCTATGACCCTTGACTATCTGTCAGCTGAGTTTTTGACAGGAATAGAGTAACAAGCAGGCAATTGAAGATAACTCTCTGATGACAGCCTCGGATGACTATTCTGTGTTGCAGATTGAAGGGAGATGCGAAGGCTTTGGATATCAGGTAAGCAGGTGGCAAAGCTGACATTCCATTAAAAATGATTGAAAAGTCTGCTGTGATGATCTGATTGGATGTAAGGGTCATCTTATTTGCATAAGGGGGAAGGACAAAGAGAGAGACAGGGTGAAATGGTCTTTAAGAGTTCTATCAGACTGAGCATCCATTAGCAGAAAAAAGATTAGATTGGAAAATTCTATGAGTAGGTATTACTAGCTCTCTATTTCAAATACAAAAGAACCTTAGTATTGATTTTTGCAGTTTCTGGCTGTGAATATCATTTGGTTTGCATATTTCATTTTAGAGTATGTATGTGAAAGCAATGATTTTAATTTTCAAGCAGTTGATAAAGGATGATTCTTCTTACCTGGAGACAATTGAATTAATGAAATTTTAAAGTCACTTGTAGAAAAAATATTAAATCAGCACAGGGAAAAAAAGGTGGGGAGAGCCTGAGCCTCTCTTACAAATTGTTCTATCGATCAAGAATACAGGCATATGACGATACATAACTGTGTGATCTCAATCACTTAAAAGTGGATGCTTACTTGTGTAAATACACAAACGAGACCTAGAAGGACACATCAAGTGGTAAACTGCTTGTGATGATGGATGACTTTGTTTTTTGCTTCTTGTGTTCTTTGGTTTCCTATTATGTGCATGTTAACTTTTAAGAAATAAATGTTATTTTAAAAACCTTAAAAAAATGAATATAGGCATATTGATAATCTAAAAACTGAATCTGACCATTTAAACATGAACTAAAAATGAAAGGGCCACCAAAACAATTGAAACATTAACAAAGAGAGAAAGAGAGAAATAGTACCAGTAATCTTTAACATTTGTTACATGGCAATAATTATAAAGTGAATCTCTGGCATAAGGGTAGGTAGAGAGAATAACAGAATAAGATAGAAATAAGACAAAACAGGCCAGAAATAGGAAAGACAGGATATAAAACACAATAGAGTGAAGACAGAATAATGTAAGAGTTCTTTTAGAAAAGATAATACAAGTGTCTTTTAAAAAGGAATCAATTTTAATTAAAAGGAAATTATGAAGACACCCACTCAGACCAAAGAAATGCTTTATTTATTTAAAAACCTGACAAGAAACCCTTACGCTGCTGAATATCTAGGTTGCAGGAAGTTAATCAAATCCTAGTGCTGACCAATCTGGCTGGGGGAAATAAGATTAAATTTGATTATACTCTTGTATTTTCCTGATATTCAAAGTAAAAACATTGAGACTCATCAAAAATGTAAACCATTAACCCCAGGACTTATGCCATTTCTAAACATTTATAAATCATGTCTTAAAGATCTATGTCAAATCATGAAAGTTGTATATTGTAGGAAATAGTAATAATGTATTAAATATGCCTATTTTTCATTCCTTAAGTTGAAAATAACTTTAATAATAATTCATTCTTTTCCTTTTCATTTATTTTGCTCTCTAACATTATAAAAATATTCTGGGTTTTTTTTTTTTTTGAGACTGTAATCTATTCCAATTCTCTCAGTTTAAACTGTTTATGATAAGTTTGAATACAAAATATAGATAAGAATTTTGTATAACAAAGGGAGATCAACTCGATGATGGGTGATGCCTTAGAGGGCCAGGACAGGGAGGGTGGGAGGGAGTCACAGGAGGGAGGGGATATGGGGATATATGCATAAACACAGCTGATTCACTTTGGTGTACCTTAAAAGCTGGTACAAAATTGTAAAGCAATTATATTCCAATAAAGAGCTAAAAAAAATTAAATATTAAAAAAATATATAGATAAGAATTTAACATTCTTATTTTTTTTAAGAAAAATATAAATTTTTTTATTTTGAATAAAGTTATTAAATTCTAAAACAAGTTGTAATTAAATTTAAAAATTTAAAAGTTGTGAGAAAATATTTAAAACCTTATTTTATAACGACAACAGAATGTATTCATGTTTATGCTCAGGTACGAAGAAAACGACAGGATTTTATAACAACTGTATAATACTGAGGTTTACTGGGATCTTAGAGGTGTAACCGAAAGAGTGAGTTAATTTCTAAAGACGCAGATATTCATACCCTAAACCTACTACCTTAGGAAATTATGGAAAATTCAAGAATATACAACACCATTCAATTAACATCAGTGATCATGTCATTACATATCATGTAGCCTCTACACACGTGTGAGAATGAGCTGAAAAGGTAAGTTACATCTTAGTCCAGTTAAGTCCCCTACACACAAACGAGTTCAGTTCCAAGAGTGCATTCGTAAGTCGTTTGTCCATAAGTCCAACAAAGTTAGCCTAAGTACCCAACTAATACAATCGGCTATATAGTACTGTACTGTAATAGGTTTATAATACTTTTCACACAAATACATTAAAAACAAACAAAACATTTTTAATCTTACAGCACAGTACCTTGAAAAGTACAGTAGTACAGTACAACAGCTGTCATACAGGGGCTCGCATCGAGTGAACAGGCAAGAGTTACTGACCGGAGGCGGGAGAGGAGGTGAGGGATGGTAAAGCTGAAGGATCGTCAGCAATAGTAAGAGACAGAGGGCAAGCTAAGAGACGTGAGCGCAACTTCACTCACGCCTGACTTCATGGCGTAGATTCTGGTTCCTTGCTGGATGCAATTCTATCTGCCTTCTTGAAAAAACAACAGAATGATGTCTGGGTAGTAGCTCTTTCTCACCACAGATGACACAGTAGCACTGGACTGCATTCTGAATGGCTACGGCAACCTTTGTGTACCAGTTCTTCATTCGGGTCCTGTGCCTCAAAAACTAACAGTGCCTCCTGGAATAAAGAAAATCCCTTTGCCATTTCCTGTGTCGTGAATCTCTTTGATTCTTCAGTTACTTCTTCTCCTGGTCTCTCTTCGTCCTTTCTCTAGGCCTCCAATATCATCAGGTCTTCATTAGTAAGCTCGTGTTGCGCGGCAAGGAGTTCAATGAAGTTGTCCTCTTGCAGACCTAGGTCCAGCTTCTCTCTGAGGGTCACTAAGTTGCTAAAAACCTCTTTGGGCTCTTCATCCCGGGCAGCTACCACATCTGCATTCACTGCCTCACCACTTACTTCTATGTTGTGAAAGTTGGCTCTAGCCTTCAACCCATGAAACCAGCAATGACTGGCATTAAAAAATGCACCCTCTGATTCTTTGCCATGTTTCTTCTTCAAGTCTTCATAAAGGCTTTTAGCTTTCTCTTGAATCAGCATTAAGCTGAGTAGGACTCAACGCTGATGCTGATCCTGCATCCACACGCCAAGAAGTTTCTCCATCTCCTCCATGAGTTTTCCACGCTTCTTCGATATTATTGTCGACATCATCGGCACAACAGACTTCACATGTTCATGATCTTGTCCTTGTTCTTCAGAATCGTGCTGATGGTTGAACGATTCATGTTATAAGAACAAGAGATGTCTACCACCTTTTCACCTCACTCCACTCTCAATTATTTTCACTTTTGTTTCCATAGTTATCACTTGGTATTTTTAGCAGTACCGGCTACGTTTGCTTCTGGACATCCTCGTCTTGAAATAAAGATACTGTACACAGTACTATAAAGTACACAAAAGCACAACCACTTGTAGAGGATGCACACAATATGACGATGTACGCCAGACACATGAACTAACTTACATGACTGGACATGCGAACGCACATTTGCATCTTTGAAAGTTCACAACTTAGAGGTTCGTATGTAGGGGACTTCCTGTATTATGAAAACAGTTTTGACCTTGAAGACCTCCATATGCTTAGGCAACAGGGATATAGCCATGAACAAGCAATGTCATGCCCTCTAGCCGAGGCTCTCTGAGGATAACATTCTTATTAAAAGAGGAGCCTCATGGTGTAAATGGTGATGCAACATGTAACCATTTAGGGGACTATTTTATTTATTCATTCATTCATTCATTCTTGGCCTTGCCATGTGGCATATGGGATCTCAGTTCCCCAACCAGGAATCAAACCTGCACCCCCTGCAGTGGAAGTGCAGAGTCTTAACCACTGGACCAACAGCAAAGTCCTGGGAGAACATTTTTCATTTAAACTCTCACTTTGTTCCACACATGAAACTGAATCTCACATAGACTAAAACATTAAAACTAAAAACTAAACCATAAAAACTGATATAAATTAGCATTACAGTTTTACAGTTTTGAGCAGAGTGAAGGGGAGAAGAAGGAAGAAAAAAACATCCTATGCTTAAAACCACTAAAAGGAATCCTAAAGGAAACAAGCAGTAGATTTAAAAACAGAACTGCCAAAACTTCAGTATGTCAAAAGTAAAATGAAATCAAAAGGCAAATAAACTGGGGGAAATACTCATAGCAAATAATTAAGAAAAATCAATAATTTGTTGAAGCACACATAAATAATAGAAAAACTAACACCTAATAAATGTGCAAAAAAATTAAGGTACAGATATTACCCCTTAATGAGCTTATTCATTTATTATTCCACAAATTAATGAAAGTAGCAAATTTCTTATTCATTCATTTGCTCTTTTTTCTGGATGTCTTGTATATGCCAAGCTCTGTGCTAGGATACAAGTGATGAACAAGATAGGCCATGTCCCTACCATCAATGACCTTATAAATTAATACTGAAATGCCACTATTCAGCTATCAAACAAGCAACCTGAAAGAGCTTAATGCTTACCAGGGCTCAGTGAAGTGGGAATTCTCTTCTATTACTAATGAAAGCATAAATTGCTTTAATCCTCTAGAAAAGCAATATAACTACATGTGTGATCTAAAAAAAAACAAAAACAAAAAAACTCCCAAAACACAAAAACCTTGTACCATTTGATCTAGTACTTTTACTTCTGGAATGGTAGTCTTAAGAAATAATCCTAAATACATTCTTAAAATATATGCAAACGGCAATGAAATAATGCAAAAGCCAGCTCTGACTCAGTGCCAGCTATGTGCCAAGTGCATCACATGTAAGGATTCACAACAGCCCCCAGAGGAAGGTGTTACTTTTATTCCCACTTAATAGGTAAAGATATTGAGGTCCAGAAAGGATAATCATTTGCATAAGTTTATTCAGCTAATAAGTACATAACCAGTGTTAAACCCTGGCAAATACGGCGATGGATACACTTGCAAAATCTGCATTTAGCTCTAAAAACAAAATCCAAAGCTTTTAACTTCAATTATTTGTGAAGTTTTGAGTAATAAACTTGTAAGGAATTTAACTAAATACAGTTTTTCTTTTCTGCATCTGCTTTAACCAACGTGAAATGTTTTATTACTAGCTGTCAATAACATTCTCTGGCAATCCTGTCTTTTAAAAAAAGATTAGGATGCTCAGGTCTTATTTGCCTAAGAATAGGGCAAATACAACTGTTTTTAAACCCTTGAAGCAGTAGAATGTGTCAGGGAAAGTCTATCTCCAAAAGCAGTTGGAGCAGAGCATTAAGAACCTAGTTGGCTTTCATAAGGATTCTTGTTGATTTCAATCTTTATTATTATATCAAATATATTATTCAACCTCCACAGTAACCTCTACTCATTTCAAAAGGAAGTACAACTAATGGAGTGCTAATAGAGAACTGATCAATTTCAAGGCCATCCAAGACAGCCATTACAATAAACAAAGAAGACCCTGGCATTGAGTCTTTAATTAATAATACTTAAGCTGGAGAGCCAAGTGGTATCCACGGGATGTTTCCCAGAGGGCTCTAATTAGGCTATGAATCCAGGGGATGTTAGGTAGGTGTTTCCTGTTTTAACTTGGGCAGCTATGGTCGGAGAAACAGCGCTGGGGAGAGACGTGCCTTGCAGTACTAGAATTAATTATATACTCATTGTATTCGTCAGAACCATCTAATAGAGGCAGAGCTTGCCTTACACATGCTGGTATTTCCAGCAATGCCAGCACAGCACTTGCACAGAGCAGTGTTCAACAGGATGGTCATTCCTGAGGGAGACATTTTGCAGCACAGAATTTTCATTTCTCTTTGCCACCATCTGAAAAACTGTGGTTACATATGACCATCTGCACGTACGCATCGAAAACATTTGCCAACTCAATAGTATTCCTCTCAATCTGAAGCTTAATGGTGGATTTGCCCTTTACAATAAGAGTTAGGTAGTAACACTGTCTGATCTTGGAGTGCCATGTCGCCCTTCTCTGCTGACCAGCTCAAGCAGCAAGGGCACGGCAAAATAGATGGGTGGGTCAGTACCTCGTAATAAGGTGGGCAGCACCAACTCTAGGGGTTCTGAATCACAATTTTAAACATATATTCTGTTCTAACGGCAAGTGCCCCATGCGGATTGGGATATAATAAAAAATTGATTACTAGCAGAAGTTACATATTTGTCATCTTTCTTTCTTTTTTTCTTTCTTAATGGTGTAGAATATGCACTTCCAGTTGGGGGCGGTATCACCCCTGTGGTAAGCTGAATAATGGCCTCCAAAAATATCTAGGTCCTAATCCCTAGAGCCTGTGAATGTGGTACCTTATATGTAACAGAGACTTTGCAGGTGTGATTAAGTTAAGATTTCTGAGTCAGAGAGATTATCCTGGATTATCTGGGTAGACCCTAAGTGTAATCACAGTGTCCTTATCAGAGGGAAGCAGAGGAAGGTTTGACACAGAAGAAGACACTGACACTGAAACAAGATGCTATGCTGCTGGCGTGGAAACGTAGAGAAAGGGGCCATGAGCCAATGAATGTAAGATGTGCAGTCCTAGAAGCTGGAAGACGAAATGGACACTCTTCTAGCACCTCCAGAGGAAGTAGAGCCCTGTCAACACCTTAGCCCAGCAGACTTCTGGCCTCCAGAACTGTAAGACAAAGTCTGTGTTTTAAGCCACCAAATTTGAAGTATTTTGTTACAGCAGCCCTAGAGAATTAATACAGCCCCCAAGGGGGTAAAAATTAATCCTTGGGGAAGCAAAAAAAAAAAAATCTTATATATTACAATGGTTTGTGATACTCCCAAGTTCAACAGTACCCTACAAAATTTTATTCCTCAGTATTTTGTTTTGTGGCATTTAGGAAAAAAAATGTCTGAACTGCTCTTTAAGGAGTTGACAATGAAAACAAAAGGTTGTAAAACAACATTTCATTGGCAAGCACTGCCAATGAAAGATTGATTCAACTAATGATGCAAGAAAAGGAACGAAACTGGGTCTTTTGTAGAGATGTGGATGGACCTAGAGACTGTCATACAGAGTGAAGTAAGTCAGAAGGAGAAGAACAAACATCATATATTAACGCATATATGCAGAATCTAAAAAAACGGTAAATGGTAGAGATGAACCAGTTTGTAAGGCAGAAATAGAGACACAGACGTAGAGAATAAACATATGGACACCAAGGGGGGAAAGGGGCAGTGGAATGAATTGGGAGACTGCGATTAACATATAGACACTAATATGAACCTGCTGAATAGCACAGGGAACTCTGCTTCACTTGGCTGTACAGTAGACACTAACACAACATTGTAAAACAACTATACCCCAATAAAAACAGGAAAAAAATAATGATGCAAGATTTTTATTACTCTCAGGGCCCAGTTTCATTATCATTAACAGTTGGGGACAAGACAGATATTGTTATCCTGACAGGTTCTTTTATACTTTTCATTCTAACAACTGAATTTGCCATCCAGAAAATGCTTGCTGGCCACTTCTTTGTACAAGTAGCCAAATCTCTGCCTCATTTTTAGACAGACACTCTCTCCTGTATGCACAACAAGACACAAGAATAATCTGGTCCATAAATAATGTCAAACTAGTTATGTGCATGTTTGAAATTGTGTGCCAAAGCCCATTAGGAAACACATTTTAATATTCTAGATTTTAAAAAATGTAATGCAGACAGTATGATTTATGTATATTGTGAGAGCCTCAGAAGAGATTGTTTAATTATAATTCTGCTTTTTGAAAAATTGTTTTAGTGAAACCAAAACTCCATCAGAAAACTATTTCTAATATACTTTTTAAAATTAATTAATTAATTAATTAATTTTATTTTTTATTTATTGGCTGTGTTGGGTCTTCGTTGCTGCCCACGGGCTTCTGTAGTTTCAGAGAGCAGGGGCTACTCTTCATTGTGGTGGGAGGGCTTCTCATTGCAGTGGCTTCTCTTGCTGTGGAGCATGGGCTTCAGCAGTTGTGGCACATGGGCTCAGTAGTTGTGGCTCGAGGGCTCTAGAGTGCAGGCTGAGTAGTTGTGGTGCATGGGCTTAGTTGCTCCGTGGCATGTGGGATCTCCCCAGACCAGGGCTCGAATCTGTGTCCCCTGCACTGGCAGGCAGATTCTTAACCACTGCGCCACCAGGGAAGCCCCTCTAATATACTTTTAATATTAGTGAACAAGTGATGATGAGAAAGCTATTTAAGTAGGTAACCAATGGATAGCCTTTCTTATGGGATGCATTCTACTTTAATTCAAATTGAAAGTTAAAGTTTGGGTATATTAATGCATCTAGTATGATTCAGTCTACAGTATTTTTAAAAATATCTTTGTTGACTAAGCATTAAAAAGTATAATTCAAGATATATGTCAAAATTCATTATATTGCTAAGCTCACTCATTAGTTTGCGCTTTCTAACTTGCTCAAGTATAACTTTTGTATAACCTTCAAGAAATTAAGTTCTGAGTAGATTCAGGTATCATTGATTGTTAGATTAAGCTATAAATTCCCTTAGGAGAATTGAATGCCTGAAGAGAATCTTAATTAGGCTAGATCTGCCAACCAGGATGTTCTTTGGAAAGAGGTCGAGATATAAAAAAAGATTAAAATTGTCCAGTAAGCATTCTAGCAGCAATGCTGATTGTGCATTACTGTTCCTTCCACCCAGCCTGCACAGGAGCAGAATCTGAGCTTGGAGTAGGAGAAGAAGTTTGAAACTGAATCAAGCTATTTTTAGTCCAAGAATCGATGCATACAAAATGGATCGTGCACAGATCTCTATTTTTACGTTCCAAGAGGTACGTAGTTTTATGTTCCAAGAGGTACATTCCAAGAGGTTCCAAGAGGTCAGAGCTGGTGTCTGACCTTAACTCACAAGATAAGAAAGAGATGGGAGGGAGGAGAGGTAGGAGGAGGAAAGAAGGAAGGGCAAGAGGAAGGGAGGGAGGAAAGGAAAGGAAAGAAATCCATATATACATCATATATATACTTTGTATATATAAAATCCAAATATATGTGATATATATGCGCCAAGTATACACCACACCAGTTCTACATTTTAAAAGGTAGGCTGCTGGGGCTTCCTTGGTGGCCCAGTGGTTAAGAATCTGCCTGCCAATGCAGGGGACAAGTGTTCAGTCCCTGGGCTGGGAAGATTCCACATGCCATGGAGCAGCTAAGTCTGTGCCCCACAACTACTGAGCCTGCATGCTACAGCTACTGAAGCCTGCACGCCTAGAGCCTGTGCTCTGTAACAAGAGAAGCCACCGCAATGAGAAGCCCACACACCACAATGAAGAGCAGCCCCAGCTTGTCACAACTAGAGAAAGCCCCTGCGTAGCAACGAAGACCCAAAGCAGCCTACATAAATAAATAAATAATAAAATAAATCTTAAAAAAAAAAGCAGGCTGCCTTTTGCTGCTTACTATTTTTAAATGATTAATGATAACTGATAAAACTTAATTGCCTTCAAAAAAAAAAGTAAAGAAACTACACATGAATACTTTAAAAACAGATTTTTATTTTTTAACCTATGTCAGCTCCAGAGTTGCCATTTCTGCATCCTGCCCCAGGCAAAGCTCTCTCGCCACTTCTATCAAACTTCAGCTTGACCTTCCCTGCAGTTTCCCATTTAATTCTCCATTTGGCACTAGTTTAGGGACTGGCTATTACATAGGAAGTTGATGCAACTGTCATATCAGCCCAGAAGTTTATGCCCCTTCTCACTGTCTAATGCAGAAAGAAAAGAGTCACAAATGAAAATGGTACTATTTTGAAGCTGTGTCTAAATGCCGTCCAACATCTGGATGTTGGAAACATTTACGTATGCTTGCATTTTTTAAGTTTTCCCCAGAATGTTTGGGATTATGGAGGTGCAGGTCCTTACCGCCTGCCCAAAATAAGCTCAAAAAGGCTAAAGATATTTTTGACTAAAGATCAACTGACTCTGTTTTGAGAGCTATTCCAAAGCTGTTGTATTATTTCTCACTGACAAATACAGCAACCCAACTTTCCAAATCATGGGGAAGAAAGTATTTCCAACACTTAAAAAGAGAAATTAAATGTATATGCTCCTTACAAGGCATGCATTTTCATCAATATTCACTGACTCTATGAGCACATGGGATTATAGCAGCCGTGGTGATTTTACAGATGTGTATAATGCACTCCCCAATGAATGGAAATCTGATTCTCCCTTGGGGACACGGTTCCCCTGCAGCTCCTGCAAGTACAGGCCTGGAGGTGAGATGGGTGCCCTTCCTGCTCTGCACGGCTGCTTTCAGAACATTCGCCCTCCTCCTCCACCCCTAAAACTCCTCTGCTTTAAATCTCATGTCATCATGAGATTTTTTTTTTTTAAGTTAGTAAATGTACATTAGAAAAAACAAATTAGCAGTCACTTCCTCGGGGGACAAGGTAGCAGCAGCTGGGTAGGCACAAACACTGCATACTACCCACCACTCAGCACCGTTACTGTCGCTAACCAAACACCAACTCATGCCCCTTCTTTCTCTAAGACGTCAGCTCCCGGTTCACTGCCTGTGTCTCCAGAACTCCTGGTCTTAATTTCTCACTCTTAACTTGCACAAAGGTGATCTCAATTCCTGGAATTCCTCCTCTTGCTGGACCTCCTCCTGCTCTGGCCCCTCATCCCTACGATCACACCTTGTGACTCTCCTCTAAAGTGCTTATCTCCCACTTCTCTCTCCTCAAAGCCCCAGCACTCCCAACATCCTCCCTGTCAGCTGCTGGCCTTGCTTCCTTCGGTGGAAAACTGACGCAACCTAAAGAGGACTTGCAAAGCCTCTCTTCATTCACATCTGCCCGTGTACCGGCATCTGCACCCACAAACTCCACTTTTCCTGCAGCGGAGAAATGAACAGAGAAATAAACGTGTTCGCAGAGAAATGAACACGTATTTTCATATAAAAATATAAATGTACATGAGTGTATATAGCAGCTCTATTTGTAACTGCCAAAACCTGAAAATAACCCAAATGTTCTTCAATAGGTGGACTGATTAAAAAAAAAACTGTAGTACATCCGTCCAGTAATATTTGACAATAAAAAGAAACAACTGACGTGCAGTTAGATGAATTTCAGAGGCATTATGCTGAGGGAAAGGACCCACTCTCAAAGGTTACATACTGTATGCTTCCATATACATGACATTCCTGAAAAGACACAGCTATAGTGAGAAAAACCAGGTGACTGATTGTCAGAGATTGAGGTGGGGGAAGGTATGACTACAAAGGAGTAGCACAGCACACGGGAGGTTTTGGGGGTGGTGTAATGTCTACGTTGTAATTGTGGTTACATGAATTTATATTTGTTAAAATTCACAGAACCACACACACATACATTAAAAAATTCTATGAGCCCGTAATTTTAAACTAATCCTACAAACAAACCCATTAATGTAAATTATTTTTCCCAAAGGCACAATCGAATCACAGCTATTCAAAGGTGAATTATTTGTGTGTTGCTAAACTTTGCTTTCAAATTCCTTGATGATGTTAATAGGGATGTTTGTTTACTGCAGCTCAGCAAGTGTTGGAAAGAAGAACTTCTCAACAAAAAAGCTTTCTCCAGTGGAACCGATAAACCAATAAGCAGGCACTAACATGGTTAAAAGCAAGGACTCTGGAGTCGGATTGCCTGGTTTTGGACACCAGCCTGACTGCTTGCTGGACAAGTTGTTAGCCTCTCTGCCTCATCTGTAAAGGGGGATAGAAACAGTATATGCCTTGTGAGTTTAAGAGAATTAGATGAGACAATGCATGTAAAATGCTGAGTATTGTGCTTGGCACGTGATAAGCTCTCATAAATGTTAGCTATGATATTATTGTTAGTTATTTAAACCAATGAAAAAGAGTGATATGGACTTCCCTGGTGGTGCAGTGGTTAAGAATCTGCCTGCCAATGCAGGGGACGTGGGTTAGATCCCTGGGCCGGGAAGATCCCACATGCCGAGGAGCAACAAAGCCAGGGCGCCACAACCACTGAGCCTGTGCTCTAGAGTCCTCAAACCACAACTATTGAGCCCTCAAGCCACAACTACTGAAGCCTGCACACCTAGAGCCTGTGCTCAACAACATGAGAAGCCACCACAATGAGAAGCCCACGCACTGCAAGGAAGAGCAGCCCCTCGCTCACTGCATCATTCCAGGGAGGTATGAGAGCCATTCCCAACAAGTACAAAGAGCAGGACAGAAACTGGGACATGCCAGGGAAATAACTTTCCAGCTATAGCCAAGCCATGCCTTTACAGAACAGGAAAATCATCATTCAGTTGGAAGCGTCAATTTCATTCAGCTATGGGTAAACGCAGCTCTCAATGACCAATCATTCAATCAGAAACCTCAGAGAATATAAGAAAAGCTTTGTTATTATTGGATGTCTTAATTAAATAGCATAACCTCTCCCCATCAGAAAGCACATTCAATGCTGTACTGAGAAATAATGCAGTGACCCTTTTAAGAACCAGCCAGGCTCCCTGACTTCAAACTATACTACAAGACTACAGTGATCAAGACAGTATGGTACTGGCACAAAAACAGAAATATAGAGCAATGGAACAGAATAGAGAGCCCAGAGATCAACCCACACACATATGGACACCTTCTCTTTGACAAAGGAGGCAAGAATATACGATGGAAAAAAAACCTCTTGAAGAAGTGGTGCTGGGAAAATTGGACAGCTGCATGTAAAAGAATGAAATTAGAACACTTCCTAATACCACACACAAACATAAACTCAAAATGGATTAAAGACCTAAATGTAAGGCCAGACACTATAAAACTCTTAGGGGAAAATATAGGCAGAACACTCTAGGACATACATCAAAGCAAGATCCTTTTTGACCCACCTCCTAGAATCATGGAAATAAAATAAAAAATAAACAAATGGGACCTAATGAAACTTAAAAGTTTTTGCACAGCCAAAGAAACTGTAAATAAGACAAGAAGACAGCCCTCAGAATGGGAGAAAATACTTGCCAACAAAGCAAATTGACAAAGGATTAATCTCCAAAATATACAAGTAGCTCATGCAGCTTAATACCAAAAAAGCAAGTAACCCAATCCACAAATAGGTGGAAGACCTAAATAGACATTTCTCCAAAGAAGACATACAGATGGCCAACAAACACATGAAAAGATGCTCAACATCACTATCATGAGAGAAATGCAAGTCAAAGCCACAGTGAGGTATCACCTCACACCAGTCAGAATAGCCATCATCAAAAAATCTAGAACCAATAAATGTTGGAGAGGGTGCAGAGAAAAGGGAACCCTCCTGCACTGTTGGTGGGAATGTAAATTGGTACAGCCACTATGGAAAACAGTATGGAGGTTTCTCAAGAAACTAAAAATAGAACTACCATATGACCGAGCAATCCCACTACTGGGCATATACCCTGAGAAAACCATACGCGAAAAAGAAACATGTACCACAATGTTCACTGCAGCACTATTTACAATAGCCAGGACATGGAAGCAACCTAAATGCCCATCAACAGATGAATGGATAAAGAAGATGTGGCACATACATACAATGGAATATTACTCAGCCATAAAAAGGAATGAAATTCAGTTATTTGTAGTGAGGTGGATGGACCTAGAGTCTGTCATAGAGAGCGAAGTAAGCCAGAAAGAGAAAAACAAATACCGTATGCTAACTTATTTATATGGAATCTAAAAAAATGTACTGATGAACGCAGTGATAGGGCAAGAATAAAGATGCAGATGTAGAGAACGGACTTGAGGACAAATGGCAGGGGGCGGGGGGGTGAAGGGGAAGCCAGGACAAAGTGGGAGAGTATACATATACACATACACATATACACACTACCAAGTGTAAAATAGATAGCTAGTGGCAAGCAGCTGCATAACACAGGGAGATCAACTCGATGATGGGTGACGACTTAAGAGGGCTGGGAAGGAGTCGTGGAAGGGAGGGGATATGTGGATATATGTATAAATACAGCTGATTCACTTTGTTGTACAGTAAAAACTGGCACAGCAGCGTAAAGCAATTATATTCCAATAAAGAGCTAAAAACAAAAACAAAAACAAAAACCAGCCCAAGGCTATTTACACTGATAGTAAGAACACCCAGACAGCTGTCCTCTCTCAACCTACTAGCTTTTAAACATGTGTTATTTCTTTTGGTGTCAGGATGTCAGCCATTACTTCTCACTACTGTCAGAAGGTGCTGGGGCCTTCTGACAGTAGACCCCAATACCTCTTTCTAAATTTAGTGTTTGCCTCTTGATGTGTGTGAAAAAGTCTGATTATCAAACTTTGAAACAATAACACTAACACAGTCCTCTATTTCTTGTAAAGCACTTTCATGATTTCATAAAAATCATGAGGAGTAGGAGAGGTATTATTATAAAGCTTATACGGAAAATGAGAAATTTAATCACACAATTAGTAAAATGGTCGAGTTAGGACCTGAACTCAGATTTCCTGATTTCTAATTCCACACAGTTACCAAACCACCTATGTATGCAATGGAAGCAATCTGATTTTTAAAGAGTGGCTGAAGGGCTCTCCTTAAGTAAAGTGAATATGTGCTGGTAGCTGAGGTCCACAGCATCTAATCTGACTGTTAAGACGTTAGTTACAGCAGGTGCCACCTATTTGTAGTTTTAGTGAGAGATTAAGATGAGTGTAATTCACTGTACAAAATGTTATCTGTTGTCTTAGTGCATTTGAGCTGCTATAACAATAATAGCATAGGCTGGGTGGCTTAAACAGACATTTGTTTCTCATAGCTCTGGAGACTAGGAAGTCTAAGATTGAGTGACCGGGAGATTCAGTGTCAGGTGAAGGCCTACTTCCTGGTTCATAGATGGCCATCTTCTTGTTGTGTCCTCACATAGTGGAAGGGGTGAGGGAGCTCTCTGCGGGGTCTTTTATAGGGTCACATTCATGAGGGCTGCACTCTCATGACCTAATCACTCCCAAAGCCCACCTCCAAACACCATCACATTGGGGATTAGGTTTCAACATACCGACGTTGGAGGGACACAAACGTTCAGTCTGTAGTATATGTTGTCTAAAACACAGTTCACTCTCTATCTCCACAGATGCTGAAGGTTAGAAGGAAATAGTTTCTGAACACATTTAGTTGTTTTAACGTTGAAAACAACCACTCCCTGTTGGATTTTGTTCAGTGATGCTTTACAAGCACCCAAGCATCTGGCTCATAGCAAGCACTGAAGAGACCTCTGTTGAATTAACGAATGAATGTATGACTGCAATGTGGAAAATCCAGAAAGATGAAAACCCTAAGATGAGAAACTCAAACCTTTCATCCAACTGTTCACATTTTCGAAAAATTCCAATGGGGTAAAGATAGTCAGTAGTACATTTTTAAAAAGCAGACACATATTTTTAAGAGACACTGGATGTCGGTCTAAGAAGGTAACAGCCAGGATGCTGAGGCATCCTGAAACCATATCACATGAAGAAGTGCTAACGGATCTAGATACGTGTAGTCTGAAAAAGAGAAGACAAGATAGTTCCTTCCAAATTTTTGAAGCTGTTGGACATGGGCTAAAATTGTCAAGTGGAATAGCAAACTAAAAAAATGTATTCTCTGTCAATTCAGAGGCTAGGAATATGGCCAGTTGGTGAAAATTACAGAGTCAATTTTCAATGAACAATAAAGGGCAGTTTAACAATTAGAGCCGCCAAGCAACAGGATGGGCAGCCTTGGGAGGGAGCTGGGAGACAAGAAACGAACAGTAATTTAACATTGCCTTTGTGTGCGTCATGTCACATAGGACCTATACATTAGTATTTTCATCCCCACGTTGGAAGGGAGGAAAGTGACGCTTATAGAACAAAACTTGTCCCATACCGCTCAGTTGGTAAGTGGCACAGCTGGAATTCAAACCAGAGGTAGCTAACTCCTAAAGGATGTTATCCCTGTTCAGTTCAACTCAACAAACACTCTTTTTTTAATGTCTGTGTTTGACCAGGCGCTGTGCTGAGTCCTGGGGATAACCAAGATAAATGACAGACAAAAGTTAGTCCCTTTCTTGGAAGGACTCATAGTTTACCATCTCCATAGTGCTGGAAGGGTCTGAGTAAAGGCTGCATGACCATTCCAGGTTACTGGAGAAAGAGTTTTTGATCTGGGAGTAGTCTTTACCAAATAATCACTCAGGTGCCTTCATGCACCCAAAGTTTATAGATATGGCTGTAAAAGATTTCTGGAAATTGAGTTGGTATATTATAAAATTTGGTTGTATATTCCAATGGGGGAAAAATGGAGCTTCAGATGTGATAAAAATCATATGGATTAAGCAGCTTTTAAAATATAAAATGTCCGTAATCTTAATAAAATGTTACCAACAAGTTACAAATTTAGCTATTGTACTAAAGCTTCATATATTGTGCCGGAAATTTCATTAGCTTGAGGAAAGATTCAGAAGAGGGAAACGTGCTCTTGGTAGCTACAGTGACACGGCTGTACACTGAAATTCAGGATGTCTTCTAATATTTTAGGCCTTTAGGTTGAGATGAAAACATGAAATTCAACGTTGTTTCCTAAGTATTTGCTTAGGGACCACTGTAATCTATCTGCTCTCACTTAGCTCTCGGCAAAGTGATGCAGGGCAAGGCAACCCAAGGATTCCCTCCCTCCCCTACCCCCTGCCTGTTGCTAGACCTGTGGGGTTAACACCTACCGTGCTTAAGATTAGCTCCAATCTGGTTCTGTGATTGGGTGACACTTTTTCTTTCTTTTTTTATTTTTTATAGATTTGAGGGTTCCCACAACACCCCTCGTTCAGGCTTTTCTTTTTTTTCTTTATATAAATTTATTTATTTTTACTTATTGGCTGCATTGGATCTTTGTTGCTGCACGTGGGTTTTCTCTAGTTGTGGAGAGCGAGGGCTACTCTTTGTTGCAGTGTACGGGCTTCTCATTGCTGTGGCTTCTCTTGTTGTGGAGCACAGACTTCAGCAGTTACGGCACATGGGCTCAATAGTTGTGGCTCATGGGCTCTAGAGCGCAGGCTCAGAAGTTGTGGTGCACGGGCTTAGTTGCTCCATGGCATGTGGGATCTTCCTGGATCAGGGATCAAACCCATGTCTGTTGCACTGGCAGGCAGATTCTTAACGACTGTGCCACCTAGGAAGTCGACACTTTTTCTTTATACTCACTGTACTTAAAAATCTTATTTAAAGCAGTTTACAATGAAAAACACATATACAATAGAGCTGATTAAAATGTTTAAAAATGAGAATTATATGAAAAAAATCTGTTAGGTTATACAGTTACACATAGTGCTGGAGGTTTTTAACAACAAGAGCAATAATAAAAACGTACTGTAATTCCTACCACCTGATTCATATCTCAATAGAAACAATTTTCAAGGCAATAAATTCAAAGAGGTGTTTACCTAATGTTTCTTTAACCTAAGAATATGGATCCACATAATAAATTATATCTTCAACAGTGTTTTTGTGGAGGATGCAGAAAGTTACTAATGATTAACAGTTTGTTTAATTAACTATGTATTTACTATATACTAAAATAATCTTTAACAAATGCAGTGAGTATAATTCTAAAACTTTTAGCAGAGCCGAGACTAGAATATTGATTTTCTAATACCTAATTCAGAAATGTTTCCAGTTTTTCCACTATACTGTCCTATACATACCACATATGGGAAAAAATTTAGCCGTGGAATTAAACACACACACATGCATGTGCGCAAACATTAGTGTTAAGCTTCCATAACACTTACAGCACATTAACACACAGGCACCTTTGCCAGTACCAGTGATCCTACTGAAATTAGAGATTAATCCTTTTGGTAAATAAAAATAATTCCATTAATTAAATTATTAAATTCAGGGGGCATGGATTCGATCCCCGGTAGGTGAACTAAGATCCCATATGCCATGCAGAGCAGCCGAAAAAAAGAAATTCACACAGCATCTGTCAAGCTGATGATTTACTATGTTTTGCATTGGTTATCCTTGTCTATTTCTCATGGTCCATCAGGTCATGATTTTTCTGTTTCATCATCTCCCTTCCAGTCACTATGCAGCAATCAATATCCATAATACAAAAAGACAAATAAAATTAAGCCCACAATAAAAACAAATCTGGGATTTCAACTTAACACCGGCCATCAAAAGTCTGTATCAACATACCAAGAAAGAGAATGTATTCCTTTTCTCCTTTTACAGATGTTCTCAGTCCTACATGCTAATAATAATTTTATTAGTGATGCCAAAAGGAGGTCTGCATGATAAACAGCCGGACTCCAGGATGTAGTGATACCATCGGAAAGAACATTAACAGATACATTGTTGGCACACTCTTTAGAAGACCAGGAAACTGACCACCCATTTTCTTTTTCTTTTAGTTATTGACAAACCCAAACAGCGAAACTGCCTTGAGCTGTTTCAGATTTAAAAAATACATAAATTTGGATGTAACAGGTTATTCTCTTACTGGAAATCAACTATTGGAAATGCATAGAAATCAAAGGATTGTAATCAAGTGATCATTCAGCAATTCCTCAAATTGTGAGTCTTATGACATTCCCATGCCCAGCTTTAAGCCAGGAAAAAAGTTTACATTTAAACTAGTGGTTCTTAAAGTGTGGTCTCTGCCTGCTGTGAACTTGTTAGAAATGCACATTCTTGGCTTCCACCTAGAACACGGAATCAGAATTGTAGGGGGTGGAGCCCAAGACTAGTGTTTCCATGATTTCTCTAGGTGATTCTGGTGCTCACTAAAATTTAAGAATTGATCTGCATGAAGGGCTTCTCCATATTTTGTTTCCTTTGCGGCCTCAGTTCATTTCTAACTTGCATCCTCATTCTTAATAACCAACTCCTACGGCTTATCATATAAATACTCATTGGAAACTGCGCTTAAGCACGGCATGTGTAAGTAAGGATGCTCGGTCAGCCTCCATCGTCTTGCCTCAACAGAAAAACATCTATGGATACCCTTTCCTCAATCTTCACTGTTCTTTCCTCGGCTGCAACTGCCGTGCACAGTGAGAGTGTGTAGCTTTCAGAGGATCCATCCAATTGGTAATCAAGGCTGCTTGACTCATTGGTTGCAGTCCTTCTACACAAACCACCTGCATGTGGGTGCCCACAGCCCTCAGGTTGCCTGTGCCACAGCCTCTCTGCCAACCTGCCACACAAACCTGCTGCTCATGGCTCCTGGGGTCTCTGCCTGTGGATGTTCTGGGCTTTGTTTAATCCAGGATGGTGGCCTATGGCACTATATGACCTTGAGTCCACTGGGAGGAGGAGGTCTGGTACTCCAAAGGGTAAGCAAGTGATGGTGAAAACCACCATATACAGATGCATCAGATGAAGAGCTGGAGGTGGGCTTTGTGTTTTTTTGACAGTCATCTGCAGTGGAGGAAAATGAGGCAGGGCATCCTGGAAATGCTCCTGTTCTTCTTAGTACCCAACACCAAACTCCCCTTTGTCAGCTCCTTTCTCTGTCTCCAGAGTCATATTGCTATATCGGGGCATGTCCAAAGACAATGAACTAGGTAAAGCAGAAACCTTACTGTCAATATCCACTGAGTTCATTGTAATATGCACACAGGCAAATGTAAATTATTGATTAAATTCCAGTAAATTTTGGACAACTTATATGTCATAATAATGAAACTTTATTTGTAATATGTCACTAATTTGAAGAGAAAAGTATCAGTGGATTACTTTGGTTACATTTCACAATATCAATTTTTTCATCTGACCTTTTTCTATTATTAAAATGCTCAGTTAATGAGCCCAGTTGGTAGTGGACCTGGAATTTGTTGGTCAACCTCCACGGCACTGGTGTAGGAACTAGCGGGTATCTGCACCTCTTCTACAACTTTCCTAATCAAAAAATGGAGCAAACGACTTAATACGAAGTTTTCAAAAATGCTCTTAAAAGGGTTTGGTGGATGGGGACTTCCCTGGTGGCGGAGTTGTTAAGAATCTGCTTGCCAATGCAGGGGACACGGGTTCGAGCCCTGCTCTAGGAAGATCCCACATGCCTCGGAGCAACTAAGCCCATGTGCCACAACTACTGAGCCTGCGCTCTAGAGCCCGCGAGCCACAACTACTGAGCCCATGTCCTGCAACTACTGAAGCCCACGCACCTAGAGCCTGAGCTCCACAACAAGAGAAGCCACTGCACTGAGAAGCCCACGCAACACAACAAAGAGTAGCCCCTGCTCGCTGCAACTCAGAGGAAGCCCTCGCGCAGCAATGAAGACCCAATGCAGCCAATAAATAAATAAATATTAAAATAAAAATCTTAAAAAAAAAAGGGTTTGGTGGATGAAGCTGCTTTTGGCTATTTCTATCCCCAACTTCACCTCCTTCCCCCAAGAAAGGATGACTCTGCCACTCTGAAACCACCTGGCGTGTGATGCTGCTATGTGAGAAGCTGAAGGGAAGGAGAGTCCAGGGGAGGCCCAGGGCCTGAAGAAGGCTCCTAACCTGATTCGTACCAGCTATAATTTGCTGCTTGTCTACAGCCAGAGAAAGAGTGTACAGTTCTGCATCACCAGACTCTAAGGCCCCTCAGAACCCTCCTCCAGGGTCTCCCTCCCCAGTGTGGACAATCCTGTGCTAACACCAGTGTCATTGTGAATCAGTGAGGACACAGAGCATGACAGCCAACAGTCCCTCTTGTATTGAAACAGGTAAAGGGAAGGAAGCGCTAAGGTCATTATATTTTTTAAACACCTCTGCAAAGAGAACAAGGCCAATTCCCAAGTACTCAATAAATAAAGGCTTTAATTCTTAACAAACAATAAGAGAGAGAAAAGCTCATCTCAGAAAAAGCCGTCATTTCACTAAAAAGACAGAAAAAATTGCTAGCATCAGCATCAAGTGCTTCTTGTTTAATATAGCTCCTCTGATTAGAAAAAAAGGTTTATTCCTCTCTCCTAGGAAGAATTTATCTTACTTCTCTCTCCCATAGCTCTCCTGCAGGAAATATGCTTGCTGTTTGTTTACCTCCTTCAGATCCTGCACGACAGCTGTGAGCCTCTCATTTTCTGCCTGCACGTTAGTGACCACAGCCCGGCTCTGTTTCAGTTCGTTCTGCATCTCCAAGATCTTCCCCAGATAGTAAGCTTCCTTTGATGCTGACTCCTGCAGAAGCGTTTCCTCCCGAGTCTCTCCATCCTCAGCAACCTTACGGTGGATGGAGAAGGACTGCCCAAATGCCTGCAGAGGATTTGGAAAGAAAAAGAGCACACAATGAAATGCGCCACTGCACTATTCCACAGACTTGGGAACATGATTTGTTTTGCTTTGTGTATAAGAAAAGCTATTCTGCGAGACTTCCAGAAACAAAAAATACATGGCTCATGTAACAGGCTAGCAGTTCTCACTGACACTTGAAATAATTCAAATTCAATTAAAGAGAAAGAAAAATCTTAAGTATTTTGCTAAATATATATATACAAATAACATGTTAAAGCTTGAAAAACACTGCTGCTTGTTTTATGTCACCATTTTTTAGACAAATCTTATTAAGGAATAGATAGTTCAATGCAAATGAGCCCATGAAAATTCATATTCTCATTTTCATTCCAGAAAAAATCCCAAAAATAATTTTCAAGAAAGAAAATAATAGTTTCATTAGCTAACACTTTAGTGGTGAGAATATACCAGTTATGAACAATACTTATAAGAGAGAAAAATCACCAAATAGAATTCAATCTGCCTGGTACCACAAAAAGACGTTCAAATGCAATCAATGTATAAGAAAACATATCTGTGTAAAAAGAAATACAGAAAAATAAAGGAGAAATTAATGAAATTGGTAATGTAAAGGGGGTGAGTGGGAATGGGTTAGAAAGAATGAGGGAATGAAATGCTATACAAGGATCACATTTCATAGGAGTGACACTTTTCCGAGAATGCCTTTTCATATCATTCTGACTCTCAGAACTACAGTAATGTTTCACATACCTCCCAAATAATTAATAATTAAAAGCAGCCTCTATGTGTCCAGGGACCCAAATGGAACAGAAATAGTAACAAATGAACCCAGCTGTACTACAGGTGAACAACATGACCACCCTGAAAGGGGTCGAGAAGAAAAGATGTAACCTGAGTAATTTTGGAAATCGGTATTTTTGCTATACACTGTAAAACTAAAGACAAAAACAACTGTACCCAAACACTCTAATCTAGTTAGTAAATTTGTTTCTCACAGGGATTATGGAATCACAATCTTGAAACTTCTTTACATGTACACTAGGGTTGAGGAAATAAGTAAATATATTATGGAAAATGAAAGTCAGGTTTCTCCCTGCTGGAGAAAGGTGTTACAAATAAGGAAAGAAAGAAGTCTAGGAGGAAACTAGTGGTGTTGGGTTGTAATTAGAAGTATCAGGATAGTCTTTAATAGGGAGATAGAGAGATTGATAGATGGATAGATAAAGGTGCTTATGTGCATGTGTGTATACAGACTTCTTAGCTCTGTCAGCACAACTTATTTTTCCCTAAATATTTAAACAAAAGCAAATTTTGTTTCTAAATATCAATCTCAAAATGAAAAGAACTAGGGCTCTTTGAAGAAATGACCAAGTCTCTGGCTGGAGCAAAATGAACTTGATGCAAAAGAGTGGTAACAAAGAGTGGTAACAAAGAGTGGTAACAAAATGCTTTTTAAAAAATGCTGTGGCAGGGTTTCCCTGGTGGCGCAGTGGTTAAGAATCCACCTGCCAGTGCAGGGGACTAAGGGTTTGAGCCCTGGGCTGGGAAGATCCCACATGCCACAGAACAACTAAGCCGGTGTGCCACAACTGCTGAGCCTGCACCTATAGCCCACGCTCCCCAACAAAGAGTAGCCCCTGCTCGCCACAACTAGAGAAAGCCTGCGCACAGCTACTAAGACCCAACACAGTCAAAAATAAGTAAGTAAAAAAAAAATTTTATATATATAAAAAAAGAACATGTGTACTTGAACACGAAAGGGTCACTATTGGTGTTATGGCTTTACGATATGATATACATTTTAAAATTTTAAATGTCATAAAATGATGCCTCTGGACTATGTACAGATCATGAAGAAATAAGGCTGGAATTGACCTGTGAAACTCAGTTTCACACTTGTTACAAACTTGGCAGAAAAGGTTTGTGTTAATCATGGAAAGGGACATCATAAAGTTAGGAGGAGACAGCATGATTTAGTAATTTTAAAGACAATCTGGTATTCATCTGCAAATTATACAATAGAAAAATAAAGTCAAAAAATTAATAACCTGCAAACCTATGTTTCAGTAAACTATCTTTCTTAGAACCTCTGCATGGATCAAAATCAAAAGGTGATTCCTAAACATCAACTGAGAAGGAAATATTTCAGTATTGGGACTTCCCTGGTGGTGCAGTGGTTTCGACTCTGTGTTCCCAATGCAGGGGGCCCAGCTTCGATCAGGGAACTGGATTCCCACACGCATGCCGTGACTGAGAGTTTGCATGCCACAACTAAGGAGCTGGCGAGCCACAACTAGGGAGCCCGCTTGCTGCAACTTAGAGCTGGTGCAGCCAAATAAATAAATAAATAAATAAAATTTTTTTAAAAAAAGAAATATTTCGGTGTTGTTCTACAGAGCAGGATACTCTTGGTGTTTGGCTTGTTCAGTCTCAGGACAGAAAGAAATTCTTATTTGAGTAGCCAAGTTTCTACATGTGGTAGTAGCATATAGACTTATGAATAGATGAAAATTGTCTTTGGAGGTGATGTTCACCTTGCTTTTCCATGGGTAATGATCAGATTCTGTGAAATCAACTGTGAATTCATTATGCGTTAAAACACCTTAAGAGGGAAGATGCCTGGCAGCTCATCTCCCCATGATGACCTGTTGGCATCTTCGGTAGACCCTCGCACTGGCAAAGGGACCCAGGCTGTATACTTAAGTATTAGTAAAATTTAAAATTAGCATGAACTGTGCTTCAAGCACCTCAGCTAGATTTTTTTTTTAATATATTTATTTACTTATTGGCTGTGTTGGGTCTTCATTGCTGCACACGGGCTTTCTCTAGTTGCAGTGAGCAGGGGCTACTCTGTGTTGTGGTGTACAGGCTTCTCATTGCAGTGGCTTCTCTTGTTGCGAAGCACAGGCTTTAGGTGCATGGGCTTCAGTAGTTGCAGCATATGGGCTCAGTAGTTGTGGCTCGGGCTCTAGAGCTCAGGCTCAGTAGTTGTGCTGCACGGGCTTAGTTCCTCCGAGGCATGTGGGATCTTCCTGGAGCAGGGCTCAAACTCATGTCCCCTGAATTGGCAAGCAGATTCTTAACCACTGTGCCACCAGGGAAGTCCCTCAGCTAGCTTCTTTTTCACAACTACTTTCCCACTTCTATGTAACAGAAAACTTCCATGGGGCCACTTTCTTAACTTTGCCTGAGTAAGATCAACAGACTTAGGCAACCTATGGTTCTTGCAGTATTCTCAGCAGGCCATTTTCTTAACTTTGCCTGAGTAAGATCAACAGACTTAGGCAACCTATGGTTCTCGCAGTATTCTCAGCAAGTAGGAAACACTCTCTTGGTGGCTAAAACAACCCCTAAGTGAATTTATTGTTCCACCCTTGATGTACAGTTTTAAGAATTGTACTCTGGATCTAGCACCAAAGGAAATAAAAAATTTCAGACATATACACAGAATAGATCTTCAAAGTAGAGTCAAGAATTAAAACTGAAAATATAAACATTTTGATGAATCTTTAATTCATATTTACTACAGCTCAGAAAACTTAACTGAACATAGGAGTTTCCAAAGTTAGTCACTATTTTTATGAGGAACGTGGCCCTTCACTGAACCTGATTTGAAAGTATGCAAGGTACCTAGGAATAAACCTGCCTAAGGAGGCAAAAGATCTGTATGCAGAAAACTTTAAGACATTGATGAAAGATATCAAAGACGACACAAACAGATGGAGGGACATACCATGTTCCTGGATTGGAAGAATCAACATCGTGAAAATGACTGTACTACCCAAAGCAATTTACAGATTCAATGCAATCCCAATCAAATTACCAATGGCATTTTTCACAGAACTAGAGCAAGAAATCTTACGATTTGTATGGAAACACAAAAGACCCCGAATAGCCAAAGCAATCTTGAGAAGGAAAAATGGAGTTGGTGGAATCAGGCTTCCTGACTTCAAACTATACTACAAGGCCATAGTGATCAAGACAGTATGGTACTGGCACAAAAATAGAAAGGAAGATCAATGGAATAGAATAGAGAACTCAGAAGTAAGCCCAAACACATATGGGCACCTTATCTTTGACAAAGGAGGCACGAGTATACAATGGAAAAAAAGACAGCCTCTTCAATAAGTGGTGCTGGGAAAATTGGACAGCAACATGTAAAAGAATGAAATTAGAACACTTCCTAACACCATAGACAAAAATAAACTCCAAATGGATTAAAGACCTACATGTAAGGCCAGACACTATAAAACTCCTAGAGGAAAACATAGGCAGAACACTCTATGACATCCATCAAAGCAACATCCTTTTGGACCCACCTCCTAGAATCATGGAAATAAAATCAAGAAGAAACAAATGGGACCTCATGAAACTTCAAAGCTTTTGCACAGCGAAAGAAACCATAAACAAGACTAAAAGGCAACCCTCAGAATGGGAAAAAATAATTGCCTGTGAAACAACGGACAAAGGATTAACCTCCAAAATATACAAGCAGCTCATGAAGCTTCATACCAAAAAAGCAAATAACCCAATCCAAAAATGGGCAGAAGACCTAAATAGACATTTCTCCAAAGAAGACATACAGATGGCCAACAAACACATGAAAAGATGCTCAACATCACTCATCATCGGAGAAATGCAAGTCAAAGCCACAATGAGGTATCACCTCACACCGATCAGAATGGCCATCATCACAAAATCTGCAAACAACAAATGTTGGAGAGGGTGTGGAGAAAAGGGAAGTCTCCTGCACTGTTGGTGGGGCTGTAAGTTGGTACAGCCACTATGGAAAACAATTTGGAGGTTCCTTCAAAAACTACAAATAGAACTACCATATGATCCAGTCATCCCACTACTGGGCATATACCCAAAGAAAACCATAATCCCAAAAGAAACTTGTACCATAATGTTTATTGCAGCACTATTTACAATAGCCAGGACATGGAAGCAACCGAAATGCCCATCAACAAATGAATGGATAAAGAAGATGTGGCATATATACACAATGGAATATTACTCAGCTATAAAAAGGGATGAGATGGAGCTATATGTAATGAGGTGGATAGAACTACAGTCTGTCATACAGAGTGAAGTAAGTCAGAAAGAGGACAAATTTTGTATGCTAACTCACATATACAGAATCTAAAAATGGTACTGATGAACTCAGTGACAAGAACAAGGACGCAGATACAGAGAATGGACTGGAGAACTCGAGGTATGGGAGGGGACGGGGGGGTGAAGGGGAAACTGAGACGAAGCGAGAGAGTAGCACAGACATATATATACTACCAACTGTAAAATAGATAGTCAGTGGGAAGTTGTTGTATAACAAAGGGAGTCCAACTCGAGGATGGAAGATGCCTTAGAGGACTGGGGCGGGGAGGGTGGGGGGGACTCGAGGTGGGGGGAGTCAAGGAAGGGAGGGAATACAGGGATATGTGTATAAAAACAGATGACTGAACCTGGTGTACCCCCCCAAAAAACAAACAAACAAAAAACAGATGATTGAACTTGGTGTACCCCCAAAAAACTAATAAAAAAAATAAAATAAAATAAAAAAAAATAAGAAAAAAAGAAAGTATGCAAGGTTATCCAAGGACATTTACCATGGTGCTTTTTTTTTTTTTTTTAACTTGAAATAGAAAAATAATACCAATCCAGCACAGGCTACAGATGCCCCATGATCTGCATTTGCAAATCCGCGGAGAACTAACACTACTCAGAAAATATCTGCATTGTAGAATGGGAGGGTGAAGGAGAAAACACTCCTACTTTACTCAATTCCTAGTTGTCGGTAACTGGAATTGGGCATGACGGCCAACTGACAACTATTGTCTGGCTAATTGCTGAAGCTGACTTACTAGGCCTGTCTGACTCTGCCAGGTACCCCCTCCTCCACCACCACTACTAGCATCTCCCAACAAAGCTGGACCCAAGAGAAGAGAAACAACATTTTTCAAGGCTATTGAAGCTGCATGCTTGGCAGAAATCACAAAACTGGCTTCGCTGTCTATTTATAGGCAAACCTAGGGCAGTCATGCTTCTAACAATATTTTGTTCAGATAGCAAATTCCTTTTAGGCACTGCATTCATTTCATGGTTAATTTTTATTTGAAATTAATTGAGATTAAATTGACATTTCTATACAATTTTAGAATGTATTATGATTTATCATGTGTGCAGCTGTAATTGCACAATTATCACCTTTAATGTATTCTATTGCAACGTATCACAGTTGCTTTCAATTACGTGGCAGCGCAAGTCCATTTAGCTATATAATAAGTACTTTGCTTTCTCATTCTACTCACAGGACTTCTTAATCCAAAGAAAATTGGTATTTTTTACCTTCATGTTCAGGACAATATATTAACTGTTAAGCTGAGTTTTCATACTTATTTATCCTTCATAATATAAAAGACAAAATTTCAGCTAGTATATTTAATAATCATATTATCTTTAAAATATGATCCTTGGTTAGAGAATTTTCATTCTTTCATCTTAAAAACTGTGACAGAACAATAGACTAGGTCACTCGAGGACATCAGACAAAATATTTTTCTTTGAAATATGAAAATTTATTCATTTATTTGTTCATTCACTCAGTAAGTATTTACAGAGAACGGTAACAGGCACTGCTTTAGGCACTGAGGATTCAGCAATATTCTAGAAAAAAATCTCTGCTATTGGGAGCATTCTAGTGGAACACAAATAAATCAATAAGTGTGTGGCATAATGTTGGAAAAGTTCTAAAAAAGAAAATGAAATCCAGAGTAAGAGCATAAAACAGCACTGCCCAATAGAAGTTTCTGCAATGATATATCTGTGTTGTCCAACATGGTAGCCACTGTCCACGTGTGGCTCATGAGCTCTTGAAATGTGACAATATGATCAAAGAATTAAACTTTTAATTTTATGTAATCTAATCAACATTAATTGTCACAGATGGCTAGTGGCCTCCGTGTTAGTGCAGGGATAGAGACTCAGGCTGGTGTGGAGCGAAGGAGCCTCATTTAGGGAGGATGGTCATAAGGGGTGACCTTTGAGCAGAGACCCGAACAAAGGAGGGGGTGAGCCCGCACCTGGCCTTTCCCCAGAGGAGCAAAGCTAAACTGAAGTGTTGCTAAGCAAGAACTGCAGCATGGCCCCGGCGCCTCTTTAAAGACTTATCCGAGGCAGTTCCTTAAGGTCTCCACTACAGCACTAAGATCTGAGTGCTCCAGGGAATATTCAGACACAATTTAACTTGGAGGAAGGAAAGGGTTGTCAACTGGCCTATCATGAAAACCCATCCTCCCCAAGGAACCACTTTATCGTCTTTGAACAGATAATAAAAATTATTTGACCAATTGTATTTCTCTGTTGCCTCAGCTGCCAGGAAATTCAGCATTAAATGCTCTGTAGCAATGAACTAAAATACCTTAAGCGTCTGGTATAACTATCTCCGGTTTTCTCTACACTCTTTTGAGGTGTATTTACCCCATTGTACTGGTGTCTTTTATTTTAATCTACTTCAGATACTTTTGGAGTAGAAAGGATATGTTATAATCCCATCAATGGTTTAAATGATGTTTAACTACCATTTGTTTAAATTAAGTCTTAAGGAGAGTCCATGTTAAAGAATGGAGTTTGCGAGTTTAAGAGGACTGAAAGCGCTGCTAAGGATTCATTCCTCTTCAATGAATAGGAATTCATTCAAAGGAAAACAATGAGCCCAAAGGATCTCATAAAGCCCACACACAAAAAAACAGGAATAAACTGGCTAAATTTGTTTGAACTGGCTAAGAAACATTTCCCAAACCACTATATTGCAGCAGCAAAGTGTCTTAGAGAGTGTGGCCCAATTAGAAAAGAAGAGATCGTTGTGAGACAACCCAAAAGTACCCAGCTGGGAGAAATCATTTCCAAGACTCACATGGCTCAAAACTTATTAGGAACCATAAGGTTACCCCAACAGTTAGGATGAAGCCTGACCCTTGAAAGGAACAGGTACTCATAAGAGGCAAAAGAGGTTAAAGAAGTGGGCTCCTGAGCTAGACCAACTATGCCACTTGCTCACGCTATGACAGTGAGGAAGTTACTTAACATTCTGTGCCTCAGTGTTCTCATCTGTAAAATGGGAATACTAATTTCTATTTCATAGTGTTTTGAGGATTAGAGAAAATTTGCGTATTGCTTAGAACAGTTCTTCGTAGAAATATAGTAAGTTCACAATAATTATTCGCTATTAATTGTAGGAAAAGGAATTGCTTTGGAATCACATGTATTTGGGTTTAAATCTGCCTCCTCTGAAATCTTTGGCAAGGTTTTGAATTTCTATATCTCAGTTACCAAATGTGGAAAATGAATAATAACATCTACTTTAAAAAAGTATAGGCCAAGTCTAAAAGGTATAAATAAAAGACACAGTAAATGATTATTAATATCAGTCCCCACTCTCTCCCCTCCCGGCACTGGCAGGCTGCTGCGTCCCCGTGTGAAGGTTCCCTGGACCTGTGCACAGCTCGGCAGGCCGTTCACCTCTCCTCGCAGAGCAGCTGAAACACTGAATCTCATACCAGAAAGGGAACTCTGATGTATCTTTTTTCTTACCAAGCCATTAAAAATGTAAAAAGACAAAACACAGAAATTTCTCAAGGCATAGGCCCTAAGGTTGATTCTATCAAAGAATTCCATTTTATCTTCTTTTAGAGAGAATTTTCAACTCTTTCTTAACTTCCCCCATCTTTCCTGGCTTTTTAACCCTAACTCCTACCCAATTATACATTCCATCCATCTGGGAAACATAGGCTACTTATTACCAACTTTGATTCTGATTTTTCATTCTGTAAACCATTTTTCATTTATCATAAAAATTTAAAACATGCATTTTTAACTTGATCTGACTGACCATAGGTTTTTTTAAACATCTATCACATATCCTTAACCGATTTAATCATCATATTATAGGGCTACAAGGCATCATTCTAATAAATAATATACCATATTTTCTATACTTCTTAACTAGATATTCTATGATAGTTTGGTTTAATGTCCCGATTTTTCCCAATGTAACACCAAGTAGCCTATCACTCAAATATACATGTACGTAAAGCCTGGATTTTCTTCTCTCCTTGATGGTTTGTAATTGGTACCTTCTGTCTTGCTTAACAAACTGCTTTCTCAACTGTTCAGAGATCTTTCTAAATTTTGTTGTTATGTATTGAATATACACAAGAGAAAATTTATAACAAAATATAAGCCCCAAAATAACATCAAAATGAATTTCTGTAGTTCAAGAAATAGACCGTGACCCATTAGCCTCAAAAGCTTCTATCTGTCCTTCCTTGGTCCTATCTCCCTTGCTGCACCCCAACTGCTCCCCAGGTAAGCATGATCTTAAATTTTTTATTTACCATGTTCTTGCTTTTCTTTATAGTTTACATATATGTATGTATTTGTAAGTAACATATAATTTAATATTGTTTGTTTTTAAAATTTGTATAATGGAATCACTCCATAGGCGTTCTTAGCAAATTGCTTTTTAAACTCAACTTTAAATTCCTACAGTGTACCCATCTGCATTAGTATAGCTATCATTCATCTATTTTCATTGTTATAAAGTAGTCTTCTGAATAAATATATACCTCATTCTCCTAACAATGGCTGATTGGACCCACTGTATCCAGTTTTTTTTGCTATCATAAACAATGTATGAACAAGCCTGTGTCTATCTCCCTGGCTAGTACTTCTCAAAATACATTTTGTGAAGGCACAGTTTTATTTCCAATCCCTAGTGGACTAACACTTTTGCAAAATACAATAAAAATGGGTTATGGTAAGCATACGACATGACCTGGCCATTTCATGCCATATAGATTTGCACACAAGTGTTCACAGCTTTATTTGTAATAGTCAAAAACTGAAAACAACTGAAATGTCCATCAACAGATGAATGGATAAAAAAAAATGTGGTATATCCATACAAGGGAGTACTACTCAGAAATAAAAATGAATGAACTAATGATACATGCAACGTGGTTGAATTGTAAAATAATTATGCTAAGCAAAATCAGTCAGACAAAACAAGAGTGCATGCTGTAAGGTTCAGGTTATGTGAAACTCTAGAGAATGTAAACTTATCTACAGTGACAAAAAGCAGATGAGTGGTTGCCCTGGAGGGGGTGTGTATGTGTGTGTGTGTGCGTGTGTGTGTGTGTGTGTGTGTGTGTGTGTGTGTGTGTGTGTGTGTAGGTGGGAAGCTTGAGGAAGCAGTGTGGAGGGGTAAAAGGAAGGATTATGATGGGGCACAAAACCATTTTAGGGACTGATAGATATGTTCATTATCTTGGTTGTGATGATAATTTCACAAATGTATGCATATGTCAAAATTCATCAAATTGAACACTTGAGATATGTGCAGTTTGTTGTATGTCAATGATGCTTTAATGGAACTGTGTAAATAGTAAATTACTAAAAAAAATTAGAAGAAAAGCACAAAATATAAGCCCCAATGATTTTTTAAGACTTTGTTAGAGCACTTTTAGGTACACAGCAAAATTGAGAGGAAAGTACAGAGATTTCCCTTATACTCCCTGCCCCCACATATGCACAGCCTCCCCAGCCAGTGAGGTACTTTTGTTACAATTCATGACCCTACACTGACAGACCACAAGCACCCGAAGTCCACGGTTCCCATTAGGGTCACGCTTGGTGCTGTGCATTCTGTGGGCTTGGAATAGCCACAATGACATGTATCTACCATTATAGTATCATACAGAGTAATTCCACTGCCCTAAAAAACTCTGTGTGCTCTACCTAGTCAGCCCTACCCTCCAGTTCCTGCCAACTACTGGCTTTTTCACAGTCTCCAGAATTTTGCCTTTTCCAGAATGTCATATAGTTGGACCTTCTCAGATTGGCTTCTTTCATTTAGTAATATGCATTTAGGGTTCCTCCGTGTCTTTCCTTGCCTTGAGCTCTCATTTGCTTTTAGCACTGAATAATATTCCATTGTATGGACGTACCAGTTTAGCTGTCCATTCACCTTACTGAAGGACATCCTTGGTTGCTTCCAAGTCTTGGCAATTATGAACAAAGCTGCTATAAACATCCGTGTGCAGGTTTCTGCGTGGCTGTAAGTTTCAGCTTCTTTGGATAAATGCCAAGGATCATGACTGATGGATCATATGGTAAGAGCATATTAGTTTTGTGAGACATCCCCAAACTGTCTTCCAAAAGGGCTGCACCATTTTGCCTTCCCATCAGCAATGAATGAGAGTTTATGTTGCTGTACAGCCTCTCCAAAATCCAATTATCCAATTTTTCATTATTAGATCTAACAGAAAATTATTGGGTTGGCCCAAAATTTCATTTGGTTAGCAAATACGTTGTTCAATAAAATTCTCGGTGAAAATGAAAAATGTGTTTTTCATTGTTACTTAAAACTGAAAGAACTTTTGGGCCAACCCGATATATTTCGATAAATGTAATCGGAACAAATGTAACATAGGGATTGCAAAAACTGTACCATTATTCACTGAACATGTGATTGAAATAAACCACCTCTTGATGAAGACCTGTAGGAAATAATGTGCAAACCAATGCTTGTCCCCAGATGCACTCTGAACAGCATTATCCTCAGTCACACGTGTAAGAGCTTCCCTGGCAGTTCTTCCCAGCCCTCGGGGCCATTAGGATCACCTGGGAAGTTTTTAAAAACAAAGACACACAGACTCCAACTCCAAATATTCTGAGTTAACTAATTTGGGACAGAGATTCTCAAATAGTCTTGGTTCAAGATAGACTTGGTGTCTCAAAACTTTTTTAATGGCACCCCAGGACAAAAGAAATACCAAACAATTCCATTTTTCAAATAGTTCCAAACAACTTACTAAGTCTTTATGTACAAATGATGTACTAGCTGTCTGAAAAACTAATTCGCAAAAATTAATATGCAGTTTATTGTATGTCAATTATATCGCAATAAAAGTTCTTAAAAAAATGAAAAGAAAAATATTTTAACTTCATTCTTAAATAACCATGATGACTTACAAATGGGATATGTGCACCTGCTGGGCTCTGTACAACTTCACAAACCCTGGAATCAGACTGGGCCCTGCCATCTTCATTTCCTGTTCTACATTGATTTTCCTATGCTTTCCTATCAGCTTTTTATTAGAGCAACCACTGAAAAATCTAGCTTTGCAAAATATTGCATAATAAAAAAAGAATGGAGCAAGCCTAACAAGGAAACTGTGAACTGAACTATCTTGAGTCAGAGGTCCACACAGTACCCAGCAGATGCCAAGCACCAGTGTTCCCTCAAGCACGGAACATACCCCATGGTGCCTGTGGGTTTACAGCAGTGCCCCTGGGCACCTATGCACACAGTTTGTTAACCACATGTCTGGGGTAAGGCCCAGCCTGCTTCTTACATGCTCACTTTTAGATTCTAACATAAGGAAGGGTTGAGAACCACTGCTCTTGAGTGTGGGTCAGGAGCTGAATGATGATGGAGCCATAGATCACAGACAGCTTCAACTCCTCCTGACAAGACTGCACGGTTCTCCAAAGTGGCTGCCCTGATTCACACTGCCACCAACAGTGTCTAAGAGTTCCTGTTGTTACACATCCTTACTTGACTTTTTGACTTTAAAGTTTTTTTGGTTTTTATAAATTTATTTATTTATTTAATTTTTTTGTTGGCTGCTTTGGGTGTCTGTTGCTGCACACGGGCTTTCTCTAGTTGCGATGGGCAGGCTACTCTTCATTGTGGTGCTTGGGCTCCTCATTGCAGTAGCTTCTCTTGTTGCGAAGCATGGACCCTAGGTGTGTGGGCTTCAGCAGTTGCAGCACAGGGCTCCATAGCTGTGACTCACAGGCTTAGTTGCTCCACAGCATGTGGGATCTTCCCGGACGAGGGCTCGAACCCAGGTCCCCTGCATTGGCAGGTGGATTCTTAACCACTGTGCCACCTAGGAAGTCCCTGACTCTAAAGTTTTTCCCACTCTGGGGAGTGTGAAATAGTATCATCTGGTGGTTTTAATTTGCATTTTCCTGATTACTAATGAAGCTAAGCATTTTCATATTTTTATTGACCATTTACATTTCCACTTCTGTGCAATTTTTTTTTTAATTTATTTTTATTTTTATTTTTTTGGGGGTACACCAGGTTCAATCAACTGTTTTTATACACATATCCCCATATTCCCTCCCTTCCTTGACTCCCCCCCCTCGAGTCCCCCCCACCCTCCCTGCCCCAGTCCTCTAAGGCATCTTCCATCCTCGAGTTGGACTCCCTTTGTTATACAACAACTTCCCACTGACTATTTTACAGTTGGTAGTATATATATGTCTGTGCTACTCTCTCGCTTCTTCTCAGTTTCCCCTTTACCCCCCGCCCCCTCCCATACCTCGAGTTCTCCAGTCCATTCTCTGTATCTGCTTCCTTGTTCTTGTCACTGAGTTCATCAGTACCATTTTTAGATTCCGTATATGTGAGTTAGCATACAATATTTGTCCTTCTCTTTCTGACTTACTTCACTATGTATGACAGATTGTAGTTCTATCCACCTCATTACATATAGCTCCATCTCATCCCTTTTTATAGCTGAGTAATATTCCATTGTTATTTATTTATTTTATATTATTTTATTTTATTTATTTTGGCTGCATTGGGTCTTTGTTGCTGCAAGTGGGCTTTCTCTAGTTGTGAGGAGCAGGGGCTACTCTTCATTGTGGTGCGAGGGCTTCTCATTGTGGTGGCTTCTCTTGTTGTAAAACACGGGCTCTAGGCGTGCGGGCCTCAGTAGTTGTGACTTGCAGGCTCTAGAGTGCAGGCTCAGTAGTTGTGGCACATGGGACTAGTTGCTCCACGGCATGTGGGATCTTCCTGGCCCAGGGCTCAAACCTATGTCCCCTGCGTTGGCAGGTGGATTCTTGACCCCTGAGCCACCAGGGAAGTCCCTGTGTAATTTCTATTAAAGGCTTTTTTCATTTTTCTACAGAGTGCTTTTTATCCCCTTTAATAATTTGTCAGCTATATGCATGGCAAATATCTCCCCCTGGTATTCATGCCTGATTTTTCACTCATTTTATAGTATCTTTTGATGAAGATATGGTTTCTTATTTCCTTGTTACTTAAATGTATGTCAAATACTTTCTCCCAGTTTGTGGCTTCCACCTCTTCCAACTCTTTTAGTGGTGTCTTTTGATAAAGAAATGTCCTTGATTTTAGTAGTCCAATGACCAATCTCTTGCTTTCTGGCTAGCACTTTTTGTATCTCATTTAATACCCTTCTCTCCTCCAAGGTGGTAAAGCTATTCTATATTCTCTCTCATAAGTTTAAGTTTTGCCTTTTATGTTTGTCTCTTAATCCACCTGAAATTGAGTTCTGTGTATGAAATGAAGTCCAGATCTATTTTAATTATTTTCTATATGAATAATCAATTTCCCTTGCAGAATTTAAAGAATTGCCCCTCCTTTAATGTCTAGTGCCGAGTTAGCCATAAATCAGACTAACATACTGTGTTTGTTTCTAGGCTATCCCATAATGCTCCACTGACATTCATAAGGTATTGAGGTGAGGAGCAGTCCCCTTAGAAAGAAGGGGTACCTTGCATCAACTAAACCTTATTCTTTAAGTTATTTAAACCTTGAAATATCTGCATCAAACTGGATGCCACTTCTAAAGTACACTAACGGCAATCTATTGAATGAAAATACCTTACTTCCTAGAAAAGGAGCAAATCCATACTGATTTTGAAATTTAGTCAGTGAATACATAAAATCTGGGGTTTTTTCCTTTATGTAAGTAACATATGTGATTATTAAAGACAATATAGTTAATACAATGGAATATTACTCAGCCGTAAAAAGGAACAAAATTGGGACATTTGTAGAGACATAGATGGACCTAGAGACGGTCCTACAGTGAAGCAAGTCAGAAAGAGAAAAACAAATATCCTATATTAAAACATATATGCGGAATCTATAAAAATGGTACAGATCAACCGGTTTGCAAAGCAGAAATAGAAACACAGATGTAGAGAACAAACAGATGGACACCAAGGCGGGAAAGCAGGGGGTGGGGAGGGAGATTGGAGGGGGATGAATTGGGAGATTGGATTGCCATATGTACATTACTAATAAGAAAAAAATATCAAATTGCACACTTTAAATATATGCAGTTTATTGTATATCAATTATATCGCAATAAAAGTTCTTTAAAAAAAAGAAAATATAATTAATACCAAAAAGCAGAAAAAGAAAAAAAATTACCCACTGCATGCCCACCCCCACAATGTAGGCAAGTTCAGGACCTCCAAATCTTTGCCCACCATTGCCTGCCAGGCCCCTTGAGGTCCTGAACACTTGTTCTCACCCCTCAGGGTTTGGGCATCAAGCTAGGAATTGGTCTTCTACCCTCGTGAACTTGGCTCGACCAAAAGACTGCATTTGCCCAGGCTGGCAGCCACCCTTGTTCCTTCTCCCTTGGCCCTCCTGGGGTTCCCAGTTTTTCTTTGTGTTGCTACAGTGAGACATACCCTAAGAAATCTCGGGATCAAAAGTGTGGGACAACCACTGTCCCTTAACTGTTGTTTTTGGTTGATCTTACTTCTTGCTAGTTCATTTCAGCCTCCTCTGGATAGGTTAGAAGCTAGTCTCTTATTACAACAACCACCAAGCAAACTACAGAGACATTAAAATCAGCAAAAGGAAAAATATATGTGCTCAGCAAGCCATCTCAAAAGAGACTGCTAAGCACAATGTATCTGTCCAGAAGCAAAACCCAAATGCACACATTTCATGAGTATAAAAACCAGAAAGAAATTCTTCAACTTTTCTTATAGATTCTGTTTTTTTGAACAAAACATATATATAATACAGGTGAATTGTTTTTCTTCATCTTGTCCAATGACTGTTTTGCATTAAAATGTAGGTAAAAGGCAATTACCTCTTAAGTCGTCATAAATTATATTCTGGGTTCGCAAGGGTAATGATAATAAATTTCATATTCCCTTTCCCAATTAAAAATCAAATCTACCTCCAGTGGAAAAAAAATTTTTTTTGCTAACTTTCCATTCCTTCCTTTTCTTCCTTTCCATCATCCTTCCTTCCAACAAACATTCATTGAGTGCCTATGCATTCAAGTTCATAGGTACCAAATCTCTGGAATGTCCAGACCTCATTATACTGTATGAAGAAATCTGGTGGTTTTATTTATATGCAAGTCTATCCCTTTAAAAGACAACTTGTGAAGCCATTCATACAATTCAGCTCAAGAAAATGAACTGAAATCAGCTCAGGCAGGGACCTCACTACAATCCCCCTAGATAAGAGGGATCCCCCAGGAAATTATTCCAGTTCAGGGCTCAGAAAAGGAAAGCCTTGTTTCAGAAGAAAGAACTGTAGAAAGAAGGGTTTCATTCAGGGAAAGGGTTATTCCACACTATTCCAGGAGAATAAATACAGTAGGTAGGCTCTTTTGAAACCTAAAGAATGTAATGAGGGGACATTTCTGATCTTGCAAAAAGCAGTATTGACCTGGACTTGTCAATATGACCTGGATTTTCTTAAAACTTAGTTGTGACTAGGATATAAGAGAACAGATTAAGTGACTTTTATTTCTAATCAAGTAAGAAAAGAAAAATGTTTCTTGGACATGTTTCCTTTGCTTTGTATGTGGGCACTTAGTTCTTACTGGTTACCAAAGTGAATGAAACATACGTTTTGATGTGTCCTCTCCCCATGTATAGCAATGTGATCTTTCACTTCAATTTTCAAAAGTTGCCTCAGCCTATTAAAGACAAATATAAGACATGCCACCATGAAACTCCAAGGAGAGAACACATAGGCAAAACGTTCTCTGACATAAATCATATCAATGTTTTCTTAGGTCAGTCTCCTAAGGAAGTAGAAATAAAAGCAAAAATAACAAATGGGACTTAAACTTATAAGCTTTTGCACAGTAAAGGAAACCATAAACAAAGTGAAAAGTTAACCTACAGACTGGGAGAAAATATTCGCAAAGAATGTGACTGACAAGGGTTTAATTTCCAAAATATACAAACAGCTCACACAACTCGATAACATAAAAACAATCGACCTAATCGAAAAATAGGCAGAAACTCTAAGTAGACATTTCTCCAAAGAAGACATACAGATGGCCAAAAGCACATGAAAATATGCTCAACATCACTAATTATTAGAGAAATGCAAATCAAAATGACAATGAGGTTCCACGTCACACAGGTCAGAATGGCCATCACTAAAAAAGTCTACAAATCAATACTTTGTAATGGCCTATATGGGAAAAAAAAAAATCTAAAAAAAAAGAAAAAAAAAGAGTGGATATATGTATATGTATTTTTTTAACATTTTACTTATTTTTAAAATAAATTTATTTACTTTATTTATTTATCTATCTATCTATTGGCTGTGTTGGGTCTTTGTTGCTGCACATGTGCTTTCTCTAGTTGCGGCGAGCCGGCGCTACTCTTCATTGCAGTGCACGGGCTCCTCACTGCAATGGCTTCTCTTGTTTCGGAGCACAGGCTCTAGGCACTCAGGCTTCAGTTGTTGCAGCACACCGGCTCAATAGCTGTGGCACATGGACTTTTAGTTGCCCTGGGGCATGTGGGATCTTCCTGGAGCAGGGATGTAACCCGTGTCCTCTGCACTGGCAGGCGGATTCTTAACCACTGAGCCACCTAGGAAGTGCCTGTATGTGTATTATATAACTGATTCACTTTGCTATACGCTTGACACTAGTACAACATTGTAAATCATCTATACTCCAATAAAAATTTTTTTAAAAAGTCTACAAACAACAAATGCTGGAGAGGCTGTGGAGAAAAGGGAAACCTATACTGTTGGTGGGAATGTAAATTGGTACAGCCACTATGGAAAACAGTATGGAGGTTCCTTAAAAAACTAAAAATAGAGTTGCCATATGATCCAGCAATCCCTCTGCTGGGCATATATCCAGACAAAACTATAATTCAAAAAGATACATGTTCACTGCAGCACTGTTTACAATAGCCAGGACATGGAAGCAACCTAAATGTCCATCAACGGGGAAATGGATAAAGATGATGTGGTACATATACATGCACTATGGAATACTACTCCACCACAACAAGAAATAATGCCATTTTGCAATAAAATGTATAGACCTAGAGATTATCATACTAAGTGAAGTAAGTCAGAAAGAGAAAGACAAATACCATATATCACTTACATTTGGAATCTAAAATATGACACAATAGACTTTTTATGAAACGGAAACAGACTCACAGACATAGAGAACAAACTTGTGGTTGCCGAGGGGGAGGAGGGTGGAGGTGAGATGGATTGGGAGTTTAGCAGATACAAACTATTGTGTATAGAATGGATACACAACAAGGTCCTACTGTATAGCACAGGGAACTACATTCAATATCCTGTGATAAACCATAGTGGAAAAGAATATGAAAAAGAATATATATATGTATAACTGAATCACTTTGCTGTACAGCAGAAACTAACACAACATTGTAAATCAACTATACTTCAATAAAAAAATCAATTAAAAATTGCCTCAGCCTAAAAAACATTATTTATAATAACAAATAACATTATTTCCCATTTTGCATGTAAGCTTCGGTAACTTGCCGAAGTCACCAACTGGTAAGTGGCACGGCCAGGATTCAAAACCCAATGAATGGTCATCAACTATCCCAGACTCTGTACAGAACTGCAGCAAGAAATTAGAATTAAGGAATATAACAAGAAGCATTAAGGAAATAATATGAAATTTTTGCTGTAAACTTACAGGAAGTTAAGAAATACTGAAGTAGCTTAAGCAGAGAAAGATACTAGCTTGTTTAGGCTAAACTAGAGCAAAATCATCATCTAGTTGTCTCTGCCCTCATTTGCTACTGTGGAAGGGCCCATGAGTTGCCTATACAATATCCACTCTTCCCTCTTCCTTAGTAAGAAATGCTGATGTTATTTGGAGTGGCAATGTGCCCAGCTTAAAGACTATTTTTCCTAACCTCCTTGGCTTCTAGGGGTAGTCAAGGAAGTGTAAGCAGTCAAGTAGGTGGAAACCAGGGAATCTCTTTCAGAGAGGGCTGAATCAGTTGAGAAATGTACACTTTTGTCATTCCATTTTCTTTCAGTTTGGAATGTAGACGTGATGGCTGGAGCACTAGGAGCATCTTGTGACCAGGAGGAGACTTTTAGCATGTAAACCAGCACTAAGGATGGTAGGAAAGAAGGTAAGAAGAAGCCTGGGCCCCTTGTGACCATGGATTGCCATATTATCCCTGAACTACTTACCTCTGGACTTTTACGTTTAAATCGTTCCCATTTGAGTTTCCTGTGAAACGTTGCTGAATCCTAATTTTAAGTGATATAGTATCTTACATAATTTTTAAACCTTTAATTATTCTCAATACTTTCTGGCCAGAAATTTATAAGAACTCAATAAATTTTGTTCTAATTCACAATAACTTTCTTTTTCCCTCCCATTTATTTCCCTCTACAACTCATCCCTACTAGCACTGAATTTATTTCTTTCTAAAGACATGAATTTCTCTCAGTCCTACTCAGGAGCACAGTAACGCTGACCTTTCATGGGGCTCATAGTATATACTGTTAACAGAAAAAAACTGAAATATCAATAAAGGCAGAAATGAGTAAGAGCTCAGCCCGTGATATCAAAGGGAAAAAAAGATCACGAGAAGGTAAAGTTAAGAAACTTGTCTAGAAACACAGGTTCAGTAATTGATGAAACCATGGCTCAAACCTAAAGACTCCTTTATGATGTTGGTCTTAAGGAAGCCACCGACTATGAACTGGCAAGAAGGAAGTGGAAGGAAGTTGAGGGTGACAGGTTTAGCAAAGGCCTTGGAGGAGGGGAAGAGGGTGAACGGCTCTTGTTTATGGGCCATCAGGGGCCAATGTAAGAAAAGCAGAGCTTGGCACAGTACAAAGAACTAAACAGGAAGTGTGAGTCGATGAAATAAGTAGGCTTAGAGGTACTTCTCAACCACCAGCATGGGAAGGATGTGGGTGGGGAAACAGAATAACAAGTGGGAGCACCCGGTGACAAAGCAGGGTATTCAGACAGCCTGAAAATGCACAACTGCTGATTTTTATTACCAAGTAATGCAACACGCATCCCTGACCCTGACCCTGACTATGGAGGACTTTCAGCCTCATTATTTTTTTTTCAGTATTTTTGGAGCATTTATCAATAGGTATTACTCTTATAACCATTCCTCCCAAAAATGTTTTAAAAAGCCTGTGAGAACTTCAAGAATACTTGGTCCTTTCCCCAAAATCATCATTATAAAGGATTTTTAAAAATACAATGCGTACTTGTTACTGAGATTTGTGTTAGAGAGTTACTCAGGGCTAGATGATACAGATGGAGGCTAGTCACAGTACCCAGGACTGGAAGATGCTAAGATTATAAATCCTCACTCATGCTGATGGATGTGCTTTCTTACCTATGGCTGGTCTGTATCTCGTTATCATAAAAGTGTCTTAACTAGTTTGTAACAAGTTACTTTGAGACACCCGGACTTCATGAGGTTAATCCTATTTCTTGGGAAATACAGTCATTAATTTTGAAGATGTACATACCAATTGGCTGTCAAGGAAGCTATCTTCAGGTCTCTATACGTACCTTCCTTGGTAAAGTGCTAAAAATTCCTTTGTCAATAAGAAAACATTAAAGGTTTTGTCCTTTGGGCCTGATTGTAGTAATTTGATAATCATAAACAGATTTTTTACTTCGAACAAATACTAATATGAAATTTTCTTCCACAGGCCCAAACATTTCCACCTCAACCCCTACTTCTATCAATGCCTTTAACTTTTAGGGAGAAAAGAGAAGTGGAATTTGAGGTGCAGACATCAAAGAGACAAGTAAAATCGCAGAAAGGAGAAGATGCTTTGCTTTGAATGACAGATGGCTTTTCCTGAGATGAGAAAGGTGGCTGGTAAACTTCTAATGTCGGTCATACATGGTTGGCTTGCCAGGTGTTAGTTAACCCTAACCCATCACATGCTTCCCTTTGATGTTATGCCTCACCACATCTCTGACCCACCACAGTCTTCAACGTGGACAGGGTGGGGCGGGGAGTAGGGGGACAGGAGGGGGGAAGGGAAAGAGAACACAGCAGGCTGGTCAACACTGGGCGAGATTCGGAAGGTGAGAGTGTCCACTTTGTACATTATTTGATAACTTCTTTTAACTGAAAATCAGTGTCTTTTTCAGTCTATATCAAATGCTTCCACATCAAAATGGCCATGTCAAAGCAACAGATGTGAATATCATGGGACTCTTTCTCAGGGTGCTTTCTAAGTTCTAACTTCATATCCGCAAGTTCAGATCTGTGACTGAACTTCCTGAGCTAAAACTGCAAACTAAAGACAAAACTTTTCCTATTGGGCTTCATGAAGAAATAAAAATCATAAACTTGAGAACAGTTTAATTCAGTCTTAGTTAAAATGAATGAGAGAACTCATGGGTGATAAAGGTATTTAGTGAGAAACTTCAAGAAAAATAACTGACACAGGTTATTTAAGAATTCAGGGTACTTTCTTAAGAGCACGTTGAACAAAGAACACTTAAGCAACAGGCACAAACATCTGCTCTCAGTTTAAATTTGCACTTGCTCCGTCTCTTTGTAAAATAAGTAGCTCTTGATGTTGGGTAAGTAATGTCCGGGGACCTCTGTGGTCTGCAGTTGCAAACGACAAAGGCTTTAAGCTGTAACTTTAATAAAAGTATGTATGTCAATCATAGAAAACTGAATTTTTTAGACTGTATATTATAGACGATCCATTGTATATATAAAGTTGTAAACTATATTTGACATAGAAAACCGATTTTGCTCTCCCACCTTGTTATGATTAACTCAATTGCTATGATTTCACTAATCTCATTATAATTAACCTCGTCCATATACGAACTATGTAGCGTCTCCTGCTAGACAGGAAACACATGCTAGATTCACATATTAGGATATTTTCCTGCCAGTTAGTTAGTAAACAAGATAACATTTACAGCAGATTCACTTTCAAAACCATGATGCATAATGTCAGTCTTCTACATACGTGTCAAGTTGTTTGCACAGGTGAATGATATATTACACTAATGAGTGAGCTGTTTGCCCAGATGAACAAACTGTTTGTCCTGATAGATGGATTTGTAAGAATTCCCTAAAGCAAATAGTGAAGTTATTTATTAATTTACTGTCTCATCTTTCTGGGCGAGAATTTCCTGGAGCAAAGAGTTAAGTCATGTTGACACGGGTGGGCTCATTCTAATACCTCCCTTTCCACGTGTGAACAATAAATGGTTATGGAGAAAAAAGAATGACTGAAACAGAGGGATGTTCAACCATAGAGCTTTAGAGGTTGGTGAGGAGTCCAAGCTCATAAGTTCACTGTGGAAGAAACTGAGACCCAGAGTTTAAATAACCTGCCCAAATTCATACAGCCAGTTAGTGAGAGTGGACAACACAAATATCTAGATATTTGGCTCCGAATCCAATATTCTTTTCATTACATGACTCAGCTCTTTCTTTGAAATAGTTCTTTAACATAGAAAAACTTTGATCACGTTTTATCACACCTGTAAATGGTTCCCAGCAATGAGAGTACCTCCACAAACGTAATACAGAAATTTAAGCAAAGGCACAGAATTTGCAAAGTTATCAATTCTAACACACCTCCCGTATTTCACAATGAAGAAACTCAGAAATGAATGTGAAGTCTCGTTCATTTTACATTTATTTTATGTCATGAAAGCCCACACTTACACTTTGGCAAAAAAATGTCTATTCCACCATTTGTTCTTCTGCAGTCTGTATTTGGGAGCTATTAACATGAACCCTTCATCTCAATTTGTACTAGAAAAAATGCTACTAGTACTCAATGTCACAACCATCACCAATGAAACACTATATAAAGATGTAGCTATTTTCTGCTGCTCATTTTTATGTCTCTTAGTCATCCAGAAAGTGTCTAATTTAGACAGCATGTCGGTTTTATGTTTGGATTGCTGAGATAGCAGAAAGATTTATAATACATCACATAGCCAAAAAAGCTTTCTACTCTCAAGGCTCTGTGGTCCAATAAGGTAGCTATTAGCCACACGTGGCTGTTTAAATTTAAATTAGTTAAAATTAAATAAAATTTTAAAATCAGTTCTTTGGTCACATATTTGTATTTCTACAGTAGAATTGTGCATGAACACTCAGCAATTTTTTGTGGGGGGGACATTGTATTTGGTCACTTCACTACAAAATGTACATCTCTACAAAATATGCATCATTAAGTAAACCAGAAAGGAAGGCGATATTGGTCAGGATAGGGTAACACAGAAACTTGGAATCACAAAATCTGTGTCTTAACACAACAAAGGTTCATTCATTCTAACCCATAGTTCACAGTAGATGTTTCTGGACAGGTGGTTCTCCTGGATACATTGCCTCTGAGCAGTGATCTGGAGAGACAGGGTTCTCTGTATTCACCCAGTCAATGTTGAGAGAGAGAGAGAGAGAGAGAGAGAGAGAGAGAATGGATTTTGTCAGATGTATGGGAACTGGTCTGGACATGCCACACATCACTTTTCTCCATAATCCACTGGGCATAAATAGTCCCCTGGCCCCACACAGATGCAAAGGGGTTGAGAAAGGCTATCTTCCTATAGACCCAGGAAGAAAATAAAATGGGGAGGTCAGTACAGAGGGCTATCTCTGCCACAGATGTCAGCAACATGCAGACCTCATCACAGAAACGGATGAGTACTTACGGCAAGTCTCAAGATTTCGTAACTGTAATAGGCTGTATCATCACTCAGAAGCACTCCTTGCCCCTCACCATGGAATGATTATACATCCCTGCCCCATGGACACCAGGCCTGGCTACGTGGACCAGACATTCCCAAAGTGGCCATCAGTCAGGGTTTGTACAATGTGTGTGGCACAACATGCATCCCTTTCAAGCAGAAGCTTTAAGATCTATTGTACGTTTCCACTCTGTCCTTCTCCCACTGCTAAAGGACTAGCAAAGCCTCGGGGTGGGGGGTGGGGGGGTCGGGGGAGCCGCTCCTTCAGTTCATGTCTCAGAATGAGAGTGACATGGAATAGAGAGTTCCTTGCAATGGAGGTATAGCATGAGACATAAACCTTTGTTGTCGCAAGTCCCTGAAACGCTGGGATTTGTTTTTGACCAGAGCACAGCTTAGCCTAAGAGACTAATTAGGCATCAAAATCATAGCAGTGGATGTGGCTCTTTAGAAGCATTATAAAAGAATGGGAATTACTTATGATTTGTGATTAAGAACAGAACATTCCTGTGATTGTAGAGAATGCCACAAAAGCAATGATTTGAGTAAGGCACAACGTTTACCTTGGGCTAAAATTACTTCCAGGCCCTGGGGAAGGGACTCTACCAGTGGCTTTAGATAGTGGAGTCTCTGCTTGCCCTGCCAGATAGTGAGGGCCAGGGAAGGAGTGGGGTTCCTGGGGTGGGCATGCTTCTGTGTTCTCTGGCACTGTTAGTCTAGGCACATGAAAGGGCAGAGACTTCCATCTAGATGGAACATATACATAAAAACGTGTTCCTAACAACTGATTTACAGACAAACTTCTGGAATTCAACAAATCATGTTGAAAACCAAAAAGGTGGTTCTGCAGGAATACAGCTAAAAGGAAGAGAAAAGTTCATGGCTTTTCTATTAAACCATAAAACCCATTTTATTAATTGAAGAAAATTTAGATTTCATAAACTTGGGAACACAACAATAAAAATCAAGAAATCAAAAGTTGAAAGAGAATTTACCTAACTTATCTACCTATTTCCAAAGTGTCAGGCAAAAGAAGTCTTATAGTAAAAAGATTTTTATCATCCTTATTTTGCTTTTCTAAAGTCTATGTTTCTTTGCTGTTATTTTAAGGAAATTCTCATTAGGTCTTCACCGAGGATAGAAAAAAACCATCTTTCATATAATACTTGAGTTACAGTCAATTACTGACTATTCAAGGCCACAGAGTAGCAAGAGATCAGTGTAACCACTGTACCATGAAATCAAATCAATTAATATGTTTTCTCCATGCAAGGCACTGCATTAGATACCGTCACAGATGATTTAAGCTCTTTACAAGAACCTAAAATGTCAGCTTTCTTCAACAGTCCTGACTATAAGCATCAATATTACCATTTTAAAACTAATAGCAAAATGGCCTCAAGGCCTATAGAAACACAGACAGTAGGGAAATTAACACAGATTTTTCCAATCCAGCGAACAAATAAAGCTCTGTGAATGATAGTCACCAAACTTCATGGTAATTATAGTAACACTTTTAACTCTCCTTCATTTCTGACCTTTTGATTTTCTCAAAACAATTTCTAAAACTTTTATGAATGGAAATACTGCAAATTTCAGGTATTTTCTATGCACAATGCCAGAGAGTAGGGACTGCAAAGAGCCTTCTCCTTGGGAAAGTATCATCTACTCAGGACAGAAATTTATATATAAGAAAAAATTGGAAAACTACAATACAGAATGTAATTATACCTTAGGAAATTGAGTTTTTCTCCTTCCCATAAAATCGAAGGATACATTCAGATATTTACCACCACCTCTCTGAACTTTGTTGTTAATGAACAGTTTCCTATTCTACGCTGATATCTTTAAATTCTCCTTTAATGTGGAATGGAATAAGTATAAGTAGTTCTAACAAGCATACACTGGCATTTTTTCACTTGTAGCAGCTAATTAAAAACAGCTGCAACATTAGTCTTTGTAAACAGAATGCATCTTAGAGCAATTACTATCATAATTCCACCAGACACCAAGGTCTTACAGTGCAGACACATCAGCGGATACTTCTTCCCTTGCAATCTGCTGTGCAGAGACTTCTAGCTTCACTTTTGCTTTGGCTAAATTGACGAGGTATACATAGAAGTAAAGAGACAAATTTAATGACACTAAAATTACATAGGTTAGTGTTTTTTTGTGTTAGAATGATAACAAGTACATCCCAATAATAAGCCAAATTTGCTAAGAAAACTGAATTATGTTCCAAAAGCCAGTGAGTAAGAAATATTTTTGAAAATTAAGCTTCGCTGAATTTGAAAATGTGCTAAAACCTAATCCCTCCTATAATGCATGAGATAACCAGCTGTCTTGTTGCATTTATATGCATAAAATGAAGGGCGTCGCATAGTAACTTTAAATGATTTCAAATGTTAATTAGAAAAAAAATTGTCTAAAAATAACTGTTTTCATTTCATAGCCAGAATTTCTATACACTATGGCCTTCAATATGACTAATTAGTTAAAAGTGGAATTTTTAATAAACAAGTCTTTAGTTCTTTTATGCATCTGTTTAAATGCCAGAAATATTCCTAAATTCGTTTCTGATTCCACTGTAAAAAGAAATATTCCAACTTCTGGGTAAAGATGGTTTGAAAACATTTACTTTTTTCTACCTCCTGAGACTCCTTCAAAGCTACAGTAGAATAAATTTTTAAATGCGTATGTATACACCCGTACATACAAGAAAATGTGATAGGAGCCAACAGCAACCATCTATTAAAAGCTGGAATACACAGGGATGCGGAGTCACTGACATCCCAGACTGGGAAAGCAAATGTCCCTTAGTAACATTATGGTGAGGATTAAATGAGATAACATATGTTAAAAAATAAGTGTCCAGGGACTTCCTGGGTGGTCCAGTGGTTAAGAATCTGCCTTCCAATGCAGAGGATGTGGGTTCGATCTCTGGTTCGGGAACTAAAATCCCACATTTCACCGGGCAACTAAGCCCGTGTGCCGCAACTACAGAGCCCACGAGCTCTGGAGCCTGCACACCACAACCACAGAGCCCACACACCACAACTAGAGAGAACCCGTGTGCCGCAGCGGGGGATCCCACATGCGGCAAAGACCTGACACAGCCAAAGATAAAATAAACAAATATTAAAATAAAATAATTGTCCAATAAATGTAAACTTTTATTACTAATAAAATGTTTACAGATGTGATCTTTTGGAAGACGGCATGACATTTTTGATTTAGCAGGACATTAGGAGGAAAATGTAACCTGTTGAGACCACAGTTGTCAATAACTGAAGGAAAGGCTCTATTTTAGACTCTTCAAGGGGACCGTGTACTTGCAGCAGGACGAGGGTAAACTTGTGTAGGAAATCCTTTGCAGAAGAGAATGAAGAGACCAAGGGAAAAGCATATTCAGAAATCTGATAAAGTAAAGAAATAAAAAATCTGACCACAAGAAACATCAAGAGCAAGGCCTCACTCCAGAAACATAAGTAGACGTGTGATGGGTGCCTATTTTAAGGCATCTGAGTCTCTCTTCGGATGGAAGGCTAAGTGCAGCTCAGATTCTTCCAGAAGACATTAGAGAAGACACCCATACGTCCATGAAGAAGGTAGGAAAGCAGGCTCAGAAAACATGTCTCAGTGAGTGACTGCAAGACCCAGACGGAAATCTTCATGGTTCTCGGAGATCACTAGTGCTGACTATCAGGCCAAGGAGCTCAGAAGCACTGAACTCCACACCTGGACGTCACTCGCTGTGCACTGCATAAGGGAAAGGATGTCGAAGAAAGAAATGCTAGTCTGGGCTCAGCTGGGCTCAGTGAATAAATAGGGCTTCTTTGCCTGGTACAGGGGAATCCTCCACTTGAAGTTCCCCTTTAATCCTATTACGAAAATATGAATTACTTCAGCCTAACACACAAACTGCATATATATTTTTTTAAAAATCGGTATTATAGCTGTGAAAATATTTTGCTTATTTCCATAGTTTTAGTGTCAAGAAAACAGAAATTTAGATTCCTTTACTATTCCACCTACTGTTGGGGTGCAGACATGCTAGCTGAAAATATGATACCTTGGCATATCCAATATTTCAGGATGAAGGAGTTTGAGAAAATGACAGAGGCAGGGAAGGTCATAAAACTCCCATGTGAGACATGCTCTCTCATATGGGAAGAAAGGCACATCCTTCACTCTGGAGACAGAGCGACACAGAAGAATCTAAAGAAACAGGCCTTGCCGAGTTCCCCTAGCTTACTTCAGGAATCTCACACTCTTTAACCCATTATGTTTCTCCACAAATGTCCACTTTTCATCAAACTTACTCAAAATAGCGAGTATTATAAAAATACTCAGGTTTAATAGTTTCTGCGGCTCTTCACTTCCTAATGAAAGTATCCCATAAAATTGATGTTAAATAAATTTGTATGCTTTTCTCCTGTTAATCTGTCTTTGTCAGTTTAACTTTCAGACCCAGGCAGGGACCCTAAGAGGGTCAAGGAAAGCTTTTCGCCCCCTATACTATCCTATTATTGGATTCTAAGCACTGGCACAAATAGGAAGAAAAAAAATTTACCTCAAAATGTTTTATCTTTTTTAAGAAGGGATCAATACTTTTCTGCCAGCTTTAACTTTATTTAATATGGATTGATAAATAAACCAATAACAAAAAGTTTCTACTTTGTAATGTCTGCTTCATCTAGAAATTGCTTTTATCATCTATTTAAAATATAAGTATGTTCTTGGAATTGTTTCTGGTGGGAATGATATCTGGAATCTGGTATAAATGGGTTTCTCCTCAGAATTGCTTTATCATTTGAGGTGTGGCCTGTGGTTTCTACAGAGGCACAAACATTACTTTACGCAGAAAAATGTAAAGCATGGTCTCTTCACTTGTGGAGTAACCCCCTCTTAAAGAATTATTTACTTTTCAGTGGCCTTAAAAGAACTATGAAGTACTTTGTGTTCTTTTGGTTAATATTTTACACTCTCTAAAATCTATCCCTGTCATACGTGGAGAGAAGGGGCTGCTCTCCGTTACAAGTGGAGTGCTGTTTTAACTAAGAAACAGCTATTTTCCCAGAAATAAAGCCCCTTCCATAAAAATGCAAGACAAGCCCTCACTCATCCCAGCTGAAAGGCGCTGAATTGAGTGACCCCTAGATGCCGGCCTGCAGGGGGCCAGGACAGCCGGCTGTAATAGAGCAACTCCCTACACCAGCAGCGGGGAGAGCTGCCTGTTTTTTTATTTACCTGCTCAGTCACCAGGCTCCTGCACAGATTTAGAGACTACTGAGAACGAAACAAGTGGCAACCTGCCTGCCTTTTTAATATTTCTAAGTCATGAGATTCTTGCTTCTGCTGTCTGTCTGCCAGATAGGATATCCTGGAGCAGAGTCTGCAGCTTGAATCAAACCGAAGTTAATCAAATTCCAATCAAATCCAACCTTAAATGTCTGTAAATCAGGGACTGATCTGCTGACCTGGCAAACAGATCCGTTCCCTTTAACCCTGGTCTTGCCCTGTCTCACCTTTCTGTCCTCTTCCTGGAAACCACAGCTTAACTCCCAGCGAGAACTGTGCTCAAGCCTGTTTTGTCTCAACAGGCAGGCAACCAGCATTGCAGTCAAGTGGATAACACTTTGACCACGGCCTGCTCTTTTTAAAGCTCATGCTTTGACCCCTTTGATGCTGAGCCCACTCTCTCATTTAGGCTGTGTTCAATGCAGATCTCCTGATATTATGAATCAGAATTATTCTGAGTTCTGAGACTGACACATAACAAGTGATTCTTCCCCTCAATCAGCCCACTATCTAATTAAAGATATGACTAAATCTTACGAAATTACAGCTATACCAGGAAGAGTATAATTTAGGTAATACAGACAGTAAGTGGTTTAGTAACAGATAACCCCTAGAAATAACTTCAGCTCTTTTCCTGTAAGATTAAAAAAACAAAGAAACCAAAACCTGCCCGTCGTCACACAATTATTAGCACATGTGTATATGCATATGTCTACCCTGTAGACAGGGCCATCATACACATACACTTCTGCAACTGGAGTGTTCACCTGATACACATTCTGAACACACCTATATCACTATTTTTAACAGCTGCAAATAACGTCACTAAGCTACTCATTCCTACTGTTTCCAAATTTTTATCATCATATGGAGTTTTTCTAATAATATTATCTTACATAAATATTTAGGCTCTTTTAAAAATCACTTTTTTCAGTATAATATATTTTTACTCTTGTTTCCCTTTTTTATAAAAAAAGCTCAGCTCCTCCCATTTCTCCTTAGCCATCCTCCCTCCTCCAGCCAGAAAACCAGGGCTAGCATGCAGCCCAGAGGACATATTTGAAACTTCTCCCTTACCTGTAATACTGTAAACTGTCACCTATACATTGGCACCTGCCATCTACCTCTCAAGGATCAAATTATGAGCCTCTGCAGCTGCTGACCTTCAGCACCCCTGAAAGGAGCTCAGGGTGGAGATCAGGAATGAGGCCCTCTGTGCTCTGGGAAACAATGGCAGAACAGGTCTTCAGATAGTTAGATATTTTCAGGAGATGATTTTTTTTTTAAAGCTCTTTATTGGAATATAATTGCTTTACACTGTTGTGCCAGTCTTTGAGGTACACCAGAGTGAATCAGCTGTATTTATACATATATCCCCATATCCCCTCCCTCCCTCGACTCCCTCCCACCCTCCGTATCCCAGCCCTCTAAGTCATCACCCATCATCGAGTTGATCTCCCTGTGTTATGCACCAGCTTCCACTAGCTATCTATTTTGGATTTGGTAGTGTATATATGTCAATGCTACTCTCTCACTTCGTCCCAGTTCCCTTTCACCCCCCACCCCGCCATGTCCTCAAGTCTGTTTTCTACATCTGCATCTTTATTCTTGTCACAAGATGATTTTATAAAAGCCCAGTTCTTACATCTTCTCCTATCTAGAAGAGCACCGAGATCCTTCACGGTGACGTCTGCTCCGCGTGACTAGTAGAAACATTCACGCAACTCACAGAACCTTCTACAAAAAACGTGTGCTTGATTGCATCTGCTCCCCTTTCACTAAAATCACATATATGCTGACCTTCCCCCTGCCTCTTAGGAGCAGATTCTCAGATCTATCTGAGATGCTGTCTCCTAGGCTATAGTCCTCATTTTGCCCCAAATAAAACTCCACTCACAACTCTCACATTGTGCATTTTTTTTCAGTCGACAAAACAAATACATATTATTGCTTGTCTTATAAAATTTGTTTTATACTATGTACATTTCTCAGCAACTTGCTTCACACACATACACACACAAAATCCCAGAAAGTCCTCCAGATCAACAGATAAAGATCTAACACATTCTTTTTATTACCTGAATCTATGATATGGATTTTACTGAACCATTCTCCTACTGGTGGGCTTTAGGCTTTTCTAATTCTTGACACGATGCAAAATAGCATAAAATTGACTTTGCATACATACACTTGAATCCTGGTAATTTTATTTCTTTAGGATAAATTCTATCCTTTTTTTAAACTGTAAAATTTTTTATTGTATTGGGATAAAATAAGTAGAAAAAGCCACCCATAATACTAATACTGAGGAAGATAAAATTTAGCTTGAGTTTGAATCCAAACATTATGCTACTATTACTGAATACATTAAGTCTAAATAAATAGAAATCTAATATGTTAGAGGGAGAAAAAATGCATGCTTTAAAAAAAATATGCAATTTTAAAGAAAGAGAATAATGGAAAATAAACATATGCTATCTTTAAATTATTCTTACTTAAACTATGAAAAACAGAGCATATTTTCTTCCCTACTGTAAAACATTATCACTAGAAGCCATGAGCATGCACTACAAGAAAATGTTCATGTACACGTAATAAACTTTACAACTTTAAAGTTATAAACGTTAATGACTAAAAAAAGAAAGAAAAAAACCAACATTAATGAGTGATTTATAAAACAAATATCCCATTAACTCTTGGACTTGTCCATTTTGGAAGACCACATCATTTCTATTATAAATCTCTTAAAGGATGCCACTCTTTAATACTACTTACTTCACTCATCCTCCTTACTCTGTTTATTATCATACAAAATCCCGGTGTTCATTGCACCATAAAAATAATGACCTGATAATTAGAATTTTATTATAATGTTATTTCAAATGGATCAAAAGTCTAGATAATACACCGTCACTTTATATGCTAATCAAGGGTAGCATTAATTACTCAAGAACTCAGTGTTCTGATTATAAGACTGTCTCACTCATGCACAGTATGAATCCAATTCTTACATGGCATAAAATTTATGAAAAATATAAAGCTACTCCAACATAAAGCAAAACTGTGATTATTAGATCATAGATCTAATTATTATTAGATCTAATTATTATTAATTTTAAAATATTTCCCAGAGAGCTTTCCCAAAAGCCTATAGTAATTCACATTCCCTCCAGTAAACATGAGTGTGTTCTTTTCTTAACTTTTCTCCAGCACTGGGCGTCATTACTCCTTTTGCTAATCTGACAGATAAGAAACAGTCTATCAATGTTACTTTAATATATATTTTCCTGACTAAAACTGAGGTTGAGCCTCTTTTCATGTTTGTTTGTCATTTAGATTTCCTCTTCTGTAAAATCCTATTCCAATTGTTTATCTTTTGTAAGATTTATTTCAGGAATGCTAAAATAGCTCATTTTCAGGAAATCTATGAACATAATATATTATCTCAACAAAAAGAGAAGCAAAAGAAGACACTGAGAGATTCCCACAATGTATTGGCAAAATTCAGAAGTTAAGTGTAAAATAGGGAAAGCTTAAAAAATTTAAATACGATAAACACCATTTACCAAAAGCAAACATCATACCAAATGATGCATCAAAACCATTTCCATTAAAATCAGAAACAAAACAAGAATGACAAATATCCCCATTATGACTGAATTTTTTAAGAGGTTCTATACAAGAAAATAAAATAATCAGTAAATATCCTGAGAGATAAAATTATATATATCAGCAAATTGTACAATTATTTAGAAAACCAAAGACATGATATTTCAAAAACTGTAATTCTTATAGAATTTTGTAAGGTGACTTAATGTCACACGCAAATTACATTCTTGAGTATTTACACAAGAAAAATGAAAGCATGTCCATAAAAAGACTTATACAAGAATGTTTAATAGTAGCTTTATTCCTAACAACCGTGAACTAAAAATGAGTCAAATGTCCATCAACAGGTAAACAGATAAACAAAATGTGGTGCGTTCATACACTGAAATACCCTCAGCAGTAGAAAAGAACTGCTGAGATAAAGACAGTGATACTGAGGAACCTCAAATCCAAAGTGAAAGAAGCCAACACAAAAGAGCACACCTGTATGAACTGGCTTATATGAAATTCTAGACTAGACAATACAAATTCACAATGGTAGATATCAAAACAGTAATTGCATTTAAGGGGCAAGAGACAAGAAGACTTTCTGGAGTGATGGAACTATTTCATGTCTTGATTGACATAGTGGTCACTGAATTGTACACTTAAGATCGTGGCACTGTAGCATGCAAACTGTACCCCGATATAAAAATTATCTCAATCATACATCAATAAGTTGGGAGGAAAAAGTTAAGGAAGGAGAAGCTGGAAAACTTTAACACTGCATATAAAATGGTGTAGTCACTTTGGAAAACAGTTTCTCAAAAACCATAAAATGAATCACCAATTCCACTCCTAGATACCTACCCAAGAAAAATGAAAGCATATATCCACACAAAAACTTGCAAGTGATGTTCATAACAGCATTATTCATAAAAATCAAAAAGTGGAAACAATCTAAATGTCCAACAACTAACGAATGGAAAGACAAAAAGTGGTTTATCTGTTCAAATAGAATATTTTTAGCAACACAGGAACGAAGTACTGACATGCTACAACATGGATGAACCTTAGCAACATTATGCTAAGTGAAAGAAGCCAGTCACAAATGTCACATATATATGATCCCAAGTCCATTAAAACAAAAGTGGATTAGTGGTTGCCTAGGGCTGGGGCTGGGGGTGGGAACAGATATTAACTGTAAATGAGCATAAGGGATCTTATTACGAAGGTGAAAATGTTCTGAATCTGATTTATAGTGATGGTTGCGCCATTCAGTAAATTTACTGAAAACCATTTAATTGTGCACTTAAAAGGGGTAAGTTTTATGATATATAAAATATATACTTCAATAAAGTTACTTTTAAAAAGTTAAGGGAAAAAAATGGGATAATAGTCCCAATTTATTGCAAGCTGGGATCCAAGGATGTTAAAAGTTTTGTATGTGTTAGAAACACATTTAAAAAAAAAAAAGAAAAGGGAAAGTGGCATAGGTGCTGAATCTCCTCTTCAACTCTTCTTAAAGGAAGACACATTCGTTTGACCTTCTGGAATGGCGATAAAATAGTGAGCAAGGTAAACATGACCTACCTGTGCTGACATTCAAAACAGGAAGCAGACAAAAAAGGTCAACTAATAAATGCAAATAACAAATATTATAAAACAAATAAATGAAGTGCTAATAAAAATCAATCACTTTTCTCTATACTAATAACCAGGTTGAAAGAGAAATTTTCTTTTATTTATTTAAAATTTTTTAAAATTCTTTCTCCTTTTAGCTGGACCGTGCGGCAAGTGGCATCTTGGTTCCCCAAGCAGGAATCAAACCTGTGCCCCCTTCAGTAGAAGCACAGAGTCTTAACCATTGGACTGCCAGGGAAAATTCCATTTACAAAAAAACCTATAAAATATTGTAGGAAAGGAACAAATCCTATATGAAGAAAACTAGAACCCATATTAAAAAAACATAAAAAACTTGAATAAATGGAAATATATTCCATGCTTGTGAATCAGAAGGTGCAATGCGCTTCCAGTTAGAATCCCAATGAGGTTTTAGAGCTAAATGATTTAGACGATTTCTAATTACATATATTGAGGAATAAAAATCTGGAAATAGGGACTTCCCTAGTGGCGCAGTGGTTAAGAACCCGCCTGCCAATGCAAGGACATGGGTTCAATCCCTGGTCCAAAAAGATCCCACATGCTGCGGAGCAACTAAGCCCATGTGCCACAACTACTGAGCCCACATGTCGCAATTACTGAAGCCCAGGCGCCTACAGCCTGTGCTCCGCAACAAAAGAAGCCACCTCAATGAGAAGCCTGCGCACTGCAATGAAGAGTAGCCCCTGCTCACAGCAACTAGAGAAAGCCCGAGCGCAGCAATGAAGACCCAACACAGCAAATAAATAAATAAATACATAAATAAATAAATTTATAAAAATAAAATCTGGAGAGAGAAAAAGATGGCGGTGAAGTAGAGGGACGTGGAATGCATCTCTCTCCACAGATGCATTGGGAATGCACCAAAAGATGCAATAATTCCCACAGAGAACCAACTGAACACCAGCAGACGACCTCAGACACCAGAAAGGACCGCAAGGAGCCCGACATAACTGGTAGGGAGGCATCTACAGCGGCTCAAAGAGGGTGAAGCGGCGGAGCTGTGGCAGATGGGAGGGAGTGAGAAACACACGGAGGGTCCCCACCGCAGCTCAGCATTCCCGGACTGAGACGACGATTCACAGCTGAACAGAGGGTCCGGGAGTGGGAGCATAGGAACCAGAGAGCTGGTTCAGGGTGAGAAAAATTGTTGCCCGTAAGGTGACGGACCGAGAGGACAGGAGGGAAGAGGTCCACAGTGAGGAGTGCCCGCCCCTGAGAGCTGCCCGGCCATGATGGTGGCTGGAGGCTGCAGGCTCACTGGCTGGGGGGGAGGAGCCGTGCGCATAGCCTCTCTCTCTCTTTCTGCGCCTCTGCAACAAGCAGTGGAGAGATGCCCTGTGGGCCACCTAAGGCGCTCAGGGATAACAAGCACCCTCAGGCACTCGGGCGGGGCTGGATTAAAACCCCTTGGAACGCCGGCAGCAGGGAGGCTGCCGAGAAAAAAAAAAAAACCCAAGAGAGGCCTTTCTGTTTACACCTGAGCCACCGGCGTCCCTCTGCAACAGGCACCTCCAAGCCCGACTGAAACAACAGTGCGCCACTGCTCACTCACTCCCAGGGGAAGGAGCCACTATTGTACCCTCTCCCTCCCCACACACCAATGCTTACAGACCAACAATAAAGGAAGCTCTGCTGGTCACAGAATAATACAAAAACCCCAAGGCGAGTAGAAGGACACTTACAGCTGAGACTCTAAGGAAACAGAAATATTAGTATCAATCCTATTGAACTGGTCCATTCTGGGATCAGTTCTGGATTTTTTTTTCCTTTATTAATTATGATCTTAGTCCTAAGGGATCTACAAGTTTTATAACACAAATTTTTAATGCTATTTTTTATTCTATTTTTATTTTTTTGCCTTTTTATATACTTCTATTTCTAGCTAACTTTTTGGTAGTACAGACAATATATCTCTCATACTTTCCTTTCATCCCTTTTATACATTTCTATTCCTTTCTTTTTATTTGCAGATTTCCAATCACACTACGCTCTTCTGTTCCCCTTTCTTCCATCCATTTTAAGTTTATTTTATCTTAACATACTTATAAGCAACACTATCGATCTGCTCAGACGCCTTGCTCTATTTTCCAGATGACGCACTGCCTTGGTATTTAATATTAGGTTTTTGTCTTTATCTTAGTTCTTAGTACAATTGTCTAATTTCATTCTTAGAATCTCCATTCTGTCTGATGGTACTCTAGCTCTTTTTTATATTTGATCCTAGCTTACAAAATCTCCCTGGATTAGTGTTTGTATGTGTGAGGTGTTATTTGTTTGTTCGTTTGCTTTTGCTTTTGTCTCTGATTTGTTCTGTTTCAGTTGTCAATTTCTGTTGGGTTTCTCTTTGAATATCTGATAGCACACTGGGGTTCTGTCAGGTCTTTCCAGAGCCTTATGTCCTAATGGATTCAGTAATTGTGTGTCTTATACATGTATGTGTTTCCTAGACTTAGTATTTCTTTAACCCAACACTTGGACATTAGTCTGAGGCTTGGACAGTCTTCTATAAACACCTCTATTGCCAGGACAAGCAACCCCAAAAGTCTGGACAACCATGAGGAAACAAAGAAACACCATGCAGGCAAAGGAGCAGGAAAAAAACCCACAAGACCAAATAAATGAGGAGGAAACAGGAAAAATGCCAGAAAAAGAATTCAGAGTAATGATAGTAAAAATAATGATAGTAAAAATGATACAAAATCTCAATAACAAAATAGAGAAAGTACAAGAAACAGTTCATAAGAACTCAGAAAAACAAACAGCAATGGATAACAAAATAACTGAAATTAAAAATACTCTAGATGCTATAACCAGCAGAATGACTGAGGCAGAAGAACGAATAAGTGAGTTGGAAGATAGAATGGGGGAAATAACTGCCACAGAGCAGGAAAAAGAAAAAAGAATAAAAAGAATAGAAGACAGTCTCAGAGACCTCAGTGATAACATTGAGCATACCAACATTCAAATTATACGCATCCCGGAAGAAGAAAAAAAGAAAGGGTCTGAGAAAATACTTGAAGAGTTTATAGTGGAAAACTTCGCCAACATGGGAAAGGAAATAATTAACCAAGTCCAAGAAGCACAGAGAGGCCCATACAGAATAAACCCAAGGAGAAATACACCAAGGCACATATTAATCAAACTAACGACAATTAAACACAAAGAAAAAATATTAAGAGCAGCAAGAGGAAAGCAACAAATAACATATAAGGGAAAACCCATAAGGATAACAGCTGACCTTTCTACAGAAACTCTGCAGGCCAGAAGGGAATGGCAGGATATATTGAAAGTCCTGAAAGAGAGAAACCTACAGCCAAGAATGCTCTATCCAGCAAGAATCTCATTCAGATTTGATGAAGAAATCAAAAGCTTTACAGACAAGGAAAAGTTAAGAGAATTCAGCACCACCAAACCAGCCTTACAACAAGTGCTAAAGGAACTTCTCTAAGTAGGACACACAAGAAAAGGAAAACACCTACAAATACAAACCCAAAACAATTAAGAAAATGGTCATTGGAACACACATGTCAATAATCACCTTAAATGTAAATGGATTAAATGCTCCAACCAAAAGACACAGACTGGCTGAATGGATACAAAAACAAGACCCTTCTATATGTTGTCTACAAGAAACCCACTTCAGACCAAGGGATACATATAAACTGAAAGTAAAGGGATGGAAAAAGATATTCCATGCAAATGGAAGTCAAAAGAAAGCTGGAGTAGCAATACTCATATCAGACAAATTAGACTTGAAAGTAAAGACTATTACAAGAGAAAAGGAAGGACACTACATAATGATCAAGGGATCCATCCAAGAAGAACATATCACAATGGTAAATATCTATGCCCCCAACATAGGAGCACCTCAATACATAAGGCAAATGCTAACAGCCCTAAAAGGGGACATCGACAGTAACACAATAATAGTGGGAGACTTGAACACCCCACTTACATCAATGGACAGATCATCCAAACAGAAAATAAATAAAGACACACAAGCTTTAAATGACACATTAGACCATCTTGACTTAATTGATATTTATAGGACATTCCATCCAAAAATGACAGAATACACTTTCTTCTCAAGTGCACATGGAACATTTTCCAGGATAGATCACATCTTGAGTCACAAATCAAACCTCAGCAAATTCAAGAAAATTGAAATCATATCAAGCATCTTCTCAGACCCCAATGCCATGAGACAAGATATCAATTACCAAAAACTGCAAAAAATACAAACACATGGAGGCTAAACAGTTCACTATTAAAAAACCAAGAAATCACTAAAGAAATCAAAGAGGAAATCAAAAATATCTAGAAACAAACGACAATGAAAACACAACAACCCAAAACCTATGGGACGCAGCAAAAGCAGTTCTAAGAGGGACATTTATAGCAATACAGTCCTACCTTAAGAAACAAGAAAATTATCGAATAAACAACCTAATCTTACACCAAAAACAATTAGAGAAAGCAGAACAAAGAAACCCCAAAGTGAGCAGAAGGAAAGAAATCATAAAGATCAGAGCAGAAATAAATGAAAAAGAAAGGAAGGAAGCCATAGCAAAAATTAATAAAACTAAAAGCTGGTTCTTTGAGAAGATTAACAAAATTGATAAACCATTAGCCAGACTCAGCAAGAAAAAAAGGAAGATGCAAATCAACAGAATTAGAAATGAAAAAGGAGAAGTAACAACGGACACCACAGAAATATAAAAGATCATGAGAGACTACTACAAGCAACTATATGCCAATAAATTGGATAACCTGGAAGAAATGGATAAATTCTTAGAAAAATACAATCTTCCAAGACTGAACCAGGAAGAAATAGAAACTATGAACAGACCAATCACAAGTACGGAAGTTGAGGCAGTGATTAAAAATCTCCCAACACACAAAAGCCCAGGACCAGATGGATTCACGGGCGAATATTATCAAACATTTAGAGAAGAGCTAACACCTACCCTTCTCAAACTCTTCCAAAATATTGCAGAAGGTGGAACACTCCCAAACTCATTCTATGAGGCCACCATCACCCTGATACCAAAACCAGGCAAAGATGTCACAAAAAAAGAAAATTACAGACCAATATCACTGATGAATATAGATGCAAAAATCCTCAACAAAATACTAGCTAACAGAATACAACAGCACATTAAAAAGATCATACACCATGATCAAGTGGGGTTTATCCCTGGGATGCAAGGATTCTTCAATACATGCAAATCAATCAATGTGATACATCATATCAACAAATTGAAGGATAAAAACCATATGATCATTTCAATAGATGCAGAAAAAGCTTTTGACAAAGTTCAACATCCATTTATGATAAAAGCTCTCCAGAAAATGGGCACAGAAGGAAATTACCTCAACATAATAAAAGCCATATATGAGAAACCAAAAGCCAACATCGTTCTCAATGGGGAAAAATTGAAAGAATTCCCTCTAAGAACAGGAACAAGACAAGGGTGTCCACTCTCACCATTATTATTCAACATAGTTTTGGAAGTTTTAACCACAGCAATCAGAGAAGAAAAAGAAATAAAAGGAATCCAAACTGGAAAAAAAGAAGTAAAACTGTCACTCTTTGCAGATGACATGATATTATATATAGAAAACCCTAAAGACTCTACCATAAAACTGCTAGCACTAATTGATGAGTTTAGTAAAGTAGCAGGATACAAAATTAACACACAGAAATCTCTTGCATTCCTATACACTAACAACGGAAGAGCAGAAAGAGAAATTAAGGAAACTCTCCCATTCACCACTGCAACCAAAAGAATAAAATACCTAGGAATAAATCTGCCTAAGGAGGCAAAAGATCTGTATGCAGAAAACTTTAAGACATTGATGAAAGAAATCAAAGATGACACAAACAGATGGAGGGACATACCATGTTCCTGGATTGGAAGAATCAACATCGTGAAAATGACTGTACTACCCAAAGCAATTTACAGATTCAATGCAATCCCAATCAAATTACCAATGGCATTTTTCACAGAACTAGAGCAAGAAATCTTACGATTTGTATGGAAACACAAAAGACCCCGAATAGCCAAAGCAATCTTGAGAAGGAAAAATGGAGTTGGTGGAATCAGGCTTCCTGACTTCAAACTATACTACAAGGCCATAGTGATCAAGACAGTATGGTACTGGCACAAAAACAGAAAGGAAGACCAATGGAACAGAATAGAGAACTCAGAAGTAAGCCCAAACACATATGGGCACCTTATCTTTGACAAAAGAGGCACGAGTATACAATGGAAAAAAAGACAGCCTCTTCAATAAGTGGTGCTGGGAAAATTGGACAGCTACATGTAAAAGAATGAAATTAGAACACTTCCTAACACCATACACAAAAATAAACTCAAAATGGATTAAAGACCTACATGTAAGGCCAGACACTATAAAACTCCTAGAGGAAAACATAGGCAGAACACTCTATGACATCCATCAAAGCAACATCCTTTTGGACCCACCTCCTAGAATCATGGAAATAAAATCAAGAAGAAACAAATGGGACCTCATGAAACTTAAACGCTTTTGCACAGCGAAAGAAACCATAAACAAGACTAAAAGGCAACCCTCAGAATGGGAAAAAATAGTTGCCTATGAAACAACAGACAAAGGATTAACCTCCAAAATATACAAGCAGCTCATGCAGCTTAATACCAAAAAAGCAAATAACCCAATCCACAAATGGGCAGAAGACCTAAATAGACATTTCTCCAAAGAAGACATACAGATGGCCAACACACACATGAAAAGATGCTCAACATCACTCATCATCAGAGAAATGCAAGTCAAAGCCACAATGAGGTATCACCTCACACCGGTCAGAATGGCCATCATCACAAAATCTGCAAACAACAAATGTTGGAGAGGGTGTGGAGAAAAGGGAACTCTCCTGCACTGTTGATGGGAATGTAAGTTGGTACAGCCACTATGGAAAACAATTTGGAGGTTCCTTCAAAAACTACAAATAGAACTACCATATGATCCAGTCATCCCACTCCTGGGCATATACCCAAAGAAAACCATAATCCCAAAAGAAACCTGTACCATAATGTTTATTGCAGCACTATTTACAATAGCCAGGACATGGAAGCAACCTAAATGCCCATCAACAAATGAATGGATACAGAAGATGTGGCATATATACACAATGGAATATTACTCAGCTATAAAAAGGGATGAGATGGAGCTATATGTCATGAGGTGGACAGACCTAGAGTCTGTCATACAGAGTGAAGTAAATCAGAAAGAGAAAGAAATATTGTATGCTAACTCACATATACGGAATCTAAAAATGGTACTGATGAACTCAGTGACAAGACAAGAACAAGGATGCAGATGCAGAGAATGGACTGGAGAACTCAAAGTTTGTGGGGGGCGGGAGGTGAAGGGGAAGCCGAGATGAAGCGAGAGAGTAGCACAGATATATATATACTACCAACTGCAAAATAGGTAGCCAGTGGGAAGTTGTTGTATAACAAAGGAAGTCCAACTCGAGGATGGAAGATGCCTTAGAGGACTGGGACGGGGAGGGTGGGGGGGACTCGAGGGAGGGTGGGGGGGAGTCGAGGGAGGGAGGGAATACGGGGATATGTGTATAAAAACAGATGATTGAACTTGGTGTACCCCCCAAAAATAATAAATAAATAATTAAAAAAATAAATAAAATAAAATCTGGAAATAACCAAGAAAATTATAAAAAACGAATATAATGGAGTCTCTACTATTTACAAATTTCTGTGAATGACAACGCCTTCAAAGATGATTCTGGCCTTATTATAGGAGGAAGGATCAGTGGAGCAGAACAGGAAATATGGGAAAAGAGGTGACTACAGGCAGAGATGGCAATTCATCTCATAGGGCAGGATAGTTTATGCTGGAACAATTGCTCATCCAACTGGAAGAAAATAAACACAGAATAATCCCAGTGAATTAAGTCTTTAACTAGAAAACATAATTTAGAAAATTTAGAAGATATTGAAGAATATGTATATAACCTAGGGATCTGGTAGACAGTTTCTGTGTAAAACAGAAAATAAACTAGAAAGAAAAATATAAATACATTTGGCTGTGTAGACATTTTACGTTTTTGTAAGGCAAAAAATACATAAACTCAACAGAGAAACAGTATAGTAGGAAAAACTATTTTTGAGACAAAGTTATAATATTCATAATAGACAAGGAACATGTATAAATTATGGGAAAAAATAATGAAATACCCAAAAGAAAAATGTGGTGATGTCTTTTTATTTCAATCATAAACAAAATTAAATATATTCAAGATCATTATGTAAAAGCTGTTTTAAAACTCTGTGGGAAGAAGAAGACTGTTTTGTTTTTTGATTTAATTCAAAACTAGTTTCCGGAAATCTCGGTAAGAGATAATTTGTGGAATAAGCGATTCCTACAGAATTTACATTCCTTTATCCAAACAATATTTATTGAATTCCAAATATGTGAAAGTTTCTTAAGAAATGTTTGATGAATACATCTGGCAGCTGTATTTAAGTAATTTTTCAGAGAGGAAAACCAAAGTAAAGAAAGTGGCTAATAATTTCTAAATAGTAGATGACAACTGGGTCTGGAGCAAGAGATTATTGTTTCGGGCTGTTTGATCTATTTCTGAGCTATTGCATTTGTAAGAAAAGAGGCAAACCTCAAAAGGTAAAACTAGGTGAGCGTGACTCTAGCTGTTTTATTTCTTTCTCCTTCCCTCCCTCCCTTTCTCTTTCTTTCTTCTTTCCCTCTTCCTCATTCCTTCCTCCTTTCCTTAAGATAGCATTTATAAGAATGATCTCATAAGCTAAAGTTCTCATAGATAGATGAGAGATAAAGTTCTCATAGATAGATGAGAGATAAGTTGACACTAGGCTTATCTCAGCAGCAGTTAATGTTGAGATAGCCAATCAGGTAAGCAGGGCAGAGCTTTAAGGAATCCAAAGGGAAGTTAGTATCTAGGAGTCAGGCAGTTGACAGCAAGTCAGTTAGAACTCCACCTGAAATGGGGCAGGACCCCTAACCAGGCAGCTGAGAGCAGGGGTAGGTGGTAAATTCATGCATTGTATGTTGTTGGTATTAGCTGGGTTATGCTGTCAGTGGGCGTAACCCTACCTGGTGATGTTGGCTGAACGACTGATGAGAAACAGAACAGAGAATGACTTGGCCTAGGGCACAGTATGGAATGGACATTAATATAATTAATGTCTAGAACATAAGCACCTTGAGGGCAAAGACCGTGCCTGGCTTATTTAGCAGTGGGTCCCCAATTTTGGCACATGGAAAGCACACGGAGGAATGAATAGATATTCTGTCCTACCCATGTCCGCATCTTCTGTGAGTAACACCAATCATTCACAAAAGCCCTGGAGGATTAAACACTTCAGACTTCCCCACAAAGGAAAGAGGCAAGAAGGCCTGAATCTGGGGACTTCTCCACACCTTTAAAAGACCTGAAGTGGTGGATAGGCCAGTGGTGGGCAGGGGGTGAGTGAGAAGAAGGTGAAAGAAGCCAGATCTACTCTTAAGAAAGCTCTGGACTCTGGCTCTCTTATTGCCTTTTCTCTGGGAAGACTTTTTCTTCCACACTAAGGTGTTATGGTAAGAGATTCAAGTGTGAGTTTAGGAATAAGGAGACAAAGTCGCTTGCTGGAAAGTCTATCTCCCTCAAAGACTCTAAGGTTTTGGGTTGAAGAAGCCTTGTCCTTTCATCTCTATATCACCAGTACCTAGCATCAAAGCAAACTAATCCCTCCCTCTCACAAAGATCCCAGCAGCTTGGCGACCCTAGCTGACAGTAACTAGGATGCTCCACCAGCCACTGACTCCGTCCTCGCTGGGTAACTGGTCATTCTAGACTCACCACACAGAGGCAGGTAAAAGCCAGCCAGTAATGAATACATTAGCACTCGGTCCTAAGTAGAAACAAATATTAAAGTAAAGAAAGGAGGAAGGTAGGGAAAACTGATGCTAAGAAGGGAGAAGGGAAGGAAAAATTCCTCTTAAAGATAAGTGCTCAGTTCCAGCAGTTTTACTACTATCATCTTAAAAATACAAATATACTAATAAAAGAGAAAAGCACATACATTGCCAGCTCAGCCATAACATGCTGTGACATAAGCCTTACTATTTACTCCAGACGGGTAAGGACAAAGGGTGCCCTGGTTGAGGTAACATAGAAGAAAAAAGTACTGAACACTGTGTGCAGCTCTTAACTTATAAAGGAAAGGAAAGCACCCAAATCTTGTTCTATGTGGGAATACGACATATCACACTTCCTAGGGACCTAATTTATGATGCGATTACATTTTTAAAGTGACAGTAAAGGCTTAATTTCCAGTTCCCACCACATCCCCATCAGGGGCAGCTGTGGCTCTGAGAGATGGCTACCAGACCAGCCTCGCCTGGAGCACTGCCACCCCATGCTGGCAGAAGGAGGGCAGAACAGGGCACATGGTGCCAGCGCCCCCAAGGCTCCCACTTGAAAGGGACGTCTGTCTCACACTTCATAGACCCAAACTAGTCAAGGAGCCGTGTTTGACTCCAGCAGGGCAGGAATGCAGGGAGGAATTTTTCAGAACAATCTTCCATAGAGAACATTTTTGTTTTGCTCTCAGTCTCAAAAAGAAATTTCTTATCCGTTTACGATTTTAAGAATGAATTTGGGTGATTATTTTAAATCTTGTATTTGAAGGACAAGTCACTTAACCTCTGTGGGCCTCAATTTGTCTAAAATATTATGTGACTGCATTAAATCAGGGTTTCCAACCTCGGCAGGACTGACATTTGGGTGTGGGATTTTAGCAGCATTCCTGGCCTCCACTCCTCGGTGACAGCAGCATCCACCCCAGATGTGACAACCAGAGTGTCTCCAGACACTGCCAAATGTCGCCCTACTTGAGAATCCCTGTGCTAGATGATCTCTAATATCACTTCAAATTCTAAAATTCGGTGCTCCACGAATCTATGTTCAAACCAATAAGATCCTTTGCCAAATTTTGGACACAAAATATGCCAGTCCAGGAAAGTAATAACTACAATCTGGAAAGTGACACTTTGAAAGTAAGGCTTCATTTACTGTAAACACAGAATCACAATCCATGAGTCTTCTATTATGCTAACTAAAATTCTGTAACCTTTAAAGAATAAAGTACGCTACAGGGAAATGAGCAAACAATATTCTTGTAGAAGGTGGGGAACCAGATCTTTTTATATACTGTTTAGGCTCCACCCCAAGAAGGTTTTCTTTGTATGTGGTTTAGACATATTTTATATATTGAATTTATATCCTGCCTCCTTCCAAAAAGCATCTGAGGCAGGTTGCAAGGAAATGGAAAGAAAATAAAAACGGGGAAATAGGTAATGAACCAGAAGAAACAAATATTCCAGTCCTAAAAGTCAACATCATTTCTGGGATTATGCATAAAATGTAGTGCAGGATTTCAGGATGTCTAAGGAAAAGTTAGAAATAAAATAGTTATATAATTTGCATTGTCAGAGAAGAAAAATTATTCTCTGGAGAAACAAGGTTTTCCTTAGGATTAAACTCAGAGACGTTTCATGTAAGAAGGACCGATATTCTATGGTTTCACAGAAAAAGGCAGTTCTTATTTAAGAGTTAAATATAATTTAAAAGCTTAACTTTTAAACACAGTTTAGTGAAGGTGTTTCTTTGGAAAGCTAAAGCAACATGGGTAGCTTTCCAATGACCTAGGTGATCCAAGGATGAGATATCATTTGTCTACGAAAGTGGTTTTCAAAATGTGGTTGGTAGAGAAAATGTTTCTTCAAAGAGAACCTTTAGAAAAGTCTTATATATACAGCAGATTGACGCAAAGCTGCACCTCTCCTCCGACCGTCTCTCTTCCTCAGAAGGCTCCTGTGGTAGAGTTCAAAAGCCACTAAGCTAGAGAATAAAACTTCAAATGCCTAATAGATTGAACAGTTCAAAAAATACACATTATGCTCCTGCTAAGTATTAGAGTGAATATTGTTTTATATATTAATTTTCTTAAAAATAATTTCTAAATTATTTTTTATTATAACTTTTAATGAGAAAATTGACAGTTCCCAGTACAATTCCGACAGAGCCTTCAGCGCTAATTAAGCCCAGATCCTTAGATTTGACAGAGTTCATCATTGAGCCCACTTCTATGCAGGAAATGAAAGCTCCTGACCAGGATTCACGTCCAGGTGCAAGGCAGTCCCACCTCCTCAGAGCAGACAGGCACAAAGTCAGGATTCTTCTCACCAATCTATTTTGGATCCACTCAGGAACCTGACCTAGTGATTGTGTCACATCCAAAGCTTGTACATTATTAAGCACTGCTGAGGCAATCTGAACCTAAAAGTTTTTTTAGCACCAGTGTTACCAGTGACCATCCACTGCTTTGACTTTCTGGCTCCCATCACCCAAGTGCCAGGTAACTGTTCTCACCTCAATCTCTAGGACTACCTCCCGCCACCTCCCACCCCTCTCCCTCAAGGTCCAGGAAGAACCACCCTGAGCAGCTGGCTTCCATTCCCTGCCCTTAGACCCTCACCAGGCCTTGTTCCTCAGTCCTGAATGGGGCCCTTTAAAGCAGAAGGCTTGGGCTTCCCGGGTGGCGCAGTGGTTAAGAGTCTGCCTGCCAATGCAGGGGATACAGGTTCAAACCCTGGTCCAAGAAGAGCCCACATGCCACGGAGCAACTAAGCCTGTGCACCACAACAACTGAGCCTCTGCTCTAGAACCCGCAAGCCACAACTACTGAGCCCATGTGCCACAACTACTGAAGCTCCATAACAAGAGAAGCCACCACAATGAGAAGCCTGTGCACCGCAACGGAGAGTAGCCCCCACTAGCCACAACTAGAGAAAGCCCGTGTATAGCAAGGAAGACCCAATGCAGCCAAAATAAATAATAAATAAATAAATAAATAAATAAATAAATAAATAAATAAAGCAGAAGGTCACTGAGGCCAAGTTTTATCAGGGAAGTGGAAAGCAAGGAACAAGGAACTGCACCAGGAGAAAAGGAACTCTGAAACATTCGCTCTCCCACCAAGAACACAAAAGTATGCATTCTCAGATTTATCGCATGATTCAAACGTAAATGCAAGGCCCTCCTTGAGAAAGAGTGCGAGGTGAGGAAGTTGTTTGACCAAGAACTGTGACTTGGAAAAGCTCAGTAATGTGTTAGTAGCTAGTTCTAAACGACAGAACATAATCTGATGTAACAGAAAGATGGATAAACCACAGAATACAATCCTGAACATGAACTAATTAATACAGAGCAGTCTGACACTTGTCATTCACACGTTGAAAAGTGTCTTATCAAAATTATCATTGTTTCGGATTCCCTAGATGGCGCAGTGGTTAAGAATCCACCTGCCAGTGCAGGGGACACAGGTTCAATCCCTGCTCCAGGAAGATCCCACATGCCTCGGAGCAACTAAGCCCGTGTGCCACAACTATTGAGCCTGTGTGCCACAACTACCGAAGCCTGAGTACCTAGAGCCAGTGCTCCACAAGAGAAGCCACTGCAATGAGGAGTCTGCGCACCGCAATGAGGTGCCCAAGCACCCACTCACCACAACTAGAGAAAGCCCATGTGCAGTAATGAAGACCCAACGCAGCCAATAAATAAATAAATAAATTTATTAAAAAAATCATTGTTTCATCAAAGTTAGTATTGTAAATTTCTTCTTTGTAATAAAAGGTTTAAAAGATAGACATGAAAAAATATACCCAACTTTCAATGATAATAGCAAACACTTACATAAACCCTATTATGAGCCAGGCGTGGTTTAGAGGGAAGAAAATACATTTATTTTATAAATATAAATACATACCATCTCTTTTTACCCTTAATATTATATTATTATTTCCTTTTTAAAGTTGAGGAAAGTAACTCATAAGGAAGTGAAGTTACTTCCCCAAGATCAAAAAGCTAATGAGTGGCAGGGCTGAGATTGGTTTGTGGACATTTGGTTCTGTCCAAAACGTCCATAAGCCATTTGGTCCATGCCAAAAGGTCCTTGACATTTGGTCCTATTCAAACCACTTACCATGGACCAAATATACTCAAGGACATTTTGGACCAAATTTCAAACACTTTTTGGCATGGACCAAATGGCTTATGGACGTTTCGGACAGAACCAAATGTTTTGCATGGCTGGGGTACGATGCAAGGAAGCTGGGCTGCAGAATTTGTGCTCTTAACCACTACGAAAGATTCTTTCTGGGTTTCACATGTGACCTGACATTAGGAAGATCCATGTCAAATAAGAATGACTCCCAGCTACTTCCCTCTAATTGCTATATGCCATAAAAGGAGAAATAATTTTAAAGTCTGAGCAAAACATGAATATATGAATAGCTTCAACAAAACCAAATTCTGTAATCTATTCTCCAGTCTGTCATAAATGCATCTTTGCTTTTCTACCTCAGAATATTGATAATTTTATTTCTCATTTTCATTTCATTCCAATAACACAGCTTTCATACACTTATGAATTAGGTAGTAGCTTAAACTATCTGATGATTTTGTGATCTACATAACCTAGACTTAAATCTGGAAAAGAGAAAAGAATACTTAGAATTTATGATATGGAATCTGAAGCTTCCTTCTGAGTTGATTTAAAACAAGTTTATTATTTTCTTATTATAAAAATAATGCTCATTATGGTAGAAACTTTTAAAATACAATCTGAGAAAAAGAAAGCTAAAACCCATGGCCCAGTGATAACCAATGCAAACATTGTGGGGTACAGGTTTTTAATTTTATTTCTATGCTGATACCAGCTACCACTTACCAGGCATTTAAAGATTGTAAGGCACCATGCCAAGCACTTATTATGTTTTCTCATTGAATTTTCATAAAAACCTACAGGGCAAATATTATTATTATTCTCAATTTTTTGGTAACTGAGGCTCAGCCAAGCATTCCAATGTAGTGCTGCAGAAATCGGTCTGTCGAGAAACCAAGCACCACACTCGGAGGGTTGGAGAACTCAGGTTTATTAAGCCAGCGGCCCCAGATGAGCTCATGCTCCAAAGTTCTGGGCCCTGAGCTCAGGGTGAGTTTTACTTTTATAGTGCACATGTTTACAGAGCATGGAAGTTTCCAAACAGAAACTTACAAGAGTAGGTCCATTTTTAGCAAAACATCTTAAAGTTACACTGGATTGGTAGGTCATTCTCTTTTTCTGTTTTTCTCAGGGCAGCAAGCATATTTCCCAAAAACAAAACAAGCATGGCATTATTTTTAGCTGAGTGTAAGTTTCTAACTTTCCTCTTCAATCCCCCCTCTTGATGCCCCTTAAATCTTATAAGGCATCAACTTCTTGATCTTCTAAGCCCAAGGGATGATAACCTCTTAGGGCTAGGAGACGTGTGGTGGCCTCAACTAGGCTGGAAACTACCCTCATGAATAAGGGCAAGAGGCAAGGTAAAAGGAGACAGGTCCCAAGGAGGAGTAGGACTATTCCCACAAGCGTTTTGAATCCCCCTAGGTAAGAAAACCAACCCCCAAATAGTTCTCTGGGATTCCATTACCTTTGGGTAGATTATAGCCAACACAACCCCTTGTGTTTAGCCTATAGAAAACATCAAGGCCAGTGGTGCAACCAATCCTAACAAGGTAGGGTGTCATCGTAACCCTGACGCTCAGATGTCCCTCGTCGAATTCCTCAAGCTTCCGCCATTTGTAGACCAGTCAGCCCTGGAGTGACTGGAGCAGGGCTGAAGATCTCAGATGGGACTTGGTTGTCTCCGTAGGAAGACCCGAAGCGGCTGATTCGGATGAGCTTTGGCAGTCCAGGTCCCTTGCCCTTCTAGAGGTGCTGCTCTCTTCACCTGGGTGTGGTGGAGCCATGGGGTGACTCCTATAACTTTAACAGCAGTAGGGGTTGCCAGTCCAAACTGGCTGAAGTGGTTCCTTCCTCCAGTCTTTTATCCATACCTCACCTCCTGGCTGATAGGGATGAACCCAATTGCCCAAGGGAATGGGAGTCCTTTCTAAGGTTTCTTGAGTAATACGGCGGAAGACCTTTCCCAGGGCCTGGAAGTGTCGAGACATCTCCAGGTCTGCTAGTTGCTGGGGATCTCCCTTGAGCTTCCCTATCACTGGAGGAGGTCTCCCGCATAAGATCTCAAAGGGAGAATAGCCTGAGGACCTCGTGGTGCATCAGGCTCAAAGTAAGGCTAGGGGTAGCATGTCGACCCAAGGTAACTGGGTCTCCTGACAGAGCTTAGCTAACGTAGTCTTGAGGGTCTGATTCATGCGCTCGACTTTCCCTGAGCTTTGTGGTCTGTAAGCGGTGTGGAGCTTCCACTTGACTCCCAGTGTCTTGGACAAAATCTGAACTATCTCAGACACAAAGGCTGGCCCGTTGTCAGACCCTATGGAGAGAGGTAGCCCATATCTGGGAATCACATCTCTTAGTAGGGCCTTGGCCACCTCTTGTGCCCGTTCAGTGTGTGTGGGGTAGGCCTCAGCCCAACTCGAGTAGGTGCAGACTATCACAAGCAAATACTTATAGCCTCAGTAAGGCTTGACTTCAGTAAAGTCCACTTCTAAATCTTCAAAGGGCAATGTCCCAACTGTCTGCAGCCCTGGGCTGGGTCTTGGTCTTTGGCTGGCATTGTTTCATGCACAAGTCACACACCTAGCACTGATCTAGGCACACAGGGTTGGAAGCTTAGGAACAAAATAGTAACGGCTCAGTAGACTTCCTAGTGCAGTTTTCCCTAAGTGAGTTGTCTCATGGTGTTGCTTCACCAGCAGGACTGCTATGGCACTGGGGATGAAGAGTCTTTGGTCTGGAAGCTTCCAGCAGCCCTCCTTTCCTTTAGTTCCTCCCTCACCTAAAGCGCATTGATCTTCTTCTTTGGTCTACCTCGGGGACGGGGGCAATTCTGGTGCCAAGAGGACCTTAGAAATCAGCTCTGGGCCCAGTGTGGGACTCAGTTGGGTTGCCACCTCCTTGGCTGCCTGGTCAGCCAACCGATTGCCTTTGCTGACTGTATCTGTTCCTCTCTGGTGGCCTTTGCAATGGATGACTGCCACCTGGGAAGGCTTCCAAAGTACCTCTAACAGCTGAAGGATTTCGTCTCTGTTTTTGATCCCTTTCCCTACGGCTGCTAGTAGTCCCCTTTCTTTATAGATGGCTCCATGAACATGTAAAGTAGCAAAGGCATACCTTGAGCTTGTGTAGATGTTGACTCGCTTCCCTTCGGCGTGCCTCAGTGCCTGGATGAGTGGCCATAGCTCAGCCTGTTGTGCTGACCACCCCTGTGGCAAGGCCTCAGCCTTTATTTTCTCATCTGTTGTTGTTATTGCATAGCTTGCTCTGTGTTTTCCTTTCTGGATGAAAATGCTTCTGTCAGTGAACAGTTCCAGTTCTGGGTTCTGAAGGGGAGTGTCCGTCAGGTCTGGCCTGCTCGAGTAGATTTCACCCAGGACCTCTTCACAGTCGTGATCGGGGGTTCCTGCCTCTTTAGTTACGAAGGTGGCAGGATTCAGCATCCGCACAGTCTCAAGGCAGACCTGTGGGTTTTCGCAGAGCATTCCTTGATAGTGAGTCATTCTGTTGTTGGTCAGCCATTCATGTCCCTGGCTGTTCATCAGCGTAGTAAAAGCATGGGGAACTTTCACATTTATATTCTGTCCCAGTGCAAGCTTGTCTGCTTCTCTGACCAGGACCACTGTAGCAGCTAATGCCCGGAGACATGGCGGCCATCCCGCAGCCACAGGATCCAGTTGTTTGGACTGATATGTGACCGGGCGCTGCCATGGCCCAACTGTTTGTGTCAGGACCCCAGTGCAGTATGATTCTTCTCATGCATGAAGAGGTTAAAGTCCCATGTCACATCTGGCAGCCCTAATGCTGGAGAACTGATTAAGAGTCTCTTTATCTCCTTGAAAGCTTTTTCTTGTTTAGGTCCCCACTCTAGGGGGTCCTTACCAGACCCTGCTGTGGCCTCGTACAATGGCTTGGCAGTTTCAGAGAAACCCGGTATCCAGATCTGGCAGAATCCAGCAGCCATGAGGAACTCACGGACCTCTTTCTTGGTGCTTGGCCGAGGTATTGAACAGATGGTTTCCTTCCTTTCATGTTCGAGCACCCGATGCCCTCTCAAGATGACAAACCCAAGGTACCTGACCTCCTGTCTGCAGATCTGTGCCTTTTTCCATGACACCTTGTACCTCGTGGTGGAGAGTAGGGCCAATAGGGCTTTGGTGCCTTTCCAGCAGTCCTCTTGGGTGGGACTGGCTAGCAACAGGTCATCTACATACTGGAGTAGGGTGCCATTCAAGGCTTCTCTGGGGAAGACAGCAAGATCCTCAGCCAGTGCGTCACCAAACAAGGTAGGCGAGGTTTTGAAGCCTTGTGGCAGTCAGGTCCAAGTCAGCTATGTCTTTCTCCTGGTGTGTGGGTCTTCCCATTCAAAAGCAAACAAGGGCTGGCTGGCTGGCTGGTGATAGCCGGAGGCAAAAGAAGGCATCCTTGAGATCTAAGCAGGCGAATCAGCTCGCTTGGGCAGGGAAGAGGCTCAGGAGGGTGTAAGGGTTTGGGACCACTGGATGGATGGTGATCACTGTGTTGTTGATGGCACGGAGGTCCTGGACGGGGCGATAGTCATTTCCTCGAGGCCTGCTTACTGGTAAGAGCAGAGTGTTCCAGGGAGACTGACACTCGATCAGAATTGTGGTGTCACACAGGCATTGGATGTGGTCCCAAATTCCCAGACATGCCTCTTGCGGTACTGGATATTGCCTCTGCCTGACAGGAGTGGCCCCTGGCCTCAGGTCCACCACGATGGGTGCTTGGGTTTTAGCCAAATCTGGGGGTCCCTTTTCTGCCCAGACAGCAGGGAACTCTTCTAGCAGGCTAGTTGGGTTTGTTCTCTTTCTGAAGAATAGAGATGCCATTCATCTTCCCTGGGCACAGTCACAGCCATCATCAGAGCTGGTTGGCTCCCCAGGGTGAGGCTTGCGGGCTTCCTGGGGACAAAGGTGATCTGTGTCCCGAGCTTTGTCAGCAAGTCTCTGCCCAGCAAAGGAATGGGGCCCTCTGGTAAGTACAGGAATTCATGAGTCACTAGGTGGCCTCCTAGCTGACATGAGCAGGCCTTGCAGGATGAGCGGGCAGCCCTGTCCCCTGTGGCCCCAATGATAGTTGCTGTTCGACCTGTGAGGGGAGCCACAGGTGTGGTTACCACAGAGTGTTCAGCTCCGTTGTCCACCATAAAAGTCATTGATTGGACCTCTACTTTCATTGTGACCATAGGCCCCCTGGGGGCCCAGGATCAGGGAGCCTGGTCCTCCCTTTCCCGATTCTACTCCGGCCAGGCTGATAAGGTCTTGGACGGCTGGCTCAGGCTGGTACCTTCCTCTGCTGCGTTGACTGAACTTCTTTGACCCTTCAGCTGTCCCTCTACAATGGAGACATTCATTCTTCCAGTGTCTGGTCTCTTTGCAATAAGCACACTGGTCATGACGTAGTGGCGGTCTCCTCTTGGCTTCCCCTTTCCTCGGGGAAGCAGTCTGCTTTACCAGACCTGGGTTCCCCAGTGCGGTGGCCAGAAGGGACACCTTCTACTTCATGTGCTTGTCAGCCACCTTTTGGGCTTCTTGGTCACGGTTCACAAACACCTTGTTTGTGACTTCCAACAGCTGGGTGGCATTCATTCCAGCAAAGCCTTCAAGTTTCTGAAGCTTACGGTGGATGTCACAACCGAACCCAAGGAGGCAGCTGAACGGCAATTTGCAACCAGGAATCTATGTGTGGAAACTGGTCTGGGTGCCTGTGGGCCCCTGTCACCACTCGGTACACAGCTCTAACCATAGGAAAGTCTAGAGTACCCTCCGCGGGCCATCCCACCTCGAAGGTGGGCCATTCTAACTGGCACAGGGTTTGGAGCTTTCCCTAGGTCATCTTAACCCCATAGTCTCTGGAAAAACCTTTCTTAAAGTTTTTCATCATACAATCCAAAACAGTCAGCTTAGAGGAACTTCCCCCCATGTTGACAAGTGTAATCTACCTCTTTGACCAGGGAGGAGAGGGGCGTGCACAGGAAGGGCCTTGTCTTAGGGCCTTATAACCCAGGTAGTGCTGATGTCGCTACTCCTGGAAAGCCCAGTATTCCCAGACAGCACGAGTACATGCCTCTTTGAAGATGGCCCCGATCGTTAAATGTCTCAGGGAGACAGGGCTGAAAGGAGGCAGGTTTTTTTGTTTTGTTTTGTTTTTGTAATGGGATTTGCAGAGGAATAACTTCAGGTGGGACTCTGGAGGGGGTCTGGGGTGATTGACCCTCTTGTGGGCACTGGGCAGGCGGAGGAAGCAAGTATGTGTACTCCTCGCCTAAGTGAAGAGCCTGAAATCCTTGGGGAATCAGGGGATTATGAAGGCAAGGTGACAGAGGAAGGCAGCCTCATAATGAGAATCTGAAAGTATACAAGAACACATCAAACTGTGCTGCTCTGCATGGACTGGTCCAGGGGACTGAGGAGGGAGGTACAAATTTGTCTGGCAAATGGGGCAGGTTTTTAGGGGAAAATCTAATTTCTCAAGTTGGCTCAAAGAGTCAGCTGATGGAAGGGAAGGGTGAGCCTTAAAATTTTAAGAAAATAATCTTGGTGGAGGGCCCTAGGGCAAAAGGGCTGTTTGGACATACACAATTGCTAAATCAAATCAGCAATCAATTGTCTCCCCCCCTCTGTCTATCCCACCCTGTGTCAGTGTCGCAAAAACAAACAAGCGTGGGTGGCACCTCAGAAGAGAAGACCATTCAGGTGCCCACCTGGTCGCGTTCCCGTGGGGAACTTAGGTGCCTCTTAACTTTGGCGGGCCAGTGTAAACTCCTGGCCTGGATCTGACTCACAGGGAGGGACTGGGTTCCCCAGAGACAGACACTGCACTGAGCCGTATGAGGTCACCAAGGAACTGCAGGTTAGGGCCCACTCAGACTCTGTTGCCAAGAAGGCTGTGGAGTCACACAATCGCCCTGGAACTAGGACGAACCAGGGTGCTCACTCACACACACACATTCACGTCAGAGTTTATCACAGTGCCTCCCCTCTCTGGGAAGGTCCCTAACTGGTGGGTGCCTCCCCTCTCTGGGAAGGTCTCTAATTGGTGGTCTTCTTACTGAAGACCATAGGAGGTGATCAAGCTCCTCTTCCATCCAGACACGGGACCTGACTGGGTTCAGTGTCCCAGGGCCTTACCTGATCCTGTGCCTGTTCCTGGTGAGTTGGTCCGTCCCTCCAATGAGTCCGGCCGGGGCCCGGCCCTTTGGAGAGTCAGAGCACCAGTCCGAAAGAGAACCCAAAATACCATCAGCTGGTGTGCCTCCTCATTCGTCTCGGAGCTCCTTCACTCTGACTTGGCTGAGCCACCGGTCCGGCGGCTGAAGGGGCCGGTATGGTTGGAATCTCGCTGGGGCCTCCAGAAATGTTGCACAAATCAGTCCATCAAGAAACCAAGCACCACACTCAGAGGGTTGGAGAACTCAGGTTTATTATGCCGGCAACCCCAGATGAGCTAACGCTCCAAAGTTCTGGGTCCCGAACTCAGGGTGAGCTTTACTTTTATAGTGCACATGTTTACAGAGCATGGAAGTTTTCAAACAGAAACTTACAAGAGCAGGTGCAGAACATTCCATTTTTTAGCAAAACATCTTAAAGTTACATTGGATTGTTAGGTCATCTGGTTTTTGTTTTTCTAGGGGCAGCAAACATATTTCACAAGAGCAAAACAAGCATGGAGTTATTTTTAGCTGAGTGTAAGTTTCTAACTTTCCTCTTCAGTAGGAGTACAGGGATTGCTGATAGCATGAGCCCAGTGAGGCAGGCACCCCATCTATAAGCCCGCTTTAGGCACTGTGATGGGTAGAGGCTTAACAAATGTGGTGAGCTTTCATTTCCCCCAATTTTATCCCTTTTTTCATTTAAATACAAGTTCCCTGGTTTACTTTAACTCAAGATTCCTCACCTTGGGCAGGGAAGACATCATTGGCTGAATGAGCCTCTGTTGTGGGGACCATCCTGTGCAATGCAGGATGTTAGGATGTTGAGCAGTATCCCTGGCCTCTACCCACTAGATGCCAGCAGCCTTCCCCTAGTTGTGACACCCCAAAATGTCTCCAGACACTGTGGGAGAGGGAGGGGGGGCAAAACAGCGCCCAGCTGAGAGCTACTGCAGCTTAATAAACTGTAACAATCTTTGGAAACTCATAGCCTGATTAAGATAGTCTGTTAAATCAGATAGACTTTTCTCATAGAAACAATTCAATAAAGATTATCTACAAATCTCCTTTTACAAAGAGCCCCTTCAGAATTCTTGAAGGGGCCCACATGTACTCCTCTCTAGTTTCTAGGTATTCTGCATAGTTTTACTGTTTTGTTTTTGAATCCCCACAAATCTTCAAATCAGTCAAGTTATAAATTAGCTTGAGGCTAATTGCCAAATCCTCTTGAAAAATGAATTTTAACAGAGTACCTCATCAAATACTTTTATACAAATCTGAACAGTCAATTCCTGCAGTCTCTTTTCAAACATTTCTTCTAGTAATTCTAGTCTTTGTTCTCATAATATTCTTTGAGTGTATATATATATATATATATATATATATATATATATATATATATTCTATACCTGAATGTGAAGTGAAATTCAAGCTCACAAGGAATGCTTTGTCTAACCTATCACAGTCTCCTCTGGATCTTTCTCTAGGGGAGATCTCCCTCTGGTTCAGCAAAAGCAGGGCAGTGCGACCTAATTCTGCCCCTATGATCCTAGACGTGCCATTTCACCTACCTGTCAGGATGCACAGCTATCAGGGAGCTCATTAAAAATAATTTTGATGAAGAGCAGAAATACCAACAATTAGCTCTGGTGACCTTCTAAACTCCATTTTCCCTCTTGAATTTTTTCCCCACCACAGTAGTCATTGTTTTCTAGAGTGTTAATGGATCCAGTTCTGTCCTTTGAGGCCCTTAAAGAACAATCTTTCTCTTTAACTATCAATGTGCTATGGAAAGGGGTTTCTGAATCCACACGGCAATGTCCCACTTCGACCGTCACAGCTAAGGAACAGAGATAGAGACAGGTTCTATTTGGCTGTCTCTAATTACCCTAATTGCCTCTATAACAAATACCATAAAGTTTCATTTGACAACAGGGAGCTTCCCAATCTATTTACTTTCCTCCACACAGTGAAACATGACTGGTTTGATATCAATAAAAAAGAGAAAAAAGATAAACATAGATTATGTGGTAGTAAACTTTCTTTAGCCTCTCACTTTCAAAACATATATTCTGATTTATCTTCAGTTTACATGGTGGAAAGAACTGATTGTTCAGTGAACTCCTGGGAATGAGCGTATAATAGTCTGGCCATTAAAATTGCGAAAACAAAATACTAAATTAATACTATTGATAAGATAAATTCGATAAATTATCAGGGTAATTAACAGAAGCTGCTATAATAGACAAACCTGTAAATCTCAATGGTTTAACTCAACAAATGTTTATTTCTCACATAGGTAAAGTCAAAAGCAGACTGGGAGGCTCTCCTGCAGCTATGCTGTCTGGACCACACCCCCACATTCATTTCAGCGGGGAAGAAAGGGACAAAGGAAACATGCTGGCTCCCAGCACTTTAGCGTATGAGTGATGCTGGTGAATTCTGTTCGCAGGTCATTGTCTAAAACTAGTCTCAGGACCCTAACTCAACTAAACAGGAAGCTGGGAAATGTAAGGGGCACATGGAGTATTTGGTGAGCACTAGAATCCGTGTTCAAAAGATATTACTCTAATACTGAAAAATTGAAAACAGCAACTTTTATACTCCATTTAAATATTGTTATGAAGGGGCTTCCCTGGTGGCGCAGTGGTTAAGAATCTGCCTGCCAGTGCGGGAGACACAGGTTCGAGCCCTGGTCCAGGAAGATCCCACATGCCAGGAGCAACTAAGCCTGTGTGCCACAACCACTGAGCCTGTGCACTAGAGCCCACAAGCCGCAATTACTGAGCCCGCCGGCGTGCCTAGAGCCCATGTTCTGCAACAAGAGAAGCTACTGCAATGAGAAGCCCGTGCACTGCAATGAAGAGTAGCCCCTGCTCTCTGCAACTAAAGAAAGCCAGTGTGCAGCAATGAAGACCGAACGCAGCCAATAAGTAAATAAATAAATTTATGAAATAAATAAACAAATATTGTTATGAAGCCATTAAGATGTTTCCCAAGCTCCTAATATAACCTTGAGTGAACAAGCAGGAAACAAACTGAATATATATTATCTTTTATAGAAAAACAACTTTGTTGTTACCAACAGTTATCTCTGTATAGTATGATTACAGGTAATTTAATGTTATTCTCTGTATGCTTCCTTATTGTCAAATTCTCCACAATGAGCCTGTATTAAGAGTTTATATCAACCAAATAAAATTAGTGTATCAACCCACTTCAGTACATTGTGCCTGATAAACCTTCAATTACTGCATGGATGAATGAAAAAGAAACAGGAAGAATTAAACATTTCCTACATTCTTACATAAAAATCTATTACAATGGAATTCAAATTTTATTTTTTAATCAAAGGATCTTTATTTCCTATTAGAAGACAAAGCTTTGATGAATAAGGGTTAGAATTACAACAGATGACATTATTGGCAAGTTACCATTAGCCAGGCGTGTGCTAAGCATATCATATTCTTTATCTTATTTATTCCTCAAACCCATATTTTGAAACAAGATTATACCCATTTACAGATTTGGAAGTTGGGGCACATAGAGGGGAAAGAGGATTTGACTTTGGATAGCATGACTTTGGAGCCTGCACTCTTAACCACTACCCTATACACGTCAATTATTTTTTGACATTGAAAAATCATAATTTACACTGCATTCTTCCAAGGATCGCTAAATGGGGTAGAATGGATACACTAAACTGGTGCTTAACATCCATTCTAACTTCTTTCTAATGAGTCTTCTTTCCAGCAGAAGCTGGAATATTAAAAACTTCATTTTCTAAGACTGTCTTGCAGGTAGGTTTTTGTGTGTGATTTAGGGTCACTGTAGGCACACTTGTGTTGGATTTAGCTGGGAAAGTGAGGCTGAGGTTACGGCTGTTCTGTTATCCAGCATGGTCATGGAGGACTTTTCCTTCTCAGTCACAGTCCTACCAGAGACTGCAGTGTCAATTCCCTCGCTTCATGGGTGTTGAAGGGTGTGATGAGGGGCACCCGTTTTCTGTGCATATTAGAGCAGGCAGGGCATGGTTCTGGAACCAGCAACCGTGTCTGCAGTTTCCTGATCATGCGGTATCTTTACTATAGCGGTGGTGGTATGACTCTGAAGCTGACAGCTTCCCAGTATCAGAAAACTGAACAAAAATCCATGAAGAGTCACAAATGCATTAAAAAATGTTCATCTCGAGCATTCTGGGTTACTAGATACTATATCATACTAGCTGATAGGAACAAAATGACAAGCAAAATATACATGTCCCCGCACTTAGGAAGCTTACAGCCTAGTTGGGGGAGCAGACATTAACAAAATGATTATACAAATAAATATCTATTTACAAATTCTAATTACTCTTAAAGTTTTGCCTTTCATCTTATTCCCTGGGCACTGAATTATCATCAAGAATTTCTAGAATTCATATCAACTTACTGAATATTTATTCCATTTTATTGATCTTAATCTTCAAACTAAGGTAAATTACAGTCAGTTTAGATATCAAATAAAGACACATTCAAACCAGTAATGATGACGACGCAAAACTTCCAAGAGGACCTTCTGGCAAATGGCTACAATTCAACTATTACTGTAAGCAAAACTATCCTCTCCCAAAGACAAAGAAAAAAAAAATCATGACGTCAGTGCTGTGGAAAATAATTGGCCATATTGACATACTGTTAATGGAGCCCATGCCTCTCGTTGGATAATATTGATTTCACTAATGTCCTTCCTAGTGTCAGCTCCCTTTGCTTTGTTATACAGCATGCCACCTTTCGGCCTGGAAGGACTGGTACCCAGTATTATGATAGGTGATGACTTGGCAAAGGGTGTCTTCAGGCTCAGATCTCTTACCACGAGGGAGGGCTCAGTAAGTCATGGAAAAAATTGGATTTAGGTGAACCTGAAGACATAATGACATTCAAATCATCGTTCTTTCTGGATCCAAACAGATTATGGGCAATATTGGGTATTATTGTACCATTAAGGCTTCCAGACAAAAGATAAACATATTGCTCATAGAGTCACAGTTAACCTATCCCATAAAAGTAATTTTTTAAAATAAATGATGTTAGATATTTATAAGGTTATATCATAGTCTTGTTGCAAATAAAGCAAATTTGGATAGAGCTTAACTACAAGTGAAACAGTATCTACCTTCATTTGTTTTAACTTTTTATATAGTTAGGGGAAAAAGGGAAAATTAGTACATATATGTATGTGTGTGGGGGTGCGGAGAGAGAGAGAAAGAGATCTGAAACTTATACAAAAACATGTTTCACCACTAACAGGAAAATCTACCCATCTCAGTATCTTGTACATAATAAACCACAAATTGTTACATGAATGAATGAACATGAAACACAAAAGCAATTTTAAGTGGCATCCTTGTATTTCAAGATAACTCAGATTTTCATACCAGATTATAAGGATTAAAACTAATTTGAATCAACTAGCTCTTCTTAGCCAGATTTAATATCAAAAAAACTCATGCTTCCCAATTGTCCAATATCTATACTGAGGCTCATAAAAATTTTTTTTGAAGTGAGGCACTTCCATTTTCAAGATAAATAAACAAAACCTCAATGAGTGGTTACTTTTAACCATAACTAAAGTATATGATAGATTTTAAAAGATACCTTAGCTTGAAATTGCTTAGCTTTTTAAAGATAAAACTGTTTCTTAACAACACAGGGTATTATAAACCTCTTGTCAAAAAGGGTGGTGTAAGGCATGCTGGAAAGGTTCCCAGCTAGGGTTTTAGCCAAGGCTGCCTGGTAAAGGAAGGCTTGGTTCTAAGTTTATTTATTTATTTTTTAAATTTTATTTATTGGCTGCATTGGGTCTTCGTTGCTATGCGCGGGCTTTCTCTAGTTGCAGCGAGTGGGGGCTACTCTTTGTTGCAGTGCGCGGCCTTCTCTTTGCGGTGGCTTCTCTTGTTGCAGAGCACAAGCTCTAGGCATGTAGGTTTCAGTAGTTGTGGTGAAGAGGAAAATTAGAAACTTGCACTCAGCTAAAAATAACTCCATGCTCATTCTGCTTTTGTAAGATATGCTTGCTGTGCCAAAAAAGAAAAACAAAAACAGGATGACCTAGCAATCAAATGTAACCATAGGATGTTTTGTTAAAAAATGGAATGTTCTGCACCTTCTCTTGTAAGTTTCTGTTTGGAAACTTCTGTGCTCTTTAAACCAGTAACCAGTCTACCAATGCTAACTGTAACCATGTGCACTGACCCCTATAAAAGTAAAGCTCACCCTGAGCTCGGGGCCCAGAACTTTGGAATGTTAGCTTGTCTGGGGCCACCGGATTAATAAATCTGAGTTCTCCAGCCCTCCAAGTGTGGTGCTTGGTTTCTCGATGGACCGATTTCTGCAACAGTGGCACATGGGATCAATAGTTGTGGCTTGCAGGCTTCGTTGCTCCTGACATGTGGGATCTTCCCAGACCAGGGCTGGAACCCGCGTCCCCTGCATTGGCAGGAGGATTCTTAACCTGTACCACTAGGGAAGTCCAGGAAGGCTTGGTTCCAGGAGGCTAACATCCAGAGGGAGCAAATGCAGTGGTTGGCACATGTGAGGGACAATAATCTACCCTTTGTTGAATACAAAGTATATACCAGACTAAACCATGAGCTTAGCATGTGTCAAGTGCCATACATACATGTCATCTAAACTTGTTACAACTGGGGCAATATCATCTCCATCTTGTGGGTGAGAAATCTGGGGCTCGGAGAGATCAATACTTTCCAAGAGTGACAACTGAGAAACGGTGAAGCCTGGATTTGAACCTCAGCCTGTAGGTCCAACCCATCTTACACAAAGAAAGCTCTGTGTTCAAAGTGGGCAGCTGTGTGACCCCTGCTGAAGGGGAACCCCAACTAAAGGTAGAAACTAATCGCCCTACTTCCTCTCTGGGCACAGGGATGGATGGCAAGATAACTGGGGAAGAATGTCAAAGCACCAGGTAAACAGGCAGAGTTCAAGCCAGAGTCCCAGTGAGAGTATGGTTAACATGGTGACTTTTGCTTGGGGACGTATATAACCAGCAATGATCAGGACACAACAAACACTGGTCTTTGGCAGCAAGACAATTTCAGAATCCCACCTGCTGGTGAACTGATTCTCCCTGAACACTTTTTGCCAGGATGGGCTTTTGGGGCCAAGTTGTTGGTGCTGCATTACAGATGAAGAACAGTAAAGGCTGAAGCTAACAGGACTGGGAGGACACAGTCGACACTGTACCATGATGTTACAGCAATGCCTGAGAGGGCTACTGGGATGTGCAGCATCGCTGAGTCTACAATAAGTAGCCCTAGACCACTACACTTTTTGTAGTTTTTTTCTCTTCCTTCCCTGGCAGCCTACTGGTAGTCACTTTTTGCTGTCAGTATGCCTGACTAGCAACTTCTTTCTCCCCTACTATCCCCATCTGGCTTCTCCCAAAACATACATCTACCAGCTAACCTATACGCTAGAAAACTCATAAACCAACTTGCTTGATGGTGTACAAATTATATCCATATTGTTGGTCCCATTCTTTCATTCACTCATGCAACAAACATTCCTCAAGCACTTTTAATCAAGAGTGGCGGGCATTGTACAAGGCCCTACGAAAAGAACACCAAAGACAGACCAAGTTCCTGCATTTGAAGAGCTCATAAACCAGTGGGGACAGAGAGAAGGGACTATAAAATGACAATTAAGGGTGTCACAAAGGCTGTAACAGAGTTCCGTGCAAGTATGAAAGTTGCATAGGATCGGAAGCAAAGCTCTCACGAGACTCACAGGGGTTGTCTGCAAATAAATGACATGAATTTCTCTGCATCCTCCCTGTACTCAGGGAGTACTTTTTTTAAAAAATAAATTCTTTCATAGTCTCCATTTAATTGGTTTATTTGTTGTTAATAAACTGGCAACACAAGGAGGGGCCAAGGGTGTGCTCCCAGGCAGGCTCCTGTGCAGGGCGGGGCTGTGTCCCAAGGGATGGAAGGAGAAGGCCCCTCTCACTTCTGGGGGAACCCCCTGGGATGTGAGTATGGGGGCCAAATCGGCCACCATAAGAGGTTGAAGAAAATGAGGAGCTAATATATGCTGAGTGCTTACTACAGAGGTAATCTTCCCACATATTAACTCATTTAGTTCTTACAGCAACCTTAATGTGTTGCTATTATTTTTACTTCCCTTTTACATCTGGACATTGAGCCACAGAGAAGTTAAATATCATGTCCCAGGTCACACAGCTAGTAAGTGGAAGACCCAGGATCTAAAACCAAGCAGTCTAATTCCAAAGCCCACAGCTTAACTACCTCACTATATCATTGCCCCAACCCTTAGCACATCATTAAGGTACCCAATAATTAATGGTCAAATTAAAATTAAATAAATTTTGTGACATCTGTTGGCTAAAGTCCTTCAGATACTGAAGGTGCTGCTGTAGGGGAGTCCACCTTATTACCAACTTTACATGTAAATTTTCTTTTTTTTTAAGTGCTACTATTTTATTTTATTATTTTATTTTATGTTGCATCAGGTCTTTGTTGTGGTGCACAGGCTCTTCACTGCGGCACACGGGCTTCTCTCTAGTTGTGGCGCATGGACTCCAGAGCGAGTGGGTGCTGCAGTCTGCAGCACGCAGGCTCTATGGTTGAGATGCATGCGCTCAGTAGTTGCAGCACATGGGCTTAGCGGCCCTGTGGCATGTGGGATCTTTGTTCCCCGACCACGGATCAAACACGCATCCCCTGCATTGGAAGGCGGATTCTTTACCACTGGACCACCGGGGAAGTCCCTACATGTATATTTTCATTTGGCATCAAAACAACCCTCTGAAGTATTATTATCACCCCCATTTTGCAGATGCAGAGATTGACACAAAGGGAAGTTAAACTTGCCCAGAATCACAGAACCAATCCAAGGCAGAGAGTCCTTTGGCCCAGGCAGTCAGTCTTCAGAACCCACGCTTTTAATCCTGAGAGTGAAGTGAATATGTGAAAATGTTTTCTTTTTTTAATGTGAAGAAGTGTAAAGTAAATTTCCAACGTGAAATTCACTAAGCGGTGGCCAATGAAGACAGAAAAAAGAGAGATTAAGAGAATACCTACGAAATAAACTGTCATGCTGAGCAAAGAAATGGTGGCAAGAAGACTTGGGATCAGATGCCTCCTAGTACCACTCAAGAGGTACCCTTGGGTACCCAGGAATCTTGTTTCCTTCCAGAATAAGCAGAAAATGTGGGGAGCATCCTTGATTTATCACTTTTATTTTTTGGACACAGAATGTGCTAGCTTCCATTTGTCGTCTTATCCTAGGCCCCCAAAATGTTTAGGGATAAGTCTGAAAATCTATTAATACAAACTATCCAAAATAATAACACAACACCTGCATTTGCTCCTAGGTAAAGAGGTTTGTCCTGCTGACACTTCATCCCTTCTAGAGAAGGTAAATTCCTCATTAGCATCCACATGAGTGAGCCTGGGTCCTTCATTCACATTTGCATCTGTATATAAAGGGTACCACAAAAAGGAATAAGCATAAACAAATGAAATTTAAACTGACACACAGAGGCAGGGATCAAGAGAATCTCTGAGAATAAGGTTCTAGACTCAAAATAATTATAATATTAGACAAGAGTCATTTCTAAAGAATTTCATCTGCTGAATCAATATCTAATATTTTAAAAACATAGGCCAATTAACATCTAGATTTATTAGGTGAAAACTTGACCTGTGGTTTAAAAAAATAATAATTATGACTAACACATACATACCAGTAATTATATTCCAGGCAACAGTTCAAAGTGTTTTATACTTCCTAACTCATTTAGTGTAAGTATGTGTGTATCTGTGTATGTGTCCCTCTCTGTGTCTCTCTCTTTCTATATATATATAAAATACACACATACACACAAATGTATTCATATTGACAATAGCTAATTTATACTAATCCAGAGATAATCACCTCAGCCCTAGACATTTTGGGCCAGGTAATTCTTTGTTTTGGAGGGATGTCCAATACATTATTAAGACATTTAGCAGTATACGATAAATGCCAATAGCAACCTCTAACTGTGATGACCAAAAATGTCTCCAGATGTTGCCAAACGTCTCCCAAGGTGGGGGATGGGAAAGGAGAGGGCAAAATTACTCCCAGTTAAGAACCACAATTAAGTACTAATTCATTCTGTACATGTATACACCCCAGGGGTGGGGGTGTGTATATATATCTCTATTACACATTTATAGAGAGAGAGGGAAAAAGTATGTAAAATATATACATAGATAAATATGTATAGATAAATAAACAAATATATAAAACCCACAAGGTAACACACATGTTTCACAAATGTGAAGACTGGGGCACAGGGATGTTAAGTAACTTCACACAGTTTAGCAAGTAACAGACCTAGAATTTAAATCCACCATTTTTACTCCAGAAGCCATGCTCTTAGACACTGAACTACAGTATATAATATAAACAATTTAAGGAAGAAATAATTTAAAGGTCTAAACTATAGTCTAGTACTCTCTTTCTTGGAAGACAACATGATACAAAAGATCACAATATTTGATGTCTGAGAAATCTGGGTTTGAGTCCTACCTCCCCTGGCTGTGTATCCTCAGGCAAATTATTTACAAAGTTATAAACACAAAGATAACAATTATGCCACAGGATAATTTTTAGGACTAAATGATTGTAAGAAGTAATCTGCAAGTCAGAGAATTTTTAGTTTAACTACAAAAATACTACTTGATTTGTAAATGTCAAAATTATTGTTTTTATAATAGGCAGTAGCATTTATTCAGTATAAAACAGTACCATCATTTTTAAAAATTTATTTATTTATTTATTTATTTATTTATTTATTTATTTATTGGCTGTGTTGGATCTTCCTTGCTGCTCAGGCTTTCTCTAGTTGTAACCAGCGGGGCTACTCTTTGTTGCAGTGTGCGGGCTCTAGGCTCACAGGCTTCAGTAGTTGTGGCACTTGGGCTCAGGAGTTGTGGCTCATGGGCTTAGCTGCTCTGCGGCATGTGGGATCTTCCTGGACCAGGGCTCAAACCCGTGTCCCCTGCATTAGCAGGTGGATTCTTAAACACTGTGCCACCAGGGAAGTCCCATACCATCATTTTTGAGTAATTGTTTTGAGAGCTAAAATGTAAAGGATTTCCTGAGATTTAGTCTTAGATCACGTTATAGTATTAATACTGTCAAGTGGGTAGTAATCTTAAGATACAGAATTAAGAACACATTAGTAAACAGTGCCTCACACACATCACAAAACACAGTTATCACACACTGCATGACAGGAAAAAAAAATCTCTCACACGCATATATTTTTATATATGTGTGTGTGTTTGTATATATGTATATGTAATAATTTTGTAGAATTTTTTCTGTTTGGAGAGGAGACTTCAAATAGTTGGAGTTTTTCTTGAATACAAGTGGTTTTCAAATAATTTATTAGGAATATAAAAAGTAGCCTCGACTGCTTCCAAGATTGTGTCACAGCAGCTCTCCTGTTTGATGTAAACATACATGTTCTGAAATACATACATGTCCTGCTTGTGGTAACACCAAGACAAGCTTAGAGATGTCATCACAACATAATTTCAAAATGTAAACTGACAGGCAGCTAACAGCTCTTCCAAAAATAATGGTAAGTATCTGGAGCCCAAAATGCAAAAAAATATTTGAAATTTTATTGGAAATGGTCTACGTTTCCAATGCCAAATATCTCCCACAAAGCTGTTAGCAGTGATCTCCCAGAGTGCCTCATCTTGAGCCAATACAGCCCTGCTGTGCTTTGCTTCAATTACTTTAAGCGCATCCTTAGACTTCAGCAGCATGATAGCTGGGAACCCGAGCCACGGCTAAAGCTGCCCTCGGCTATATCCCATTATTAATTCATCCCAGGGGCTGGGACCGAGCTGTGTTGAGGAGCAGGGAAGATGGCCTCGCGGGCACAAGCCGGACTTTGCACACACAGATATTCAAGGAGAGCTGTTTGCCTGCTGCCTGGACCGCAGTGTGCCTCAATACTGCACACAAAAACCCTGGAGAAGCAACCATTTTTAAGTGCAGTTTTACTGCAGAAAAGCCTGAGTCTGCTGTTGTCTCTTTTCCAGTGGCTGATAATCCTCTCCCGTCACAGACTCACAGGAGCTGCTATTTCCCTTCCAGCCGCTGGGGCAGACCTCAGGAGAGTAACTCTCTCTCAGAGGGTAGCGACAATAGGGATATTTCAAGACCTCACTATATTTTAAAGGTGTTATTCTCCACGCAGATGTATAAATAACCACAGAACCACTTTTCTGAAGTATGCGCTAGTCTGTAGGATTCCTCGATAATCCCAACTGGGAGGGCTCAGTACATCCAGACAGATGCTCAATAGAAAAACAAATACCGCATGATAAGGCATGTATATGGAATCTAAAAAACAGTACTGATGAACCCAGTGGCAGGGCAAGAATAAAGATGCAGACATACAGAACGGACTTGAGGACACAGTGAGTGGGTAGGGTGGGGAGGGAAGCTGGGACAAAGCGAGAGAGTAACATTGACATATATACACCACCACACGTAAAGGAGATAGCTAGTGGGAAGCTGCTACACAGCACAGGGAGAGCAACTCCATGCTTGGTGATGACCTAGAGGGCTGGGATAGGGAGGGTGGGAGGGAGGCTCAAGAGGGAGGGGATATGGGGACATATGTATAAATACGGCTGATTCACTTTGTTGTACAGCAGAAACTGGCACAACAGTGTAAAGCAATTATATTCCAATAAAGATCTGAAGGAAGAAAAGAGAGAGACACCTTGTGAAGGTTACATGTTGAAATAAAGGGGGAGAAAATTTTCAACGAGTTTAAGTCATTGTTATAAAACCCATTTAATATATCTTACTACTGTAACAAATGTTGCTCTCAATATTTTCTTTTAATGCAGTTGAAACATTAAAATAAAGCATTTTCTCTTTTTTTTCACTCTCAGGAATTGTGGAGTGCAAGCAAATGTATGAAAGAAACATATTGCTACTGTGACATTCTGTAACAACAATAGCAATCTTCCTGCATTTTACAAGAAACTTCCTTTCTCTATGCGGTTTGAATTTTTTACAATAAACATTTATTAAATAAGATGCTTTCATTTTGAGATGTTCTTATCTCAGTGGAGAAGAGGGCTGTATTTCTCTTTTTGAGAATCCTAAAACAATAGGTCCTTGAACTAGATACTATGATTAAAAAAAAATTTAGCTGAAATAGCCTACTAAAGGTTGAATTTTAATCTCCATAGCTGGACAGCTGAAACTCCTCTTTGCATATCAATTAGATGTAGTTGCTCATCATTCTACCTTATGGTGTCACAATTCACAGATGGTTACTTTAGGGACGGATGCATTTCAGTAACAGTTTGAAATGCCCCTGGGTAATAAAGAGTGCAAATGATTGCTATGCCTTTGAAATAATGCAATCAGATGGTTCGTGGCTGATAGGGTACAGCTGTGGACAAAGTTCACATTTGCTTTTAGGGCCCTATCTGCACTGTGGATTAAATAAATTTTAAAATATGTTGATTAACTGAAAAAATAATAAATGGCATTCAAGATACCTGATTTTAAGAAAACCACAACTTTTTTTTTAATTGCATTTCAAGTAAGACAAGCAAAAATGTTAATTCCACAGATGCTCATCTCTCTGCCTAACTGCAGAAACAATATGGGGTAAAATGCTTGAATTAGGGGAGAATCTTAAATGGGATCATTTTAATCGGCTGCAGGATAAAGCAGAGGTTTATCCACAACCCAACAGTATAGACATTATTTGGTGTATGATTAAATTGATTTATAGTACCAGGCTATGCTGGACTGCATACAGGATATCAAATACTTTCCCACTCTTAAGAAACTGAAAACCGACTTTGATAGAAAAGATGTCATGCATACAAGACAGTATATAATCAAGTACTGGGTTATAAGCAGGACAGGCCATACGACCACAGGAACGTGGGGAAAGGGAAGCGGAATACGAGTGAGCTACAGTCACCGGGAATGCTCGGCGGAGAAAGTGGGTCTTGAGGGAAGTTGAGAAACACCTACTTTATCGAGACCAGGAAAGCCACAGAATGAATACGAATGTGACAGATAAAGGAAACACTAGCCGCTCAGAGTTCAGGGCTCACTTGAAAGAATAGTGAGCAGCGCTGAAGGAAAGACTAAGGAGCTTGACCTTGAGCTGACAGACTTGTCTTTCCTGCTGGCAAAGTAAGGATTTAAGTGGTATTTAAACAACTGATCGAACAGTGGTGAGTAAGATGAACCGGAGGGAAGACCAGAGCGGTAATTCTAACCAAGGATACACATCGGAACCACCTAGGAACATTTCTACACTAAATCTTGCCTTTATTGTTCAAGATTTTCAGACCAGCTTCAGATATTGTGATTATAATGGAGCTCAGAGTAATTCTTCAAGTAATTCCAGTGTGATTCCTGCCTGTGAACTATGTAATAAACCAGAAGTTTTAAAAACCAAAACAAATGCCAAACAAACAAACAAACAAAACCCCCCCAAAAACCCCAACAACCCTTGTGGGAGAATATTGAAGATATTCCAATGAGAATCTGTGGTCATGGCATTAGGAATGGAGAAGAAGGAATTATTCCTATAGTCACTGCAAAGGTGCAAAGGAGAACTCAACTGGACCTGGTAATGGGACTCAGTGAAGGAGAAGTTGCCAAAGATGAACGAGTTCACAGTATTACGCCTAGGCAAATGGGAGAATGTCACTGACATGACAACTTTATGGGAGTGCTAGTCATTGTGTGATATGAAGCCACTGAGCTGTCACTCAGTTGGCTCCTGTATCTAACAAAAAATGGCTATGTGAGAGGTCAAGGCTACAAACCTGCCTGCTGAACACCAAGACGTTGGAAAAACTTACAAAAAAGAGTGAAAAAGAAGGGAAGAGGCCAAGGACTAACCTGGGTCCCTATTCACAGCGGGGGGGGGGGGGGGGGGGAGGGCGGCAGCAGGTAAAGAGCATTTGGGGAACTTTGGAGGGAGAGACTTACAAGCTGAATGGGGAGAACAGAGTGTCACAGAAGCCTAGAGAAGAAGGAAATAACTTTAAAGTATTAGGTCACCACAATACTCGACACTGAAAAAAAATATTACTGACTTTGTTTAACATAAGGTCCATGATGAACTTGGAGAGTTCATCAGAGATGCTTAGAGTTGGGTGAATCTTGAATCTATTCTTTGATTTTAAGCACTGGGAATCTGATAAGTCTTAACTGATTTAAGGTTTTGAATTTCCTCTTCTGTCAGGTGGGCTTTGTGGACTGACTTATTAAGTGCAATTTTTACTACTGAAGCTTCTGGAATGAACCGAATAATCCTCTCTCAGATCCAGGTGTCAGAGGGGCAAGCAAGTCTAACCAGATGTAGCTGTGTGTTTTTTATTTGATGATATTGTTACTATAGGAAGTAGGTTTGATTTCTTTAAAAGAAAAAATAAAGAAATAAAAGATTAGGATATATGCCTGCAGAAATAACTCCTTAAATAGAAGGACTTATTCTCACTTTGCTCATGTCTCTGTTTTCTCAGGAGTGGGACCCAGCAGCCATGTTTGCACACACGGTTATAGCCAGAAGCACCAACAGCAACACCTGATCCCAGGTGGGCCCATCCACTTCTCTCTCCTTGGCAGCCGCAACTGGGATTGAAACACACTAGGCTCTGCTGACTGCTTAAACTAAAACTGCCAATCCCAGGAACTGTGGAGCATCTACTTTCCACCACGGCTATAGGGAAAGGAGAAAACAGCAAACCAGAGGCAGTGACGAAAGAAGGAGATGTGCAGGCGGAGGCAGGGACGCCCCTCAACCTGCGTCCACTCAGATATCCCTCACTTTGTGACTCAGTTGCTCTCAGGCTCTGCTCTCCTTCCTTCTGCTGCCTCTGCTTCCTCCACTGGCACTTCTGTTCCTTCCTCCCTGTCTCACAAACTCCCAGGGGGAGGATCTGATAAAGTTTGGTTAGTCATCACCCAATACAAAGTAACCATAATGTATAGTTAGAAGTCTACAGAAGCCTGGAAGTATGACCTTCAATTCACCTAGTCTTGCAATAAATACTGTGCAACTTACTATGCTTGGGTTGCCATGTACATGTCTTCAAATTAATAAGAATGAAAAATGTTAGTGACTTAGGCAAAGCTGTACCATGATCCAATGAACATACTGTGTACAAGTAATTAATGAGCTGTACCTGGTGAGCAGGAGGCATGCAGCCAAAGCCTCCAGAACAGTCAGAAGAGCTGTCAGGGCACAGAGGCTGCCTAAGAAAGAAGAAAGTGAGGGGCTGTCCACTGGTGGATCTGTGCAGTTTCCACGAGTGGCAGCTGCCCCTCTATACGAGGGGCTCTGGGGGAGCAGGATCCTATACTTTTGTATTGGAATATGCTGCACTGTCACACTTTGAGCAGGAAATATCCAGTCACATAAATCTCAGTATTCTTTTACATCAAGGAAATTTTATATCTTTACGCAACTATGTCTTCTACCATCTTTCTGACAATGCCACCACCATCTGTTTTGATGCCTACAGGAAAAACATAAGCCAGTGGATACTACCTCTTTTGGAATATTTGCCAGAGAACAAAGATTTACTGGAATTGCTGAGAAGCACAGTACAGTTTATATTAAGATTACAAGGAAGGGCTATAATGAAAACGACAGGGAAATACTCAGAAAGAAGAATCAATGGGGCTTCCCTGGTGGCACAGTGGTTAAGAATCTGCCTGCCAATGCAGGGGACACGGGTTCGATCCCTGCTCCAGGAAGATCCCACATGCTGGGGAGCAACTAAGCCCAAATGCCACAACTATTAAGCCTGTGCTCTAGAGCCCACGAGCCACAACTATTGAGCCCACGTGCCACAACTACTGAAGCCTGCTCGCCTAGAGCCTGAGCTCTGCAACAATAGAAGCCACCGCACTGAGAAGCCCACGCACCACAATGAAAAGTAGCCCCCACAAGCTGTAGCTAGAGAGAGCCTGCACGCAGCAATGAAGACCCAACGCAGCCAAAAAATTAATTAATTTTAAAAAAAGTCAGTGAATTTACCATGAGTCTTGTCTGCCTCCTTACTTATGTCTCTGAACAGCTGCCTGCATATTCTTACCAATTCCGTAAGATACGAGGACACCTCCATTCTAGTGGGATATCAGACTATCATACACTCAGCATTGTCATGGACCAACCCAAGGCCACTGTGTCAGACTGTGCAGACTGGCACTGCATAACATCAGTGGTGGCATTTCCGTCACTACTCTCCAAAGCTGTACAACACAGCAGCACTGGAAATTACCAGTGCTACAGCATGGAAACGGAAAAACAGGAATTCAGAGACATTAGCAAGCAGCATATTGGTACAGCTAAAGAGAAGAATCTTCCTGGGTGTCCTTTCAGAGCTTCATTCTCTCTGCTCAGCCCCAAAGCCCAGTTCTTCTGATTCCTATCTTCAGCCACATGCCTCTCTCAAACTGACCGAGCAACTCCTAGCATCCTCCTGTGTGTACATAGCAAACCAGGCTACATTCTCAAGGTCAAGAAAAAAATATGTGCTTTTCTCTCATTTCTCTAGACAAAACTTTCAGACAGGCCAAAATGATCTACTAGGACTCTTGCAGAATTCCAAACTGGTTACTCGCGCTTCTTTAGATCACGTGACCAGAATTCTTCCATGTCAGATACGGTTGATGTGTTGCCTTTATTCTCGTTCTGCTTCTTTTTAACTCTGACACTAGTTTTTTTTCTTGGTTCACCTAAATCATCTAAAGCCCCAACTTTATTGTTCTACACTTCAGATAATTTTCTGGCAATACTTCTCTGACAAAGTACACAAGTTTAGCAACATAAAACAATACGTATTTCTTGACTTCAGAAAAAAAAAAGGTTTCTCCTATAACACATATAGAAACATATAAAAGGCAGATTGGATTATTAAGTTGTGTGACATGCAATTTATTATAAAGCTACATGCATTATTAAGTAATGTACAACATACAAGGACATATAGTTGTATAAAATGCTGTCATTCATAAGAGACCAGCCCATCACCACAGAGAAAATCTTACTGATGACCAACACTGACTCCAATATTATCCATGACCTATACTTAATACACGTTTAGGAGCATCATGGCTCCTTATTCAGAGGACCACACTATAGAAATGGCCTGGCCCGTGTGGTTGAGCACAAGGAGGTGCAATGCAGCGTGCGAACAATCATGATGTTTACAACTGACCAGTCATTCATTCCACAATAGGTAATATCTGTTTCACATTTTTACAACTACAGAATTGTCTTACTATATTACATTTTAATGTAATATAGAAAAATAACTGTAGTGTGTGATCGCCCAGTGGAAAGCTTTACAGTGAAATGGAGGAGTCTCTCTAGGAAAGCGCCTACCTGCCTGCAGTCCTAGGGACCTGAACAGGGAGCATAACTGGGTGAATCTGACATGATTCAGGTCACTAGCCATGGAAGAGGAAACTGTCCCTTTCCAGACTCATTCAGGCTCGCGATGCTCTCACACGTGAATTAAACCCACAGGAGACTGATACACAAAATCAGAATAGACATTTATTCTACAATAAAACTTACAGAACTGCCAAGAGGCCAGAGGAAGACATCCATAGAAAAACCACATTCTCTCTTCAGAGGTAAGCTCTCCAGCAACCAGTGAACCAGGTGCACCAGTTGGGAGAGCATGGATCAGAGTCAACCTGAGGTTTGCCTGATTCGAATGTAATTGCATCAGGCCCTGAAAACCCACTGCGCCTGTCTCTACAGCACAGACCTCTTAGGAGAACTGGCCACTACAGGGTCCAGGCAGGGTGCCCACCCCTGCTCAGAGCTTGGGTGCACATGGCAAACATCTGCTTCTAGATTCTCTTCGGGTTTTGCTTCCCTGTCTACCTTGGATTGCGACCTAGTATCTTGATACAGATACTATTTTTTCTTAAGACTATAGTCAAAGCTTACTGGGCATGCTGTCTCTTTGAGATTTTTCTTTCTCTCCTCTGGTCCTTTAAGTGTTTGTTTTCTTTTTCAATTTGCACAATCTCTATATCTTTTATTTATATACAGAAATTAGTAAAACTTAAAACCAAATGCAACTTGCACAGAAATCCTTTAATTTTATTTATTTTTACACATTAAAAAATGAAACGCGCTATACACATGGTTTTTCATAGCAGAGCACATGTGGGTCCATGCAGACTTGCTCTCAAGGTGCTGCCGACGTCCTAAGTGCTGCCTGAGACGGCAGCTGCTAATCACGTAGCCAGTTACTCACTGCCCGTGTCGTACACGAAGTCATTGTGTACTTACTCATGCTTCAAGAAAACCTGAAAAAGCTTTTCAATAGAATCTTTTTAGTTTTGCTATTCATTTCTCATGTTTCATTATAACCTTTTTAATGTCTCTTTTTATTTTTTATTATTTTATCATTTATGACAAACTGCCTTATGACCAATTAGTTAGGAGGTGAAAAAAAAAGCTTATCAAAAATTATCACCATAGAAACTATAAAGAGAGTAGCCTTGAAGCAGATGTTAAAAAACAAAACAAAGAAATTGAGTGAGTAGTGAACAATCAACTTGTATGATTTTAATCACAAATCATTTAACTTTAAATAGCATAGAAATTCTTCTTGGTAAATGTTAACCACCAAGAAATAGTAAGTTTAGCTGTCGAATAATTAGTAAAATATCCAAAATGGTGGCTAAGGAAAACAAAAATCATCACTCATCTGCCCTTTCCGTGAAATGAGAGCTGTGGGTTTCAGAATTCAGAATCCTCTGCTGTTGTTCCTAAGAACCTCCAGTCCAGTTGCTTTCCAGCTCTGATCTTGTTCGGCCTCCCTCAGCTTTGGTTTCTCATTCTTGAAACACTTCCCTGGTTGGTTTCCATTTACCCCTCCCTCCTGGTCCTCCTCACAGCTCTCCCACCACACTTCTTGCTTTCACTCTTCCTCTTCCTCTGCCTGGCCTCCATCCACAGCTCTTTTCCTTCTTCCTCTACTTTCATCTCATTCACTCCCGACTTAAAGAATGACTTTTGCAATAACTTCACATCATATATTGCACAACCAGAGTAAGACACACGTTAATGGTTCCTTACTGTTAATTTCTTGCTTTTTCATTAGCTAGTCTTGAGATTTCAGAAGTGTATTTGCACTAGCCTGTTTAGTACCTCCACTGCGATGTCTCATAGTTCCCTTAAACTCCATGTGTTCGAAACGTTTGTTTTCTTAGTCCCAAATCTTTTCTCCTATGTTCTTCTCTACCTCAGTTCGTGGCCTCTTCATACACCTGCTTTCCCAAGTTGAAAATCTGGAAGCCGTCATGGCTGTGAGGCACGATTGGCCAATACATAAGAAGGACTATGTAACAGCAATTGTTAACAAAAATGTGCAAGAGAAAATTCCAAAGTTGGTTGCTAAATAAGCCTGACAAATGACTGTCAACTTTTGCAGATGGTATAATTAGGAAGAAGAGTGAAAGAGAAGAATGAGTGGGTTACAAGAGAGCCCTTAATTGTATGTGTACGTCATTTGTGATTATAAATAAGAAAAACTGATTAATTCTATTTTTTCCCACTCAACTCTAAGTGCTGTGAAGACAGGACCCATACCTCTTTTGCTCATCTCTGTATGGCTAGCACCTGTACAGTGCTTCACATACAGTAAGCACTTAGAAAACACCTGCTGGAACACATAATTGCTAACACAGTCAGCTGAAAACACAACTGATCTCTACTTTGATTTGTCAGAGTAGACCAAAGTAGGCTTACAGAATGCCAATAAATAACATCAGTCTAATACCACCAAAAAAAAGGAAAAATGTCTAGTGGGACAAAATAAAACTTTCTCAGCACATCTGTCGCATCTTCAGTTCATCATTTGACCAGAAATTTCTCTGCCTCACTATATCCAAGACTAATTATGACAGTGATCTTCACCTCAGCAAAACTAAACTGGCCTTGAGGGTCATTTATTATTTTAAAAGCTCCTTTCAATGATTAAACAAGTCTAAAATGTCTCTGTTATCAAATTTCCTGGACATCAATAGATCAGGAAGGTGTGACACAAGTAGAAATGTCTAATCAAGATCTTTCAACTAGAGGGTAAAAAAAGAACCAAGAGAAAGGAACTTCTTTGAAAGCATTTCCACCCAAACACCCACTGAAGGAGGAGCTGGCTCCCTGTTCTTTATGCTCAAAGCTGACAACTCAGACTGGGGAAAGGTAAATATTATATGAATAATTTATGTACAAGGATGAATGTGTCTGTAAGTGAATTGTCATAATGTATAAATATACAGAAAATAGAAATCTGCTGTCTTCTAGCACTTTGTCATTTATAGAAATAATATTCACCTAGCTTTAAAACAACCAAACAAATGAAAACCTCCCTCTCCCTAACCCCTCAAATCTAACTGATCATCAAAATCTAGCAGCCAGGCCCTCTAAGATCAGCTCAAAAACTGCTTTTTCCATGTAAAGTTACTGGCTCTATGTGCTCCCAACACATTCTGCATATTATCACGTACTATAAGAGTATATTATAATTATTTTGGCATCTTCCTCCTCCTTTCCTCTTCTAAGACTAGGAGCTACTTAAAGATTTTCAGATCTCCTGTGTAATAACTTAACATACTACCTGGTAATTTAACTGGTAATCAGTAAATCATTGTCAAAAGAAAGAAGAAATGGGATTTAGGAAGATAAATACAGGATTTTGATAGCAAGGATGAATCCTTTCATCTGTCCTACTTTGCACCTCTCCATGGCCTTTTCCTCTACCACTTTCTGTCCTATCCATGATCATTAGCTTGTGTCAGAGAGCATTCCTCATGATTTCAGTAATGTGTAGCTGTGGGCTCTGAATGGATGTACCTCATGTCAAGGCTTCTTTACTTTATTGTTCCTCTCTTACTCAGCTCTTCAACAGGACCAAAGACCAAAATGTGCAAGTCCATAACAAAGTGCTAAGATATGCATAGTGCTATTGATGAAAACATTGACAAGAAGTAAGGGATACTGCTTGCAAAAAAACTTAGGTCTCAGGACTTCCTAGGTGGTGCAGTGGTTAAAAATCTGCCTGCCAATGCAGGGGACATGGGCTCGATCCCTGCTCCAGGAAGATCCCACATGCCGCAGAGCAACTAAGCCCATGCACCACAACTTTTGAGCCTGCACCCTAGAGCCCAAGAGCCACAACTACTGAGCCTGTGTGCCGCAACTACTGAAGCCTGTGAGCCTAGAGCCTGTGCCCTGCAACAAGAGAAGCCACCGCAAAGAGAAGCCCACTCACCACAATGAAGAGTAGCCCCTGCTCTCCACAATTAGAGAGACCCCGTGTGCAGCAACGAATACCCAATGCAGCCAATAAATAAATTAATTAATAAAAAAAAATTTTGAAAACAAAAACCAAAAAACCTTAGGTCTCCCCCAACATCTATGTATAGCACTCAACCATCAGGAGACAACCAACTCTTTTCCTAGATAAGAGACAATTTCACTTGCCCCTCCTATAGTAATGCCATTGGTATCTGTCCAGAAAAGTAAATGGTAGTATCTGAATACAAAAGAAGAGGGCTCTGAGCTCTGGGATGACTGATAATGCAGTTTGGCCTCTCTTGTAGCAGAGTAGGGAGGGGGTGTCAGAAAGGTAAGGGAGAGAAAGTGATTCTGAGTAATTTGGATTAATATTTGAATCTTAATCTTAATGAAGGAAACTGACACTTAACATGCTGTAAAAAGGTTTCAGCAGATAACAGAGTTTTTGACATTGTTATGCAAGTAGATAGTAAATTAACCTGCCTTGATTAATGAAAGCAATTACTAAATGCTGTTATCCTAAGTGGACTAATTTTACTATATAACATCTCCTGGTGATTCTTCAAGTGGCCCAGATAAAGCTAGAGGCTATTTGACAAAATGTTTCATGTATCTAAGAAGGTATATTTTGCTGATTTAAACCATAATCTTTGGCCTTCACACCTATGATGGATTTACACCTTTGGTACATTCACCGGTACTGTAGCAAAAAAGCTTTCATGAAGAGTAAGGGGAAATATTAGAGTTTGCTAGCAAAAAAAGCCATTGTCCTACTGTGAGATGCCAATACTCACCGTGGAAAGAATCATTTATGATCAAAAAGACAAATCATTGTGTAGGAGAAGATATCTGCAACACTTACAAATGATAAAGGACTAGGATTCAGAATATATATAAAGAACTCCTATATACCATTTTGTTAGAAGACACATAACCTAACACTGATCTACAAAAATGGCAATCTCATACAATTCATCCTAACATGATCTCCACAGTCTAAGCTGTGCCCTCCTGCTCACAGCACAGGTCTTGCCTGGTGATGCTTGAGGAGTTGACCATTATGCAGAGGAAGGTGAAGAGACTTTTATGTTTTTCATGTTTTTTATGTTTTCCTCCCCATTAATGATATAGGAATAATAAGATAAAGGAATCCATTATCTCCTCTTATATTCAGCAAAATGGAAAACAGTCATGAAATTTATACCTTTTAAAAACCAGACTATGGGACTTGCCTGGTGGCGCAGTGGTTAAGAATCTGCCGGCCAATGCAGGGGACATGGGTTCGATCCCTGGGCCAGGAAGATCCCACATGCCATGGAGCAACTAAGCCCATGCACCACAACTACTGAGCCTGTGCTCTAGAGCCCACGAGCCACAACTACTGAGCCCATGAGCTGCAACTACTGAAGCCCGTGAGCCTAGAGCCCATGCTTGGCAACAAGAGAAGCCACCGCCATAAGGAGCTTGAGCACCACAACAAGGAGTGGCCCCTGCTCGCCGCAACTAGAGAAAGCCTGCGCACAGCAAGGAAGACCCAACACAGCCAAAAAATAAATAAATAAATTTATTTTAAAAAATTAAAATTAAGAAATAAAATAAAAACCAGACTATGATTTAGGTCTTCATTCAGCAAACATTAGTTGACCACCTACTGTGCGCTAGGCTCTGGAAAGAGACAAAAACACGTAAGACAAGGCTGCTGACTCATGAAGTTTACACAGAATGGGGAATAAAAAAGGTAAGGAAACCAACATGTACAGGATATTGTGGTAAGTGCTACTCAAAAGTCTGTCCAAAAGGAGGGGCTCCAAATCAAATTTCTCATTGGGCATTAGAAATATAGGGTACTGCTCTGAGACATATTTTCATACATGTTTAATTTAACAACAAAAACACAACAAATTGGTCAAAAAGCAGATATCAGGATAAAAAAATAAATCAAAAATATAAATTCTGAATAAGTTACAGACAAGATAGTAAGGTCTTGAATAATTCCATTTTCTTAGTTTTAAGTGGGTATCTTAGAAGACAGGAGTATGAGATCAAAATGTTGTCTTGTTTGAATTGTAAATCTTCCCACTTTAAAACGGCAGATGGAGCGCCTTCTGTTCACAGAAAGAAAGCCAAGGGCTCAGAAAAGGTAACCGCTCACTCAGGGCAAAGAAGCAAAACAGAGAACCCTGGTTCTGAACTTTTATACCCTCGAAAGGCAACAGAGATTTTTACAGAATTATAAGGTAACTTGTGCAAATTTCCTCCACATATTTTCCTTTCTGAGTCAAGGAAACATGTATGCTCTAAGGAAGATTTCAATTACAATGAAAAATGTGAAGTTTCCAGTCACTGAATTTAAGTCACCACATTTCCTCCGGTATAGACCGGTTAATGCAGTTGTTAATGTCCTTTTTTTTTTCAGTTCTGCTTCCTCAAATGCCAAAACTACATACTCTTAAATACGTAACCCTGTGAAAAAAAGGAAATATGTGTAAAATTTTATTTATCCAAAAAAATTAAAACCCAAGATTTTGCTTTTTATTTGTAGATCTAGTTCTTCTAAACATTTAATCAAATAGTCTGCTTAGAAAATAAAGGTCCTCTCAAAATATATGTCACTTCTTTCAATGGAAGCATTCACATGCAGTTTGATAAAGGCAAAGTACACACCCCCCCCAAAACAGTCTAACAGAATAGGAATTTAAAACAGCAAACAACAGGAAAATAATTGTTCAACTTTATTAATAATGTAAAAATTCAAAATAGTATGACATTCTACATTTTACCTATCCAATAAGTAAGAATTTTTGGAAAAGAAGGCAGATTTCTCTTTCTTATGTGTACAGGTCAGTAACACTTGTGACCACAAAAACATTCCACTATTTTTTATAATCTACATTTCTAATCATATGTTTTTTTCTACCCATACATCCTCAGCAATAAGAGACTTCAGAAGGTCAGGCCTGGGAAGATTTCCGGCAAGAAATGAAAGCGACGTAGAATGCTTCCTGGAAAACCGAGGTCCTTTTGACTCGATTTCCCAGACATTGCAAGGTAAAATTATGCATCTTACCAATGGCCTAGTAGTATTTCTATCTTCAGGTTAAATATCCAAACGTTATATTACTGTTCTTGGAGCTGCTTTATACTCAGCCACGTAGTCGGAATAGCACGCTTATGAATGCAGTTATAGGTTCTCACAAAAAAGTAAAAGCATCATATGATAACATATTTGCTGAAGAACCCCCCACTTGTATGTCCCCATCTCAGCTCTTTCCTTGAGTATATTCTTCCTCACTGAATTATTCAGTTAAAATAAAGACAAGGACGCGCAGCAAAAGTAGAGGCAATGATAGAAGAATAATGGTCTGGAGATTGGGGAGGGGGTGGGGAATACACCGCTGGCTCTGGAGTCTTAGATTTCCAGGATGTGGGAGAGAATGAGCAGTATGTTCTCCAAGGGCTGCAGGGGGAGACAAGTAAGCCCAGTCGAGGAGACGGAAAGAATATTCTGGGAGGAGATTAAGATACAAGAAAATCAGCTCACCATGGAGAAGGGCAGCAAACAGATAAGTAGAATGTTTGGCAGGAGAGGGGTGAGAGGGTAAGAGAATGGATGAGAGGAGGGAACACAAGGCTTTATGAAGGTAAGAATAGAAAAGATGAGTAAGGGATACTCGAATCCAAGTATAACAGTCTCGTTTATAAAAGCCTTTCTTTTATTAGCCCATAGTGAGAGGCTTATAAAGGTGTTGTGTTGACTTTTAGGCAATTTTTAAAAATATTATAGTTTTCTAAAATTTCTCTGCCATAAAGAAAAAAACAAAACACTTTTGCCAGAACAGGAGGGAAGCCAGTGAACCAAGTTACTCACTGGGAGTATAATTATAAACATTTAGCATTGTTTTGAAAGGAAGAAAAAGAAAAGCTTTTATTTAATAGTTTTCAGGATCTCAAGAAAGAATTCATCCTCCACCTATTTTCAGGGAGATATGATGCTTCTTGGAAGAAGCCCAGAGGATCCTGTTGTTAAATCAAGACCCATGCAGGAAAAAATAATTGTCCACTCCACAATGACATGGCATGTAACACAAAGGCAGTGGTGCTCATCCAGCAGGGAGAGGGCCCCTTCAATACTGGGACCCCCACCAGCTGACTTAATTACAGCACAGCAAGGCAATCCACTACGAAGACACTGCAACCGAAAGAAGGCTGCTGAGATTCACCCTCGGTTCAGGGACAGGTGTTCTGCTGCTTCTTATTTAGTATGAGACCTTCTAGAAATTTCTGAAAATGGATACACACCAACAAGTTTTCAACTACCAGTATTTTTTTTTAAGCCTACCATATGCTACTGTAAAAATAATCCTTAATTTGAGGGTCAATCAGCAAGGATTTACTGAGCCAGGACCGTGTATAAGGGATGGAAAAAGGCCTAAAGCAGCTTACTGTCTAGTTTAAGGACGTGGATTAAACTCTGATTCAAGTACTTTTGACTTTTTTCATCATGCTGTACACACACACACAACATTACAGCAGAGGCCATGACACGACTGCCTTAAAAATGCTCAGACGATAACAAACACAAATTTACAGAAACAGAGTGGTTCCACACTAGGAAACATGGCTTTAAACAAGGGATGGCGCACTGAAACCTAACTCAGCAGTCAACGTAACTGAACGTAGGTACCGCAGTTGCCATAGCAACCACAGGGACAAGGGCACAAGACAGATAATTAGCCCCTCCAATTATGAAGCTGTACTACAGTCACTAAATAATAGCCCTGAGTAATTTCTACCTTGTAAAAAGTTTTAAGGAAAATGAAAATTTAACTACAAACTTACTAAAGAAAGACTAAGCTATTACTGTCTTATTGTTTTATTAAATTAATACAAATGCAGCCTTTCTGCATGCAGCAAACTCTACCTTCCTGGTCACTTTAAAGGAGATGAATTAATCAAAATCATAAAATTCTTTTTTTTTTCAGCTGTGCCGCGGCTTGTGGGAGCTCAGTTCCCCTACCAGGGATGGAACTGCGGCCACAGGATTGAAAGCACCGAGTCCTAACCACTGGACCACCAGGGAATTCCCCTCAAAATCATAAAATTCTTCATTTTTATGTGTAAATGTACAATAATGCCACCCAAGGACTTCAGTTAATTTACAATTTCTATGGCACACACAATTCACACTTAATACTCACAACAAGTCTATGAACTAAGCAAGCACAGCTCAATGAGCTTGACTAAATTAAATGAATGTACCACGCTTGGAGAACTGCCTGCCACACAACCAGCACTAGGTTAGTCCAAGTTATGACTTCTACCATTATAGCAGTATTATCGCTGATATTATTACTATTGCTAAAAATGCAAGTTTTGAAGTTACACTGCCCCACTCAAATTTTGGTTCCATCATTAACTAGACAAGCTACCTCCATCGGTGACTCAGTATTCTCATCTATATAATGGAAATAATAAAAACATCTACTTCATAGACTATCAAGGTGTTGAGATCAGACAGACTACATATTTAGCCGACTACCTGGTATGCAGTAGGCAGTAGACACAATTTTGCAATTATAACAGTTTAAATGTTTGGTCTCAGTCTCCTAGCCAGTAAATAGGGAACTGGAATTAAAACTCAGGTTTCCTGACAAAGTTTAGAACACTTTCTACAGCCACACTGCTAGAAAACATACAAACACAGTCCATATAATCAAGCAGATATACCCAAGTATTATTATAATACAGTAACAAAAAGTCACATTGGTTGCACATGCTGACACTAGGTGCAGAAAGGCTTTCTGTGATGTCAGATAATCAGGCCAGATGCTCCAGCTGAAACATACCACCAAACATGCTACCTTCTTTTCCTTTTTTCTACTATGATTTTTTTTTCCTTTTTGAAAAATACAGAAAAATTATGTATCTGAGTAAAGAATCAACACAGTAAATATTTGAGAGTGTTGTTTCAGGTCACAAAAGCAAAATAACGTGTTAGCAAAACAACTACTTTAAAATACTAAGTATTCAGTGAAAACCAGAGTCATGATAAACCAAAACAGTGCTATACCTCCAGGTATTAGTAACTATTTCAGGAGCCTTCAGCAAACCTGATAGCAAAGCTCCTAAATAACAGCTGGGATATGTTTAACAAAGAAGCACCTTCTTAATTTCTTTACAATGTTCAACCTGGGTGCACAGTGGTCCCGGTAAGTCTCTCTTCTAGAGAGACTGGAGTTCAGGGCAGGACAAGGAGACTGGGGATCTGGGAAGGAGAGGAAGGGGGGGTCATCTCCTCTCTCTCTGTTCTCTCTTTGCTCACTCTCAAAATTCACTCCATTCATTCATCAAAATGTCACGTTCAGTGCTTGGTGATATAAAGTTGAATAAGACACAAAGAGAAAACAGACATGAAAATCAACAATGGCCAAACAGGAGAACATCAGAGTTGCCTCGGGTTTTACAGGAGGGCATAGTGAGATGCCAGCTAACCAGAGCGTGCACTTTGGGCAAAGTTTTGTGCCAGGTGCTCCTGCATGTACCATCTCATTCAAAAAGAAACACAGTCCTGTTTACTGTTCCTATTCAGTAGATGAAGAAATGGAGGCTTTAAGATATAAGAGGGAGACTCAGACTAAAACTTGGATCCTTTCAGTCCAAGTCCAGGGCTCTTGTTGAGGCACAATGATTCACCTCCAGCTCTTCTGCTTTCTCATTCTTGACTTTGCTTCCTTCTTCTCCCCTTCCTTCCTTCCTTCCTTCCTTCCTTCCTTCCTTCCTTCCTCCCTCCCTCCCTCCCTCCCTTTCTTTCTTTATTGGCTGCACTGGGTCTTCGTTGCTGCCCGAGGGCTTTCTCTAAGTTGCAGCAAGCAGGGGATGCTCTTCGTTGTGGTTCGAGGGCTTCTCATTGCAGTGGCTTCTCTTGTTGCGAAGCATGGGCTCTAGAGCACAGGCTCAGTAGCTGTGGTGCACGGACTTAGTTGCTCTGCAGCATGTGGTATCTTCCCGGACCAGGGACTGAACCCATGTCCCCTGCATTGGCAGTCAGATTCTTAACGACTGTGCCACCAGGGAAGTCCCTGCTTTCTTCTTTCTTTCTTTCTTTCTTTCTTTTTTTCATAGAAGAGCAAGAGTGTCAGTATCTAGATCAGAAGTCAAAACTCAAATGCCAAGTAATTCCCTGGTGGTCCAGTGGTTAGGACTCCGCACTTCCACTGCAGGGGGCATGGGTTCGATCCCTCGTTGGGGAATTAAGATCCCACAAGCCATGCAGCCAAAATGAAAAACCCCCCAACAGATGATACAGATGAGGGAGGTGGGCAGTAAGGAGTTATGGAAGAGACAGAAGGGTGGGGATTGTGGTGAACTGGAGGCTCGTGCCCTTTGTGAAGGAGAGAGGCTCGGCTCCAGCCCACTCATGTCATGAAGAAATGTGGGCCCAGGGCTTTGTGAAATCTTCCAATTTTTTGAGCGAGCTCTGAAATCCAGATTTTTTACATGACTCTCCTTACTATTAAAAAAAAGAAGCTCCCTGCATCAAATGTTTCTAAATCACCAGGCTGGCTTTGCCTGTGGGGTACCAGTTTGTGATCTCTACTCTGGAGGAGAGGTGGCCAGTCTCACTGGCACTGCTCTCCATCACTCTGGTATTTCACCTGCAGAGTTTAACAACCAAGCAGCCATTGCAAAACAAACGACAGGACTGGTGCAGCTGTTGTCTTCAGGACCTTATTCTAATTCTGCAGTATTAGTGAGACAGGCATGTTCAGTGGTGGAGCTACAATGCTGAAAACAATTTAGACATCCTCTGTTCCCAAATCCATCAGTGCCTGACTCACTTCCTTAACATCCCTACCAAATAGCTTTTTGGCTTCTACTTAAACATCTGCATTAGCCAACAAGGAAGTCTCTCTCCTCAGAAAACCTGTCACTTTTCCCCCTGCTGTCTTCCATAAAGGAAGGTTCTTCATATTAAGTTGAGCTCTGTATCCTTGTATCTGCCACCCATTGGTGCCTGGATCATTATACCTAGAACACAACATTCCAGGGTTGGACAGACGGACATTTACCATCACATTATGGACAGTGTTTCTGTTAATGCAGACTAAGGTCACATCAGGTTCTTCACAGTCTGATACACTTGCCTCCTGGGCCTGCAGAGACTACAACATGATCTAGCACTGCAAGGAAGTCAACAAAGATCCACAGCAGAGGGGAAAGAAAGCTGTTATTTGTACCAGTCACATTTTTTTACTTCAATTCCAATATAAGGATATATTTATGCTCCAGTCTCCATGTTTCTAATCTAGAGTACACACATTGCTTCCTATAAATGATTAACTCTTTAGTTTAAAAAAATACTGACATCCATTTTAGTAAGTGGAGGAGGTTGCCTTCACAAAATGTCAGAAGTGTACATATGGCTAGTTTGTTTTATTTTTAGGAAGAAAAGGGACATTTTAGCTTTGTAATAAAATGAAATACAGCTACACACAATGTGTATCATGAAATGTAGCAAATGTAAGTCCAGCAAATTATATCACAGAGCATAATAACTATAGGATGATGCTTGTTTTTCTGTCAAAGTCATGAATCCTTTCCAAATGTTAAATGCTCTGGCAGACACACTTTAAAATTCTTTTTTAAACAAAGCATCAAAATTGGGATCCATGAGAATCTTCAAATTCAAATAAATATGAAATATTTCATCTCCTAAATTTAATCATGAAATATTTATGCCTTCATTTTCATATCTCTTCATATGATTTCTTTATATTCTTCTTAGCTCGTTATAAAGAAACATAGGAGCCATCCTGATTTCTCCCTTTCTTTTGCTCTCACAATCAATTAATTAGCAAATCCTTCAACATGCATCCTGAATCATTCTTTTCTCACCCCCAAGTAGATCTTCCCTCAGCCCAAACTACCATAACCTAATGCTGGAACTACTGCAGCAGCCTCCTCACTTGCCTCGCTCCCTGGACAGTCTGCAAGGAAGTGCCAGAGTGATCTTCCTGAAATATTTACCAGATTGTGTCACTCTAGTGGCTGCCCGTTATGCTTAAAATAAAGTCCAGACTTATCGTCAGCGCTCTAGGACCCGGTCGCTGTCCACTGCTCCACCCTCCTCTCTAACACCCCTACCAGCCCTTCGCTCTGGATTGCAGGAGTTCTCTATTGAGGGGAGTATGGTCCCACCCTGGGGGGAGAGGAGGTGTTCGGAAAGTGTGAGGGTGTTTTTTTGGTTTATTCTGTGTTTATTATTTTCTTAATTTTTAAATTGAGATATAATTGATATATAACATTGTGTCGGTTTTAAGGTGTACAAGTTGATTTGTTATATGTATAGATTGCAAAATGATCACCACAATAAGTCTAGTTAACATCCATCACCTCACATAGCTCCAATTTTTTTTTCTTGTGATGAGAACTAAAACCTACTCCCTTAGCAACTTTCAAACATATAATACAGTATTGTTAACTATAGTCACCGTGCTGTACAGCAACAGCATTTTCATAAACACAGGGACACCCTGGCAACACTGTGGGAGGGAGAATGAGTATAATTTGATTCCTTCCAGGGATGCTCACCATCCTCCAGGAGCCCCAGGCCCCACAATGCATAGCACAGCTCTGCCCTATAAAGGCTACTGCACCCAAAATGCCAGTAAAACCAAGCTCATTCAAACCTCAAGGTCTTTACCTTTGCTGCTACTTTCAGCCTGGGACACTGAAATCTTTTCCAGGCTTGCTCTTTCTCAGCCTGAAATGTCGTCGCCTTTGAAAGGCCACGTCTGGTCCTCATTTCTAAAATAGCCTCCCCCACCAGCATACCCGTGCAGAATAATTTACTCTCATTATTTCTTTACCCTGCTTTCTTCACTTTTTTGCCCACATCATTATGCAAAATAATTTCTTTATTTCCTTACTCTTTTATGCTTTTCTCCCCAACTAGGATGTCAAGCCCCCGAGGGCAGGAACGATATACCCCCAGCACCTAATTACAGTGCCTAGGACATGGCAGGTGTTCAATAATCATCTGTGAAATAAACAAATGTTCACAGCAATTTTCTTTACTTAGGATTAGGAATGCAGAAAAACTTCATTTTGACATACAGTGTCATCTAACCTTCATTTCATTTCTAGTTATTTTTTTTCTACATCAAGTTTTCTTTTTGGTAATGGATTCTCACTCAGAGTTGTTTTTACATGCCGCAACTTTTATTTTTACATAAATCCATAAATATGGAGAGGTAACAGTAAGTTTAAAACGTCCCAAGTCATCACTTAACTCATTCACAGAATGTGAAAGAGGGTTTTCTTATGAGTATTTTTGTCAACCTTGGAGTAAACGTATTACTTCTTCTTCCAATAGGGTCTCTGCCAATAGGGTCAGAAGCCCAACGGCAGGACTGCTTCTGAGGACAACAAGAAGCACAGATGGTGGTAGTCTCTTTGCTCTGAAAGGAGCAACTCCTGAATCCGCAAGGATAGAGAAGGAGCATTACTTGTCAAAAATGCTCACAAACATATTCACAAGACCAAGAAGAGTTGAAAAATTATGCAACATACATTTTTTTGTTTAAATCACACTTCGAAAGCACTAAATCAAAAGTTCAAACCAGGGCTACGAAATGGGCTAAGGGAGAAGTGATAAGTGGGGATGTGTGGCATTACATCTAGATTTTAAGATATGATTTTATTTAAACATATAGAAATCTGTTAGGCTATGCAAGGAGAATGAGTATAATTTGATTCCTTTTATGTTCCACACATATATGATGTATGTTTGGATAGGGTCTAATTAGATACTAAATGCTAACCAGTGCTTCTCTTTGATGCATGGTGTTTGAGGACTGGTATACATTTACCTACAGTTTGTGAGAGACTGTGCATTTTATATCATTTTTTAAAATTAATTTTATTTATTTATTTACTATTTTTGGGGGGTACACCAAGTTCAATCATCTGTTTTTATACACATATCCCCGTATTCCCTCCCTCCCTCGACTCCCCCTCCCTGCATTTTATATCTTAATACAGACTGCCAAATCACATTCTCAAAGCTCACAGCAATTCATGCTCCCACAAACAATGTATAAGAATGTTCACATTTCCACACACTTTGCAACACTGTATATTATCAACATTTAAAATTTTTGTAAGTTGATTGGTAAAAAAGTGAAAACTCACTATTATTTAATTGGCATTCCCTGACTACTGATACTGAGTATCTTTTACACGTTTACTGATTATTTGCAAACCCTCTTCTGTTTGTCTAGTTACAGTGTTTGCCCTTTTTCTACTGTATTGTTGTTTTCAATCAACTCAGAGTAGCTGTATATTAAGGATAATAATCCTTTGTAAGTCGATCACGTTGCATTTTTTCCACCCAATTTGTTGTCTGTATTCCACTTTTGTTTATGGTGCCTATCTCAACTTTTCTTAAAAAAAATTTCTATATAACCGAATGTGCCAGTCTTGCCTTCTGATTCTCAGTTTTATATCTTGCTTAGGAAGGTTTCCTCCACAATGACATCTAATAAATGTTCCCAGGAATTTTCTCCTAATTAGAGTTCATTTTTTCATGATCCATTTAATCCTTGATATTCTGGTGTAAAGTTAATGGAAAGTGAGAGGATAAAAGATGAGAGGGCTTCCCTGGTGGCACAGTGGTTAAGAATCCACCTGCCAATGCAGGGGACACGGGTTCGAGCCCTGGGCTGGGAAGATCCCACGTGCCGCAGAGCAACTAAGCCCATGCACCACAACTACTGAGCCTGCACTCTAGAGCCCGAGAGCCACAACTACTGAGCCCATGCACCACAACTACTGAAGCTCACACGCCTAGAGCCCATGCTCCACAACAAGAGAAGCCACTGCAATAAGAAGTCAGTGCACTGCTACAAAGAGTAGCCCCCACTTGTTGCAACTAGAGAAAGCCCGAGTGCAGCAACAAAGACCCAACGCAGCCAAAAATAAAAAATAAATAAATAATAAATCTTAAAAAGAAGAAGAGAAAGAAAACTATACAGGGAGAAAAAAGGGACTGGGGAAGTCTTATTTTTTTAATGTAAATAGAGAGTTTTAAATATGATGCTGCATTGCTGAGCTTTTGCTCTCCATATTGCTAATATTAGATTCTGAAGGGGAAAATTCTCAAATAGTTTTAACTTGAAAATACAATTAAGCTATATAAGGGGAAAATTATTGATTTAAAACTATCTGAAGGTTTTTTTAAGTAAGAGAAACAATTGCATTTTTCATAATATGAAAAATTAAATAATGTAAGATGATAAAAAGAAATGAATTCTTACTTATGTAATAGTTCATCTGAGCCTTTTCCATAAAAGTTTTAAATTTTCCAGGGGTATGATATTATTTTTTACTAAATGGACCAGTTAATTGGGAACTGGTATAGAAATTAATTTTTCCAATGACTGTGATAAGAAGAAAATAACTTGGGGACTCGAGGGGGGGGAGTCAAGGAAGGGAGGGAATACGGGGATATGTGTATAAAAACAGATGATTGAACCTGATGTACCCCCCCCAAAAAAAAATAAAATAAAATAATTAAAAAAAAAAAAGAAAGAAAGAAAATAACCAAGGGCAGAATTTTTATAAAGCTACAGGGAATAAGTGCACTCAAGGCAAAAGCACTCATGTACTGCTTACTTTGAAATGTTCTTGCTTTAATTCAGTTTTAGCCTCTGAGCATTCTTCCTAAGAAGTCAATTCATTCTTGCATTTTAAAGGTTAGTTTTATATTTTATCAGCATTTTTAATTGTTCCCAGCAGAGGGGTTAGTCAGAGGTCCTAGACCACGGTACTGTCAGAATCAGAAGCCAAAAAATCACTGTTTTCGAACATGAAGTTAATGATGTCACTCTCCTGCTTTGACACTGTCAATAGTTTTCCCGTGGTGTACAGATCAAGCCGCCTAGCACCCCCACAAGTGGTCTGACCCCGTTCCAGAGGCAGAAGGGAGACCCTTCCAGAAAAGCTGCAGAATGGAGGCTGAAGCTCAATCAATGGCACCGCAGAGAAAAGACAAGCGAGGAGGAAAACAGCCGAAGAAGTAAAGCCACCGAGCAAGGAAATATTAAGTCTAGAATGGACAGAGCTCAACATTCGAGGTCTGATCAACAGGTTGGAACTGAAGTCAAGACCGCAGGACACGTGGCTCTCGGAGCCGAGAGAGTCAGGAATCGAGGGTGTCTGAGCATGAGGGTCTCGGAGCAGGAGCAGCCCATACACATGGAAGGACCGAGGTACGGAGGACCCACACAGAAGGGGCAATCAGGCCACCCGGTCCCAATGGGGAAACGTTGGGAAGCTGCCACTCTCCAATTCACAAGAGGCCAGGAGGCTAAAACAAACCCTAAAACACACCAAACGCGGCCCGGGAGCAGCAGAGACTTCCAGACCTTGTGAGTTGGAGGTACTTTTCACCTTCCCGTGCAGACACCATCACTGTCAGCCAGGCCGGAGCGGAGCGGGGCGGGGAAGAGCGGAGCGGTGCGGGGGGGTGGGTGGCGATGTGCTCACAAGCCTCGTTACACGGCCCTTCCTCGTCTGACCCCAAACCACCTCCCCTGGCTCACCTCCCAACCCCTCATCCCATTTCAGATACCACCCGCAACAACACAGACACGATGAGCAACGATCTTTCCTTTGCAGCCAGTTTCTTCCTCCCGAGTGACTCCGCCCCTCATCTGGAAAATCCCTCCTTGTTCTTCACGCCCCCTCAAACCTTGCCCTGATCAGAAAGTTTTCTCTGATTCTTTTAAGTTTGCTGCCCTACACTTTGGGGTCCTATCAAACACAGCCAACACATTACTCTTTTCACTACTTTATTATTATAATGAATTATTATCGCCATCACATCCATCATGTATCAGGTGCTTACTATGTGTCAGGGACTATATTAAATGCTTTACGTGGATTTTCCTTTAACATCTATAGTTATTATCTTCCTCTCTTTTAGAGAGGAGGAAAGTGAGATTCGTAGAGTTTCAAGTATTAGCCTAAGATCCCAGAGCAACTAAACAGATTCAAATACAGTTTGTTCTGACTCAAAAACCCATGATCTTTCCAATATAATACTTTCATCACATTTGCTCATGTCTTTTGCCTCTAACAGCAAATAACAACTTAAAGATAAAGACCGTGTCCCCCTCATTTTTGTACACCCAGCATAAACTTGGCACATGACTGATGCTCTCTAAATATTTAATACATGAATGAGTGAATGAGTGAGTGAATGAGTGAGTGAGTGAATGAATGAGTGAATGAGTGAGGAATGAGTAAATGAGTGAGTGAATGAATGAGTGAATGAGTGAGTGAATGAATGAATGACCAGCTTCCATTCCAGTCCCTCAGGAGCTAGAATATCAACTGTGGCACAGAATCAGTAATACAACGTTAAACAGTCCTTACAGTCTTTGTGTCACGTGAGACTAAAGTCTACCTACTGGCTCACATGGTCCAGAATAAGGGGCAGAGAGTAGAAGAAAGTTAGGTACAGATTCCGGTTCAAGGAACCAGGCAAGTCAACTCAGTATCTTTTTTAGTAAGCTGATTTAATTAGTCAAACAAATGGTTATTTTTAAAACAAGTAGTCTCGTTCAACCTCGTTTCAAAATAACTGTCTTAATTACTTCATCTTTTTTTTTTCAGCCTAAATGAATGCAATACCATACCTGTCTCTTAAACACTTGCTGTGGGGGAGGCGGGGAGGAGAATGCCACCAACCTCATGAGCAGCCAGGTTAATTTAAACTCCTTTTCCCTGAAGGAGGTTACACACTCCTTGAATGTACACACAGGTGGGGGAGAAAAAGCATAGGACACTGTGACTGCTGTGCTCAAATCCTCCAAGTTTCCCACATCACTCAGAGCAAAAGCCGAAGTCCTGGTAACTATTTAAAAGCTGCTGCATAGCTGACACTCATTTCCTCTCTGACCTCATCTGCTGTTCACACACCGCCCCCCCTCCCCTCCAGCCAGACAGCCTCTTTGCCCGTCCCTGCCCAGGAGGCTTTCTCTGACATTTCCCCATGTCACACGCCTTCTCCTCCTTCCCTGCTCTATTTTTCTCTATAGCATTTAGGACCATTTAACATTCTATTTTACTTATTCATTTTGTTTATTGTCTCCTCTTCCATGCTCCTGCGAATGTAAGCTTCATGAGCATGGATATTTCTGTTGGGCTTGTCTCCGCTGTATTCTCAGCACCTAGATTTGTGCCTAACACATAGGAGGTATGAAATATATTGTTACTGCAGGAAAGAATGAATGAACCTTAGTTATTAGCTTTATGCAATGACCTACCTGCTCATGGTATTTACTTTGGTGTCCACTGTCCATATTTCTAAATCACATTAGCATCACAAATTAAAATGCAACTTAAAAATTTTTCACTTGGAATTGATTAATGATGACAGTTCTTTTCATTGTCATTTCCTGAAATGTCTCACTGTAACCACTGTCTAAAAATGTAATTGTGGTTTTGAGATCCTGGTCTCCATTTTAGCACATAATAGCTCATATTATCCCAAACACTTCAATGTGACTTGCAAAGATATAATATTTATTTGGCTAAAATGAAAAAAGCACATAAAACTTGACTGGAAATAAATGCAGTGATTAAGAGGACCTGAGGGACTTCCATGGTGGTCCAGTGGCTAAGACTCTGCGCTCCCAATGCAGGGGGCCTGGGTTCAATCCCTGGTCAGGGAACTAGGTCCCACAGGCTGCAACTAAGACCTGGTGCAGCCAAATAAATAAATAAATAAACATTTTAAGAAAAGGGGAGGGGGGAACCTGAGAACTCTCTCAAAAAAGGGCTCTAGTTCTAAATTATTTTAAAATATTAACAAAAAGGGTTACTGCTGTTCAGATCATTAGAATGAGATCATTAAACCATAGTTAACTGTGAATCACCAACACTTGATCAACTTAAAAATATAATCCAAAGGGCCAACAATTTAAAAGCATTTATAATTAGTTTTCAAGTGTGTTATAGCCTTTTTTCTTCTCTCTAATGGTTGCTTTTTCTTCCTAATTATATTTCCTTCAGGTTTTGAGCTTAAAGGCTCTGCACACACACAGGCATTAGCAGAAAGAACATCAGATTATGATTTAAAGGGGGGGAAATGTCCATGTATACCAAACAGATAATCTGTAAGACGGCGGTGTCTTCAGCTCATCAAAAGAAGCCATGTACAAGATTATGGGACTTGCCTGGTGGTGCAGTGGTTAGGACTTGGAGCTCCCAATGCAGGGGGCCCAGGTTTGCTCCCTGGTCAGGAAACTAGATCCCACATGCATACGGCAATTAAAAGAGCCCACATGCCGCAACTATAGATCCCACACGCAGCAACAAAGATCCTATGTGCCGCAACTAAGTCTCGGCACAGCCTACATAAATAAATATTAAAAAAAAAAAAAAAGCCATGTACAAGATTAGACTTATCCTGTCTGTCTCCATCTAGTTACCTCACATCGAAGTCAACTTCAAAAAATCTCCTAAAACTATCTAGAGAATGGCAATCAGTGAGGCTTATCAAGAAGGCACATTCATGTTATAATATAAACCTCTTTCAATTTCAAAAATTGACGGCTAAGAGCTCTTCAGCAGTGGCATTTGATTCCACATTAGTCTGCAGTATGCCAGAGAAAAACAAAGACCCATCATTCTGAACCTTCTATTTACAGACCCACGCCAAACTGTGCAACAAAACATTCTTAAGGAAATTGCTACTGTTATTGTGTACTCCCCATAAAAGTAAACAGGTCTCTTTTTTTTTCAATTCTAAATATAAAGATAGAAACACAGCAGTTAAATATTACATTTTAGAGTAGTGCTTTTTCTCCATAATGTCTGAAAACAGTAAGTATGTATAACCAAAAAAACAAGTGAAAATAACCCCACAAGTTAAAGATCAACCATCAAAGCAATTTTTTTTTAAATTCTACTTATGAACTTGTGAAGCTCGTATAAACAGCTGCAAACAAAATAGAGCAACAAAACAGACACAACAAAGCAGACAAATAACTTTTAAAAGAAACTTCAAACAATCCTGAAGGATCGAAAATTACACTTTTAGCATGCATCTTAAGCAGTTAAGTTTCTGATGATGTTTGTTGGTTTTCTGAAAGGCTTTCCCAGCATCTTCATTTATAGAAAACAGAGAAGTAAAAAGACTGTGATTGAGGTTTGCATACTAGCTTATAACTTCCCAGTTTTTCTTACCAAACACTTCTATAACGATGGAGACACTTACTCCTAGAGTTGGAAGTTTCTAGGAGAGATGCTCTCAGCCCTGGTTGCACCTATGAGGGCAGTGGGGTTAACATACTGAAACCCCTCTCCACTTCCAATGACTGACTGAACTGTCTCAGGGTGGGGTCTAGGCAGTGGTAGTTTTATAAATCACCCAGCTGATCCCAATGAGTAGTCTGTATTGAAAGTCACCTCTTCAAAAAGAAGACCTCAGGGGGTATCTAGGCTCTGCACAAACACTTTCGATGTCGAGCTCCAAAATCTCATTTGAAGAATCTAAAGGCAGTACACTCCATTATGGACGGTCATTTTTCAAATGAACGGCTATTTTAATTTTCCTTTTTTTGTGGAGGTATAATTTCTTTACAATATTATATTAGTTCCCAGGTGTATAACATAATGATTCAAAACTTTCATAGATTATACTACATTTAAAGTGATTATAAAATACTGGCTATATTCCCTGTGCTGTACAATATATTCTTGTAGCTTATTTATTTTATACATAGTAGTCTGTACTTCTTAATCCCCTTTCCCTGTCTTGCCCCTCCCTTCCTTCTCTCTGCTGGTAAGCACTAGTTTGTTCTCTATACCTGTGAGTCTGTTTCTGCTTTGACACATTCATTCATTTTATTTTTTAGATTCCACGTATAAATAATAACATTCAGTATTTGTCTTTCTCTGTCTGACTTATTTCACTAAGTATAATCCCCTCCAGGTCCATCCATGTTGTTGCAAATACCAAATTTCATTCTTTTGTATGGCTGAGTAGCATTCCCGTGGACCACACCTTCTTTAAATAAATGGTTATTTTTACAGGGTATGGTGGCCCCCCACTTCCCCTAAAAACCACCAACCGAGTTCCACAGTCTTTGTACTTGTCCTTCTTCCTAAGAAAATCACTTTCTGCAATTTCCACATGACCGGCTCCTTCTCATCATTCAGGTCTGGGCTCAAATGTCACCTCCGGGGAGAGGCGTTTCCTGATCACGCCTTCCCCAGCCAGCCCCCATGTCTCCACTCCCGGCATTTCTCACATCTGCTGTGCGCCTATGCTTGCTGCTGTCTCCCATAGGCTCCAACAGGCAGCTCCATCTTGCCTGCCTTATTCAACCCTGTATCTTCAGCACAGCACAGCGCCAACATAGCAGCCACTCAGTAACAACTTCTGAATGAATAAATGAAACAGAACAAGAAGTAACGGACATGGCTCTGATGAAGCCTGTGTTTAAAAAAAAGAAGTAATGGACAATCTAAAGCAAAAAAAAAACAAAAAAAAAACTCTGATTGGTATATTATATAAAACAGTTGACTGCAGATTATAAAATACTGGACTAATAAAAATTATAGGTGGCTTTAATTTTCTTCATACATTTGTGTACTTTACTGTCTTCAATAAAAGTAAATCATCTTTATAATTACAACCAAAATAGTACAATAAAAATAATTTTTTATAAGAAGTTGAAAAAAAACCCCTCAATTATCACAGGGCAAAGATGGGATAACGTAATGAGGCCCAATTGCCTGCATCATCCTGGCTTCTCCCCAAGACCCAGCACGGACAGGATGTGGCCACACCGCAGGACCAGCCCTTGCCGGCCATGGACACCAGCCACCTATTATGGGATCCATGTAGCTCCAACACCAGCCAGGAAGACAAGAAATCAAAATCGCTGCTAATTCACCCATAAAACTTCCCATCTTTTCCCTTGGTATATCACAAGGCCTGCCATGGGGCAACCAACCAAACTCCATCAGTTTCTTTTACACACACCTACACTAGTTTTCTCTCTCACAGGCCACCCAAGCTATCCTTAGGGAAGACCCTGGCCACCCCCCCCCCCACCCCTCCCAGCCTCCAGAGCCAACCACAGGCTCTCTAGTTTTCTTCCCTAATCAGTCCCATTTGCTTCACACTTGAAACATCAGTGCCTTAAAATTACAGCACTGCCCTAGAAATATCGGCATTTTAAAAGAATATACTATTAAATAAAAATGTCAGGTTACAGAGTAATACATATGGCATGATTCTATTTTTATACAAACTAAAGAATAAGAACAAAAAAAACTTGCGTATGAATTTATGTTTAAAGATATTTAAAACAAGAGACTACTCACCAAAGTATTAGCAATAGAGACAGGACTGGGAAGAGAGGAAGGGGAAACTATTCAATTGTCTATGCTCTTACCTAACTGGGATGGTTGCCACAAATTGTCATAATTACACAACTGTAATTTTTAAAGAGCAATCAAACTCATAGAGTCAAAAAAACAGAAAGAAAAAAGGAAAAGTGCTGACACACTCTCGAGTACCCGTCAGTGGGGGGTGAGTGCTATTGCTCCCCGCACTCCTCACCCAAGAGCTCTGCAAGGGCTGGTCCTCCTCGCTGTGCCAGCCCAGCTTCCTGCCCACTGTTTACACATCTCCTAATTGAGAATGCAGTCAAACTAACTGGTAAAAACATTGTTGAATTATTTGTACATTCCATATTCTGGAAATTAGGTCTGAATAAAATGACAACCAATTGCACAAATTATTCATTTTATTAAACTGAGTTGAGTACTTTATATCATGCAACGTATGCCTTCCCTCAAAGAAAACATGCATTTCAAAAACTCATATAACTCAGGCATCAACTTTACCCTCTAAGATTGCTCTTTCCCCCAGAACCTCCCTTTGTGAATGGAACCACCTTCTAATCCATCCTGATATTCTCAAATCTACTCTCTTCCTCACTTCCCACAACCAGTCACATCCAACACACTGTGTAAACACCCTCAAGTTTGCCCTACCCTCCACTACCCCTACCGCCCCGCACAGCTCCAATCCACCCTATGTGACTAACACCATGACCTTCTAAACTACATGTGGTTGAGGTGTTTGAGCCTCTCTAGGTAGTGAGGTGCAAAGAAAGTGGGCTTCTTCCGGAACCAGGTTTCACCACTTAACTTTGTAGCCCTGGGAAGGACCCTTAGCCTCTCTAAGACCAAGTTTTCTCTTCTGTATGATGCAAGCCATATCTACCTTGTAAAAGGATTGCTGTAAGAATTACAGATAACGTATGCAAAGTGCCTAGTCCTAAACAGGGCTGTATACATAGTTCAATGCTTTATTACTTTATTTTCTTATCTGTAAAAAAAGGCAATAAGGCTCTGAGTTACTTTGAAGATTAAATGAGGTAAGATGTAAGGCACCAAACACAGTTACTGTTTCCTTTCATTTCCTTTTAATGGTTTCCCATCCCCAAACAAAATATGGCCACTGTCACTTTCCCAATTCCATCTCCTACCACTTCTCTTTTAGCATGATGAATTACTTAACAGTCAGACTACACACCTCTCCATGCCCTCCTTTCCTTCAAAGCCATGTTTACAGGTGAAATTTCAGTTGTGAGAAAGTCCTTTACTACACATTTCAACACGCAAGTTAGTTATTATATTTTCAAACTTGGAATGCAATATCCACAAAGTACAAATGTGTTTAAGGGGGAAATAGGGAAGAATATTTGTGAGCATGAAATTCTGAAAAAAACCTTCAAACCATGGCTTCTTTATATGTCCATGCAAATATGATGAATGTGATGAGAGATTATAAAATCTTGCTAAATGGTACCTGAGAAATAACTTTGCCAGAGATGAAATCTTGAGTTGGAAAAAAAAAAATGGTGCAAGTTAGAGAAACTGGATCAAAAAAAAAAGAAATACAATTGAAAGTGATGATGTTTGTTTGTCGAGGTTGCTTGTAAACACTTTCCAAAAGTATATGTCCATATACTTTAGATGTCTTAATTTGATAATAAATGTGATAATAAGTGTAACATTTCTTCTTTAAAAACAGTAAGAGAGGGAAAAACTAGCTTAGATAATTCAATATAACTTTCCTCTATGTTTATTCACAGATTGGGAAAGAAAGCTGGCAGTTTTTTCCCCATTTGATTTTATGATTCAGAATTTACAAAGAGAAGAGAAACTAACAATTTCTTAAGCATAAGAGGAAAAAAATTAGTTTGCTTAAAGATGAATTCAGGTAGTTAAACGGCTTTCGTCAAGTCCCTAATGTGCCAATTTCTAAAAGTATGTAAGTTCAGTGTTTATTTCTTGAGTGATTTAACTATAGTCCTGAAAAAGCATCAAGTTGGCTCTAAGAGGAAAAGCTGCTCTGTGTCCACAAAGTGCTTCCTCAGCAGCGGGTGTCAGTTGAGAAAACAAACGAGAGAAAGAGTTGAGGATTCTTAGCACAGAGTCCACTGTAACCTAGCTGCAAAACTTTTCGAACGTTGTCACACGGACATGTTTGCTAAAATGCTACCAGGAATGCTGAATCATTCCTTTTTAAGGGGATCTTTTAAAACTTTCCTACATTTTAAATTTAAAATATTTTTAAAGCAAAAACAAAAACCCTTAAAGTTCTAGGTTTTTTTTAAATAAATGTTTATTTTTAATTTTCAAGTTATTTTAGAACCTTGACTCTTCTTCAAACACTATTTTGGCCTTGGTGACAGGCAGAGTGCTGATTTACACACATCCCAAACATACAATCAGCCAGGCTCTGAACATACCCGAGTATGGGTGCCCCTCAGGCCAATGAAAATGAAGCATTATTCACGAAATCATGAAGCCATGGTCAAGTATTCTAGTGGACGTGTGCTTTGTGTAGCTCCCCAAAGATAATGAAAAGGAGAACATTATGATGTCAGAAGTCACTCTTTTCACATCATTAGTACTTTTCTTCTAAGTGTGTTCCTTTGGAATTACAGCAGTCATGCAGGCACAGGGCAGAGAGAGCCCTAATGATATGAGGCCAAGCCAAACAGCAATCCAGACTCAGGGAAGAAAATAACTAGAAAAAAATTAATAAATTCATCATCTTGATTCTGCACATCTTCAGCAATACTGCTCACCTGCTTTAGTCACAGCTGTGTACAGCCTGCGAAGGGGGGCAGCAGCATTGCTGGGTGCTGACACTTGAAAACAACATGACCTGCAAAGACTGAGCGTGTCGCGACACTGCAAATTACTAATGTCCAACTTGGACACAGCATAGTTTTTTTCTGTTGACATTCCCATAAACTGGTCCAATTACTTTTAAATGAATCATATCTGATGAAACAGCCTGGAAACAAACCAAAGATTTTATACTTGGCTTTATAGTACAGAACATCATCATTTCCTATATATACCTGCAAACGAACAAAACTTCCTTTTGAAAAATCAGAGCACTAACAAAACATATTTTTCAAGGATGGCTTCTATATGATATCATCACTGCAATATCTCAGTTTGCACAATTATTTTGGATTTACTTTTGAAACAGGTAATATTATTGAGACAGATTTAGCTCATTTAAATACTACTCCCAACTAAAGTATACATCATGTTTAAAGGATAAAAATAACAGCTCTCACTATCAAATAATCATATATAATGATTATTTTATTACCCTAAAATACATTTTTATATAATCGTATGAGCCAGTTCATTGGGAACCTAAAATTAAATTATACTTATGCTAAATGCAACTCAAAATACATACATAAACAAGTATCATTTGGTGAAAATAATTTGGATAAACTTTTATTAACCTCCTGCTATATAGCACAAAATATACCTCAATTTTTTATAGAAAAAGTTATAACTGATATTTGCATTATTCCCTATTAAGAAAACACTCACACTATTCTTACAAAACATTTTTTCTCATTTTTCCTATTACTGCTGATGAAAGAATACAGGTAGTTTTTAATACTAATCGCTTCCTATACTTCTTAATTTTCTTAGTCTTTCTCTGACACTAACCAATATGGACTAATGAATGCTTGATAAAGTATATCTTCTTCCAGTATAAACTTACTCTTTCACAAAATATTTCTTGTATGCTCACTATATGCTGGGCTTTTGCATTAAAGACTTTGGATGCATTATAAACTAAGACAGATTCCTTGCCTTAAGAGCTCATGGTCTAGTAAAGGCAAAACACAATTGCATTAAGGTTTACTATGCACAATGAACGCAGTGACACAGAAGAATCCTAGTAGGGTTATTTGAATCAAGCAGGAAGGCCAGTTAATAATTATATTCCATTTCATTAAATTAAGTCTACCACCTTTATCAAGGAGGTGATGGCTAACTGCCTGGTTTGCAATTCCTCGTCTTGGTAAAGCAGTGTTGATAAGTGTGACAACATCAAAACATCTCTGAAAATTACAATCACCTTCCTGACTTCACAAGGTTTAGCATTATTGAATTTAAACATATCAGCTTAAGACGTAACCTAAGTTGGAAAATACCATTAAGTCCAACTGTAGTTAAGAACAGACACGTACATGGTAAAAACAAAACAAAACAGAAAAAACAAGAACAACAAAGAAAACATGAACTAGAAATTTACAGCCTAACAAACAAAAATCAGATTTCTGGTTGGCGTTTTTACCTTATGTTTATTTTTTGGCATCTAGGCATCAGAATAAAAATAAGACATACCTGAAAGTACAAATGCTTACCATATTATGCACTAAATTAGAAGGCAAGTTGATTAGATATGTCATGTCATGTTTTTGAAATGTAATAACACAAAACAAGACACCTTCTGAAAAACTGAGTACATTATAAGAAAAACACGTTTGATTAACATTATATATACCAAATTAGAATTAACATTTTAAATGCCGATATGCACCTAAAAATAAAGACATGCCACATAGAAAAGCGGTGTGTACATTTACATTTAGGACCGGTTACCTCCCATCCCAGAAACTGGGTAAAAAAAGACTGAGTTCCTTCAACAATATGTATATTCTTCTAAGTCTTTGATATTCACTACTTATTTTCTTCCAATACATTAGCCAGTCTTAAAAGAAGCCAAATACCAAGAGATTAAAGAGGACAAGTGTTATATATACATGGTCCATTTGTGACATTCTGGTTTTATACACACAGCCATTTCAAACAGAAGAGCCTTGTCTGAAATGCACGGCTACCCACACATTTGATATATACCATTCTTTCAGACCACTGGTAGGGGAGTTAAATCTTCCTTGCTCAGGGTGACCTTATAAGACTTTGGGCATGGCCCAGCCTCACTCAGAGGTGAAGTCAAGGCAGCAGCAACACCCAGCAGTAGAGTTGTTTTCCCCCAGCAGCCGGATGACAAAAACAGCTAAAGCCAAGTAGAATGAAGATTGATCAAGCCTTTGTCAAATGGGATTGGCCGGGAGTTCTTCTAATAACAGTTCCTAATCTCAAGAAGGAGTGGTTACATTCAGCAGAAGGCTGAGGTACCATAGGTTCTAAAACCTGAAACACAGGCCCACTCATCGCCTTTGTAAATTATGGGATTGTCGCTGAAACCTGGATTTGATATAACAGCAGTTTTGAGAAGTTTGATTTACGCATTTCAACCTAGTTCCATGTCGCCTTAGAGTGCTGAGACTTGAGGACTCTTATGAATCTCCCTCCCCCACCGCCTAAACAGCCATCGCCTCCCAAATTCCAGCTTATACATTCATTTCCTGGGCAATTTCTCTCTTGGGGGTAAAACAATGGACTCTTTCAATCTTCTCTTATCTACAAAGGGCTCTAAGATGAAGAAACAGTCCTCTCAATGGCATCCTTTTCCGACTTCCTTACAAATGATGAGTGGGTACTAAGAGTGGGGGGATCCGGCCGCGCAGGGAAGAGGTGACAGGCCACTCACCTCTTTCAGCTGCTCCAGCTCCTGCTTGAGGCTGTCGTACTCTGCCTCCAGCTCGTCATACTGCTGTTTGAGGGTCAGCTTCTCTTCCAGCACCACCAGCCCGTACTCGGCCGCCTGGATCTTCTCATGGGTCGTCTCCGTGAGCTCCTTGGTCAGCCTCTCTATCTCGCTCTTATAATGGTCCACAGTCTGCAATACCTCTTCCGCGGCCATAGCCCCAGTGGATGGAGGCAGGAGGGGGTCACGGGGTGGGGGAGATGGATGCAAAGCAGGCGGGGGGAAGGGAGAGGAAACTAAGGAGGGAAGGAAGAAAATGGAAAAGTGTGGCCGGATGAAGGAGCAGAGAAATGCCCTGACTGCCCTCCGGCAGCCGCAGCTACACTGCCCGGGAGCCCGGCGAGAAACGCAACATGGAAAACCAGGGGAGAGGCTCAGGGGCGAGGCGGCCGCTGCTCCAGCCTGTGTCCCTCGGGCCGGCCCTGCGCGCGGTCAGCGGCGGTGCGGCATGGCCTGGCTGCGGCGCGGGTCGGCGATGCTTATTCAGAGGCGCGCGCGGCCGCCATGTCTCCGGGCAGCGCCACCGCGGTCGCCCGGGGCCCGCTCCGCTCGCCGCGCCCGCCGCCCCACCTGCTCCCTCGGCCGCGCCGCAGCCGGTGCAGAATGATGCAGCGTTGGGCCGCTGGCTCCCTGCGCTCCTGGCCGGGCTCCGCGCAGGGGGCGGGGGGCGGGGAGGCGGGCGGCGTCGGCGCGGGGGGAGGGGGAGGGACCAGACGGAGCCCTCCCGAGGCGCCTCCCGCTGCGCGGCCCCGCGGGTGCGCCGCGCGCTGGCCGAGGCGGCGGGACGCGGGCGGGGACGGACCCCCGCCCGGCCCGCCTGGCTGGCTGGCCGCCCGCAGGGGTTCCTCCCCGGGCTTCGTCCGAGTGGGCGTCGAGGCCCCAGAGCGTGGCTCAGGCGCCCGGCCCGCTCGTGAGCCCAAGCTCAAGAAGCTGCCTGGAACCGGCGCCTTCCTCAAAGAGGAGCAAACAGCAACTAAGGCGCTCGCGCTCGGGGCCCGCGCATCCGCTGCCTCGCCTCCTGGGCTCGCGGCATCCTTCCCGGGCGTTCAGCACCCAAACGGTGTGCTTCCAAAGCCTTCCAGATGTTTCCCCCCCATCCCACCCCCGCCGCAGTGCTCCCGCTTCCGCCGCTTCCGCCTGCTTCCTCTCCCCTTCTCTCCCTTCCTTTGCCTATCTTGTTGGCCTGGTTCACCTGACGCTCTCTCCAAATAAGCTTATTACCCCCTCAGGACAGTCTCTGCTAAAGATTGCTTGCCCTCACCCAAGCTTTCTGTGCTCAGCTTATCACAACATCGCTACTCAGAAAAAGATCTCTATGATGCATGCACCCCATAAGCGTCTGGCTACCATTACTTCTTGCCCCAGTAGTTCTACTCAACAGAGTCTTCAGTAAAAGAAAGCTGCATGAAATTCCTTTTATACAGTATCAATAGTATCCTACAATAAATATTCTTAAAATAATAAGAGCTAATAGTTCTGGACACCACGTGCCAAGCATTCTTCCAAGTCTGGTACATGCAATCTCTCCCATCCTAACAGCAACTCTTTGAGGTAGGAACCATTACCCTCAATATACAGGTGGTGAAAGAAAGGCACAGGGAATTTGACTGATTTGCCTAAAGTCAGGCAACTCTTAACTGGTGAAGCCAAAATTTGACCATAACTATAGAGCCGTAACCTGGATCATTATGTTGGCTTCACCTTCACTCATTACTAATACAAAACCAACAACTACATATTATATGCTCGTAAAATGACTCTTCACTTTAATCAATGTGAAGAATGATGATGAAGAACCACAAAAGGAGATGAAGGCAAAGTGAGAGTGAAAGAGAAGAATGAAGAAGAGTTGAGAATAGAGAACAACCAAGAAGAAAGGAAGAAGTAGGAGCAGAAAAAAGAGCTATTTCTGTGTAACTAGTGGGCTGTGGGATCAATACATCAAGGATCTGACCAGTTCCTTCTCTGTCTCCTGGTGGCACTTATTACAGAGCTGTTTCTCAGTGGCCAAGAGGTGTTCAAACACACACACACACACACACACTCTTTCTAAGTTAGAAAACAGGATTCTCCCATCATTGTGTACAGGGTAAAGAAAAAAAAGGACAATGATTGTTGGTGTGGGAGGAAGAGCAAATGACAATGTCCTTACAAAGCCTTGACTAATAGTTCTGTGGATGTGATTTTCACTGTCTCCTAAAACAGACAAAGATTATTCCCCCTGCTCACAATTACAAAATAATATTCTCTTGTGATTATCTGATCAAGAAAGGAGAGAGGGAAGCGAAGGGGAAGGGAAGGGAGAAAGGAGGAAAGAGAACACTTGAAACTTTGGACCACCATGAATTCCATTCCACCTGTGCAGCCTTGATCTCACTGCAGTTGAGAAGCCCCTCCCCAGCTCCTGCAGTGCCCATTCTCTGTCACAATTATGAATGACTGTGAACTGCTGAAGAGAAAGGGGAAACCTATAATTGCAGTTAGCTACACTGCCTTCTCCCCAGGATGCCCTGGTGGTCCCTCACTCCATAAAGTATAAGCACAGCCCTTCAAAGGGATCATAACACTTGGAGTAGATTGCTTGTGTCTCCCTTTCCTCTGGCTAGAACAAAGAATGGAGTTTTCTTCTGTGACTTTCCTTTTTCTGTTTCCATTGCCACCCATTCCCTATGCGCTATCCTGTCCCATTTTTCTGATTGATATATTTTTGTCAATATATTCAGCCTGACTTCATTCAGACATGTACACTATTGTAATATTTTAAGATTTTGTTTATTACAACTTTGATCCTTTCTATGTTGGTATTTAACTTGAAAAAAGTAAATACTTCCTTATACGTCATACTCTTCCAGTATGGCAGTTTTACAATATTTCTCTCTTTCTTCATATATATGTCATATATACATATGTACATATATATGTATATAAATCAATGACAAATATCTAGAAAATAATTTCTTAAATCATTCTTAGAAACAGGGTTCCCTCATATTTCTTTATCCTAGCAGCCTCCAATCATTTATGGAACTTTCTAACAAATATTTAAGAAAAAATTGTATTTTTGTGGTCTAGTACCTCAAACCAACCTTTCACCAACTTTGTAAGCATGAATATTGCTTTCTCTTGCTCTCATTCATTCATTCATTAAACCAGTGTTTATTAAGTACCCGTTTTGTCCTAGGTACAATAGTAGGAGTTGTGAAATAAATGACCGATAAGATGTCAGCACTCAAGGGCCCCTGACTCATGGAGCTGATGTTTTGGGAGGGACAGACAAACAATAACATAAATAGAAAACAAACAGCAACAACAAAAAAGACAAATTAATACAATAATCCCAGATTGTGACACTGACAGGCAGGATACAGTGTAGTGGTTAAGAGCACAGCTAGTCTGCTTGGGTCAGATCCAAATTTGTCACTTACTAGTTGTGTGTTGCTCAGTTGCCTCATCCTTAGAGGGGATAATAACAATCTACTAGTGAGATTGCTGTGAATAGAATAGTATTTGACTCTAATAAGCAGTATATGTGTGTTTGTTTTTTAAAGGAGGATAATTTGAAGAAAAATAAGGATAAAATTGAGGTAGTAAAAAGAAATAATAGGATGATCAATCACTTCTTCAGGAGTGATTTTATCTTAGTATCTACGGAACATGGATGAATCTGATTTGCAAAATGTAGGGGAAGAGCTTTCCAGGGAGCGGGAACAGCATGTGTAGAAACCTAAGACAGAAAGAGCTTGGTGAGTGCAAAGAATAAAAATCAGAGGAGGCTGAGGATGATTAAGCAAAGTGGAGATGGCCTAAGACTACATTAGAGAGACAGGCAACACTGGAGACATACTCAGATACTGTGCCTACCTTGCAGGTTAGAATAGGGAATTTGGCTGTGGCACACCTGAAACTAATATAATGTTACATGTCAATGATATCTAAATTGAAAAAAAAGAGTCTGGTCTTTCAAAGCACAAATGTTCACAGAGTAAAAAAACTTTCCAAGGGAAATGAGTTTCACATTACACAGGAGCAAGAAGAGGGACTTCCATGGTGGTACAGTGGTTAAGAATCCACCTACCAATGCAGGGGACATGGGTTTGATCCCCGGTCCGGGAAGATCCCACATGCCATGGAACACCTGAGTCCATGTACCACAACTGAGCCTGTGCTCTAGAGCCTATGAGCCACAACTACTGAGCCCATACACTGCACTACCAAGGCTGCTTGCTCTAGGGCCTGTGCTTCACAACAAGAGAAGCCACCACAATGAGAAGTCTGCACACCACAAGGAAGAGTAGTCCCTGCTCTCCACAACTAGAGAAAGCCCATGCACAGCAACGAAAACCCAACACAGCCAGGAAGAAAGGAAGAAACAAGAAGAGACAAGATACTTCTGTTTAGCTTCTCAACATGAGCTATAAAACTCTTTAAATAGCCCTACTGACGGAATCAGCTTTAAAATGAGAAGAGATGATAGGTTATGAGTTGTGATTTTGAGGCTTCCAAAACGGACTTTTTTTTTTAAAAAATTTTTTAAGAACTTTTATTGAGATACAGTTAACAGACAATAAACTGCATTTATTTAGGGTGTACAATTTGGTATCCCAATCTCCCAATTCATTCCCCCCAATCCTCCCTGCTTTCCCTACTTGGTGTCCATATGTTTGTTCTCTACATCTGTGTCTCTATTTCTGCCTCGCGAACAGGTTGATTTGTACCATTTTTCTATAGTCCGCATCCAAAAAGGACTTTTTAAATCCTCTGCCCTTCTTTCTAATCCCCCTCAATGATATCTGAAACTTCTTTGATAGTAAATAAAGAAATCTATCATCTCATAATTAGAAGTAAGTTTAAAATGCAAAAAAGTTATTAAACTTAAACTTACAGTTATATTTGCTTTTTTTTTTCCTGATTCTGATAGAGTTACACCAAGGTAGGAACTGAATGGTTGAAAAGGAGGAGACAAGGAACAGTGAAGACAAATATCACGGGATTCACATTTGTGCCTAAAGCTGGTCTTGCAACTCCTCAAGATTTGAATAGAATTCCTTAATTGCTTCTTTCTGCTAAAATGTGTCCCCTTCTCTTGGTTTTTGATGGTCTTGGAATTTATATAGAGATCCCGAATCTGTTCAGAAGCTTTCCTTTGCTTAACAGCCAAAAAAAAAAAGGAATTTGTGTTTTATTCTCAGCAGAGTGGTAGGTTATTGGTTATTTAGTCAGGAATGAAATTATTTGATTTGTATTTTAAGAATATCACTATTATGTGCAAAAAAGTTTGGAGGTATCAAAAGATAGAAGTAGGGTCACTAAGTAGGAAGATGTTGTGATTGTCCAAGAGAAAAAAAAATAGTGGCCTGGAATGAGGTGGTGGCAGTAGGAAAAAGAAATGGATGGATTCAAGATATATTGGGAGAGGGCATGGAAGACATCTCAAGAGTTGGTTGAAGACTGGGTGTAAGATGGAGAGAAATAAAAAGGAATCATTAATAAACTCTAATTTTCTGGCTTTGGCAAATGGGACCATGGTTTGCCATTAGTTAGATGGGAAAGGCTGGAAGGGAGTTTCTGGAGATTAAGAGTTCTATTTTGGACATATTAAGTTCAAGACACTTTTGAGACATTTGAATAGAAATATTAGGTAGACAACTGGATGTAAGACCAGAATTAAGAAAGATTTCTTAGCAGGTATAAACAATTCTCCTCTGGAAATCATTAGCATTAGATGGTATTTAAAGTGAAGAAAATTAATGGGATTATCTAGGGAAAGAGTGTAAATAGAGAAGAGAAGGGAACCAGGACCTATCCCTGAGGAAACCCTAGTAAAGACTGAACTGAAGAGGAAAAGCCTGCAGATAAGGGACCAGTCAGTAAGGTAGGAGGAAAATCAGGAGAGAAACATCTGAAGGGAACAAAAGAAGAGAAGGTTTGAGGGGTGAAAGAATAAGGACCAAGTCAATGCCACTGAGAGATCAAGATCAAGTTAGATGTGGACACTGAAATGTCACTGAATTTGGCAACACGGAGGTGGGTACTCTTTTTTTTCTTTTTTTCTGTTTTTGAGAGTATAATACACTTATTTTATTTTTTATTTTTTAAAATGAAGTATAGTGGATTTACAATATTGTATTAGTTTCAGGTGTACAGCAAAATGATTCAGCTATACATATATTTCTTTCAGATTCTTTTCCATTATAGGTTATTATAAGATATTGAATATAGTTCTCTGTGCTATACAGTAAATCCTTGTTATTTATCTATTTTATATATAATGATGTGTATCTGTTAATCCCATACTCCTATTTGATCCCTCCCCCGCTGCTTTCCCTTTTGGTAACCGTAAGTTTGTTTTCTGTGTTTGTGAGTCTATTTCTGTTTGGTACATAGATTCATTTGTATTATTTTTTAGGTTCCACATATGTGATACCATATAGTTGTCTTCCTCGATCTGACTTCACTCAGTATGATAATCTCTAGGTCCATCCATGTTGTTGCAAATGGCATTATTTCATTCTTTTTTATGGCTGAATAATATTCCATTCTGTGTGTGTGTGTGTGTGTGTGTGTGTGTGTGTGTGTGTGTGTGTGTATACACATACCACATCTTCTTTAACCATTCATCTCTTAATGGACACTTAGCTTGTTTCCATATCTTGGCTGTTGTAAATAGTACTGCTATGAACATTGGGGTGCATGTAGTCTTTTTTGGTTTTTTAATGGTTTCCTTTGTTGTTAAAAGTTTTAAGTTTGATTAGGTTCCATTTGTTTATTTTTGCTTTTGCTTTTTCTTCCTTGCCTCAGAAGACTGATCTAAGAAAATATTGCTACAATTTATGTCAGAGAATGTTTTGCCTATGTTCTCTTCTAGGAGTTTTATAGTATCTGGTCTTACATTGAGGTCTTTAAACCATTTTGAGTTTATTTTTGTATATGATGCGAGGAAGTGTTCTAACTTCATTGATTTACTTGAGGCTGTCCAGCTTTCCCAACACCACTTGCTGAAGAGACTGTCTTTTCTTCATTGTATATTCTTGCCTCCTTTGTTGAAGGTTAATTGGCCATAGGTGTATGGGTTTATTTCTGGGCTCTATAATCTGTTCCAATGAACTATATGCCTGTTTTTGTGCCAATGCCATGCTGTTTTGATTACTGTAGCTTTGCAGTATAGTCTGAAGCCTGCGAGGGTTATTCCTCCAGTTTTGTTCTTTTTCCTTAGGATTGCTTTGGCAATTTTGGGTCTTTTGTTGTTACATGTAAAATTTAGGATTATGTGTTTTAGATCTGTGAAAAATGTCATGGGTAATTTGATAGGGATCAAATTAAATCAGTAGATTGCTTTGAGTAGTATGGCCATTTTAACAATATTAATTCTTCCAATCCAAGAGCATGGGGTATCTTTCCATTTCTTTGCATCATCTTCAGTTTCCTTTATCAACATATTGTTTTCAGATTATAGGTCTTTTTAAAAATTTTTCCCATAAGTTTATTTTTTCTTTCAGTTTTATTGATATATAATTGATATACAGCACTGTGTAAGTTTAAGGAGTACAGCATAATGGTTTGACTTACATACATCACAAAATGTTTATCACAATAATTTTAGTGAACATCCACAATCTCATATAGGTACAAAATTTTATAAATAGAAAAAAATTTTTTTTTCTTGTGGTGAGAACTCTTAGGACTTACTCTCTTAACACCTTTTATATGTAACATACAGCAGTGTTTATTATATTTATCACATTGTACTTTACATCCTTCAGATGTGCATATTCTTAACAAGAGTGGCTTGTGTGAAACAGAGAAAGTGGAAATCTGCCAGATTCTAGCAGATTAAATCATGAAGAGAAGTTTCAGATGTGAGACAGCGTGAGCAGACAACTCCATGACTGCAGAAACCATGGAGAGGAAAACATACAATAAGAAGGTGGAACTGTGGTGTTTACATTGGACCGCTCTGCTATGAACTGCTGACAGGAAATCCACCCTTCAAAAGCACCTCGCTCACTGAGATTTGCAAATGCATCCTCAAGATAGATGTGAGGTTTCCCCCACAAATGCCTTCTGAAGCCAGGACGTGATGTTCAAGCTGCTCAAATACCAGCCCTCTGGGTGGCTGCCCTTGGCCCAGACCCTGGAGCACCCCTGGGTCCAGGCCCACTCCCACAGGATGCTGCCTTCCTCTGCTCACAGGGCTTCCTGAGCCCCATCTGCTCTGTTTTGTGTGTTTATTTATGGAGCTCTCCCAGCTTTGCTACCTCATCTTTTGTCTCTTCTATGAGGCATGATGCTAAGTAATAAAAGCTGGAGTATTTTGTGTCGGGGGGAAAAAAGAACCTCAGCCACAAATCTGTTCTCCCCCTGTTTTATATCTTCAAAATCAGTGGCGATCAGATTCTCTGGATTTCTTAGCCACAGCCCGTATACTTGTCATCTTCCCACAAGAAAGGCACTGGTATTCTCAAAGCACTCAATTTAATTTTAGTTGGGATTACATTTTTCCATCTGTTTTTTGCTTTACTTTCTACATGATGTTTTCTTCAAAATTCTTGATTTTTACCATTTTTGCTATCAGCATTTGCCTACTTTGGGGACAGAAGAACCAGAAGAGTTTGCAGCACACTGAAGCACACAGGCTAATATAACTTACTTTTTCATTAAAAGAAGACTAAAAAATTCTGACTACCAGGTATTATTTCTTAGAATTTGTCCACTGACCAGCCTTAATTTGCTTGATCTGATGCAATGTTCTGAGTCACCTGTTTCAGAATATCAATTCCTCTTTTCTATAAAGTTTATTTTAAGGGCCACTTTAGTGAGCAAAACTATATGCTAACAGTTAATGTGATAAATCCATCTAAGGTTTTACAAGGTGCTATGGATCAAAGCATTATAAAGATTGTTTTTGAGTAAATTTTTGTCACCCAGCTGAGTCAAAAGCCCAGCTGAAGTCAAAAATCATGAATTTAGGGACTCCCCTGGTGGCACAGTGGTTAAGAATCTGCCTGCCAATGCAGGGGACACAGGAAGATCCCACATGCCACAGAGCAACTAAGCCCGTGCACCACGACTACTGAGCCTGCGCTCTAGAGCCCACGAGCCACAACTATTGAGCCCGTGTGCCACAACTACTGAAGCCCACGTGCCTAGAGCCTGTGCTCCACAATAAAAGAAGCCACCACAATGAGAAGCCTGTGCACCACAATGAAGAGTAGCCCCCACTTGCCCCAACTAGAGAAAGCCTATATGCAGCAATGAAGACCCAAAACAGCCAATAAATAAATACATACATAAATAAATAAATATTTTTTAAAAATCATGAATTTATAGAGGCACTAAAAGCCACACAGTTGTATGGCTTTTTTTCAGAGGACCAAGTGTAAGAGTAGAGATGGTAATAGTTGTATCAATTTAGGATTAGAGTTTTGTTGAGAGAGTGTGCAAGAGGACAAGAGATGAGGAAACTGAGGCTATTGATGAAAAGATAGCTGATGAGTTAAATCATGGCATATGGCTAACTGCTACATGTATCTCAATATCTATAATGATTGCATCTCCAGTTTCCTGCTGTGTTCATGGTCATGTAATAAATGTGGCCATTTAAGTTAGTATGTTAAGTAACTTGCCAGTGACTAGGATCTGGCTAACTGGATCTAAAAATTGTGTACAACTGCTGGTAAGCGTCCTTCTTGCCTTCCCCTTCCCTTCCTTTCTGTGTCATATCTAAGTACCCATTGCCAAATCCAAGGTTATGAAGATTTAGACCTATGTTTTATTCTAAGCATTTTAATAGTTTCAGCTCTTATATTTAGGTCTTTGATCCATTTTAAATTTAATATTCATATATTGAGTGAGGTAAGTGTGTGATTTCATCTTTTACATCCAGTTGTCCCAGTTCAACTTGTTACAAACTATTTTCTCCCCACTGAATGGTATTGGCACTCTTGTCAAAAATCAGTTAACTATAGACACATGGGTTTATTTCTAAACTCTCAATTCTATGCCACTGGTTTATGTCTATCCTTATGCCAGTACCATGGTGCCGTGTTGCTCTATAGTAAATTTTGAAATGAGAAATGTGTGATATTGTGATTTATAATCAGAAATATGTTTAGGTTGTCCCTTTCTGGGGCACAGAACTCTTTATTTTTATTTATTTATTTTTAAAATTTTATTATTTGGCTGCATCAGGTCTTAGTTGAGCACACAGGATCTTTGTTGCAGAATGCGGGATCTTTCATTGCAGTGCATAGGCTCTTCGTTGTAGCATGTGGGTTTCTCTAGTTGCAACAAGCAGGCTTTTCTCTAGTTGTGGCACACACGCTCTTAGCTGTGGTGTGCGGGTTCAAGTAGTTGTGGTATGCAGGCTCTAGAGCATGCTGGCTTAGTAACTTGGCGTGTGGGATCTTAGTTCCCCAACCAGGGATTGAACCAGTGTTCCCTGCATTGGAAGGTGGATTCTTAACCACTGGACCACCAGGGAAGTCCTGGCACAGAGCTTTTTAAACTCTTGGAGTTTCCTAAGTGTTAAGAGCAATGGGAGCATCTTTTGTTATAGCATTTGCTGAATAGCTACAGATCCGTAAAGGTGAAAGAGTGTTTTGTTATTCATAACAAGCCTCTTTCAACCACGTCTGAGCTTATGTCAATGAGGCAGGTGACTTTGAAGTGCTCTTAAGGAGGGGGGCTGGTTGCTAAGGGGACCAATGAAAATTAGAAGACTGGAACTTTCAGCCCCACCTCTCTATCTCCAGGGTGGGGAGAAGGATTGGAAGTTGAATAAGTCACTGTTGGTCAGTGATTTAATCAATCATGCCTATGTAATGAAATCACCATAAAAAACCCCAAAGGATGTGGTTTGGGGGTTGGTGAACACATCCTTGTGCTGGGAAGGTAGCACACCCCAACTCCATGAGGATAGACGGTCCTGTGTTTGAGACCCTTCTAGATCTTGCCCTATGTAGCTCTTCATATGTTTATATCCTTTATAATAAATCATGATATAGTAAGTAAATTGTTTTCTTAAATTCTGTGAGCTGCTCTAACAAACTAATTGAAACCAAAGACTGGGAGGTGAGAACCTCTTATTTATAACTGGTGGTGAAACCAAGCAGGACCATGTGCCCTATTTCTTCTTTGTAGGAAAAAGGCTTTAGCCTCCTGGACCTTCTGTGAGTTCCAAAGGGCAGATTCAAACAGTTTGATAAAACAGAGCCCTAGTTTCTCCTCCAGTGATATACATAACAATCTGATACATATCTCTGAGTTCTTCTACAGGAACTCAGGCTGCCACCCAGGTGGAGGGTAGCAGCTTCCGGCTGAGCATTAGTACATGGACCCCAGACTGGTCAGAACCAGAAGACTGAGGATTGAGATTCCTGGAACACCACCCTCTTACCTCACTACCAATCAATCAAAAGGAGGTCACACACCCTGCACCCCTCACCTCAAATCTGCCTTTAAAAACACTTCCCTGGGACTTCCCTGGTGGTACAGTGGTTAAGAATCTGCCTGCCAATGTAGGGGACACAGGTTTGAGCCCTGGTCCAGGAATATCCAACATGCCATGGAGCAACTAAGCCATGGCACCACAACTACTGAGCCTGTGCTCCAGAGCCCACGAGCCACAGCAACTGAAGCCCTTGTGCCACAGCTACTAAGGCGTGTGTACCTAGAGCCTGTGCTCTGCAACAAGAGAAGCCCCCACAATGAGGAGCCCGCACACCATAACATAGAGTAGCCCCCGCTAGAAGCAACTAGGGGAAGCCTGCACTCAGCAACAAAGACCCAACACAGCCAAAAAGTAAATACATAAATAAATGTATAAAAAAATAAAAAATAAAAATAAAAACTCTTCCTGAAACCCATTGGAGAGTTCCATCTTTTGATCATGACCAGCCCATTTTCCTTGGTTGGTCCTTGCAATAAGCCTTTCTCTGCTCCAAACTGATGTTTCAGTTTGTTTGGCCTCACTGTGCATTGCATACACGAACTTTGGTTCAATAACAGTGGGAAGCATGGGTAAAAACCTAGACTTTGAATTGGTGTCTGAAACAGGGGGCAGAGAAGGACACTCGTACGGCACTTAACTTGTGGGATCTGATACTATCTCCAGGTAGGTAGTGTCAGAATTGAGTTAAGTTGGGGACACCCTGCTGGTGTTGCAGGATTGCTTGATGTATGGAAAACTGACACTTCTGCTGTCAAGAGTGCAGTAGTGTGATAGTAATGTGAGGGTAAAGGAGACATACAAGAGGAGGAGTGTTTCTCTTTATAGCCTGAGTCCTGTAATATAACTTTTTGCCAGATAGTCTGAGGTCTTGTAACAGGGAAAAGCTAAATCAGACTCCTGTTCAATCTGTTTCTTTGACTTTAACCTTTGTTTTTGTTACTTTTGTTATTATAATCATACAAAATGGCCCACCTCAGGGAACCCTGCCCCTCTGCCTGAATGGTAAACTAAAGTGCTTCTGTTCCGCTCACAGGCAGACAATCCGCCCTGCACACCTGTGAATGGCTGCAAGAAATTCACACACCCCTCATTGAGGGGGGTCATTCCCGGAGATGTTTGGAAGGCTGATGGCACTTTTACTTTACTTCCCCACCGCCTCTCCCTCTCTATTCTACCTTTTCACTTTACTTCCTCACAGCCTCTCCCTCTCTGATTCTGTAAAAGAAACTGGCAACCAGACCCCAATAAGATGGTTTTTCAGAGACACTAGGCTGCCATCTTCGTCTGCCGGCTTTCCGAATAAAGTCATATTCCTTGCCTCAACTCCTCCTCTCTGAGTCATTGGCCTGTCATGCGGCAAGCAGAGTGAGCTTGGACTTGGTAACAGTCTCGGGTATATCAGAGGGTAGATGAAACTAAAATGTCACAGCCTTTACTCAGTATTAAAAGATTACAAGGTTATGGTGATTTAGTCTCACACACTAACATGTCCTGGGGGAAGAATGAATATTTCCTGGTTAGCATACTATCCCAAATCCTGGGAACAAGATGTTTGAAACCATCAATGTGAAAGCATCAACCTTCTTTCTTAGGTAAATAGGTGTCGGGAGCCGTCTGGACAAGCCAATGCTGTGACAAGGTCACCAGGCTCCAAGGAGGACCGCAAGGCGAGAACTCCTTGGAAGGGCATTTCGGAGCAGGAGGATCGCAAGGCGAGCGCTCCGCAAGGACAGGCCCCAGGCCATCTCCACCCATTGTACATTCTGCTCTTTGTTTCTTTGTGATACTGTGCTTACCACCCACTTCCCCTCCCTGTTTCTATGTCCCCAGGAAAGAACCAGGGTTTGACACATTCTTTCTTCGTGTCTGCCCCACCAAGTCCCCTCCCACCACCCCTTCCTGGAGAAGGCGGGCACCTCAGGCTACTAAATGCTGGAGAAAAGGGAGGGGTGGCTCTTTTTGTAATGCTTATGATTGCTGCAGGCATAAGTATAGACGTAGACATTAGGCATAGGTATGGGTGCTAAGGGCTATCGTTTGCTTAGATATAAGAAGTAATTTACATATGTGTACCTCAGAGTCACAAGGTTTCCTATGGGTACTAAGGGCTATAGTTTGCTTAGATATAAGATTAAGAAGTTATTTACATATGCTTATCTCAGAGTTACAGGGTTTGCAAGCCGAACCTGATGAAAGAAAGAAACTGGTAGATGCTGAGGGACAATATGTTCTGCCATAAAAGATTTTTTTCTGAGATATGTTCACTATATAAACACACAAAGCTCTGACAATAAATGGAGAGATCCTGCATAGCTGACACAGGCCTCCCCGTCTCTTCCTTGCGCCGACGCCACTCATCTCTTGGGTACTCCTGGACCCGCCGGAGCTGGACTTCGGCAAATAGGTGGACCTGACTTTAATCCTTAGTCATCTTCCTTCCAAGCTCTTTGATCTTGTACAAGGTATTTACCTTCTCCAAGCCTCAATTTCCTCATGTATAAATAGGAATGAGTCCACTTTCTTCATAGAGTGGTTGTGAGGTTTATGAGTGGTAATTTCTTTTTCCTTCCCAAGACACTTCTTCTTACAGCAGAACAGTATTTGTCAAGAATTTAGATACTAAGGAACAAAAACAAAGACAAAGATAAAAGTTTATAGATGGGAAACTAGATGGGTGTTTCTTGTGTGGAGACAATTATAGATGTCATTAAATTATAAGGAGGCTCATACTGGAGATTTCAGATTTAATATGCACCAGAATTTGTGTGGAAACTGAAAGAGCCCACCAGGAGTACCTAGAATGAAGAGGAGGGCTAAGAATGAGGGCACCCATATTTAGGGTGCAGGAGGGGAAGCTAGGTGGGATCCTTGAAGGAGGTGTCTTTTTTTCCAGTCCTCTGTGTCCTCTGTGTGTGTGTGTGTGTGCGCGTGCGTGTGCACTATTAAAATAATCTCAAGTTTCTCAAGTTCTCTCTAGATATAGGAGCCTCCCCCCTTCACCCCCCCTCCTCCTACACTGGTGTCCTAGGGCATGTTTACAGAGGATGGTCACACCGGGTAATGAATGAGGGAACCAGCAAAGCCTTGTGGTGAGGCAATTATCAATGTAATGCAAGTTCAGGAAGGAGCAATATCTCTCCATCTCTGAGAAGAAACTTGGTAGACCCTGGGGTGCTGGTGAGCATGTTGTTTTTCAAGTGCACGTCCACCTGATGGGGTAAATACTTCCTAAGCATTATCTTTAAAACCTCAGCAACCAACCTCTCCTTGAGCACACGTGTCTCCTAGCCTTGGAGCCTCACTTCATGGGCAACTCCAGGGATCAGCTTCTCGGTTTCTGAGGGCCCCTCTGGAAACCTTGCTTATTGCTACCCTGCCCCCCATCCTGTTCCCTCCACATTGTCGCCATGCCCCCTCCATTTTCTCCTGCACCCCCAAAAAATCAAATCAAATTAATATCCATTTTCTTCTTTCCGCTTGGTTTGATGATAAATCAAAGCTAGAAGTCAAGCAATTAGGAACCACAATTAATGCCTCTTTCTGAGATATTCCAATCCAACTAGAAAGTGTCTTTCATTCCTCTATTGCAATAAATAAAAAGAAAAAAAAATTCTACATTAAGAAAAACTGAAGACATATTTTGCTACTATATACTTTAAACACAGCTGAGTTCATGTTATACATAGTTTTGTATCCTGCTTTATTTATTTAATATTACAGTCTGAAAAAAATTCATGTTATCAAAATACTTCCTAAACATCATCTTTAAAACCTACATAATTGACCATTTCATATTATAATAATTTTTAAGCCTTTCCTACCTCTAATCCAGTGGTCCTAATGCAAATAAAAACTGTATGACAAAATAGGTACTGAATTCTAGGTGATTGTTGAAGTACAGTCTCAATATCAGGCCTTTGATAGATCACATTTATCAACAGGATTATTTGAAGGCTGTCAGCCCACTCACTTGCAGGTACTCCATAATCTTTAGACCAGTACAGAGCAAGATATCTGGCCCACGTCCTGCTCTCCTGTTACCATGTTTTGATGTTGGGTCATGAGGCCCTATGAGAAAAGCTGGGAGACTCAACCCACCAGAAGTGGTTGTCTTACCTACACAAGGATGCTGTTGAGGTCATTAGCCATAACTTTACATAATGCCTCTTTTTATGAGAATCTTCTGTGTCCTGTGCAAAAAATCTGCATCTGTTCTTATTACCGAGAATAGTTGGTCTTCTCTGGAGTAACTGATCTGCTTTTATCTTATGAGTACTGTGAATTCTATAACTGATCAGATTTTTCTTTAACCAAGGGCTGCTGCAAAGCTTCTAGGCCAATTTGTGACCTTCTTTTAGCAAGTGTATAGGTTGCATAATATGTATTTTCCGCCTCATTCCTAGCCCTGTTTTACATCCCACCATTGTTTTTTCTTTCTTCTACAGAATTTTGAAATTATCTTGTACACTATGTAACTTTGCCTGCTGCCTTACGTCTTTTCTAGAAGTAGGCAGTAGAGCATAGTGGTTCAGGGTCTGACTCTAGAGCTGGAGCCACTACCTGTCTTACTCTGGGCAAGTAAGTTGCTTATCTTCTCTGTACCTCAATTTCTTATTTGTAGGAAAGGATTAATAGTGTCTGCCCTATAGAGTTCTGATGAAGGCAAAATGACAAAATAAATGCAAAGACCTCAGATTTGTCCTTAGCTCATAGTCAAGTGCTTAAAAGAAATTGTAAAATTACTTAAATCATTATAAGAATTCTCCTGTTATTGGAATTTTACCTTATACAGAACTTTCTCCAAGTGAAATTACTGGGTCAAAGAGCATGCATGTTTTGAAGGCTGTGTGCTAAATTTCACATCAATTGAAGTGGAAGAAGCTTCAGTTTTATCATACCTTTATCAGTGCTGAGTACTACTATTTTTAAAAATCCTTGCTGATTTAACAGTCAAAAAAGTATTATTGTTTTATTGTCATTTCAATCTACATTTTGTTGATAACTAATAAGAATGAACCTTTTGACCAAAACTACTGTGTTTATTTATTTATCATTTATATTTCTTCTCTCTCTTTCCATCTTTCACAATTTTCTTATTGAGGTCTTTGTATTTGCCTTTTTTCCTATTTGAACAAGACGAAGGACTCTATTTTCTGTGCCTCCAGACATCTGCCAAGAGAAGGGAAGAGATGGGGGTAGAGAGACTTGAGGGAAGTAATAATCACAGGGAATGGCAAAAGGACACCTAAGAACGCATGCGTAGATTCTTGGGTCAGCATGTGGGTCCTGCAGAGTGAACTGCCATCTTATTTATTGAGGATGGACATGTGTCATTCTAAAAGCAACGACACACAGGCAATAGAACATCTCCATAATCTCAAAAATAAACATTGTTTTGTTCTTTAAGCTGAAATAAAATCCTTGAATTACAAAGCAACTGTAAGATCATAATCAAACACTTCTCTGTTGCAAAGATTATTTGTAGGAAAGTAATTATTTTTTGTAACCATGGAAACCCAACTGATGCCATGGCTACATAACCAGCTTGCACAGATAATTTTTAGTAACCAAGTCAAAAAATCACTATATCTACTAAAATTATTTCATTTTATTTTTTCATTTTTGGCCACATGGCTAGCAGGATCTTAGTTCTCTGACTGGGCAGTGAAAGCACAGAGTCCTAACCACTGGACCATCAGCGGATTCCCCTAAAATCGTTTCATTTTAGAAATGCTTTCTCTCATTGCCAGTGGAGGGAAGTTAAATGGTTTGGCATTGTGTTGCACACCCAACTCAACTTCTTAGCTTCTCTTTTGTGACATTTTAGCTTTTTCTGTTCTTTCTAAAAGTTCTTAATAACTACAAAGCATATGCTATAATAGTTCTCTCATCTGTCTTCTGATTTCTCCTAATAAAGTCCCTGTATATAGCAGCCTATTTTCATGAGGATACTGAGAGACAAAAGATGCTATGCCCAGCCCATGGCCACATACTAGACAGAGCTACGCAAACCTCAATGACAATTTCTTTCATGCACAAATACAATCTTTGGATACTTAAGGAAAACCTAGTTACAAGCTCTTGATGTCCAATTTAGTAAACAAAGTTTGATTCCTTCCTAACTCATTGTTTTTTTCTTCAACTTTTTTAAAAAGATAGCCTGTCTTGAACACCACTCTATACCAAGCCCTGTTCCAAGTGCTTTATATATATTAACTAATTTACCCCTTACAACAACCCCAGGAGACTGAAGGTAATTATAATGATACTATTGCTATTTTACAGATGAGGAAATGAAGGCACAGAAAGATTATGCACCTTGCCCAAGGTCTCACAACTGGCAAATGATGTTCATCAACTTTTTTTTGTTTTTGTTTTTGAAAGTTTATTTACTTATTTATTTATTTATTTTTAATTTATTGGCTTCGTTGGGTCTTCGCTGCTGTGTGCGGGCTTTCTCTAGTTGCCATGAGTGGGGGCTATCCTTCATTGTGGTGCGTGGAGTTCTCAGTGTGGTAGCTTCTCTTGTTGCGGAGCACAGGCTCTAGGTGCATGGGCTTCAGTAGTTGTGGCACGAAGGCTCAATAGTTGTGGCTCACGGGCTCTAGAGTGCAGGCTCAGTAGTTGTGGTGCATGGGCTTAGTTGCTCCGAAGCATGTGGGATCTTCCTGGGCCAGGGCTTGAATCCGTGTCCCCTGCATTAGCAGGCAGGTTCTTAACCACTATGCCATCAGGGAAGCCCAGGTGAAAAGTCTTGAGGAACTCCAATGATTTTTTATATCCAAGCTCTTGGGAATTGTCAAGGAGGTTTCAAGAATAGGCGATAATGGAGCTAAGTTTTAAAGGATGTATGTGTGTCCTAATATAATCACCAATAACATTTACTGAGCAATTACTATGTTCTAAGCTCTGTGCTAAGAGTTTCATATGCATTTTCTCATTTAATCCTTATAACAACTCTATGAGGTCATTCAGGTAAGTCCTACCTACCCTGCTCATGTAAATACCTGCTGGCATGATTCAAGAGTAGATCTGTCCTGCTGGTGTCCACCAGTCACAGCCCAAAGATAGAAGTGTTGGTGACTGGAAAAACAAACTGCACAGGCCTTGAAGGTGGCAACACATGTCCCAAATCATGGTCTGGTGTGTTCAATAAAGACATAATGAGAACAATTTGCTTTGGTGAGCAGACACATCCTGGACGTAACTGGCATTGGGAGACGTGGGAGGCTTTTCTGAACTAGTTTTGACAATCATTCTGGTTTAAGTTTTGCCTGCTCAGTCAGAGCAACGGCACAATGAGAGATCCCAACTAAAAGACTAGAAACCTATATTGTCCAAAAAACAGTCCCCCTAACTTATATAATCACAAATTAGGAAATGTATTTTAAGCAATGCAGAATGAGTCAAGTGAAAAATCATTGATGATTTTTGCTCATGTTTCCAAACAACTCCTGAAGCAGTTAATACAACTAAAAATTGAAACGGACCATTGAAGCAATTGCTACACAAAACAAGAAGGCGCAAGTGTGTGAGGCGCAGGCTTTCCAGACTATGGAGACAGATAATGGAGCTGAACATGTAGGGCCCCCAAAAAGGGCAGCTAATTGAATTATGTGGATCATATCACATCAAATTAATTTTTAAAAACCATTTTTTCTGCGACTTCCCTGGTGGCGCAGTGGTTAGGAATCTGCCTGCTAGTGCAGGGGACACCGGTTCAATCCCTGGTCTGGGAAGATCCCACATTCCACAGAACAACTAAGCCCGTGTGCCACAACCACTGAGCCTGGGCTCTAGAGCCCACGAGCCACAGCTACTGAAGCCCGTGGGCCTACAGCCCCTGCTCCGCAACAAGAGAAGCCACTACAATGAGAAGCCTGCCCACTGCAATGAAAAGTAGCCCGCACTCACCGCAACTAGAGAAAGCCTGCATGCAGCAACAAAGACCCAACACAGCCATAAATAAATGTATCTAAAAAAACCAAAACAGAACATTTTTTCATTTCAGAATCAGAAATTCTATCACTTATTCCCAAGACAAAAATAAAGAAATCCCAAACTCTTCTGATCATTTACCTGAATGTGACAGGTAGCATTCTCATGAGATGAGTGAGTGAGGTTGGCTCCATCTCACGTGTGGCTCAGCCAAGACTGATGCTTTCAGGACCTATCTTGAGGCAGGAGATGGATGGGCTCCAGGCTAGGCAGTAACAACCGGCCTCCTGTTCATACTTCCTGGGGTGAGAAGAAGATGAGCTCCGGGCTGGACATTCATTACCAGCCCCCTGTTTACATTTCCCGAGGCAAGAGACAAACGGGCTCCAGGATTCCATATTTATGACCGGACTCCTGTCTATATTTCAATATCTGCACTTTGCTATAAGAAACTGCAATAGGAATCGGGTAGATAACCCGACATTGGACACTTTTATGGCAGGGACAGGGAGGGGCTAAACCCTGTTAAGAGATCAAGAGGTCATATACTCCCCATCCTTGGGGCAAGGGAGACACTGCACATGCACAGAAAGGCTCCTTGAGGGTCAAAAAGGAGGGGACACCACCCTATAATATGTGATGCATAGGCCTCTGGCTGAAATCCATCTTGGAAAAAAGTTGTGCATGCATGTTGGGGAGGGTCCTAGAGCAGGTCAGGTGTGGAGAAGGAAACAAGATAATTGGCCAAAGGTAAACAAAGACCGGGAAGAACTGCCCTACATAAATGACTTAATGTGCTCCTCATTAGGGAGGATGCCCACACTTGCTCTCCGGGGGTGCATCTCTGCCTTGCTTCTATCCTAACTAAACAAACTGTTTCTCTGTGTGCTCTCCCACTTGTTGCTGTGCTATGTCTCTGGTAATAAACTTTGTACCTGCGTATATAGTTTTTGCCTCCATGAAAAATGCATTTTTCACTGGGGGCTAGAGCCAGAGAAAAATAGCTTCCAGCCTCTAGCCCTTGCTGGTGTTGTGGCTAGGATTCCTGGTCTTCATCCAAGCTACCCAGGTTCAATTCTGGGCAGGGAATTAAGATCTCACTTCATGCCACTGCTCACTACTGCCTCTCCGAGATCAATCTTACTTCATGGAAAGCATTTTCCATAATATACTCTTTGCACCTCTCAAATGTGGCAGGCTGGGCATAGACAGGGGTGGACGAGCACTCAGAGCTCGTCCTTCTATCACAACGAGGGTGTGGGCTAAGGAGGACTCCTAGTAGAGAACAAGGGATGTGAGCAGAAGAAATTTTAGTCACCAGGAGGGTCCCTGGACAAGGCCATACTACTTTGTCCTTTTAACGTAAAAAGAATTCTCTTAATCTTTCCAAATATATCCACAGCCTGTAATGAAGGGTGTTGAGTGATTATTAATCCACCAAACCATGTCTACAGGGGTCTATTTCATTGTATTGGGCTTGTACCATCCTTGGCTCTTCTGGATAGATACGGACAAATAAGCATTGTAGATACAACCCATCCCTAAAGGGAATTATTTTCATGATGTCTTCATTGAGCTCATCAGCTCACAACTTGGTCTCCTATAGATCACTCATTTTGAGGGACACAATTTACCACCTTTAAAACCTGTGCAAAATGCTGTCATTTTTTGAAAAAAGATGGGACATGGAATAATTTGAATTAGGGGAACACATGAAATGATTGTTATGATGATAATGATATCCAACCAAGCCTACAGTGGAAAATTGAACCATGACCATTAGTTGGCCTGAGGAAAAGTTACAAAAGTTTAGGACAGGCAGAGGGGAATCAAGTAAATCTTAAATCATTCAATTTACAACATATCATAAGGAACTGCTTAAACATTAAAAGGGAAGGAAAAAAGTGACTTCCCTGGTGGTGCAGTGGTTAAGAACCCACCTGCCAATGCAGGGGACACAGGTTCAATCCCTGCTCCAGGAAGATCCCACATGCCAGGAGCAACTAAACCCGTGCACCACAACTACTGAGCCGGTGCTCTAGAGCCTGTGAGCCACAACTATTGAGCCCACATGCCACAACTACTGAAGTCTGCGCACCTAGAGCCCGTGCTCTGCAACAAGAGAAGCCACTGCAGTGAGGAACCTGCTCAGCACAATGAAGAGTAGCCCCTGCTCACCACAGCTAGAGAAAGCCCATGTGCAGCAATGAAGATCCAATGCAGCCAATAAATAAATAAATGAATAAATAAATTTATTTATTTAAAAAAAGGGAAGGAAAAAAGAATAATGTAATTGGTGATCAAATAATAAATGGAAAAAATTATTGTTTATAAATTTTATACTTTTTCTTTATTGGAGAGTTCAAATATGTATGAAAATAGGAAACTCATTACTGTGTTTCTCTTCTATATAGGAGCAAATCCAAACTTGCAAACATTTATAGGGGAAGAAAGATTTTCCTTTTACCCTTCTAGGTATGATATCTGGATCTGTAAAATAAACTGGCAACAGGCAGGTTAACAAAAGTTACACGAATTTATTAATTTTTAATATTACAGACACAGGGGTACCACCAGGGGAAAAAAGTGAATACCCCAAAAAGCTGTGCAACCTGAGAGCTTATATATAGTCTTTATAGGGTAAGGGGAAAGGGACATAAGCCACGTAGGAAAGAGTAAGTGATTTTTAGGAAAGATGAATGGGCCTTAGAACAGATGGGAGATAGGAGAGTTTGTGACAAATGTGTCTGGCTGTGGTGTTGACTTCAAGGCTCCTCTCCCCTGATAAGATTCAGTCTTCCCTGGCTGATGAAACTAGGAGGAGGGGAATCTAAAACAACTGGATTCCTTTGGGAGGATCTGTCTTTAGGCAGATAAGGGGAGTTCAAAGAAAGCCTATTCTAACATTTTGTGTTTTTCAAGTGCCTTCAGCACAAAATAGTCAAGAACCCAAATTGGCAAATTTTTGAAGTCCTTCACTTTGAGGCTGCAAAGACACTGAACCAGCCATGTGCAGAGGCAGACACAGGTCAGATATACCCTTCTTTGGAACTCCCTCACTCCCTCAGGGGGCTGGCCGGCAAGCTGGTCAGAAAGTGCACCCTGCAAGTACTTTATCTTTAACAAGCAGGAGACTTTGTTAATTAGCATCTTGACATTAGAAGAATGCTAGCTGGTAAAATTGATGGTGGTCAAGATATGTGGAGTGGCTAAAGAGTTTCAGTCATTTTTGGCTGGAACAGAGTATAAGAATCTAGGATGTTCTTGCTAATTATTAGGGAAATGCAAATCAAAACTACAATGATCTATCACCTCACATCAGTCAGATGGCTATCATCAAAAAGTCTACAAAGAGTAAATGCTGGAGAAGGTGTGGAGAAAAGGGAACCCTGTTGGTGGGAATATAAATTGGCGGTCACTATGGAAAATAGGATGGAAGTTCCTTAAAAACTAAAACTAGAATTACCATATGATCCGCAGTCCCATTCCTAGGCATATATCTGGAGAAGACAAAAACTATAATTCAAAAATACACATGCAGGGGAGTTCCCTGGCAGCCCAGTGGTTAAGACTCCACACTTCCACTGCAGGGGGCACGGGTTCCAACCCTGGTCGGGGAACTGAAAACATGCATGCCATGTGGCTCGGCCAAAAATAAAGACACATGACAACAATGTTCATAGCAGCACTATTTACAATAGCCAAGGCATGGAAAAAACCTAAATGCCCATCAAAAGATATTGATTTAAGAAGATGTGATATATACATATATATAGAAATGAAATAAATGAAATATTACTCAGCCATAAAAAAGAATGAAATAATGCCATTTGCAGCAACATGGATGGACATAGAGAATACCATACTAAGTGAAGTAAGTCAGACAAAGACAAACATTATATGATATCACTTGTATGTAGAATCTAAAAAAATAATACAAATGAATCTGCATACAAAAGAGAAACAGACCACAGACATAGAAAACAAATTTACGGTTACCAAAGGGGAAAGTGATGAGGCGGGGGCGAGGGATAAATTAGGAGTATGGGATTAACAGATACAAAGTACTATACATAAAATAGACAAGCAACAAAGATTTACTGTATAACATGAGGAACAATATTCAATATCTTGTAATAATCTATAATGGAAAATAATCTGAAAAAAATACATATATATATAACTGAATCAATTTGCTATATGCCTGAAACTAACACAATATGGTAAATCAACTATACTTCAGTAAAAGATAAAAATTTTTAAATTATAAAAGTAAAAGAATTTTAAAAATTAAAAAAGAATCTAGGATGCTCTATAGCCCGTGCCTACAGGATGGCACCCAGTTGTTGACTAAGTCTCCTATGTTCAGCCACTGATTCAGAGAATTCTGCTGCCTGAGGACAGGGATGAAGTTACCCACATCCTGCCTCCAGAATACGAACACCACTGCCTCAGAGTGAACCTTTTACGTAAGATGTGCTTCCGCACTGTTGACTTAAAAAAACGCACAACGTGAGAGTTGCGAGTTGAGTTTATTTGGGGCAAAATGAGGACTGTAGCCCAGGAGACAGCATCCCAGATAGCTCTAAGAAACTGTTCCAAAGAGACAGGGGGGAGGATTAGCATATATATAATCTTGGTGAAGGAGAAGTACATGCAATCAAACACATATTTTTATAGGGGGTTTCTGCTAGTCACGAGGAGCAGACGTCACCATGTAGGGATTTAGTGTTTTTCTAGATATGAGGAGATGCAAGGGTTGGGCTCATAAAAATCAGCTCCTGAAAATGTCTAACTATCTGAAGACCTGTTCTGTCCATTTTCCAAAGCACAGAGTGCCTCATTCCTGGTCTCCACCCTCAAGTCCCTTCAGGGGAGGTTGAAGGTCTGTAGCTGCAGCAGCACATGTGATTTAATCCTTGTAGCAGAGGTAGATGGTGAGTGCCCACGGCAAGGGCCAGTTTATAGTTGAGAGCACCTAAGGAAATAGACTGGGTCTTCACCTAATCCATAAGACAGATTGTATGAACTCTGTGTGCCCGCTTGCCGATAACAACATGCTCCATTTGTAGGGGTGGTCTCCTTTTGTCTGAAACTTGCTTTCATTATAACCCAGCAGTGAGGGATGAGGAGTAGTCAATCCTGACCCACCTCTAATTAAGGGCAGAGAATCAATATCTATCAAGAAATAAGTGAAAAATTATGTAAGTCCAAATTGCTGTACATCAGTTGACAACTATTTCCACTACTCATTTTACTCCTCTTCCTTTGTGTAAAAGTCATGGTGTTTTCAGGGGATCGATTATTCCCCTGGGTCACTTTTGATCAAATCTTTGAGGGGAACTCATACATAGTCCTTCTCTTCCCACCTGGGTTCTGGACCAACTGAGAAATATTACAAAGGAATAAGGCAGATGGAAACCCAAATACTACTTTTAGTGCTGATTAAGTGCAATTTGGAAGATGAAGCTTTGTGTGAAGACAAAATGATTTGTTAACCCCTTATTCCCTGGTCTAGACCTTAGAATAGCCCACCTGAGGGCAAATTTGGGACAGCAGAGTGGACACATATGCACAGTGGCTACCTTCATTGGGCTGGAAAAAGAGGGAGGAAGAAACAGACCAAAATTCCCATGCTTAGGGCCTTTGATAATTTAACTTCACCTGGTTAAGAAATGAGGCCCATTGACTGTCGCTCACCAGTCAGGCAACACAGCCAATCCACATAAAGAATATAAGGGATGAAGCAAGTGGTTTTATCTTGATACAACTAGTGTTAAGAAAAAAAATATCAGTAAATTCTGTACCTGGTTTTCTATCATAAGATCATCATCCTTTCAGGTCCTTAGACCAAAATTAAGCAAAGGACAAGAATCAGCCACTCTCCAGCAACCTCCGTGGTCCAGGTCAGTCAGTCCCCCGCCAGTTGCACCTGTGGGGCAGGGGATAAAAAATGTCCAGCATGAGCCTGTAGGTCTGGGACCTCCCCACAGGCCCACATCATGGCACTCCAGGCACAGTACCCAGCTACCCATGACCAGCCCCATCAGTAACCCTGCCATCTCCAGGGTATTGCAGGGAGGAGATCTATGCTGTGTGCCAGCTGTGAAGGAACTCTTGCTCTCTGCTCCTTCCAAACTTGAAGGGCTTTCTCCTTCTACTCTTAGTTCTTCCTTTATGCAATCACGAACCCAGGATTAAGAATGTATAGTTAAACTCATTCCCACTTTATAAAGATGGAAAAGCGAGGCTTGTCTTAATTGTCAAAGCTCAGATTTGACACCAGAACTGAGTCTATTTAGCAAAAATTCTAAACTTATCCAAAAGTTAATATTTACCCCCAGAGATTGAATACACACACACACACACACACACACACACACACACACACACACACGAGGGTGAGTCAAAAATTATCTGCCCTCTGGCTGTAGAATTTATTTTAATTAACTTTTAGAAAAGACACATACATCATTTTTGACATAATCTCCTTGCTTTTCAGTACACTTTGTCCATATGTCAACAAGATTTTGTATTTCCTTGTTAAAAACTGTTTTAGGCTGAGCTGCAAGCCACAAATGTACTGCTGCCTTCACTTCTTCATCAGAAGTGAATTTTCGTCTTCATAGGGCTGCCTTCAGGGGACCAAACAGGTGAACGTCCAATGGAGCAAGATCAGGACTATAGGGAAGATGCTTTAACATCACAAAACGAAGTTTTTGCAAAGCATCAACGATGTGGGTAGAAGTGTGCGGACGTGCATTGTTATGCAAGATCACAACGCGCTTGCATAGCAGTCCTCTGCATTTATTCTGAAGTTTAGGCTTCAGCTCTTCAATAAGCATCTCTATCCATTTATACACATTTCTTTGGGACAAAACACTTTCTCCATACTGCACACAAAGTCTTTGATAAATAACAGCACCAGGTATACCACAAAAGACGAATCACTGCACGCTGCTCTTCTTTCATGCAAGTCACAACTGGGGCATCCATTCTTGCTTGCAGTGCAGTTGCAAATGAACTGATATAACACGTTCACACCTGTACAGCAGTGACTGGGGAGACAATAGCCTTGAATGGAAAACGCTAATAAAACAGTGCGGAAAACAGAAGTTTTAATATAACTGGAGTGTGGTTAATTTTTGATTCACCCTTGTGTGTGTGTGTGTGTGTGTATGTGTATATATATATGTATATATATATGTATGTATATATACAAATTGTACAGTGCAAGTTTTTGATAGTATAAAAGGAAATTGTATTTTAAGTAAATTTCCTTCTCAAAAAAAGGAACCAGATTTATAGTGCTATTTTATACGCTGTTAGTTCATTAGATTGTGACATAAATATGGCTCAGCTGTTGTCTATTTTAGCAAAATAGACTCAGGGTTCATGGAATGAACTAAGTCATCACTGTAGCTTCTATCCAGAACAAAAACAAAGTTGAGATATAATAACAATTGTGGAGGCATTTTAACAGCAAGAACTTTAAAAAATACTTACATTTTGCACAGCAGAAAAGTGTAACACAAAAAACCACAGCAAATTGCTTAATGTTTGCAGTATATCTTTAAGAGCATATGGTCAAAGAATTTCAGAGCATTTTGGTCAAAAATTGTGTAGAGTGTGACCAGGATCTTGTTTTAGGGATCTCCACAAAAAAAAAGAAGAAATATTATGGGATAGTGAAATTCATTATAAATGTAAATCTAGACACGCATTGTTTCTTTTTTTTTTAATTTTATTTATTTATTTATTATTATTTTTTGGGGGGGGTACACCAAGTTCAATCAACTGTTTTTATACACATATCCCCGTATTCCCTCCCTTCCTTGACTCCACCCCCTCGAGTCCCCCCCACCCTCCCTGCCCCAGTCCTCTAAGGCATCTTCCATCCTCGAGTTGGACTCCCTTTGTTATACAACAACTTCCCACTGACTATTTTACAGTTGGTAGTATATATATGTCTGTGCTACTCTCTCGCTTCGTCTCAGCTTCCCCTTCACCCCCCGCCCCCTCCCATATCTCGAGTTCTCCAGTCCATTCTCTGTATCTGCGTCCTTGTTCTTGTCTTGTCACTGAGTTCATCAGTACCATTTTTAGATTCCGTATATGTGAGTTAGCATACAATATTTGTCTTTCTCTTTCTGACTTACTTCACTCTGTATGACAGACTGTAGTTCTATCCACCTCATTACATATAGCTCCATCTCATCCCTTTTTATAGCTGAGTAATATTCCATTGTGTATATATGCCACATCTTCTGTATCCATTCATTTGTTGATGGGCATTTCGGTTGCTTCCATGTCCTGGCTATCGTAAATAGTGCTGCAATAAACATTATGGTACAAGTTTCTTTGGGGATTATGGTTTTCTTTGGGTATATGCCCAGTAGTGGGATGACTGGATCATATGGTAGTTCTATTTGTAGTTTTTTAAGGAACCTCCAAATTGTTTTCCATAGTGGCTGTACCAACTTACATTCCCACCAGCAGTGCAAGAGAGTTCCCTTTTCTCATTGTTTCTTTTCTAAAAAGAGAGATAAACAGACATGAAAACAAAGTTGATAAACTTCAGTAAAACAATGAAAAGTCCTTAAAAGCACAGATTCTTTACATCAGCCACAATATTACTTTGCAAGGCAGACCTTCTCAGACTTCATGCTGAAGGTGCCCTAATGCAGTATTGAGAGAAATTCCACTTAAGCCGGAAAGGCTGCTTTAATCAACCCATCAGGAGAGGGACCATATAAGGAGTTCTTTGTCCTCAGACAAATTTAAGCAAACAACCACAAGCATGGAGCACAGGGAAATGGAAAGGTAGTTAGTATTCTTTGAGAATATAGTATATATCAGGCTGTACATATTCAATTTTTTTGACTACATAGTACACATCTATGAAGTATTTTACTGCTTTATGAATGACAAAACTGATGTTCGTTAAATAAAGATATACAACCAGCAGAGCCGAAATCCAACCCAGATTTGTCTTCTATCAAGTTCTCTGCTATTTCTGAGCCTCTTCTATTTCAGCCTTAGGTATAAACCAAAACCCTCACTTTAACCAGATTGCCACCTCTCAGCTCAGATTGGGGCTTCCCAAGAAGTACTAAGAAAAGGAGTAGCATAGGGAAAGAGAAGCAAAGAAGAGAGAAGTATTAAAATTTAAATTCAGAAGTCTAGCCCAGGGGTCAACAACCTTTTGCCATAAAAGGCCAAATATAGTAAATGTTTTAGGTTTTGCAGGCTACAGGATCTCTGTCACAACTCCTCAACTCAGCCATTATAGTGTGAAGCAGTCAGAGACAATGCTTACACAAACAGAGCAGCTATGTTCCAATATTTATGGACACTAAAATTTGGATTTTTTGGTAATTTTCATGTTACAAAATATACCTTTTTTTTTTTCCAATCATTTAAAAATATAAAAACAATTCTTGGTTCATGGGCTAAACAAAACAGGCCTTGGGCCAGATTTCGCCAAAGACCCACAGTTTGCCAACCCCTGGTCTGGGGGCGAAACCAGTGCTCAACTGGTAACTGTTCAATCAAACATTTTATGAGTTTCTTTCTTCTCAATGATCTGCTTTCTTCTTTTCCCTCACTTTCCCCTCATCTTTTACTGTTACTTACTATATATTAGTCCACTTAAATAACACCTCCTGTGCTGACATACAAACTTTTGGAAATTAAAAACAATTAAGGAAGTGATGATTTTCACGGCAATGACAATGTACTATGGCAGAGGCAGCAGGCCTGGTTCTGGAGATAAGTTTCAGTCTTACCAAAAATAGCATAAAACTCTCACAAAACGCACCAGTGGAGCATTTTATCTATCAGATATTCTGCAAGTAGTGAGACTTGTTGTACAAACAGAAGCCTTTAACAAAATAAGTCAATTTGAAGAGCAAACAGCAAAACACAAACTCCTTTGCAACAAATGGGCTAAATACAATAGATCTGAGATTCTGAAATAGTTACTTATTGATGAAATAAAAATTCACATTTTAAGGGCAGACAAGAAAAATTTAAACATACAATTTTTCTCTGCCCTTTTGGACCTCCTCCCCACCCTCCAGTGTGAATTGTGCATATGTGTTAACCAGACCTCCCCAATGGCAGAAATACCCACTCATACATAAAGGTCTTTTTTTTTTTTTTTTTTTTCCTGGCACCAGCCATGTAACTCTGTAGAAGATAACATTCCTTTCTCAGTTCCATAAGGGGTCACAGTGGCCCACCACTCACCTTGTATGTGCAGACACCTTTGGTAAACTTTATGAAGAATGCCAACATATCACTTCCCTTAAAGATAGCAGTTAGTGCAGAACAGACTGGTCTCAGATTATTTGGGGAGACACAGGGCCACACCTAATGCAAGTTCTTACTTTTGACCTTATAAATGTTACTAGCTACAATTACTTGTATGCTGCCTATTTTACAAGATTATTGTTTCTTGCATTACCAAATGTGTGACTGAGCCTCAGATAAAATTAATGATGATGATTAAGTTACTTGAAATGATTGATCAAATATATAGTTCTATAAGATCAGTGATTGCAATATTGTAATTCTAGATTTGGGAAAAAGCAGCAAAAGGGAACCATTTCCAGGACCATAACTAAGTAGTAAAGCAGGTGGTCCAGAGGCTTTTGGCTACTGTTAACAGTGCCTAGCCCAGCAAAAGCACATTGAGTGGCCTATCAACGAAATCTTCGCCTGAACTGGGAATAAGCATTCCTAGCACGGTGGGCCAAATTGGTCATGAAATGCTTCCTGAATCTTGGTCAAAATGAAGACTGAAGGGGAAGGGATTGTAAAATGTTGCCCACCATCTAGTTCTACAAGAATTAAGTCATTAGACACTGCAGTCACTGACCTACAATACACCCATAAAGGACTTTAGGGCAGAGATGAGAATGAGGCACTTTCTGCTCTGGGAAAACAGAAAGAACAGACCCTTAGGTAGTTAGAAATATTTCAGGAGAAGTTTTTTGTAAACTTGGACCCTTGCATACCTAGAAAAGCACTAAAACCATTAACTATGATATCTGTTCCTCGTTGCGAGCAGCAAACTTCCACTGATATGTGTGCTCGGCTGCATGCAACCCTTCACCAAAATTCACATGTATCCTGACCTCCCCCCCTTCCCCCTTTGGATCGGTTCTCAGAGCTCCTGGACACCATCTCCCATGTTATAATCCTCAGTTTGGCTGAAATAAAATTTTCCATTCCTTTTTTAGACTATTGATTAAAATTTTTGTTGACATTATTGCCTAGGCCTAATAACCAAAGGGGGATTAACATTCAAATAATATGACTTGAGTTCAACAAACACTGAATCTGATATCTATGTCGAAATGTGCTAAAAATGTTAAAATTGGTGTTCCTTTTTCCTTTAAAAATCTTTTTTCTTACTTTGCTGTGTTCTGTTGAGTATTTCTATTTATACATTGAGACTGGTCTTTTTATAAACATGAAATTCTTTCTCTGTAAGATGATGTTAAAAAGAGAAGCATGATTCAGTTTCAAGTAACTTCATAGTAAACTCTATGAAATCCATGTGATCCTGCAGAGAGACACACTTTATCTTCTGAGATATTCACTAAAGAAAATTTAATTGCATAAGCCCAGTATAGTTACCATAATGAATACATCAAGAAAATGAACTAGAAGCTGCAAAGTTTGAGGATTTAAGACAGCAGACATGTTTTTGTACTGTAAAGCAGGGATAGACAGTTCATTTGCACACTTGTCGCAGTTCTGAGAGGTGTTGTCAAAGGAAAAACAGGCTCTGAAAATGAATGAACAGGGGAGGTACTGAATGCAAAGAATTGCTTCGCTCTGTGGTAGCTGCTTTCTGGCAGCAGCAGGAAATGTTCAATCTGCCACTTGGAGACTCCTCATGAATGGACTGACATTCTCTGCTGTCAGTACCCTGTGCGTGGGGGTGAAAAGCCCCGCAGAATCCTTCAGGAAAAGCAATATCCTTGTCACCTGTCAAAGTCCTTGACAGGCTATAGGACAACCTGTCAGCTAGCTGGTGGTACTAAGTTAATGAACATTGCCCTTGAAAGAAAAAAAACAAAACACAAAACTAACAGTTTATCACAGAATAATCAATGAAGAAACTTTCAGGGTTTGTTTTTTTTTTTAAAGGTGTTAAAACGTGCCCATTACTAAGGTGTTGCATGTGGGAGCAGTTAGAAAGCATTCTTCTACCTTTCAGCTCTACAAGATTTCCCATAACCAGTTAGAAGACTTCTATTTAACATCTCATACAAGATCACAGCAACACAAAAGAGACGTCCACAGGTTGCATTTTCCACATACTCAATGGAGGAGCAGAAGAAAGGCTTTTTTTGGCCATATCCCTTCAGAAGTAAATTTAAAACAAGTTAAAACAAAATTTGTAAATATTTAATTTCTTTGAAGCAGATGAGCATCTATTTTTTTAAAGATTTATTTTATCATTTATTTATTTATTTTATTTTTGGCTACATTGGGTCTTCGTTGCTGCACGTGGGCTTTCTCTAGTTGTGGTGAGTGGGGGCTACTCTTTGTTGTGGTGCTCCGGTTTCTCATTGCAGTGGCTTCTCTTGTGGAGGAGCACGGGCTCTAGGTGCGTGGGCTTCAGTAGTTGTGGCTTGTGGGCTCAGTAGTTGTGGCGCACAGGCTTAGTTGCCCTGCAGTATGTGGGATCGTCCCCGACCAGGGATTGAACCCGTGTCCGCTGCATTGGCAGGCAGATTCTTAACCACTGCGACACCATGGAAGCCCTCATCATCTTATTTTTAAAATACTATATAAATTATATTTATATTTTATATATTATGTTTATATAATTATAATTATTTAAAAATATATAAATAGTTTAATAAGTTTATATACTGAGCTACCTAAAGGAAATTTCTCAGGAATAACTCCTTAACCTATGGCAAGAATCCACACTTCTTCCTCCTCAGCCCACTGGAGGTATCATCTGTTCATCGTGGCTGACATTACTGAACTTCCATCTCGATCACCCTAACACCATTGGTTTTTCAGAGATGTTGCTGAATTGCAACCCATTTGCTCTCTCTGCCTTGTGGCAGTCACTAAATTTACAAAGTATCTCCTATAAAGAAAGATATTTTTTAGGGAATCCTGTGTGATATCCTCCTATCAGCTCATTCAGTGCCAGTTCTAACCCCTTCTAGCTTTCCATCCTGCACTATAGATGCTGGAAAACTAAGTACTTAGTCTTCTAGACTCCTTTGTGGCCGCAGTTGCATATATGACCAAGGTTTTGCCAAGCAAGCCTGGGACACTTGAAAGGTGACAGAAGTCTGGGGAGGTGGCAGCTGCACAGAGGCCAACTAGCCTTGTTGCAGAGGCAGTTAATTCTTCCAGGGCTGCTGCGGCACAGCTTCTGCTGACCAAGCCCTAGCGTCCTGGGCACCCAGCGCTTACAAGCACAAGTAGCCCTGGGGCTTCTGTGTTGACAGTCCATGGTGTCGTGGGGTATTTCTTTGAGCTGTGCAGCATTCAAGCTTGGCCCCTGGCACTCTTGGAAATTCTACAAGCTACCTTGTACCTGAAATAAATAGTGAGAGTGTATAACTTTGTTTCAACTAAGAACCCTGACAAATACAAGTCTGGGTCCTAAATGCAAGGGCATTTTGAGGATCCAATATACCTAGATGTGGAAACTGGCTCTACAATTGCCAGCTGAGAGGTCTTGGGCAAGTTCCCCAAATCTCTCTGTGCTTAAGTTCCTCTGTTATAAAAGGGGGTGGGGAGGGGGCTGATACCTCCCACGCTGGGCTGCTCTGAAGAGTCAGTGTGGTGATGTCTACAACACAACTGGTGTTGGGGCAGGGGGTGGGGGTGGGGGGCTGGCACATAGTAGGTCCTCCCTACATCATTGTCCTACATGTTAAAAATGTAATGTTGACATTGGAGCAGACTACCAAACTGTTTAAAGACATCCAGTGGTGGGCAGGGAAAAGTATACAGTTCAAACCAGGACAAAAGAAAAAACAGAATTCCAGGACAGGATTGGGCCAGGAATGCATGAATGTGGGGCTCACAGTGTCAGATGAGATAACGCTTAAAAATAAGGCCAGACTGATGTGCTAAAAAGAGCAAGTTAACTGCACGTTAGGAATTCATGCTTTTACAAGTAAAAAAAATAAATACATTTCACATTTAAACAAATAGATACATTTTCTCACAAAACGTGCCCAGAGGTAGATTATTGCTGCTGGCAACAGTTCAGCGGCAAAAAGATGCCATCAGGGATTCAGCTCTCTTCCCGCTCTGCTGTGCTCACCACTGGCTTTTGTCCTTATGCTTGTCACCTAAAAGTTGCAGGAGGGCTGCTTCCACTGCTCCAGTCATTCCCCCAATTCAAGCCAATAAAAGGGGGAGGCAGCAAGAGCTTTTTCCTTTGGTGTTTATTTTATTTTTCAGGAAAGTAATCCCTCCCAGGTCAGCTCTACTTCCACCTCATTTGCCAGAATTGGCTCATGTATCGACTTCAAATAAATTATTAGCCAAGGGAACAAAATTATAGGAATGCTTTAATTTTTAAAAATATCATGTTAGTTGTGTGGTTTAGTAAGGAAAAGCAAGTCAGTCCTGTTTCAAAGAAGCGGACAAATAAGGGCAAATTGCAGCAATAAAAGCAGGCTTTTTTTGTGTGTGTGTGCTGCTTATCCCTGGAAGTTCTTGTGCAGTGCCAAGCAGTGGAGTGTTTCTTATAACCATACACAGCCCTGGCCTTGAGATCTGCTGGGAATCCAACATGAACTGGCAGAGAGATGGAGATAAGCCCCAGGAACTAATTAATTGGGACTAGAAGCATGCTGGTATTAGAACCACTTCCCCAAACTATTGACAGTATCTTAATTTTTAAGAAGTCCAAAGTTATGTGTGTGTGTGTGTGTGTGTGTTGTGGGGGCACGGTTGATTCACGTCTGATCCAGGTTGGAATCAGTAGCTAAGGAATCCCTTCTGATAGACAGGGACCTCAGTATAAGAGTCAGTGTGTGTGGGGGGGGTGCTTCCCTCGTGGCGCAGTGGTTAAGAATCTGCCTGTCAATGCGGGGGATGTGGATTCAAGCCCTGGTCCGGGAGGATCCCACATGCTGTGGAGCAGCTAAGGCCGTGTGCCACAACTACTGAGCCTGCATGCTGCAACTACTGAAGCCCACATGCCTAGAGCCCGTGCTCTGCAACAAGAGAAGCCACCACAATGAGTAGCCTATGCACTGCAATGAAGAGTAGCCCCCGCTCACCACAGCTAGAGAAAGCCTGAGCTCATGTGCAGCAACGAAGACCCAACACAGCCAAATAAATAAATAATTAAATAAATAAAGAATTAAAGAATTGAAGAAAAAAGAGTCAATGGGTACCGGCAAAAATTGCTGTCAAAATTACGGCACCATTGTGGACACAAGCATAGCCAAGACACAGGACAAAGCTGAGGTGTATGGGAGCTGAGGCCAATCCTACTAGGAAGGAAAAAAAAGCTAACTAGAGCTATGCAGGTGATCTGGTCTATCACCAAATGGACTGGTTAACAGTAGGACTCAAATCCCACTAGGCACTTAAGAAAAATTCCATTCAGCCAAATTAGACACATAAAATATGCAGTGAGGAAGAAAAAAGATGGAAAGTTGTACATCTGAATTTTACCCTGGGCTTAGTTAAGCAAATCACCAGATCCTACCTATGTGAGATGTACTTTTCAATCCAGTCAAATTTATTTTTCATTGACTTGGAGACTGTGCAGGTGTAGAGCAAGGCTGTGACACTCAGCTGCTGAAGGAGGGAAATTTGTTCCTTTAGCAAATTGAGAATCCGTTAAGCACCAAACAGTTTTAAGTGCTAGAGATACAATAGAAGGCAAAACAGATGTAATCCATGCCCTCTTGGCGTTCACTGGTTTCCCTTGGACAATAACTACTGGCCAAGGCCACAGCATCCCCTGATATGAGAGGAAATGAGTCTCATGTAGGGATTAAAGGTATGCAAGACATGTCTTCAAGGACCTGACAGTCTAAAGGGAAAGTTTCAATCAGGAGTCTGTCCTGGGAGATTTCTAAAGAGACAGAACCACTCACACTAAGACCATGACAGCTTCAGGAAACCAGTGCCCCTGCTGCTCAGAGTGCTCCCACCCCTTCACAAAGGGCAAGGGTTGCAACCAGAGCTACTCTTACTCTAGGACAGGGAGAGTCAGCTGGCGCACATGCCACCTGTCCCCAACCTTTGCATCTTACCAGTTAGGTTTTCAGGGTCTGATACTCCTCTGGCAAACATGAGCATTACCTGGTTAACTGATAATCAGTATACATTGAGAACAAGAGAGCTGGCAACATATGTCATTCATGATATACTGTCATGCACACGCATGGACCTAGAGACTGTCATACAGAGTGAAGTAAGTTGGAAAGAGAAAAACAAATATCATATATTAACGCATATATGCGGAATCTAGAAAAATGGTACAGAACAACTGGTTTGCAAGGCAGAAATAGGGACACAGGTGTAGAGAACAAACATATGGACACCAAGAGGGGAAAGCAGAGAGGGGTGAGGGGGTTGGGGTGGGATGAACTGGGAGATTGGGATTGCATATATATATATATTAATATGTATAAAATAGATGACTAATAAGAAAAAAAATAAACTGTCATGCAGATGTCTACTTCTAATAGTTGTGATAGTGGCTTTGCCTTTTGTCCATGTTATCTGACATGCACCTGAAAACTCTTTCTTCCAGTGACTGTTTGCCTTACTAACAGGATAATCTCAATTACAAATATAAACAGAGCCATGAAAAACAGTTCAGAAATGCTAACTCACTCAGGCAAACCACCACTTTCTTATTCCATTCCCCAGAGAGTCTGTTAAAGCATATGTTCTCAGGGCACACGTGACTTTCAGACAACACTCAGCCTTCCAAGGTGGTAGAGAATTAACATGCATTATTAAAGTCAACAATCTAGGGGAAATTTTACAATTTGACTAACTATAATGCTGAATGACCAGCAAACAGTGAAATTGATTAATTTAGTTAAGTTTCCATTATGTTTTTCACTGACTGCTAGTCAGCTAATGAGAAAAGCATGAATTAATTAAAATAATCATAGATCATATGAAGAAGGAAGAAAGGAAATAAGGGTTTAGCTAATCCATGATATAGATAGCCAGTCTTTGAATTTACATAATTAATATGTAATTAGCATATAATTGATTGTGGATCAAGCATTCAACACAGAAGATAATTAATGTCAAATCCATGTAATAAAATTCATTTCCCTTTCCAAGGATCAGCAGTACCTGTTAAAAGGCAAATTTTGTAGCATTAGCAATATTCAAAAAAAAAAGTTTGAAATACATTGTAAAATATAAATTGAAATCATATTAAAACACCATTTCTCAACTTTTAGCAAAACTCCAAAATTTGACATTATACTTCTAGCAAGGTGGTGGGAAAACTAGGCTCTGTCATACATTTCTGATGGAAATGAAAAATAGTTCAGGCCTTATAAAAGGGGAATTTGTCAACATCTAACAAAGTTACATGTGCATTAATCTTTTGGCTCAACATTCCCATTTTTAGTAATCTATCACAAAGATACAAGCATAAACAAAAAATATTTGCTAATATTTGCAGAATAAACCAATGGAAAGTTAGTGAAATACTGATGAAAATAGTTACCAATGAAGGAACAAGATGGAAGGAACAGTGATGGAAATGAGACTTATCTGAATGTGGTTATTTAGTTTTAATTTTGGAGTAATAAAATGTTTATATAGTAATAAACTAAATTAAATTAAAAATCAAGGTCCAGAAATTAAAAATAAGTCAAAACAAATGAATCTAACTATATTGCACAGTATCTTTGAATATCTTCAATGAGATATATTCTAAGAATAAAAAGACTTTTCAGTGTTACTGGTGCCTGTCAATAGTTTGTGTGACCAAGATAGAGCTGCCAATAAATATACCAGGTACATTTATTTTTACTGAAGATACTTTCAAAATACTATTTCTGGAAGAAAAGATGGCGACGAAGTAGAAGGACGTGGAGTGCATCTCTCTTCACAGATGCACCAGGAATACACCAAAAGATGCAATAATTCTCACAGAAAACCAGCTAAACACTAGCAGAAGACCTAGAACACCAGAAAGGACTGTAAAGGTCCTGACATAACTGGGTAGGATGGAGGGGGAAAAAAAGGAGAAAGAGGAGGAGAACAAAGGAAAGGGACAGGTCCTACACCCTGGGGCAAGGAGAGCTGAAACAGAGGAGATATTGCCGAATTCGGGGAAACCCCCCTTATCTGACAGGGAAACCCCCTCTCCAACGGGGAATTTGGGTCAGAAGGGAGGCATTTGGGACTGTCCAAAGAGGGTGGAGCGGCCAATCTGTGGCAGACAGGAAAGAGGCAGAAACACATAGAGGGTCCATACCACATGCTCTGTGTGTCCCCGACTGAGACATGGGTTCACTGCAGTACAGGGGGTCTGGGAGCTGAAACATGGGAACCAAAGAACATTGGTTCAGGGTGAGAAACATTGCTGGCTGTGGGGAGACAAACTGAGGGGACAGGAGGGAATAAATCTGCAGCGGGGAATGCCTACTGCAGAAAGCTGGGTGGCCACGGAGGTGGCTCGCTACTGCTGGCTTACAAGCAAGGGGGAGGAGCCACGGTTGTAGCCTCTCTTTTGGTGAGTGTGATGAACAAAGGGAGGCCTGCTCTGGGCCTGGCTGTTGTAGTCAACAAGGGATAGAAAAAGCCCCCTGATGGGGCTGGCCTGGTGTGCCTATTGCCGAGAGCCAGAAGAAGTCTGCAGAGCAGGACATCTCTGGAGAGACGGTCTGCTTATACCCCAGCATACCAACTTCCCTTTGCAATAGCCACTTCTGCCACCGCCAGGGCTCCCACAGCCCAGGCTGACTCATACGCAGGGGAAGGAGCCACTGTTGTACCCTCTCTCTCCCCACATACCAGTGTCTACATACGAATAATAAAAGAAGCTCTGCTGGTCACAGAGTAATACAAAAAGCCCCTGAGGGATGCCCCTCAGTCACCTTGCACCAGGCATCAGTAAAGAACCACACTAAGGCCAGATTTCCTATACCCATGGCTGCCAGCATCCCTACACATTCAGTGTCACCCCTGGGGCTCCCGCAATCCAAGCAGGGCTCTACTGTTGAGTCACATACAGGGGGAGGAGCCACTATCAAAGCCTCTCTCTCCCCACACACCTGTGTCTGCAGGTGAACAATAAAGGAAACCCTCACTGAGACAGACCCAAAGAGCTCCAAGGCAGCCTCAGGACCAGACTCTGGTGGTTAGACCACACAAAGAAGCAGGGACAAAACCAAAGCTCAATGTCAGGGACTGGGGGACTAAGGAAGAGGTTCTAAAATCGTTCCATCAGATATACAAGCTGCAAACTAAATACCTGTGATCAGCTAGGTAGACCCTATGTCTTTGAAATATCTTTTATTTTTTATTTTTATTTTTTTTGGGGGTACACCAAGTTCAATCATCTGTTTTTATACACATATCCCCGTATTCCCTCCCTTCCTTGACTCCCCCCCCACCGAGTACCCCCCCACCCTCCCCACCCCAGTCCTCTAAGGCATCTTCCATCCTCGAGTTGGACTCCCTTTGTTATACAACAACTTCCCACTGACTATCTGTTTTACAGTTGGTAGTATATATATGTTGAAATATCTTTTGATATTTGAAATGTCTTTGAATAGGCAATGAAAGTTCCCACAAATGAAAAAGGTCAAGCTCTGGCAGCTGTGGACTTTGGGAGCAAGCACACATATGAACTGGGCTAGATCAGAGCCCAAGTGGACCCCAAAGGACCCAGAGCACGTCCTGAGTCCAACCCAGAGGAAGAGGAGGGCCTCTTGGGGAAGCAAAGTGGCATGAGGCTCAAGGCATGTACAAGGACATTTATACCTGAGACCCCAAGGAGAAAGATTTATTATTATTAATTCTATTGATTTGATCCATTCTGTTGTCATTTCTGGGTTGTTTTCTGTTTTTTAATTACAATCTTAGTCCTAAGGGACCTTCACAATTTATAACATATTTTTTATCCTATTTTTTACTTTTATTTTATGGGGCTTAGATAGTCTTTTTTTAGTCCCCTTTATTGCCAGGATGAGTGGCCTCTGGAGTCTGGATTCCTCAACCAGAAGTCAAGTCTGAGGCTCAGGGGAGGGAGCACCAAGTCCAGGACACTAGACCACTAGAGAATCCTCAGCCACAGGGAAGATTAACTACAGAAAACTCTCACGGAGGCCTCTATCAGAGTCTAAGACCCAGCTTCACCCAGCTGCCTACAATTGCCATTGCTGGATATCCCACACCAAACTACAAACAAGACAAGAATACAAACCCACCCATCAGCACACAGACTACCTAAAGCCATATTAAGCTCACAGATATCCTAAAAAACACCACACAATATGCCCCTGCTCATCAGAAGGAAAAGACTCAGATCCACACACCAGAAAGCAGGCACCAGACCCTCCCTTCAGGAAGCCTACTCAAGACACTTGACAAACCCCACCACAGGGGGCAGAGAACAGAAACAAGGGGAATTACTACTAGGCAGCACAGGGAAAGGAGAGAGAAAACACTATAAATTAGACAAAATGAGAAAATAAAGAAATACATTGCAGGCAAACGAGCAAGATAAAAACCCACAAGACCAAATAAATGAAAAGGAAATTGGAAAATTGCCTGAAAAAGAATTCAGAGTAATGATAGTAAAGATGATCCAAAATCTCAAAAACAAAATAGAGGAAATACAAGAAACATTTATATAGGACCTAGAAGAACTAAAGAGCAAACAAACAGTAATGAACAACACAATAACTGAAATCAAAAATACTCTAGATGGTATAAACAGCAGAATAACTGAGGCAGAAAAACAAGTAAGCAAGTTGGAAGATAGAATGGTGGAAATAACTGCCACAGAGCAGGAAAAAGAAAAAAGAATAAAAAGAATGGAAGACAGTCTCAGAAACGTCAGGGACAACATTAAGCATACCAACATTCAAATCATAGGGGTCCCAGAAGAAGAAGAAGAAAAGAAAGGGTCTGAGAAAACATTTGAAGAGATTATAGTGGAAAACTTCTCCAACGTGGGAAAGGAAACAGTCAATCAAGTCCAAGAAGCACAGAGAGTCCCATCAGAAAAAAACCAAGGAGAAACACACCAAGGCATATATTAATCAAACTAATGAAAATTAAACACAAAGAAGAAATATTAAAAGCAGCAAGAGAAAAGCAACAAATAACATATAAGGGAAAACCCATAAGGATAACAGCTGATCTTTCTGCAGAAACTCTGCAGGCCAGAAGAGAGCGGCAGGATATATTTAAGTCTTGAAAGAGAAAAACCTAGAGCCAAGAATACTCTACCCAGCAAGAATCTCATTCAGATTCGATGGAGAATTCAAAAGCTTTACAGACAAGCAAAAGTTAAGAGAATTCAGCACCATCAAACCAGCCTTACAACAATTGCTAAAGGAACGTCTCTAGGCAGGAAACACAAGAGAAGGAAAAGACCTACAGAAACAAATCCAAAACAGTTAAGAAAATGGTAATAGGAACATACATGTCAATAATTACCTTAAATGTAAATGGATTAAATGCTCCAACCAAAAGACACAGACTCACTGAATGGATACAAAAACAAGACTCATATATATTCTGTCTACAAAAAACCCACTTCAAACCTAGGGACACATACAGACTGAAAATAAGGGGATGGAAAAGATATTCCATGCAAATGGAAGTCAAAAGAAAGCTGGAGTAGCAATACACATGTCAGACAAATTAGACTTAAGTAAAGACTATTACAAGAGACAAGGAAGGACACTACATAATGATCAAGGGATCCATCCAAGAAGAAGATATAACAACTGTAAATATCTATGCACCCAACATAGGAGCACCTCAATACATAAGGCAAATGCTAACAGCCATAAAAGGGGGACATCAACAGTAACACAATAATAGTAGGAGACTTGAAAACCCCACTTACATCATTGGACAGATCATCCAAACAGAAAATAAATAAAGACACACAAGCTTTAAATGACACATTAGACCATCTCGACTTAATTGATATCTATAGGACATTCCACCCAAAAACTACAGAATACACTTTCTTCTCAAGTGCACATGGAACATTTTCCAGGATACATCACATCTTGGGTCACAAATCAAGCCTTGGTAAATTCAACAAAATTGAAATTTTATCAAGCATCTTTTCCAACCCCAATGCCATGAGACTAGATATCAATTACAAGAAAAAAACTAAAAAATACAAATAAACACATGGAGGCTAAACAATATGCTATTAAACAACCAAGAAATCACTGAAGAAATAAAAAAGGAAATCAAAAAATACCTAGAAAAAAATGACAATGAAAACACAAAGACCCAAAACCTATGGGATGCAGCACAAGCAGTTCTAAGAGGGAAGTTTATAGCAATACAGTCCTACCTCAAGACACAAGAAAAATATCGAATAAACAACCTAACCTTACACCTAAAACAATTATAGAAAGAAGAACAAAAAAAAAAAACCCAAAGTGAGCAGAAGGAAAGAAATCATAACAATCATATCAGAAATAAATGAAAAAGAAATGAAGGAAACAATAGCAAAGATCAATAAAACTAAAAGCTGGTTCTTGGAGAAGATAAACAAAATTGATAAACCATTAGTCAGACTCATCAGGAAAAAAAGGGATAAGACACAAATAAACAGAATTAGAAATAAAAAAGAAGTAACAACTGACACCACAGAAATACAAAAGATCATGAGAGATAACCTGGAAAAAATGGATAAATTCTTAGAAAAATACAATCTTCCAAGACTGAACTAGGGAGAAATAGAACATATTAACAGACCAATTAAAAGCACTGAAATTGAGACTGTGATTAAAAATCTCCCAACAAACAAAAGCCCAAGGTCAGATGGCTTCACAGGCAAATTCTATCAAACTTTTAGAGAAGAGCTAACACCTACCCTTCTCAAACTCTTCCAAAATATAGCAGAAGGAGAAACACTCCCAAACTCATTTTACAAGGCCACCATCACCCTGACATAAAAACCAGGTAAAGATGACACAGAAAAAGAACATTACAGGTCAATATCACTGATGAATATAGATGCAAAAATCTTCAACAAAATACTAGCAAACAGAATCCAACAGCACATTAAAAAGATCATACACCATGATCAAGTGGGGTTTATCCCTGGAATGAAAGGTTTCTTCAGTATATGCAAATCAATCAATGTGATACATCACATTAACAAATAGAAGGATAAAAACCATATGATCATCTCAATAGATGCAGAAAAAGCTTTTGACAAAATTCAATATCCATTTATGATAAAAACTCTCCAGAAAGTGGGCATAGAAGGAAATTACCTCAACATAATAAAAGCCATATATGACAAAACCACTGCCAACATCATTCTCAATGGTGAAAAACTGAAAGCATTCCCTCTAAGGACAGGAAGAAGACAAGGGTGCCCACTCTCACCATTATTATTCAACAGAGTTTTGGAAGTGTTAGCCACAGCAATCAGAGAAGAAAAAGGAATAAAAGGAATACAAATTGGAAAAGAAGAAGTAAAATTGTCATCCTTTGCAGATGACATGATATTATACATAGAAAACCCTCAAGATGCTACCAGAAAACTGCTAGCACTAATCGATGAATTTAGTAAAGCAGCAGAATACAAAATTAATGCACAGAAATCTCTTGCATTTCTATAAACTAACAATAAAAGATCAGAAGGAGAAATTAAGGAAACACTCACATTCATCATTGCAACAAAAAGAATAAAATACCTAGAAATAAACCTGCCCAAGGGGGCAAAAGACCTGTATGCAGAAAACTATAAGACATTGATGAAAGAAATCAAACATGACACAAACAGATGGAGGGACATACCATGTTCTTGGATTGGAAGAATCAACATTGTGAAAATGATTACACTACCCAAAGCAATTTACAGATTCAATGCAATTCCTATCACATTACCAATGGCATTTTTCACAGAACTAGAACAAGAAATTTTACAATCTGTATGGAAATGCAAAAGACTCTGAATAGCCAAAGTAATCTTGAGAAGGAAAGACACAGCTGGAGGAATCAGGCTTCCTGACTTCAAACTATACTACAAGGGTAGAGTGATCCAGACAGTGTAGTACTGGCACAAAAACAGAAATATAGATCAATGGAACAGAATAGAGAGCACAGAGATAAATCCACACACATATGGGCACCTTATGTTTGACAAAGGAGGCAAGAATATACAGTGGAGAAAAGACAGCCTCTTCATGAAGTGGTGCTGGGAAAATTGGACAGCTACATGCAAAAGAATGAAATGAGAACACTTCCTAACACCATACACAAAAATAAACTCAAAATGGATTAAAGACCTAAATGTAAGTCCAGACACTATAAAACTCTTAGGGGAAAACATTGGCAGAACACTCTATGGCATAGATCAAAGCAAGATCCTTTTTGATTCACCTCCTAGAATACTGGAAATAAAATCAAAAGTAAACAAATGGGACCTAATGAAACTTAAAAGCTTTTGCACAGCCAAAGAAACCATAAGCAAGACAAGAAGACAGCCCTCAGAATGGGAGAAAAAATTTGCCAACAAAGCAACTGACAAAGGATTAATCTTCAAAATATGCAAGCAGCTCATGCAGCTCAGTATCAAAAAAGCAAATAACCCAATCCAAAAATGGGCAGAAGACCTAAATAGACATTTCTCCAAAGAAGACATGTAGATAGCTAAAAAACACATGAAAAGGTGCTCAACATCACTAATCATGAGAGAAATGCAAGTCAAAGTCACAATGAGGTATCACCTCACACCAGTCAGAATGGCCATCATGAAAAAAACCTAGAAACAATAAATGCTGGAGAGGATGCAGAGAAAAGGGAACCCTCCTGCACTGTTGGTGGGAATGTAAATTGGTACAGCCACTATGGAAAACAGTATGGAGATTCCTCAAAAAACTAAAAATGGAACTACTATATGACCCAACAATCCCACTACTGGGCATATACCCTGAGAAAACCATAATCCAAAAAAGAAACATGTACGACAATGTTCATTATAGCACTATTTACAATAGCCAGGACATGGAAGCAACTTAAATGCCCATCAATAGATGAATGGATAAAGAAGATGTGGCACATATACAGTGGAATATTACTCAGCCAGAAAAAAGAATGAAATTGACTTATTTGTAGTGAGGTGGATGGACCTAGAGTCTGTCATACAGAGCGAGGTAAGCCAGAAAGAGAAAAACAAATACTGCATGCTAACTCACATATATGGAATCTAAAAATATGGTACTGATGAACCCAGTGACAGGGTAAGAATAAAGATGCAATATAGAGAACAGACTTGAGGACACGGGGCAGGAGGGGGTGAAGGGGAAGCTGGGATGAAGTGAAAGAGTAGCATTGACATATATACACTACCAAATGTAAAATAGATAGCTAGTGGGAAGTGGCTGCATAATACAGGTAGATCAGCTCGATGATGGGTGATAACTTAGAGGGCTACGATAGGGAGGGTGGGAAGGAGTCATGGGAGGGAGGGGATATGGGGATATATGTATAAATACAGCTGATTCACTTTGTTGTACAGCAGAAACTGGCACAAAAGTGTAAAGCAATTATACTCTAACAAAGAGCTTAAAAAATACCATTTCTCTTTAAATGAAATAATTTATCACACTCTATTTTAATTAGACTCTATTTTAATTAAAAAAAAAGAATAAAGGGATTTCTTAGGTGGTGCAGTGGTTAAGAATCTGCCTGCCAATGCAGGGGACACAGGTTCGAGCCCTGGGCTGGGAAGATCCCACACGCCATGGAGCGACTAAGCCCATGCACCACAACTATTGAGCCTGTGCTCTGGAGCCCATTTGCCACAACTAATGATACCCACGCGCCTGGAGCCTGTGCTCCACAACAAGAGAAGTCACCGCAGTGAGGAGCCCGGCCACCACAATGAAGAGTAGCCCCTGCTCGCCGCAACTAGAGAAAGCCCGTGTGCAGCAACGAAGACCCAATGCAGCCAATAAGTAAATAAATAAATTTATTTAAAAAAAAGAATAAAAAGAACCATACAAAAAAATCTTGAACTTCATTCAATATTCTTGTTAGTAATGATATTAATATTGATGCTTTTGTACACATATATGTATATTGTAGGCTAAAACAAGTAATTATGCTAATGTTGTTTGGAAGCAGAGTTTTCAACATGAGGTGCAGTAAATTAAATCAGATGTTTTAAGTAAAAACCTAGTAATCTAAAACTTGAGTTGGAAATATCAATATGCACACGTAATTTCTTTCTGGTGGTATCCAATGAGAAGCCCTAGAAACAATGACAGCAGTAATGAACATTCCTAAAATCTAGAATCGCAGTCTTTAAATATCATTGTTCATCTGCAAAGAAGCAACTAAAGCTAATAAGTGAATCTGGCAAAGTTACAGGATACAACGTTATTATATAACAATCAATTTTTTTTCTACATATTAGCAACAAATAACTGGAAAGTGAAATTTAAAATATCATTTACAGTAACATCCAAAACAAGAAATACTTGGGAAAAATGTTAACAAAATACGTATGAGACCTGTGCCCTAAAAACTATAAAACATTTCTGAGAGAAATTAAAGAAGATCTAAATAAATGGAAAGGTACACTGCGTTCATAGATGGGGTCAATCAATATTATTAAAATGTCAGTGCTCCTTAAGTTGATCAATAGATTCAATGCACTTCCAATCAAAATTCTGAGAGTCTCTTTTGTAGATATTGACAAGCTGCAACTAACACAGAAATTCAAAGAACCTAACAATTTTGAAAAAGAAGAACAAAGTTCAAAGACTTATACTACTTGATTTCAAGACTTACCGTAAAGCTAGAGTAATCAAGACAATGTTATACGAGCATAAGGGTAGACATATAGGGCGATGGAACAGAGTAGAGAATCCAGAGAAAGAGCTGTACGTATGCGGTGAATTGATTTTCAAAAATGATGCTAAGATAATTTAATGAGGGAAGAACAATCTTTTCAACAAATGATGTGGGAACAGCAGCATTTCCATTCAGGAAAAAAATAAACCTCAATCTTTCACCTCTTGCCTTACACAAAAATTAACTCAAAATGGATCATAGAACTCAAGATGACAGCTAAAACTCTAACGCTTCTAGAAAACATAGGGAGAAAAATATTTATAATCTTAGGGTATTGAAAAATATCTTAGGACATAAAAAAGCAGAAACCATAATCGAAATAATTAATAAATGGGATTTCATTGAAACTTAAAGCGTCTGCTGTTTAAAAGATACAATTAAGGAAATTAAATGGCAAGCCACAGACTGGGAGAAATATTCACAATATATATATCTGTCAAAGGACTTGTATTCAGAGTATATATTTTTTAAAAAGGAATCCTTACAACTTAATAATAAAAATATAACACAATTTTTAAAATAGGTGAATGATTTGAACACTTTCACCAAAGAAGATATATCGTCAATCAGCACACAAAAAGATGCTCAAAATCATTAGTCATCAGTGAAGTGCAAATTAAAGCCAAAATGAAATACCACTATACACCCATTTGAATAGCTAAAATTAAATATAATTTTTCACTAAAAAACACCAAGCTCGATCCATGCCTGGGGCAGAAAATATACAAGATGAGCTTGGAACAGATTGTTGTACCAGAAAGCAAAGATGTTATCAAAGGCTAATAATGCAGACACATCCAAAAACAAAAACAAAAAACCCCATAAGCCAGATTGAGAAGGCTCCCATTGGTCAAAGATGAGATGAGCTGATCAAAAAGCATTATTATACCAAGTGATTAAAATGAATTAAAAATATAAAAAGAAGACAAAGGAAAAAAATAAGACTTCATGGACAAAAAGGTTGCTGGGCACCAACTCATTATTTTAAAACTTGCTAATTAAAGGGAAAGAACTGAGAATTTATATTGCCTTTGCTGTATGAATAGTATTTCCTAGAAATCAAATAGGTCTACTGGATAAGAGTTATACTAGAATTAGAAAATCAACATTTTGCAACTCCTAACTAAGTGACTCAAACGATGGTTATCAATGGATGATACAATCGTTAGACAAAAGATAAATGGAAAACTACAATAAAGGGATCAGGTTGTCCTAACTTGAACTCACTGATCAACCATAGCATCCACTAAAAGTGAAACACGCAGATAGGATGTGCTTTTGAATATAATGCAATATGAAGTAGACAACATTACCTATGAAATGGTCTTAACAAAACAAAATGAATGAATCTGAATCTAATCAAGCTACAAGAAACATGGAGAATAGAGGGGAAAGTTAAGGATCAGTCTTGGGGACTTCCCTGGTGGCACAGTGGTTAAGAATCCGCTTGCCAATGCAGGGGATACGGGTTCAATCCCTGGTCCAGGAAGATCCCACGTGCCTCGGAGCAACTAAGCCCGTGTGCCACAACTATTGAGCCTGTGCTCTAGGGTCTGAGTGCCACAACTACTGAGCACGTGCATCACTACTACTGAAGCCCAAGCACCTAGAGCCTGTGCTCCACAAGAGAAGCCACCGCAATGAGAAGCCCACGTGAAGCCCACGCACCTTAGCAAAGAGTAGCCCCCGCTCTCCACAACTAGAGAAAGCCCACGTGCAGCAACGAAGACACAACACAGGCAAAAATAAATAAAATTTTTAAAAAAAGGTGAGTCTTGGGTCAAAACCAAAGTTTAGGACATTCTGCAGAACACTGTACCTGGCTTTGTAATCTAGTCAATAGCATTTTTTTTTTTAAAGTGATGGGCTATGATAGATCAAAAGAGGCTGTGGGAAACAATGCAATCTAATTTTACTGAGGAATGTTGAATAATGTGACTGACCACATATACTCTAAAGTAGATGCACTTTCAGGGGCAACTGTAGGAAGCATTGATGAAGAATTACCAAAACAGAGCACCAAAGTAATGCCCAATGTTACAATGTTAATGCAACACTGTAAACTGAGTAACTACTGACTGTTTACCAACTGTTGGGTGATGTGTAACAACTGTAGCTTTACTTCCAGGTGAACAGAGCTGAAAATCCACCAAGGTTTGTAATCACTTGTGGGCTACCTGAATGCATGAATTTTCTTTTTTCTCTTTTTTTTTTTTATCAATAGTAGTCTTAGCTGTGGTGGGTTGTGGGGGTGGGGGATAAATTATGAGTATGAGACTAACAGATACAAACCACTATACATGAAATAGATAAACAACAAAGATTTAATGTATAGCACAGGGAACAATATTCAATACCTTGTAATAATCTATAATGGAAAATAATCTGAAAAAAATACATATAACTGAATCACTTTGCTGTACATCTGAAACTAACACAATATTGTAAATCAACTGTGCTTCAATAAAAAAAAGTAGGACTTCTTATGCTAAGAAAAAAAGTGAGGTGATGGATGTGTTAATTACCTTGCTGGGGAAGATCCTGGTACAATGCATACATGTATCAAATTATCACATTGTACATTTTAAATAGCTTACAACTTCATTTGTGAATTATAACTCAATAAAGCTGAAAAAAGATGACAGATTTTTTTAATTTAAAAAAATAATAAACTTAGCTAATTCTATGTTTATGAATTTGGGTCTTCCCCAAGTTTCAAAATATTTTTAAGAGAAAAAAAACAAGTGTGATAAGGACATTTTTTGGTACCCTAATTCAAAAAAACCAATAATATAAAGATATTTTTAGACCCTTGGAAAAACTTGAATAAAGACTTACTACTGGCAGAAATTTGAATATGGGTATTGGGTGATATTAAAAGATTATTGTTAATTTTAGCTCAAGTACTCCTCAAATGCTTGGTTGAACCATACTTAATGCTGCAGACGGTCTAAGATGCTTCCATCAAATATTTTCACTCCCTCTCCTTCATTCTGGGTCAGTCTTGCTTCAGTCTGATGGTTCTGATCACTCTCTGTCTTCCTCATCTCCTTCCCTATTTCCTTTCACACTAGTATTTCCTCTAATAAAATATCAATACTTCATGTTTAATCCTAGCTTGACATTTACATCGCAGAGGAGCCAGACTGGGAGTCAGTACTGTATGCTCAATCCCGCTTCACTTGCTTATGTTGGTTTCTTTCTACCCTTCCCACATTTCCTTCCACTTGTGTCTTTGTAACATCCCAACTCCACCCTGAGGAGGGCTGAATTTATGTGGATTTAAGACATGAAGTAAATGTGCAAGCATCTCTCTTCCAACTGAGGTACACATGAGATGCCCCAGCATCCACCGGCTTGGCTCTTTGAATACAGACAGGATAGATTTGGGTTGGAACAAATTCAAGCCATGGAAATTGGTTTATTTTATGCCTGCTGTGCCTGTAAGACCCAGGCATCAGACAGCCAAGAGATGCATCCAACTTTAGCCCTAGATCTTCCCATTCAAATAACCCACTTATTTTGCATTCAAAGAGCCCCTCTAGCATAGGCAGGCATTTAAGTCCATGTTACTCTTTTTCCATGCTGATCTCTCAACTTCTAAGCACTGCAGAGTATAGAGCGAAGATTATCTGAAGCCCAGCAAAATACGTGCTATAGATCTTCTTTCTGTCCCTGTGCTTCTAGCTCCTCTCAGTACACAGCAGAGTCACCTCAGGACAGCCTGTCTTTCACATATGATTTCTCTCCTCACACCAACATGGTAAAAATCCCCCAAACACCGTTCTGTCATACTCTTTTTTGGAGGCCATAGTGTTTGAAATTATGGTCAATTGTTTTCAGAAACACACAGTCTGGATTGAAATCCCAGTCCCACCTCTTCTTACTGTATAAGACTTACTTTCCTGGTCTGTAAATTTGGGTCTATAAATTAGGTTCCTGCCTCATAATGTTGAAAGGATTAAATAAGGTAATGTTTGATATTGATTGTCCTACGCTCAGAGCACCACAAATACTTAGGAATATTATTTTCATTTGACACCGTGGATCAGGCAGCTCCACTCACTCTTTCCTGCTCTCTAGTGTTGACTTTGCTCTCAAAGATTTTCCCATGGGATAACCATCTCCATTTGGGGGACAATGGGGGGACAGAGCACACAGGTGATATGATCAGCAGATAAGCCCCTGGCTGAACCGAGTGGGAAATAGTGGTTTTCTTGGCAAGGGATTAGTGATGGCTCCAAGGACACTGGAGAGCATTTCTGCTCACCTGGCATTCCGTTTGCAAGCCACAGCAGTGAATTCTGGCTGATTTAAGCAGGTAAAAAAGTTTCTTCAACTGATATCATGTTTCTCAAATAATTGTTTGGAGGGCTAGAGAAGCATGCTTAAGTCTGAGCAGCCAGCAGGTGCTAGAGAGAAAGTGCATCATTCCTGTTGCTTCCGTCACTGGCTTTAAAATCAAAAGTCAAACTGGAACCTTGCAAGACATGCCAGTGATGTGTCTGCACACCAGAGGTAACAGGCTGGGAAAAATCTAGTATCTGTCATGTTATTGTGGAAAGTAATTTCTGCCTCCAACTAAGACTCATTGGAGAATTTCTCTCAAACATATCAAGGAGTTCAATTACTGTGTGGACAAAAAACAAACAGACAAAAAACAAAAAATGGCAAACCCACCACCTAGAGCCTCCTTGCAAGCATTCAGCAAGAAGAACTGATCGAGGAGTCATAGCTATGTACAGCTGTGGATAGGAACCTGGTTGCATGAAAAATGTCTCCTTTGGACTTTTAGCATTAATTGTTCCCCTTTCATTTATATCTCTGACTTCTCCATATCTGTTGGTTCATCCTCTTCAGTTAATTAAAAATTTTTAACTCTCTCCAATCATTAAAACACTCCTTTCCACTTACTATCCCTATGTTCAAGCTCATGTAACCTCTCACCTAGAAAATAGCCATAGCCTGGTAACTGATGACTCTGCTTCTCTTGTCTTCCTTAAGCCCATCTGCCACATCTGTCAGATTGCTCTACCTAAAATGGAAATTTTCACCATATTACTTCTTTGCCTAAAACCCTATAGACCCTCACTCGTTGTTTACTAATTAAAAATCATTCTCCTCCATAAGTCTGCAAAGCCTTCAATGAACTGGGCTCCCCAGGACCCCAGTTTCAATTCTTTCTTCTTCCTATAATAAAGCTTATTTGCAGGTAATACTGCAGGAGCTGCTCACAGCTCTCCCTCTTCCAATATGCCACTGTAAGCTTGAGATTCATGGTATGGCTTGTGACTGTTCTCCTCTTGCAACATCTTCACAATTCTCTTTGCTCAGCCAACGCTTGCTCTTCTAAACCCAGCCCACTTATTGAACAGCAACTTAGATCTCATCTGCCCTAGAAAAACTCCCCTGATCTCCCAGGCTGGGTTTAGTGCCCTTGACATTGCTCTTATGGCACCACGTACACACATGTACCTTAGCACTACCATACTTGTTGGAATTTCCATTCATGCCTTTGTCCAAACCAGCAGGCTCTTTCAAGGCCTCACAGAGCTTACACAGGTGCTTTAAAAATGTTTTCTGCACTGAACTGAAGTTATTATAGCAAATTCCACTGGAAGATATAAATATTAATCAATTGGTGGTTGATTCATATATGTTGACATAGGCATTGTGAAATTAAGCAATTTGCCTTTCAAATATAAGTAACTGGAGAATTGGATGGTTTCAGCAGCATGTTTTGCAGTCTATTTAATTGTTCACCTAGGTAAGAATTGTAATTACAATATATTTTCTTCTTCTATAGTGATTGATATATGTGGAAACCTTTGCAATTTCAAGAATAGTTATTATAACATTAAATGCAAGTCAAAACACCCCACAGCCAAGACAAAGGAGAAGCCACAATGAGACAGTAGGAGGGATGCAATCGCGTTAAAATCAAATCCCATAAATGCTGGGTGGGTGACTCACAAGCTGGAAAACAGTTATAACACTGAAGTCCTGAGGGTTCTGAGCCCCATGTCAGGCTTCCTAGTCTGGGGGTCCAGCAACGGGAGGAGGAATCCCCAGAGAATCAGACTTTGAAAGCCAGCGGGATTTGATTGCAGGACCTCCACAGGACTGGGGGAAACGGAGACTCCACTCTTGGAGGGCACACAAAAAAGTGTGCTCACCAGGACCCAGGGGGAAGGAGCAGTGACCCCATAGGAGACTGAACCAGACCTACCTGCTGGTGTTGGAGGGTTGCCTGCAGAGGTGGGGGCAGCTGTGGCTCACCGAGGAGAGGGGCACTGGCAGCGGGGTTCTGAGAAGTGCTCATTGGTGTGAGCCCTCCTAGAGTGCACCATTAGCCCCACCAAAGAGACTGTAAGCTCCAGTGCTGGGTCACCTCAGGCCAAACGAATCCCAGGGTGGGAACACAGCCCCACCCATTGGCAGACAAGCAGATTAAAGTAAAACTGAGCACCGCCCACCAAATCGGATTAAAGTTTTACTGAGCTCCGCCCACCCAGCTCAACCCACCATCAGTCCCTCCCATCAGGAAGCACCCAGGAGCCTCCTAGACAGCTTCCTCCACAAGAGGGTGGACAGCAGAATCAAGCAGTATCAGCAGTATTTCATCTTGTGGAAATGAAAATCACAGCCAAAGGAAGACAGAGAAAATGAAAAGGCAGAAGACTTTGTACCAGATGAAGGGACAAGATAAAACACCAGAAAAACAACTAAATGAAGAGGAGATAGGCACTATTCCGCAAAAAGAATTTAGAAAAATGATGGTGAAGATGATCCAGGACTTTGAAAAATGGATGCTAAGATTGAAAAGTTACAAGAAAAGTTTACCAAAGACCTAGAAGAATTAAAGAACAAACAGAAATATGCAACACAATAACTGAAATGAAAAATACACTAGAAGGAACCAATAGCAGATTAATTGAGGGAGAAGGGTGAATAAGTGATCTGGAAGATAGAATGGTGATAATCACTGATGCAGAAAAGAATAAAGAAAAAAGAATGAAAAGAACTGAAGACAGCCTAAGACACTTCTGGGACAATGCTAAACGCACCAAGATTCGCATTATAGAGGTCCCAGAAGGAGAAGAGAGAGAGAAAGGACTCAAGAAAATATTGGAAGAGATTATAGTTGAATACTTCCCTAACATGGGAAAGGAAATAGCCACTCAAGTCCAGGAAACACAGAGAGTCCCAGGCAGGATAAACCCAAGGAAAAACATGCCAAGACATATAGTAGTCAAGCTGACAAAAATGAAAGACAGAGAAAAGTTATTAAAAGCAACAAGGGAAAAACAACAAATAACATACAAGGGAACTCCCATCAGGTTAACAGCTGATTTCTCAGCAGAAACTCTACAAGCCAGAGGGAGTGGCACGATATATTTCAAGTGATGACAGGGAAGAACCTACAACCAAGAATACTCTACCCAGCAAGGATCTCATTCAGATTCGATGGAGAAATCAAAAGCTTTACAGACAAGCGACAGCTAAGAGAATTCAACACCACCAAACCAGCCCTACAACAAATGCTAAAGGAACTTCTCTAAGTGGGAAACATAAGAGAAGAAAAGGACCTACAGAAACAAAAACAAAACAATTAAGAAAATGGTCATAGGAACATACATATCGATAATTACCTTGAATGTAAGTGGACTAAATGCTCCAACCAAAAGACACAGACTGGCTGAATGGATACAAAACCAAGACCCATATATATGCTGTCTACAAGAGACCCACTTCAGACCTAGGGACACATACAGACTGAAAGTGAAGAGATGGAAAAAGATATTCCATGCAAATGGAAATCAAAAGAAAGCTGGAGTAGCAATACTCATATCAGATAAAATAGACTTTAAAATAAAACATGTTACAAGAGACAAGAAAGGGCACTACATAAAGATCGAGGGATCAGTCCAAGAAGAAGAGATAACAATTATAAATATATATGCACCCAATATAGGAGCACTTCAATACATAGGGCAAATGCTAACAACTATGAAAGAGGAAATCAACAGTAACACAATCATAGTGGGGGACTTTAACACTCCACTTACACCAATGGACAGATCATCCACACAGAAAATTAATAATGAAACACAGGCTTTAAATGACACAATAAATCAGCTTGATTTAATAGATATCTATAGGACATTACATCCAAAAACAGCTGATTACACATTCTTCTCCAGTGCTCATGGAACATTCTCCAGGATAGATCACATTTTGGGTCATAAATCAAGCCCTGGTAAATTCAAGAAAATTGAAATCATATCAAGCATCTTTTCTGACGACAACACTATGAAATTAGAAACCAATTACAGGAAAAAAAACTGTAAAAAATGCAAACACATGGAGGCTAAACAATACGTTACTAAATAACCGAGAGATCACTGAAGAAATCAAAGAGGAAATCAAAAAATACCTAGAGAAATATGACAATGAAAACACCATGATCCAAAACCTATGTGATGCAGCAAAGGCAGTTCTAAGAGGGAAGTTTATAGTGATACAATCCTACCTCAAGAAACAAGAAACATCCCAAATAAACAATCTAACCTTACACCTAAAGAAACTAGAGAAAGAAGAGCAAACAAAACCCAAAGTTAGTAGATGGAGAGAAAACATAAAGATCAGAACAGAAATAAATGAAATAGAAACAAAGAAAACAATAGCAAAAATCAATAAAACTAAAAGCTGATTCTTTGAGAAGATAAATAAAATTGATAAAGCTCTCACAAGGCTCATCAAGAAAAAGAGGGAGAGGACTCAAATCAATAAAATTAGAAATGAAACAGGAGAAATTACAATGGACACCGCAGAAATAAAAAGCACCATAAGAGATTACTACAAGCAACTATATGCCAATAAAATGGACAACCTGGAGGAAATGGACAGATTCTTAGAAAGGTATAAACTTCCAAGACTGAATCAGGAAGACATAGAAAATATGAACAGACCAATCACAAGAAATGAAATTGAAACTGTGATTAAAAATCTCTCAACAAACAAAAGCCCAGGACCAGATGGACTCACAGATGAATTTTATCAAACATTTAGAGAAGAGCTAACACCCATCCTTCTCAACCTTTTCCAAAAAATTGCAGAGGAAGGAACACTCCCAAACTCATTTTATGAAGCCACCATCACCCTGATACCAAAACCAGACAAAGATACTACAAAAAAGGAAAATTACAGACCAATATCACTGATGAATTTGGATGCAAAAATCTTTAACAAGATACTAGCCAACAGAATCCAACAACACATTAAAAGGATCATACACCATGATCAAGTGGGGTTTATCCCTGGAATGTAAGGATTCTTCAATATATGCAAATCAATCAGTGTGATACACCATATTAACAAACTGAAGGACAAAAACCACATGATCATCTCAATAGATGCAGAAAAAGCTTTTGACAAAATTCAACACCCATTGATGATAAAAACTCTCCAGAGGGTAGGCATAGAGGGAACCTACCTCAACATAACAAAGGCCATATATGACAAACCCACAGCAAACATCATTCTCAATGGGGAAAAACTGAAAGCATTCCCTCTAAGATCAGGAATAAGACAAGGATTTCCACTCTTGCCACTACTATTCAACATAGTTTTGGAAGTCCTTGCCACAGCAATCAGAGAAGAAAAAGAAATAAAAGGAATCCTAATTGGAAGAGAAGAAGTAAAACTGTCACTGTTTGCAGATGACATGATACTATACATAGAAAATCCTAAAGATGCTACCAGAAAACTATTTGAGCTAATCAATGAATTTGGTAAAGTTTCAAAATTAACACACAGAAATCTCTTGCATTTCTATACACTAACAATGAAAGATCAGAAAGAGAAATTAAGGAAACAATCCCATTCACCATTGCAACAAAAAGAATAAAATACCTAGGAATAAACCTAACCAAGGAGGTAAAAGACCTGTACTCAGAAAACTATAAGACACTCATGAAAGAAATCAAAGATGACACAAACAGATGGAGGGACATACCATGTTCTTGGATTGGAAGAATCAACATTGTGAAAATGACTATATTACCGAAAGCAATTTACAGATTCAACACAATCCCTATCAAACTACCAATGGCATTTTTCACAGAACTCGAGCAAGAAATTTTACAATTTGTATGGAAACTCAAGAGACCCCAAATAGTCAAAGCAACCTTGAGAAGGAAAGACGGAGTTGGTGGAATCAGGCTTCCTGACTTGAAACTATACTACAAGGCTACAGTGATCAAGACAGGATGGTACTGGCACAAAAACAGAAATATAAATTAATGGAACAGGATAGAAAGCCCAGAGATAAACTACGGTCAACTAATCTATGCCAAAGGAGGCAAGATTATACAATGGAGAAAAGGCAGCCTCTTCAATAAGTGGTGCTGGGAAAACTGGACAGCTACATGGAAAAGAATGAAATTAGAACACTTCCTAACATCATACACAAAAATAAACTCAAAATGGGTTAAAGACCTAAATGTAAGGCCAGACACTTTAAAACTCCTAGAGGAAAACATAGGAAGAACACACTTCGATGTAAATAACAGCAAGATCTTTTTTGATCCACCCCCTAGAATAATGGAAATAAAAACAAAAATAAATAAGTGGGACCTAATGAAACTTCAAAGCTTCTGCACAGCAAAGGAAACTATAAGCAACATGAAAAGACAACCCTCAGAATGGGAGAAAATATTTGCAAACAAATCAACAGACAAAGGATTAATCTCCAAAATATATAAACAGTTTATCCAGCTAAATATAAAAAAAAGAAACAACCCAATCAAAAGTGGGCAGAAGACCTCAATAGGCGTTTCTCCAAAGAAGACATACGGATGACCAAGAGGTACATGAAAAGCTGCTCAATATCACTAATTATTAGAGAAATGCAAATCAAAACCACAATGAGGTATCACCTCACACTGGTTAGAATGGGCATCATCAGAAAATCTACAAACAGTAAATGCTCAAGAGGGTGTACAGAAAAGGGAACGCTCTTGCACTCCTGGTGGGAATGTAAATTGACACAGCCACTATGGAGAACAGTATGGAGGTTCCTTGCTAAAGTAAAAATAGAACTACTATATGACCCAGCAATCCCACTGCTGGGCATATACCCAGAGAACACCATAATTCAAAAAGACACATGCATTCCAATGTTCACTGCAGCACTATTTACAATAGCCAGGACATGGAAGCAACCTAAATGTCCATCAACAGATGAATGGATAAAGAAGATGTGGTACATATATACAATGGAATATTACTCAGCTGTAAAAAGCAATGAAACTGGGACTTTTTTAGAGACATGGATGGACCTAGAGACTGTCATACAGAGTGAAGTGAGTCAGAAAGAGAAAAACAAATATCCTATATTAACACATATATGTGGACTATAGAAAAATAGTACAAATCAACCGGTTTGCATGGCAGAAATAGAGACACAGATGTAGAGAACAAACCTAGGGACACCAAGTGGGGAAAGCGGGGAGGGTTGGGGGGGAATGAACTGGGAAATTGGGATACCAAATTGTACACTCTAAATGTATAGTTTATTGTATAAATAAAAAATTAAAAATTAAAAAAATGCAAGTCATGATCTATTAAAGATTGTTCTGTTACCAATATTAAAATTCAGGGCTGTTAAATATTCAGATAAATTCTAACATAGATACTGTAATGATCTAGATGAACTAATATTCTCTTCTAGGTAACTGCTAACAGAGACTATTCAATTGAAGATTTTCCCCTCTGCTGCCATCTTTTGGCTGAACAGCAAATAGAAAATATTAAGAAGAAATTAAGGAAAGAAATTGTATCTTAGTCAATACATATTTTATGCCAAGCACTAGCTCAGGGAATTTCACATATTTTATTTCATTTTATACTTGTAGCAACCTTCTGTAGATATTATCATCCTCCTTTTGATAAGGGAGAAAACTGAGTGTAGCAGACACTGTTGTCAGGTTTCCTAAGCCTGATTTTGTTCATCATGCAGACAAATCCTTCGTGGCTGTCCGAGCCCCTCCCCAGACTAGGAGGTAAATCTTAACTAGCCTGAGAACTCAGGGAGCTTGCCAAAAGACCAATTTGAGCAAGGGCATGGAATGAAATTCTAGCCAATGTAACCAGCTGGTGGGAAATTTTAGAAAGGTTTTCTTAGCTTTTAAAAAGAGTCAAGGGACTTCCCTGGTGGTGCAGTGGTTAAAAATCCGCCTGCCAACACAGGGAACATGGGTTCAAGCCCTGGTCCAGGAACATCCCACATGCCTCAGAGCAACTAAACCCACAAGGCACAACAACTGAGCCCACGTGCCACAATTACTGAAGCCCGTGCACCTAGATCCTGTGCTCCACAGCAGGAGAAGCCACTTCAATGAGAAACCTGTGCACCGCAACAAAGATTAGCCCCCACTCACCACAACTAGAGAAAGCCTGTGTGCAGCAATGGAGACCCAATGCAGCCAAAAAAAGAAAGAGAGGTCAAGTAGAGGTATATTATTTTTTCTGCCTCTGAATGTTATTATTCCCGTGTGACTAAGAAGTCGCGGCAGCCATCTTGGAACCATGAAGGGAGGCAGCCTAAGCAGACAAATCAAGATGCTGAAAATGTCACAGTGGAAACATGGGTGAAACCCGGGTTCTTGATAACATCACTGAGCAGCTGCTCTAATTCTAGAATTTTTTATGTGAGATGTTAAGTGTAATTAAGTCATTTTTATTTTGGATTTTCTGTTACTTGTAATCAAAAGCATCCTAACTGATTTACTGAGGCTTAGTGAAATTAAATAATTTGCAAATATAAAGATTTGAAACTAATTCATTAAGCTATTATCTACATGTTTCTTTCTTACATACAGAAAAGAAGCAGAAACTCTGACTGAGGAAAGGTTAAAATTGTAAGCTCTTATGAAACCCACAGAGGGCTTAAATTCCTAAGGAAGGAATGTGTAACTCTGGCTGGATCCTAAAGCAAAAAGAAAGAAAAGAAAAGCTATAAAGAACATTATTAGAACTACTGGGAAAATTGGAATATGAATTTCTGAGTGAGATCATTGTATCTGGATGCATAGGAGAATGCCCTTACATTTAGCATCTAAAGTAAAACATTTATTTTTTTTTTAAAAAAAAGGTTAGAAAAAGGATTCATAATCACTAAGTTTTTTCACAGAAATGCTCTAAGAAGGGAAATAGGGAAAATTGTCTTTCCTTTCTTTCTTGGCAACGGGGAAATTTCATCTTGTAAGTTATCTTTACGATAGAGTAATGGATGAATGGAAAGAGAGAGATAGAGAATTAGAGCAAATGGGGTAAGAATTTAATGATCGAATCTAAGTGGTATAAAAGTGCCAGCATACTGCAGTATTCTTGCAACTTTCCTAAAGGTTTGACATTTTTCAAGATAAAAAGTTGAGAAATATCAAAGCATAACTTTCAAATACTTAAAAACATGACTCTCAGAATATGAGGTAAGAAAGTGCCAAAGGTGAATCTGGGTTAAAAGTTTAACTCATTAATGAAGGGTACCAGCTAGATGGAAAAACTGGTTCAAAGGAGAATTTGAGGGACTGTATACATATCTATATACCTCCAGATGGATAGATAGATGGATGATAGATGATAGATAGATACACACACACAACCACTAAGGGGAAAAAATGTGATCATGTGGTTGCTAAATTAGATACAAAACTGCTTAATTAAAATGAAAATTGAGGGACTTCCCTGGTGGCGCAGTGGTTAAGAATCTGCCTGCCAATACAGGTGACACAGGTTCAATCCCTGCTCCGGGAAGATCCCATGTGCCGCAAAGCAACTAAGCCCATGTGCCACAACCACTGAGCCTGTGCTCTAGAGCCTGTGAGCCACAACTACTGAGCCTGCCTACCACAACTACTGAAGCCTGTGTGCCTAGAGCCTGTGCTCTGCCACAATGAGAAGTCCGAGAACCACAAAGAAGAGTAGCTTCGTTCACCGCGACTAGAGAAAGCCCACATGCAGCCATGAAGACCCAATGCAGTCAATAAATAAATTAATAGAAAGAAAGAGAGAGAGAGAGAGACAGAGAGACAGAGAAAGAAAGAAAGAAAGAAAAAGAAAGAAAAAGAAAGAAAGAAAGAAAGAAAGAAAGAAAGAAAGAAAGAAAGAAAGAAAGAAAGAAAGAAAAAAAGAGAAAGAAAGAGAGAAAGAAAGAAGGAAAGAAAGAAAATTGAAATCTTTGGGGTTATCTTTTCCACTGGAGAGAAATTATTTAAATATGTACTAGGAAAACATATCATTTGGAAATTTTCCATCCACTTAACATTTAAGTTCACAGAGTCTGAGTCCTGATTGTGCATACCCCTAGCGCAAGGGCTCCAAGTGTGGTCTTAGAGACCCTCTGCTGAGGGGCAGCCATAAAATCCTTGAAAGAGGTCTGCAGGGTCAAATTATTTTTGTAATAACACTGAGACATTATTTGCCTTTTTCTCTCTCCTTTCATTAGTGTAGAGTGGGGTTTTCCAGAGCCTACATGTGATATTGCTGCAGATTGTATATAGAAGCAGATGTGAGAACCCACCTGCCTTCTATTAAGCCAGACATTAATAAGATTTGAAAAAAATGTAAAACAATGTCATTCTAGGGACTTCCCTGGTGGTCCAGTGGGTAAGACTCCAAGCTCCCAATGCAGGGCACCTGAGTTCGATCCCTGATCAGGTAACTAAATGCCACATGCAGCCGCAAGTAAGAGTTTGTATACTGCAACTAGGAAGCCCACATGCCACAGCTAAAAAAAAAAGAAAAGAAGAAAAAATCCTGCATGCCACAACTGAAGATCTCATGTGCCGCAACTAGGACCTGGCACAGCCAAAATAAATAAATAAGTAAATAAATTTTTTTTAAAAAAGAGTTTTAAAAAATGCCATTCTACTCATTAATTATTTTATTTTTGGGAAATACAGTTATCTTTTAATAATATGTTATTTATACTAATTTGGAATGAGTTTACTATTGTTCTTAAATAATACATTAAATATTGATTGACATAGCCCACCTAAACAAAAGTTTTTGAGGTTCTCAATAATTTTTAGAATTTATGGGAGGTATAAGGCCAACAAGTTTGAAAACCATTGCCCCAGAAAATTAAGTAATACTTGGCAGAGGCTCTTCTAGTATACAGTCATAATTTTGCTTTATCTTCAAGTTGTAGATAAGTTTTGTTCACAAAAAAGTAGTTGATAAATGAAATACAAGAAGTAAGCTGGATTTATTTCCACTGTAAAAAAGGAAAAAATGAATAAAAAATGATATCTGGATCCTGTATAGCCAAAGCAATCTTGAGAAAGAAGACCAAAGCTGGAGGCATCACATTTCCTGATTTCAAACTATATTACAATGCTTTAGTCATCAAGACAGTATGGTATAGGTCTTCCTAGGTGGTGCAGTGGTTGCGAATCCACCTGCCAATGCAGGGGACACGGGTTTGAGCCCTGCTCCAGGAAGATCCCACATGCCATGGAGCAACTAAGCCCGTGTGCCACAACTATTGAGCCTACGTTTTAGAGCCCATGAGCCACAACTATTGAGCCCATGTGCCACAACTACTGAAGCCCATGCGCCTAGAGCCCGTGCTCCACAACAAGAGAAGCCATGGCAATAAGGAGCCTGCGCACCACAACGAAGAGCAGCCCCCACTCACCACAACTAAAAAGAAAGCCCACGCACAGCAAAAAAGACCAAACACAGCCAATAAAATAAATAAATTTATTTTAAAAAAAGGACAGTATGGTATTGGCATAAAAATAAACACATAGATCAGTGGAACAGAATAGAGAGTCCAGAAATAAACCCACACATATATAGTCCATTCACTTATGACAAAGGAGCCAAGAACAAACAATGGGGAAAGTACAATCTCTTCAATAAATGGTGTTGGGGAAAACTGGACAACCACTTTCAAAAAAAAACTGGAGCACTATCTTACACCATACATAAAAATCAACTCAAAATGGATTAAAGACTTGAATGTAAGACCTGAAACCATAAAACTCCTAGAAGAAAACATAGGGGGTAAGCTCTTTGACATCTTGATTTTATATATATGTATAATATATATATATAATCTATCTTTCTATCATCTATCTACCTATCTATCTATCATCTATCTATCTATCTAACATCTATCATCTATCTATCTATCTATCTATCTATGCATGCATATTGGATTTGACACCAAAAGCGAAGGCAACAAAAGGTAAAATAAACAAATGAGCTACATCAAACTTAAAACCTTCTGTACAACAAAGGAAATCATCAAGAAAATGAAAAGGCAACCTACAGAATGGAAGAAAATATTTGCAAATCATATATCTGATAAGGTGCTAATATATAAAGTACATAAAGAACTCATACAACTCAACAGAAAAAAATCTGGCACTTCCCTGGTGGTGCAGTGGTTAAGAATCTGCCTGTCAATGCAGGGGACATGGGTTCGATCTCTCCTCCAGGAAGATCCCACGTGCCACGGAGCAACTAAACCCATAAGCCACAACTACTGAGTCTGTGCTCTAGAGCCCAAGAGCCACAACTACTGAAGCCTGCACACCTAGAGCCTGTGCTCCACAGCGAGAGAAACCACCACATTGAGAAGTCTGCACATCGCAAGGAAGAGTAGCCCCCACTCGGTGCAACTAGAGAAAGCCTGCGTGCAGCAATGAAGACTCAACGCAGCCAATGAATTTTAATTTATTTTTAAAAAATAGAAAAAATGTGATTAAAAAGTGGGCAGAGAATCTGACTAAACATTTTGCCAGACTAAACCTACAAATGCCCAGCAGTTACATGAAAAAGTGCTCAATGTCACTAAACTTCAGGGAAATGCAAATCAAAACCATAATGAGCTATCGCCTCGCACCTGTTAAGATGGCTTTTAACAAAAAGACAGCAGAAAATGATGTTGGCAAGGATGTGAAGAAAAGGGAACCCTTGTAAGTGTAAATTGGTGCAGCCTCTATGGAAAACAGTATGGTGATTCCTCAAAAAATTAAAAGTAGAGCTACCATACCATTCAGCAATTTTACTTCATGGTACTTATCTGGTGGAAATGAAATCACTATCTCAAAGAGATATCTGTACCTGTATGTTTATTGCAGCATTATTTACAATAACCAAGACATAGAAATAACCTAAGTGTCCATTGAATGGATAAACTCTGATACACACACACACACACACACACACAATGGGATACTATTTATATTCAGCCATATAAAAAGATTAGATGTTGCCATTTGCAACAACGTAAATGAAATACCATCAGGTAGGGTAGATTCTGGAGCCAGACTGTCCAGGTTCAACTCCCAGTTCTACCACGTAATAGTTTTATGAAGTTTTATGAAATTGGATCTATCTAAGATCATAAAAGTAACTCATCTCATAGGCTTGTCATGAATATTAAATGAGTGAATATTTGTGAAGCACTAGCATGATACCTGACACAAAACTAGAGCTGTGTGCTTATGGTATTATTTCACAAGAAAACTCATACACTTATATTTATCACACTATCTATCAGTTTCTTCAAATACTGCTTTCTTTCAAAGGTGTAGCAAAGTAGTTCCCAAAGTATTTCACATGAAAATAGGGTTTCATAGTCACATAAATTTGAGCAACACTGGAAAAAGAAAAGAGAGAGAGGAGAGAGAGAGAGGGAGGGAGAGAGACCTGATTGGAATCAGGATATCACATATAGCTTTCTGTGGCTTGCAGACATGACTTAGGACGTCATTCTACTGTGAAACTCCTAACACTTCCCGAAATTTTCAGATTCTAGAATAACCATTAATAATATGTTAGTTTGTATTGTTTCAATTCTATTTACACACATCAAATTTATAGTTTTGTTGCTATTGAGGAAATTTTTCAAGGCCGGGGAATTGATCTATATAATTTTTTTTAATGGCTACTATGATACAGGCAGACCTCATTTTCTTGTGCTTCATGTTATTGCACTTTGCAGACACTGCATTTTTTACAAACTGAAGGTTTGTGGCCACCGTGCATCCAGCAAATCTATTAGTGCCACTTTTCCAACAGCATTTGCTCACTTTGGGTCTCTGTGTCACATTTTGGTAATTCTCATGATATTTCAAAACTTTTCATTACTATGTTTGTTATGGTGATCTGTGATGAGTAATCTTTGATGTTACTATTGTAATTGTTTTGGGCTACCATGAACCTTGTCCATATAAGATGGTGAATTTAATCGAGACGTGTATGTTCTGACTGCTCCATGGACCAGCTGTTCCTGTCACTGCCTCTCCTCAGGCCTCCTTATTCCCTGAACCACAGAAATATTGAAATTAGGCCAATTAATCCTGCAATGGCCCCTAAGAGCTCAAGTGAAAGGAAAAGTCACAGGTCTCTCACTTTAAATCAAAAGCTAGAAATGATTAAGCTTAGTGGGGAAGGCATGTCAAAAACCAAGATAGGCTGAAAGCTAGGCCTCTTGCGCCAAACACTTAGTCAAGTTGTGAATGCAAAGGGAAAGTTCTTGAAGGAAATTAAAAGTGCTGCTTCAGTGAGCACCGAGATGATAAGAAAGTAAAACAGTCTTATTGCTGATGTGGAGCAAGTTGCAGTGGTCTGGATAGAAGATCAAACCAGCCACAACATTCCCTTGAGCAAAAGCCTGATCCAGTGCAAGGCCCTAGCTCTTTTCAATTCTATAAAAGTGGAGAGGGGTGAGGAAGCTGCAGAAGAAAAGCTGGAAGCTAGCAGAGGTTGGCTCATGAGGTTGTAAGGAAAGAAACTGTCTCCATAACATACAAGTGCAAGGTGAAGCAGCAAGTGCTGATGTAGAAGTTGCAGCAACTTATGCAGAAGATCTAGCTCAGATCATTAACCAAAGTGGCTGCACTACACAACAGATTTTCATTGTAGATGAAACAGCCTTCTATTAGCAGAAGATGCCATCTAGGGCTTTCATGACTAGAGAGAAGTCAATGTCTGCCTTCAAAGCCTCCAAAGACAGGCTGACTCTCTTGTTAGGGGCTACTGCAGCTGATGACTTTAAGTTGAAGCCAGTGCTCATTTACCATTCCAGAAATCCTATGGCCCTTTAGAATTATGCTAAATCTACTCTTTCTGTGCTCTATAAATGGAACAACAAAGCCTGGATGACAGCACATCTGTTTACAACATGGTTTACTGAATGTTTTCAGCTCACTGTTGAAAGCTACTGCTTGGAAAAAGACTCTGTTCAAAATATAACTGCTCATGGACCACGCACCTGATCACCCAAAATCTGGGATGGAGGTGTATTACAACCAGATTAATGTTTTTTTATGTCTGCCAACAAAGCATTCATTCTGCAGTCCATGCATCAAGTCATTTCAAATTTCAAGTCTTAGTACTTCAGAAATACCTTTTTTTTTGTAAGGCTGTAGCTGCCATAGATAGTGATTCCTCTGATGGATCTGGGCAAAATAAATTTAAAACCTTCTGGAAAGGATTCACCATTCTATGTGTCATTAAGAACGTTCCTGATTCATGGGAAGAGGTCAAAATAGCAATATTAACAAGAGTTTGGAAGAAGTTGATTCCAGGCTTCATGGATGACTTTGATGGGTTCATGACCTCAGTGGAAGAAATCACTGCAGATGTGGTGAAAATAGCAAGAGAACTAGAATTAGAAATGGAGCCTGGAGATGTGACTGAATTGCTTCAATCTCATGACCAAACTCAAACGGTTGAGGAGTTGCTTCTTACGCATGAGCAAAGAAAGTGGTTTCTTGAGATAGAATCTCTCCTGGTGAAGAGGCTGTGACGATTGTTGAAATAACAACAAAGGATTTAGAATCTTACATAAACTGAGTTGAAAAGCAGTGGCAGGCTTTGAGAGAATGAATTCACATTTTGAAAGAAGCTTTACCGTGGGTAAAATGTTATCTAACAGCATTGCATGCTACAGAGAAGTTGTTCATGAAACGAAGAGTAGATTGATGTGGCAAACTTCATTGTTGTCTTAATTTAAGAAATTGCCACAATTACCCCAGCCTTCACCACCCACCACCCTGATCAGTCAGCAGCCATCAATAAGCAAGACTCTCCACCAACCAGAAGATTATGACTCAGTGAAGGCTCGTATGATGGGTAGCATTTTTTAGCAACGAAGTGGTTTTGTTGCCGTTGTTGTTGTTGTTCAATGTAGGCAGTGAACATCTTATTCTTTTTTTTTCTTTTTTGGCCATGCCTGACACCTTGCAGCATCTGTTTCCCCACCAAGGACTGAACCTGGTGCACAGTAGTGAAAGTGCTGAATCCTAATCACTAGATCACCAGGGAACTCCTGGCAATGAAGTCTTTTTAAATTAAGGTATGGGACTTCCCTGGTGGCACAGTGGTTGGGAGCCCACCTGCCAATGCAGGGGACAACAGGTTCCAGCCCTGGTCTGGGAGGTTTCCATATGCCGTGGAGCAACTGGGCCCGTGTGCCACAACTACTGAGCCTATGTTCTGGATCCCTTGAGCCACAAGTACTGAGCCTGCCCCCACCCCCCAAAAAATTAAGGTATGTACAGTGGTTTTTTAGACGTGGTACTATTCCACACTTAATAACTTACAGTATAGTATAAACATTATTTTTATACACACTAGAAACCAAAACATTCATGTGACTTGCTTTATTGCAGTATTGGCTTTCTTGTGGCGGTCTGAAACAGTATTGAAACAGAGCAGGACCCTGTGGTCCTGGCCCTCCACCTGCCTTTTGTCTGTTGAAAAACTCTAGCCAAAGAGTAAGTTTAATGAGAGAAGTGAGAAAATGCAGAAACAAAGGAAAACAGTTAAAGGAGACTAGAAAGATAATAGTTTAGTCATTAGCAAAGTCAAGGACATTTAGTTCCTCCTCAAGGGCTGTAGATAATATTCTAAGCCATATCCTTTGAGCTGTCTTATAGATACTGAAACCCCCATCAGGTGGAAGAAGTTAACTACATGATAACCAGACTGTAACCATGACATAAGCTGCCACAATTCTGAGAACTGGCTTCAAAGAAATGGGAACAAACCGAGCCTGGAACTGAAGACTAACTGTACTTAAATCAGTCAAGATGACACTGATCAGACCACTGCACAACTACTTTCAAGATGCCTGTCAGAGCTGACCGTGCTGTTTCTGCATGGAGCCCCTCCTTCTATCTATAAAAGCTCTTGCCCCCTGATTGTTGTGGGGGGAGGGTCGTTGGCCTTTGGTCCACCCTCCCTCCCAGGTTGCTGGCTTCTGAAATAAAGCAAACTTTCTGCCAACCTTGCCTCTTTATTGGCTTTTGAGCAGTGAGCAGCCAGATCCCCACTTTCAGTTACAGGACTTGAAGTATTTCCAAGGTATCCCTGAATTTCATTTTATGGACATGCCAGAGGTTTGTTTTTTCTAAGTCAACCCTCTTGTACATTTACATTGCCTTCACTTTTTCTATAATACAACGCAATAAACATGTGTGAGTGTATATATACAATATACATATATGTGTACACACATAGATATAGATATCTCTGCATTTATTCCATCTTTTTTAAATAAATTTATTTCTTTATTGGCTGAGCTGCACACGGGCTTTCTCTAGTTGTGGCAAGCAGGGGCTACTCTTCATTGTGGTGTGCAGGCTTCTCATTGTGGTGGCTTCTCTTGTTGTGGAGCAAGGCTGTAGGTGCATGGGTTTCAGTAGTTGCAGCACATGGACTCAACAGTTGTGGCTCATGGGCTCCAGAGCGCAGGCTCAGCAGCTGTGGTGCACGGGCTTAGTTGCTCTGTGGCATGTGGGATCTTCCTGGACCAGGGCTTGAATCCTTGTCCCCTGCATTTGCAGGTGAATTCTTAACCACTGTGCCACCAAGGAAGTTCCTATTCCACCTTTTTTTGTAGGGAGAGGTTGTAGACCCTAGCTTTCCATTCCAGGCAAGTTGATCAAGGAAAACTTAAAATGCAGGAGAAAGGTGTCAAATGTTACCTTTGCCTTTCATTTTTGTAGAAGCCAGAGGAAAACATATATCTTTCATCCAACCACCCACCTTCACCCCAAGCCAGCCTCCCAGGCTACAGAATAATGCTGCCCATCCCAGACCCCACAGGCTAGGGCAGGTTTAGCCTGCAGAGCTTTTGTTTTGCTTTCAGTTGTTTTCCCCGGGAACCATACCGCCCCCTAGAGGGCAATTTGGAAATTGTGGGACTTCTTTTGGATAGTCCTAGTGAATGGAATTTGAGGGTGAAGGAATTCGAATGGGCACTGCTGTCATTTAGTAAGTGGGCCAAGGACACTAGACAATATGTAGAATAGTCTCACAATGAAAAACTGTTCCTCAGCCAGCGTGAACTTCTAATATCCTTCCACATATTCATGGAGGTTAAAAGTCTGTTTATAATTATCTGAGCTTAAACCTGACTTTGCTTTACATACATCAAAATATTTTTGCATGTTTTTACTAGACACTGAATTTTCCAGGATTGAAAACACTGCAAATCTAGGGAAGACTGTACTTTACTTGGCCTAGGATTTTATTGCCTTACTCACCAATTTGGAAAATTATTTCTTCTGAAGACAAGTCCAGTTATGATATTTGAGTTGGTGATATATCATAACTGTTTCTGTAGGCATTTGTATTCATTGCATTCTCATTATTCTACATAGAGGCCCAAGCATCTCACTCTTCATTATGCCTTCTAGTGTGATCATACCAAACATTTACATATTAATTATATATTATTTTTATAATAATTTTTAAAAATATATATATTTATTTAATTTATTTTTGACCATGCCTAGCGGCATGTGGGATCTTAGTTCCCTGACCACGGATTGAACCCACATCCCCCGAATTGGAAGCATAGAGTCTTAACCACTGGACCACCAGAGAAGTCCCTATAATAATTTTTTTACCATTCCTGTATTATACTGATTTTTTAAAAACTGTGTATATCATAAGTAGGTGTGTAGTAAAATGTGTGTTAAAACATAGTCATTACTGAAAGGAGGCACATAGAGAGACACTTTACAGTACTGAGCAAGACAGCCTGGCTTCCCATTGCCTGAGACATCACCATTCCAAAACAGGCCTTTGGTTTTACTTTTCCATAATCAAAAGGCACATTGAAATGGTTTTCCCAAAGACGAAGAGATCCCAAAGTCAATTCAAACTTCCCCTCTAGCAACCACTGACTGTGTTTCATTTCCCTTTTCCTCTGTCTCCAGTCTTCACACATCCAGGGTGTCTTTTTCAGACTCACTCAGAGTTCATCTCCTAGAGAAAACCTTTTTACCATAGCACACGTGACTTCCTCACTAGACTGTGACAGTGACAGGGATAGGTTCTATTCATTGCAGTATCCGTCTGGTTCTCAGTATGTGTTCCATAGACAGTTGTTGGATGATAACTTAGGGAATTTGGAGTGCCCAGGCTGCCAATGTCAACTACAATTGACACTAGCCACTGGCACTTGCCATCTGCCTCTACAAGGATTCAACCATGTGCCACTGTAGCTGCTGTCAACACCCCCTGAAAGGAGTGCAGGGTGGAGAGCTGAAATGAGGCACTCTGTACTCTGCAGAAAGCTGGCAGAACAGGTCTTTAGATAGTTAGATATTTTCAGAAGCCACTTTATGAGTCCAATTCTTGTATCTTCTCATATCTAGGAAAACACTAAAGTCCTTCATGGTGACGACTGCTCCTCGTGACTAGCGGTAACCTTCACGAGACTAGCAGAAAACTCCTGCAAACAATGTGTGCTTGATTGCATGTTTTTCCCTTTCACCAAAACCACATATATACTGATCTTCCCCCCTGCCTCTTTGGAACAGTTTCTCAGAGCTATCTGGGATGCTGTCTCCTGGGCTGCAGTCCTTATTTTGCCCCAAATAAAACTTAACTAGCAACTCAAACATTGTGCATTTTTTTAAGTCGACAGTAAGCATGTGGAGATTTGGGGAAAGGTGTGCACTCAGAGAGCATGGGAGCTCCTCACCCTTTCCCACACACCTTGCCCTGTGCATCTCTTCCCTCTTGCTGGTCCTAAATTACTGCATATCCTTTTGTAATGAACCAGTGATCTGGAAAATTAAAGAATACTGGACACAATTAAATATTTGATTAAGAATAAGTTAAGAGACTTCCCTGGTGGCGCAGTGGTTAAGAATCCACCTGGCAATGTAGGGGACACGGGTTCAATCCCTGCTCCAGTAAGATCCCACATGCCATGGAGCAACTAACCCCTGAGCCACAACTATTGAGCCCATGTGCCACAACAGGAGAAGCCACCACAATAAGGAGCCCACATACCGCAACTAGAGAAAGCCCATGTGCAGCAAGGAAGACCCAATGCAGCCAATAAATAAATAAATTTATTAAAAAAAAAAGAAGTTACTAAAATAATACAAGTCCAGAAGAAAAAAAAAGAGCTGATGAAGCTGTGTATAAATTAAGATAAAATTAATGCCATTGCTGAAATTGTTTTGATTATACAAATAAAAGTGACACTGTAACAAATGTAAAGCAATAATCTTGGGGGGGAGCCTTGTGGAAATGACATCAATTATAAAGAAAATGCACAAGGTGATTGAAGTGACTGAGAGGAAAATGAGAGAAATGGAAGATAGATAATGGAATACTTACAGAACAGTGATGAGCATGTAAATTCAAGAAAACAGGTACTTCCCTGGTGGCTCAGTGGTTAAGAATCTGCCTGCCAATGCAGGGGACACGGATTCAATCCCTGGTCTGGGAAGATCCTACATGCTGTGGAGCAACGAAGCCTGTGCACAACAACTACTGAGCCTGTGCTCTAGAGCCTGAGAGCCACAGCTATTGAAGCCCAAGTGCCTAGAGCCCGTGCTCAGCAACAAGAGAAGCCTGCACACTGCAACGAAGACCCAACACAGCTGTAAATTAATTAATTAATTAAAAATAAAATGCCTTTAGAAAAAGAAAACATATCAAATAAAATGTTATTGAATGCTATTAGATGTGCAGATGGGGAGTCTCACTGTACTACAAGAAAATGAAATTAACAGCTACAACAATATATTTCATGATGTGGTCAAACTTCATTGTAAAAAAATGCAAAACTTTATACTTCAGGAAATGTTTCAGTGCATTTAAAAGGATAAAAGTAAATGACTTGTAATTAATAAAACAGTGTAAGAGAAAACAAATATCTAAAACATTTTGTGGGGAAAAATATTAAAAAAATAAAACAGGGAATTTGAACCAAAAGACCTATCTGAAGATGATGGAAACAGATAAATTATGTACTAAGGGTAGCTGTCAAGAAAATTATCCAAAACCTGGAAATAAGGCAAAAAAAGATGAGTAGAACATCCTTTCAACATCATGTGGGGGCAAAGCCCACCCAAGGATTGTCCAGGGCAAGAGCCAACACACTTCATCTGTAAAGGTCCAGATAGTAAATAGTATGGGGTTTTTTTGCTTTAGGACTCTGGGTACTCAGAGTTTCCTCTAAAGAAATGACGGAGGTCCAAAAAAAAATTTATTTACAAAATACATGGACTTGGATGTGGCCAGAGGGTGCTGGTAACATAAAGTTTATCCCATTATTTACTATTGATTAAAGGTCTCAGAATTAGTGAAGTTATTTGTTAACTTGGAGATTTTTGTCTGGTATAACTGCAAATAACTCTGTTGGTAGAATACATAACTCTAAAGATTTGTGGCCGATTGCACATTAATCAGTTTTATATCCTATAAATCTTATCCTATAAATATCCTTACTTCTAAGATGCTCTTTGTTCTTTTTGTTTTTTTAATAACGTTTTTTGTGTGTTTTTATTTATTTATTTATTTATTGGCTGTGTTGGGTCTTTTTTTGCTGTGCACGAGCTTTCTTTGGTTGTGGTGAGTGGGGGCGCCTCGGCATGGTGGTGCACAGGCTCCTCATTGCCGTGGCTTCTCTTGTTGCAGAGCACAGGCTCGAGGCACATGGGCTTCAGTAGTTGCAGCACATGGGCTCAATAGTTGTGGCTCACGGACTCTAAAGCGCAGGCTCAATAGTTGGGGCGCATTGTCTTGTTTGCTCCACGGCATGTGGGATGTTCCTGGAGCAGGGATCGAACCCGTGTCCCCTGCATTGGCAGGCGGATTCTTAACCATTGCACCACCTAGGAAGCCCCTAAGATGCTCTTTGAATTGGTCGTAGCATCTTTATTGATTCCTGTATTAATCAATGAGTTAATTAAATCTTTGACATGTGTTCATTTTATATTTGCCAGTTATGATTCTACCTTTTTGAAAATTGTGCTTTACCTATAGCTTATACTTATAGCTCCTAAGTGCACAAACATAGACTCTAGTCACAGGTCTTCTCTATAACAGGAAAAGGACCAGTGATCACATATGTTGCATTTCACAAGTTTTGAAAAGGCTGGGTTAACACTATGAAATAGAGATGTAAATTCGGTTAATTTCAAATCTTGGTGGGCAAGTGGCGGTAATGACCAGAACAGATATCTCATGAAACCTCTTCATACACAACAATCAGAATGAGGCTCAGATTAACGATGTTAAAGTAAATCCATATTTCAAACAGTACTGACAATTTTGAATGTTTTGATCAACTTCTTGTAAAAATATGCTAGTTTTTGTTTGTTTTTGTCAAGTAGCTGTCGAAGAGCTTCTGCTGTTGTAGGATTCCTGTTTGCTGGTACATGCACTATTTGAGCTATTTTTCAAACTTTTCTTTTAAGATGATTGATTGATTTATTTATTTTTGGTTGCCTTGGGTCTTTGTTGCTACAAGTAGTCTTTCTCTAGTTGCGGCGAGTGGGGGCTATTCTTCACTGCAGTGCACAGGCTTCAGTAGTTGCAGCATGCAGCTCAGCAGTTGTGGCTCATGGGCTTAGTTGTTCCCCAGCATGTGGGATCATCCCGGACCAGGGCTCGAACCCGTGTCGCCTGCATTGGCAGGTGGATTCTTGAAGTCCTTGAGGTATTTTTTAGCTATTTTTTAAGCCAGCAGTTTCTCTGCAGTAGTCTCTTAAAGCTACTTGTCCATTGTGTAAGAATAGGGTTAGTCGAAACTGTATAACATTATCTGCACTTCCTCAGGCACTCACAGTCTGCAATCCGTTACTATACTCTGAACTTTACTATACTCTGAACGGGGTTCAGAGAGGAAAGTTACCACAATGCGAAGCTTCATCTCTTCCCTGAGAAGGAGACTTGTGATACAGAGTGAGGCACCCATCACAAACTTGTGTGTTAAATATCAGTACTAAATTTTAAATTCTTGCTTGATTTTTTGACAAAAATAAAGTAAAAGTCTGCATGCCAGTGGTTTTCCTTGCACACTTTTGAGTACATGCAGCTCACTGGAGTCTGAGGTTTGGCAGTCACTAAGTGGCTACCACCACTTGGTGGCAGCGGCAGCCTGGGATCCATTTTGCAGGGATAAATAAGCCACTTCTTAAAAGAGGACCGTAAATGATTAAAGGCAGGCAATGACAAGATGCAGTCAGCCACACACGGGTCCTTCCTCCTGAGGACTGACATTGCTGAATTTTACCCTGTGCTTCTGGAAAGCAGCAACGGTAAAGAACAAATCCCCCAACATTTTGTTTTCCAAAATCCCTCCCCACCCCCATTCTTTTCTGTTCTAGGAAAGGACTTACTCAAAGAATCACTCTTCCCCATTTGACTCATAAAACCCGCTGTTCAGGGCTTCCCTGGTGGTGCAGTGGTTAAGAATCCACCTGACAATGCAAGGGACATGGGTTCAAGCCCTGGTCCGGGAAGATCCCACATGCTGAGGAGCAACTAATCCCATGTGCCACAACTACTGAAGCCTGCGCACCTAGAGCCTGTGCTCCCCAAGAAGAGAAGCCACCACAATGAGAAGCCCTTGCCACAACTAGAGGAAGCGCACATGAAGCAACAAAGATCCAATACAGCCAATAAATAAATTACTTAAAAAACAAATAAACAAACAAAAAACCCCACTGTTCACTCTTTCTCACAACTGGCATAATCCTTGCGGATGACTCCTCCATTCACCTGTGACAAGTCCAGACACAGATCCTCCAATTTCCCATTCTTTGTTATAATTGATTAGCTGTTTATTTGCTCCCCTGAAACTAGCTAACCACAGAGAATGTTTTCTGTTTGGCTACCAGACTGAGATTTCTCCTGCTTACAAAGCGACCCCAACTGTAAAACCCCCCACTTATGGCCTGTTTATGTCCCCTCCCTGTGTAAGTCTAAGGCAAAACCACCCTGCAGAGTGATGTCATACCTGGGGGCTCTCCTTACCACCATAGCCTTGAGGCAGGAGATAGATGGGCCCCGGGCTGGGCAGCTGGAGTTGTCCCCTGTGGACAGATACTCCAAAGTAACAGGAGGGAGAAGCTAAGCCCTGCCCAGATGAGAGATGAAAGACCACATATTCCTCATTCTCAAGTCAAGGAGACCTTCCAACTACACATGCACTGTAAGGATCCTCAGAGGTCAAAATGGAGGGGCGTCACCTCCTAGGAAGTGGTGCCACCCACCCACAGGCCTCTTCACTAGAATTGGTCTTGGCTAAGAGATGCACATGCACACATGGGAGGTCCCTGAGATAAACCAAATTCAGACTCAGAACTACACAAAGCAAGGTGACTGGCCAAAGGAAACCCAGAAGAATTGCCCCATAAAAGTGATTCAAATGACCATGAGGGCACAACACTCTCTCTGAGCCCACCTGTGTGCCTATTTACACGTACTCTCTTTCCTCCTGGCAAACACTTTACTTGTTTCACTACTTTCCATCTTTATGTGGAAATTCATTCCTGCACAGCTGATGGGCCAGGTCTTTGTCACTGGCCACTGATCCCTTGTGGTCTCATGGTTAGGATCTGTGGTCTCACTGCCACAGCCTGGCTTTAATCTCTAGCTGGGAACCAAAATCCTGCTTCAAGCCGCTGCAGGCCGAGGCCACCCAAGATCAGCCAGAATGCAGTCAATCTCCTTACTTGCATGGTTTTTTCTGTGACACGTTCCTTAATTCCACCTTAAAGAAGCTTCACCGTCACCAGACCTAAACCTGTCATCCAGGCAGACAGAGTAATACCCACCGTGCACAGTGTCTTCTGGGTAAACCTCCCCAAAGACATAGATACCTTTCCATTTTTAATACCCAAACTTCATAGACATATGCATTTCTCAATATAACATTCCAGCCAACATGTACATACACAAATCTTCTGCTTACATCTTAAACATAATACAGTATTTTAACAAAATGAAATGCAGGAAAAGCCTTTCATTCTAAATACTATTGATGTTTCCTCAGAGTGAGTCGTGGGTTGCATTGTGTCCTCTGAAAAAGATATATTGACATCCTAATCCCTGGTACTTGTGAATGTGACCTTATTTGGAAATAGGGTCTTTGAAGATATAATTAAAATGTAAGTAAAGATGAGGTCATAGTCAAGTAGTGTGGGCTCTTGATCCAATATGACTGGTATTCTTGTAAAAGGAGAAGAGACACAGAGTGCGACATGCACAGGGAGAATGCCATGTGACCACAGAGGCAGGGACTGGAATGACACATCGACAAGTCAAGGAGCACCAGGATTCCTGACAACATCAGAAGCTAAGACAGAGACATGGGACAGACTCTTTCCTAGAGCCTTCAGAAAGCACATGCTCCTGTCAACACCTTTGCTTTTGGGCTTGGGCCTCCAAATTGGTAAGAGAATAAATTTATTATTTTTTCAGCCATCCAGTTTATTGTACTTTGTTATGGCAGCCCCAGGAAACTAATGTAGAGTCCCTGTAAAAATTTTTGCAGACTGTGAAATTGAGGGTTCACAAAAAGGATGAAGTACAGGACCATTGGCAGTGTTAAAACAGAAATTACACTGGACAAATTTAAACATAAGAAGAAGACTTTATCCAATGCTACTGCAATTGGAGGGAGAGGCCAGAACTGTCCGAACTCAGATCCATGGTAGCAGAGAGGTAGGGATTTTTAAGGGCTGGGGTGAGCTAGTAGAAAAGCACTGGAGGACATTTTAGGGAGGTCACAGGCCATCTGTGTTTGCTAATTGGCTTTATCCAAAGCAAAAATAATTTTCTCATATCTTCTCATATCTTTATGACAAGAGTTTTGTAACCTGGAGCAAGGAACCTTGAAGCTGGCGCCTATCCTCCTTCAGAAGCTATGAGATTGGGGTGCGTCTCCTTTGCTGATTATATTTCAAAGGGAGGGCTCCCAGGTTGTTGAGAAAGACTTTCCTGGGTTGTAAAACTGATAAGAGGCTGTTTAAAAGATTTACACCTGGAAGGGGCAGAGGAAAAACTTACAATTACAAGTCTTCTAAAGTGAAGGGAGCTCAGGGGCCTCAAGTCAGAAAGAAGACTGTTTAAGTTGTCAGGCTGAAGGGAATTTTAAAGCCATCTTGGTCAGTGGCCTTCGCTTGCACAAAGGCTGCTGTTTATTATCAACTGTATTAATTATTCAGTGATAAAGAAACAAAGTTTTAAGAGCTTGACACTTAACAAGATGATTTTCATTTTTAAACATTATGTATAGGTATATTACCACACTCTAGCAACCTGTTTAAAAACTTGGCTGAGGTCTTGGGGTTGACATAGTAACAATTTTTCTTACTTAAAATAAATGCAAATAGGCTCCAGATTAGCATTTTCATGCAGAACAACTAACTTTCAGTAACAGATTACTGATACACAGCAGGAGATAACTACATTTCTAAATTGTTTAATTTTTTTTAATTTTTATTTTTGGCACACGGGCTTAGTTGCTCCGTGGCATGTGGGATCTTCCTGGAGCTGGGATCGAACCCGTGACCTCTGCATTGTCAGGCGGATTCTTAACCACTGCGCCACCTAGGAAGCCCTAAATTGTTTAATTTTTTAAATAATTTTTTAAAATCATAGATCCAAATTTCTTTTTTTTCTGTTTTTTCTTTTTTTTCTTTTTTAAGGACTTTTATTGAGATATAATTGACATACAATAAACTGCATATATTTAAAGTGTACAATTTGATATCTTTTTTCTTATTAGTAATATATATATGGCAATCCCAATCTCCCAGTTCATCCCACCCCAACACCCCTTCCCCCCTTCATGTCCATATGCTTGTTCTCTACATCTGTGTCTCTATTCTGCCTTGTAAATTGGTTGATCTGTACCATCTTTCTAGATTCCGTATATATGTATTAATATATAATATGTGTTTTTCTCTTTCTGACTCACTTCACTCTGTATGACAGTCTCTAGGTCCATCCATGTCTCTAAAAATGTCCCAATTTCATTCCTTTTTATGACTGAGTAATCCATTTTATATATGTACCACATCTTCTTTATCCATTCATCTGTTGATGGACATTTAGGTTGCTTCCATGTCCTGGCTACTGTAAATAGTGCTGCAATGAACATTGGGGTGCATGAGTCTTTTGAATTATGGTGTTCTCTGGGTATATGCCCAGTAGTGGGATTGCTGGATTGTATGGTAATTCCATTTTTAGTTTTATAAGGAACCTCCATACTGTTCTCCATAGTGGCTGTATCAATTTACATTCCCACCAACACTGCAAGAGCATTCCCTTCTCTCCACACCCTCTCCAGCATTTGTTGTTTGTTGATTTTCTGATGATGCCCATTCTAACTGGTGTGAGGTGATACCTCATTGTAGTTTTGATTTGCATTTCTCTAATAATTAGTGATGTTGAGCAGCTTTTCATGTGCCTCTTGGCCATCTGTATGTCTTTGGAGAAATGCCTATTTAGGTCTTCTGCCCATTTTTTGATTGGATTGTTTATTTTTTTTGATATTGAGCTCCATTAACTGTTTATATATTTGGGGGATTAATCCTTTGTCTGCTGATTCATTTGCAAATATTTTCTCCCATTCTGAGGGTTGTCTTTTTGTCTTGTTTATACTTTCCTTTGCTGTGCAAAAGCTTTGAAGTTTCATTAGGTCCCACTTATTTATTTTTGTTTTTATTTCCATTACTCTAGGATGTGGGTCAAAAAAGATCTTGCTGTGATTTATGTCCAAGTGTGTTCTTCCTATTTCCTCTAGGAGTTTTATAGTGTCTGGCCTTACATTTAGGTCTTTAATCTATTTTGAGTTTATTTCTGTTTCATTCTTTTACATGTAGCTGTTTTCCCAGCACCACTTATTGAAGACACTGTCTTTTCTCCATTGTATACCCTTGCCTCCTTTGTCATAGATTAGTTGACCATAGTTTATCTCTGGGCTTTCTATCCTATTCCATTGATCTATATTCTTTTCTTTCCTTTCTTTTTTCTTTTTGGCTGTGTCACACGGCTTGTGGAATCTTAGTTCCCTGACTAGAGACTGAAACTGGGCTCTCAGCACCTAGAGCATTGTATCCTAACCACTGGACTGCCAGGGAATTCCCTCAAATTTCTTTTAAAGAACTACCTATCTGATAGGGTGATTTAGTGCAGACCCACCACATTCTGAATCCTAGAACAAGGCCATATTTAATGAGCTTTCTCTCTGAGTCTCCCCACACTCATCAAGATCCAAGACAGATGGGCCGTCAACTCAAAGACCAACCGCAGGACAACCGCACTGGCAAATTGCCTAGGAAGCTTGGAAGTGAATAACAAACATCTGTTCTAAAACCCACAACCCAGATCCAAGAAGAGGACAGCTGCTTGCCATAGTCCCTCTGCCCCAAGACAATGCTTTTAAATTGCCATTGGATACCAAGAACTAAAAAACAAACACAATAGAATAGAAAATAACAGAATGCATTGTGTGAGTCAGGCTAAGTGTTGATTTGGCCATGTACATGCCCTAGGTCATAATGTAAGGTGTGTTCCTTTGAGAACTCTTCTAGGAAATGCCCAGTAGTTACTTGAAGGGAAGGGGAAATAAGCCATACAAAATGTCATTGGTATCTACAGGCCAGAATTTGAGATCTAGTCCCATCTCCCTCAGTTCACCTACCAATCAATATTACTGGTAGTTCAAATCACTTGGGGAAATTTTGTCCCAAGCTTGGCATTGGAAGCCCAGAACTCATTGAATTACCACCCTACTCTTGCTTCTCTCATGTCGTGGCAAGCAGTCAAGTCTTTCACTCGCTTCTGGTAGACCATAAAGAATAATGTGGGCAGGTGTGAATGAAGAAAAATCATGTCAGCTCTTGTTTTGTACCTGAGCAGGACCCTATGGGGTCTTACAGGGACAGACCCCTCCCCCACATCCTCTGCTGTAGCTCCTCTCTGAAGTACCTAGATAATAGTATCTGATGCATATTTCCTGAGTTATTTTACAGATGCTAAAACCACCACCAAATGGAAGAAATTAACTACTTGATGACCATGAGCCCTCAGAACTATTGGTGCCTAAGGATTGATACCTCAACATCAACCAGAGAATTGTGCGTGAGGTGATCATATATCCTGTGACCACCCCCCCCACTTTCACCTGGCCTTTAAAATTGCTTTGCTGAAACCCTTTGGGGAGTTCAGGGTTTTAGAGCACGAGCCACTTGTCCTCTCTGTATTGGCATCTTTACAATAAATGCTCCATTTTCCTTCAGCACAACCAGGTGTCAGTAGATTGGCTTTAGTGTAAGTGGGTGAGCAGAGCAGAATTTGGCTCAGTGACAGTTTATCTAAATAAATATAGACAAAAATAATCCTGAGGGACTGTAGAGAATCTCTCAAATCAAGCTCAGTCACTTTTACAAATGGGAAAAAGTTAATCCCATTGATGTGAAGTTATTTACTTGAGGTCACATAGCAATTTAGCGATAGATTTAGTGTGAGAAACTTCATCTTTGTATTTTCAGACCAGGTTTCTTCCTGCTAACTCCTCACCCCCTGATGGAGAAGTATGTGAACAGCATGTAGGTGTGGATATGTTTTTATTGAATTTTATTCAAGGGTTTGCCCTCTGGACAGTCTAGAACACAGCAGGTGGTGGTGAGTGGAGCTGGCGTTCTTCTCCATTCTTCCTCAATTTACCTGAAGTCAAAGCATCTGGAGGCAAGACTCTGAGTCCAATTTGGCATCGCTCATCACACAGCAGTTGTCTAAGTGGGGCTGAGGATGGTGACTCCCAAGGGTGTTCTGAGCATCATGTTTCCATATCTGCAGCTTACTGATAACAGATGGAAATTTTATCTACAGTTTATTAAAATACCCAAAGATGGGACTTCCTAGGTGGCGCAGTGGTTAAGAATTGCCTGCCAACGCAGCAGACATGGGTTTGATCCCTGCCACAGGAAGATACCACATGCCACAGAGCAACTAAGCCCATGCGCCACAAATATTGAGCCTGCACTCTAGAGCCTGTGAGCCACAACTATTGAGCCCATGTGCTGCAACTACTGAAGCCCATGTGCCTAGAGCCCTTGCTCCACAATGAGAGGTCATCACAATGAGAAGCCCGTGCACCACAATGAAGAGTAGCCCCCGCTCGCCACAACTAGAGAAAGCCCATGTGCAGCAATGGAGACACAACACAGCCAACAAAATAAATAACGAAATAAATAAATTTAAAAAAACACTTCAGATTAAAAAAACAGTTTAAAAAAAAAAACTCAAAGATGAAACAAAACAAAAAAACTAAAAATACAAGTAGTTTGAAACAAATTTTCCATCATTTATAACTTAATAAGACAGGAAGAAGAAGGAGAAGGGGAAGAGGAGGAAGAAAAAGAGGAAGAAGAGGAGGAGAAAGGAGAAAGAGGAAGAGGAGGAGGAAGAGAAGAAGAGAATTTTCTTCCCCTGAATTCCAAGACAAAATCCTACAGTGTGAAAGTGTACACACGAATGCAAGTTCATGTACCTGATGCACCGTGAGCCTAAACAAACCAAAACATCAGAGTTGGGAGCAGAGAAAGGTTTATTGCAGGGCCATGCAAGGAGATGGGTGGCTCCTGCCCCAAAACCCTGAACTCCCAGGAGTGTTTCAGAAAAGCATCTTTAAAGGCAAGGTGAGGGAGGGGTGAGGTTGATTGTTGCAAACTTCTTGGTGCAGGAATTCTTTGCTGTTGCAGCTATCCAGGTATTTCTGTATGAACGGACTCTTAAACGTCAGAGCCCTGAGAATAGGCTGTCCTGTATATTTCAGGCTATAGGCAACATTTTTAACTGGAAGCAAAAGCAATAGAATATAAATGTTAAAGTAAAAGAAACAGATCTAATACGAAGGCAGATTTGTTCTTTCCTACTACAAAAGGTCTAGTGGAAAATCTAGAAAAGTTTCTACCATTTTCATCATAATTCATTCATCATGGGTCAGTGAATATGATCTTAATTCATTGTATTATTATTATTAATTGTGAAAGGATTCCCACCACCAAGTCAACTAACACATTCATCACCTCACATATATTTTTTATGATTTTAAGGTATTTTATTTATTTATTTATTTATTTATTTATTTATTTTTATAGTTGATTTATAATGTGTTAGTTTCAGGTGTAGAGCAAAGTGATTCAGTTGTGTATATGTACATGTATCTCTCTCAGATCATTTTCCATTATAGGCTATTACCAAATATTGAACATAGTTACCTGTGCTATACAGTAGGTCCTTGTGGTGTGTATCTATTAATCCCAAACTCCTAATTTCTCTCTCCCCCCAACTCTCTCTTTTGATAACCATACGTTTGTTTTCTATGTCTGAGTCTATTTCTGTTTTGTAAATTAGTTTCTTTTGTATTATTTTTTTATGTTCCCCATATAAGTGATATCACATGATTTTTGTCTTTTTCTGTCTGGCTTACTTCACTTAATATAACAATCTTTAGGTCCATCCATGTTGCTTCAAATGGCATTATTTCATTCTTTTTTATGGCTAACATTCTACTGTGTATATATATGTCTTCTTTATCCATTCATCTGTCAACACTTAGCTTGCTTCCATGTCTTGGCTATGGTAAATAATGCTGCTATGAACATTAAGCTGCATGTGTCTTTAAAAATTAGAGTTTCGTCTTTTCCAGATATATGCCCAGTAGCAGGATTGCTGGATTATAGGTGAAACTCTATTTTTAGTTTTTTGAGGAAATTTTATACTGTTCTCCATAGTGGCTACACCAATTTACATACGATTGTGTAGGAGGGTTCCCTTTTCTTTATACCCTCTTCAGGTATCTTTTCATGTGCTGGTTGGCCATCCATATGTCTTCTTTGGAGAAATGTCTATTCAGTTCTTCTGCCCATTTTTTGATTGGGTTGTTTGGGTTTTTTTGATATTGAGTTGTATGAGCTGCTTGTGTATTTTGGAAATTAAGCCCTTGTTGGTTGCATCATTTGCAAATATTTTCTGCCAGTCCATAGGTTGTCTTTTTGTTTTGTTTATGCTGTGCAAAAGCTTTTAAGTTTAATTAGGTCTCATTTGTTTATTTTTGCTTTTATTTCCATTATTCTAGGAAACAGATCCAAAAAAATATTGCTGCAATGTATGTCCAAGAGTGTTCTGCTTATATTTTCCTCTAGGAGTTTCATGGTATCTGTTCTTACATTTAGGTCTTTAATCCATTTTGAGTTTATTTTTGTACGTGGTGTTAGAGAATTTCTAATTTCATTCTTTTACATGTAGCTGTCCATTTTCCCCAGCACCACTTACTGAAGAAACTGTCTTTTCTTTGTTGTATATTCCTGCCTCCCACCACCTAGTTAATTAGCACATCCATCACCTCACATATTTGTCTTTCTGTTGTTGTTAAATCATGTAAGTTCTGCTCTCTTAGCAAATTTCAACTATATAATACAATTTCAATTACTGTATAATACAGTTTTATCAATAGTCACTACATTTTACACTAGATCCTTTGATCTTATTCATCTCATATCTTTCACCAAACTCTCCCTATTCCTCCACCCCCGCCCCCCACCCAGCCCCTGGCAACCACTTTTCTACTCTGTTTCTATGAGTTTGACATTTTTTTAAAAGAGTCAACATATAAGTGATACAATGCAGTATTTGTCTTCCTCTGTCTGGTGTATTTCACTTAGCATAATACCCTCAAGTTTCATCCAAGTTGTTACAAATGGGAGGATTTTTTTCTTCCTAGTGGCTAAATAACATTCCATTGAATGTATATACCACATCTTCTTTATGCACTCATCTGTTGCACACTTAAGTTGTTTCCATATTTTGGCTACTGTGAATAATGCTGCAACGAACTTGGAAGCACAGATATCTCCTAGATATTCTGTTTTCATTTTCTTTGAATATATACCAGAAGTAGGATTGCTGGATGATGTTGTAGTTTTATTTTTTTATTTTTTGAGAAACCTCCATGCTGTTTCCATAGTGGTTGTACCAATTTACATTCCCACCAACAGTGCACAATGGTTCCCTTTTCTCTACCTCCTTGCCAACACTTGTCATCTCCTGTCTTCTTGAAGACAGCCATTCTCAAAGATGTGAGGTGATATCTCCTTGTCATTTTGATTCGCCTTTCCCTGATGATTAGTGATGTTGAGAACCATTTCTTGTACTTGTTGGCCATTTGTATGTGTTCTTTGGAAAAATGTCTATTCAGATCCTCTGCCCATTTTTAAATTAGATTAATAAATTTATAATTTAATGAGATTATAAATAAATCTTAATTCACTTACAAATTTAAATACACATTATTTCAATACTCCTTTTCCTTGACTCAGATTACAGTTTTTCTAAATTTCTCTTTACAGTTAATATCTGTATGTGCACTTCTAACAAGCTCCTAGATGATGCTGGTGCTGCCAGCCTGGAGACTGCACTTGGAGAACCACTGGTGTAGATCCTGGGAACCTGAAAAAATTAAAGGGAAACAAATTGAGGGACAGGTCATATCCAACTATGAAGTTCTTTTTTGACAGAATTAATCATCTCACATAGTTACAGGTGGGTGAGGGTCACCACTCACCTGCACCCTCCCTACCAGGTTACAGTGAAAGCAATTCTGTGGCACACAGACAACTATTCGCAAACAGATACAAAATCCAGAAGCCCTGCTCTGTAAATTAAATCCGCTTTCTGTCCCTTTAAGTGCTCAGAGCATACCTAGCCTAAGGAGTTCATTCGGTTAATCAGGCTAAGAGTCAGGCTCACTGATCCCAGATCCTCTGAGCTAGTGGCTGGATGCAGGCTGTTTAGGGATCGAGATTTGGATACTGTCCTTAGGGCTACAGGCTTCCAGAACTCTGAATTCTTATACCTTGTTCATGAAAGCATAGCAGAACATTCCTAAAATATTCCAGCCAATGCACATTTCTTGAATATCACTAATTACACTAATTAAAAACCCATTTCTAAAACTCACTTTGATAATTTGTAAAGCCTTTGGGCTTTCAGAAGTAAAGAGAACTCAAGCTTTGTAGTAGCCACTTCTAGATTACAGCCTTCCTATTAAAATGCCAGAGGGATTTCCCTGGCAGTGCAGTGGTTAAGACTTTATGCTGTCAATGCAGGGGGCACGGGTTCCATCCCTGGTCAGGGAACGAAGATCCCACATGCTACTTGGCCAATCAATCAATCAGTCAATAAAATGCCAGATAACCCCCTTGGTGCACCCCTAGAATGCCCTACAGGACACCTACCATATTCATGCTAGTGTGTTCAAATGACAATTAATTTGTAAGAGTCACAATATATGGTAAAATTTCAAAAGTGAAAAACAATTTTTAATAAAGTTGAGAAAGGACATAATAGTCACAGATTTACTAGAAAGTGGGGTACACTCTGATTTTTTTTTTTTTTTTTTTGGACGCACAGTTTGTGGGATCCTAGTTCCCTGACCTGGGATCGAACCCAGGTCCTCCTCAGTGAAAAGGCAGAGTCCTAACCATTGGACTGCCAGGGAATTCTCAGGGTATCCTCTGATTTAGCTTAGCATGTGTTGGTGGTCTAAGAATGACCTGGGGAAGAGGTGCTCTTAAAATTCTTGTTCATATTGATGCCAGTGAGATCCGTCTAGGGGAAAGGATTAGTGATCTCTGGAAGAAAAGAATTTCTCCTCGGGATCAGTAACAAGTCGTTGCTCAGGTTTAAGCAAAAAGTAACAGTTTATTAGAGAGCAGTTAGAGAGAGAGTACAATAGCTTCTGGCACAGACACCAGAAGGGGGGTGGAGAGACCCTAGAAGGGGTCTTACACGTGTGTCTTATATACCCTAAAAAGAGGAGTTAATTAGCTCACAAGATTCAGAATTCCTCCTTGCAAGTTTCACAAACATTTAGATAATCACCAAAGAGATTTAAAGTGAGAGCTTTAAAGTTCAGTGAATGCCTCCCTGTACCTGCTAACCATCACTCAGGTTCAGTTTGTGTGATTAGGAGAGAGAGTTATAAATTTCAAGTTACATGAAATGTATACAACGGGGCCCATAAATTCTGCTAATTAGGCGTCTCTTCTTGCTGAAGCTTATCCTATTCCCATGATATTTCTGTCAATATTGCAATAGTGTCTGCTCTTGCTCTGCCTCCTTCCTTTCTCTTCCTCCCTGCTCCTCCATCATGAGACACCTTCTTTTAATAACTCATGATGTAACATGTTTGTGTGCTATTTGTGGTGCTTTATTCTGAGTCAGATAGAGTGGAGGGCCAGTTAGGCCGAGCCCCAGAGCACAAATCTGTGAGTAGGGAAGGTTACCATATATTTATATTATCTTCCAAACAGTACAATTTCAAGATTAAAAGGAGATGCCAAAAATAATCTGTGATTATTTCTGAGATTTTTGAAAAATTTGTTTATTGACCAACAAATTGGTTTTATTATTTTGGTGGATCTATAAGATAATTTAATTCCAAACCATTTTCAAAATAATATTCTTTCTAAGAAAATTAAAAAAAAAGATCTATCTGAATATATGAAAGCAAAACTTTAAAAATTTATGTTAATTATACAAATAATCAAAATAATATGAGCAAAATAATTATTTTAGGCACATTATTCACATACTTTAATCAGTTTCCTTTATTTTTCAGCTTTATTGAGGTATAATAGACAAATAAAATTGTTTATATTTAAGGTGTACATGATTTGACATACATATATACTTGGTGAAATCACCATCACAATCAGCTTAATTAACACATCCATCACCTCACATAGCTATCTGTGTGTGTGTGTGTGTGTGCGCGCGCGCGCATGCGTGCACATGTGTGCACGCACATGTGTGCACGCACGTGTATGTGGTGAAAATGTTTAAGTTCTACTCTCAGCAAATTACAAGCACACAACAAAGTAACATTTACTATAGTCACGGTGCTTCACATTAGCTCCCCAGAGCTTGTGCTTCTTATAACCGAATTCTTTGCCTAGCATTTCCTATCTCCTTCCCCTCCCCCACCTTCCCCCTCAAGCTTCTGGCCCTGTTAACAACCATTGTGTTCTGTTTCTATGAATCAACCTTTATTTTTATTTAAAAACAATTCCACACATAAGTGGGATCATGGAGGTTTTGTCTTTCTCTGACTAATTTCACTTAGCATGATGGCCTTGAGATTCATTCATATTTTGGCAAATGATGGAGTTTCCTTCTTTTTCATGGCTGAATAACATTCCAGTGTGTGTGTGTGTGTGTGTGTGTGAGATATCACACCTTCTTTATCCATTCATCTGTTGACAGATGCATAGGTTGTTTCTATATCTTGGCTACTGTGAATAATGCTGCAATGAACATGGGGGTGCAGCTATCTCTTTGAGGTAATCACTTTGTTTCCTTCAGATACAGGCACACCTCAGAGATATTGTGGGTTCAGTTGCAGACCACTGAACTAAAACTAATATTGCAATAAAGCAAGTCACATGGATTTTTTCAGTCCCCAGTGCATATAAAAGTTATCTTTACAGTATATTGTATTCTATTAAGTGTGCAATAGCATATGTTAAAAAAAGTACATATCTTAATTAAAAAACACTTTATTGCTAAAAAATGCCAACCATCACCCGAGCCTTCAGGGAGGGTCATGCCCAGATCTGATGTTGACAGCTGCTGACTTATTAGGGTGGTGGATGGCAAAAGTTGGGATGGCTGTGACAATATCGTAAAATAAGACAAGGAAGTTTGCCACACTGATTGACTCTTCCTTTCATGAACAATTTCTCTGTAGCATGCAATGCTGTTGGATAGTATTTGACTCACAGTAGAAATGCTTTCAAAATTGTAGTCAATCCTCTCAAACCCTGACACTGCTTTATCAACTGAGTGTATGTAATATTCTAAATCCTTTGTCATTTCAACACTCTTCACAGCATCTTCACCAGGAGAGATTCTATCTCAAAAAATCACTTTCTTTGCTTATCCATAAGAAGCAACTCCTCATCCATTTGAGTTTTGTCATGAGATTGCAGCAATTCAGTCACATCTTCAGGTTCTGCTTCTAATTCTAGAATCTAGAATGGTAAATCCTTTCCAGAATGTTTTCAATTTACCCAGACCCATCAGAGGAATCACTGTCTATAGCAGCCATAGCCTTACAAAATGTGTTCTTAAATAATAAGGTTTGAAAGTTGAAATTACTCCTTGATCCAGAATGGTTGCAGAATGGATATTGTTAGCAGGAATGAAAACAACATTAATCTGGTGTACAACTCCATTAAACTCTTGGGTGATGAGGTCTATTCTACATGCCAGGAAAAACATTTGTGATTCATGCAGAGGTCAACATATCAACATTAATGGGCGTGTGGGAGAAATTGATTCCAATCCTCATGGATGACTTTGAGGGGTTTAAGAATTCAGTGGAAGAAGTAACTGCAGATGTGGTGCAAATAGCAAAGGACTTAAAATTAGAGGTATTTTTATTTTATTTTTTTAATAAATTTTATTTATTTATTTATTGGCTGCGTTGGGTCTCCGTTGCTGTGCACGGGCTTTCTCTAGTTGCGTTGGTAACTGGGGGCTATTCTTCATTGTGATGTGCAGGCTTCTCATTGCAGTGGCTTCTCTTGCTGTGGCTCTAGGCATGCACGAGCTTCAGTAGTTGTGGCACATGGGCTCAATAGTTGTGACTCACGGGCTCTAGAGCACAGGCTCAGTAGTTGTGGCACATGGGCTTAGTTACTCTCAGGCATGTGGGATCTTCCCGGCCCAGGGCTTGAACCCATGTCCCCTGCATTGGCATGTGGATTCTTAACCACTGCGCCACCGGGGAAGTCCTTGTACATTGTGTTTTTAGACATAATGCAGTTGAACACTTAATAACTACAGTATAGTGTAAATAAACCTTTATATGTACTGGGAAACCCAAAAATTCATAGGACTTGCTCTATTGCAATAATAACTTCATTTCAGTGGTCTGGAATGCAGTATCTCTGATGCATGCCCATACTATTTATCCAATTGAAAGAAGGCACTCCATTAAAAGGCTAGTCTTAGAAGTCAAGATATTTTAAATCAAAATCATAGAATTCAAAATTATTTCAACTCTCATCATTAAAATCTTTCAGCTTTTCCTTGCTTTTGCAGAGATAAATTTCGATAGCTTCTTATTTGCAAGTTTTATATTCAATAATTACAATTTGCTGAAAGCTTTGGAAACTGAAAAATTTTTGGCACTGCATTTCTGAAATATTTTTATTAAAGATTTTCATCTCATTTTAGACACAATGCACTAGAACAGGACTCCCTAATCAAAAGGTTCAATGCCGTTATAGGCCACTTGGTTTCACTTGAAAAAGAGTTCTTGTGAGGCTCATTCAAATTTTTTAATCAGTAAGAGTTCTTATTTGAATTCAACTTAGCCTCACCAAAATTTTATATTTTAATTAATCTACATATCTAAATTTTCAAATAAATTTTTACAACATGGTTTCTTTTGCCATTGGTAGGTTATTACAGATTTTTTTAAAAAATTATGAATTATCTGTGTATCTCAATCAATCCCAAGAACAATTTTTGATCCATGGGTTTCTTAATTTAATAAAATATTGTTTTATCATAAAGCTGTACTGCCTGAAAATTTACATTACTGTTATCAATGAAAAACCAAATGATTTTACCTCAGTGCTGAACTTTTAACTAAAATGACAATAGTATTCACAATGAAGTTACATGTTTCACCTTTGACAGAATAAGCTTCTAAAAACTTGAGTTGGTTCCATGAATTGGATGAAAAAAAATCAATTATTGGAATTATATTATGACACCAATATAAAACGGACATTATTGAATTGTCTGCAAAGTTCTCTTCCCACTAAGAGAGCCGATACAGAAATCACTTTACTTTCCACATGTAAAGTGCACAAGAAAACATAGACTTGAAAGTGAGCAAAATTAATTTAGAAGAGCCGTCATTTGATCTAAATGAGAAGTCATGCTTCACGGACTGATAAGAAAATTCACCTCTGAGTCTGCATATGTTACACGGTCATCTGCAGGCACAGTTGTCTTAAAAGACACGTTAAGTAACGTCAGAAGTAAATGCTGACTTTTCGTCAGCAAAATTGGGTCTTCTACTTTTCATGTTGTCAGTGATGTTACTGTGATAAATATTAATAAATATTTTGTGCAATTTATACATTCATCATTAACTTTCTTAAAAACCAAAATAAACTTGGTTTTTCATTCTATAAGAATTTTTAAGAGCTTATTCATGCTGAAGGAAATTTTGGAGGAAAATTAACATACAGTATAATAAATAAATGGTTGTATATTTACATTATATATAGTATAATGCACATATATTTATACAATATGTAATAAAACCCCTGACCAGACGACTCCATACACAGTGTGGCAGGACCACTCAGCCTATTTCCTCCACTGATTTCATAGACAACCTGCCTATAATTAGGTGGCCCAGAGGCTCCATGCTGTTCTTTTTTTCCTTTATTTAAATAAATAAATATATTTATTTATTTATTTATTTATTCATTTATTTATTTTTATTGGCTGTGTTGGGTCTTCTTTGCTGCGCACGGGTTTTCTGTAGTTGCGGAGAGCGGGGCCAACTCTTTGTTGTGGTGCGCGGGCTTCTCATTGCAGTGGCTTCTCTTGTTGTGGAGCATAGGCTCTAGGTGCATGGGCTTCAGTAGTTGCAACTCGTGGGCTCAGTAGTTGTGTCACCTGGGCTTAGTTGCTCCTCGGCATGTGGGATCTTCCCCAACCAGGGATTGAACCTGTGTCCCCTGTATTGGCAGGTGAATTCTTAACCACTGTGCTACCAGGGAAGCCCTGTGCCGTTCTTCAGTGGAAGCATGGGCCATGGCACAACTGGCAGACGTCATTGGGTGGGCAGCAGAGGCAGCCTCCAACCCTTCTGCCACCGTCACTGGACCTGAGTTGATTCTCCCTGGCCACCAGTGCTGGAGTACACTCTGTTTAACAGCAAGCACTCTGCCTCTGCCTGCAGTCCTTGAGGAGGGAGGTGTTGGTTAAGTGATCTCTAGGAAGCCTTGGGAAAAGGTGGATTGTCTTTCCCAATGAAAATGAGAGCCCTGCTCATGGCACATGTGCCTCATCCACTGCTCAATGAGGCCACGGCAGAAGCTAGAAGTGCAAAGTGCAGGTTTACCAAACCCATCCCAGCTTATGTTAATACGTCTATTAATAACAGCATTTTGTTTAAATATGTTTTTTTAAATGGGACAAGCTGAGTTGTGGCTGTCTGAAGCAAACTTCCAGGGACCTGGTGATGTAAGGGAACATAGAGGAAATTTATTTATCAGATCTTTTAAGGGTATCCTGTTGTGGTTAGATATCAACGTGGTTGTCATTGAGCTGCTTGAGTTGGCAGGGTGATGAGATCTCCCCAGGTCATACTCAGTGACTGTAACTTGTCTCTGAGGAATGAAGATTTGGCAACTACAAGCCATCTGGCTGTGTGAGTTTAGACTCTTTCAAGTAATGCATTTCCTCTAAATAAATGTTGAGCATATATCTAAATGATATTGATTTGATGTGGACCAAATAACCAGAGTGGTGTGTTTCTGCCTCTATCCCTGGTATTAATGGTAAGTGATTCTCAAAATGTTTACCTCTCCATTTGGCATCTATAATGATTTCTTCCTAAAATACCCCAGTCATGAAAAGGAAGGTTGTTGATTTTCAGAAGTATTCTTTGTATGTGTGTGTTAGGGGGGCAGACTTATATGTTTATTATATTGGGTTGGCCCATCCATAAAAATACCATTTGCTTGGTTTTTTTTTTTTCTTGTTTTGTTTTTACCAATAGTAGTTTCATTAATTATACCTTAATGAAACAACAGTTTTAATTATATTTTACTCTCTGCTTACTTCTTTTTCCCCCAGCTTTAATGAGGCATGATTGACAAAATTGTATATACCAAAGGTATACGATGTGATATTTTGTTGTATATATACATTGTGAAATGATCACCATTGTCAAAGTAATCAACACATCCATCATCTCATATGATTATCATTTCCTTTGGGATGTGGTGAGAACACTTGAAATCTACTCTCTTAGCAAATTTCAAGTATAAAATACAGGGACTTCTCTGGTGGTGCAGTGGTCAAGAATCTGCCTGCCAATGCAGGGGACACAGGTTCAATCTCTGGTCCAGGAAGATCCCACATGCCACAGAGCAACTAAGCCCGTGCATCACAACTACTGAGCCCACATGCTGCAACTACTGAAGACCATGTGCCACAGCTACTGAGCCTGCATGCTGCAGCTACTGAAGCCCATGTGCCTAAAGCACGTGTTCTACAATAAGAGAAGCCACCACAATGAGAAGCCTGTGCACTGCAACAAAGAGTAGCCCCCACTTGCCACCACTAGAGAAAGCCTGCATGCAGCAACGAAGATCCAACACAGCCAAGAAAAATTTTTTTAATTATAAAATACAATACTATTAATTACAGTAACCATGCTGTATACATTAGGCCTCCAGAATTTATTCATTGTATAATTGGAGGCTTGTACCCTTGGACAAGCATTTCCCCTTTTCCCTTATCCTCCAGCCTCTGGTAACCACCATTGTACTCTGTTACTGTGAGTTCAACATTATATTTAGATTCCACATGTAAGTGAGATCATAAATATTTGTCTTTCTGTGTCTGGCTTATTTTTGTTAGCATAATGTCCTCTAGTTGTCATAAATGGCACAATTTCCTTCTTTTTTATGGTTGAATAATATTGCAATGTATCTTCGTTATCCATTCATCTACTGATGGACACTTAGGTTGTTTCCATATCTTGGCTACTGTGAATATGCTGTAAAAACATGAGAGTGCAGATATCTCTTCTAAATACTGATTTCATTTCCTTTGGCTATATGCCCAGAAGGATTGCTGGATGATATTGTAGTTTTATTTTTATGGTATGTGTTCATATGTATTTATATGATATGTAGTTCACAAACTGTTTTCTGTAGTGACTACACCAATTTAAATACATTCCCACCCATAGTGCACAAGAGTTTCCTTTTTTCCACATCCTTGCCAGTACTTATCTTCTTTTTGATAATAGCACTCATTATTACCTTTTTTGATAATAGCTGTCCTAACAGGAGTGAGGTAATATCTTATGGTTTTGATTTGCATTTGCTGCTGATTAGTAATGTTGAGAAACTTTTCAAGTATTTGCTGGTCATTTGTATGTCTTCTTTAGAAAAATATCTATTTGGGTCTTCTGCCAATTTTTCAATTGGTTTATTTGTGTTTTTGCTATTAAGTTGTATGTGCTCTTTATATTTTGGAAATTACCCCTTTATAACATGTCCATTCTACTCAAAGTGATCTACAGATTGGATGTAATTCCTATCAAAATTCCAATGACATTTTTCACAGAAAAAGGAAAAATAATCCTAAAATTCATATGAAACCACAAAAGACCCGGAATAGCCATAGCAATCTTGAGCAAGAAGAATAAAGCTGGTGACATCACACTTCCTGACTTCAAACTGTATTACAAAGCTATAGTAATCTAAATAGTCTGGTACTGGCATAAAAACAGACACATAGAACTGTAGAATAGAGCAGAATAGAGAGCCCAGATAAATCTACACACATATACACAGTCAACTAATTTTCAGCAAGGTGCCAATAATACACTACGGGGAAAGGATAATTTCTTCAGTAAATGGTATTGGAAAAGCCTGGATATCCATATGCAAAATAACTGCATTCTTATCTCACATCATACACAAAAATCAACTCAAAATGGATTAAAGACCTGAAACTGTAAAACTCCTAGAAGAAAACATAGGGTAAGAGCTCTTTGACATTGGTCTTGGCAATGATTTTTTTGGATTTGACACCAAAATCACTGGCAAGAAAAGCAAAAATAAACAAGCTTTTGTAAAAAAGCAAAAACTAAAAAGCTTTTGCACAGGAAAGGAAAGAATCAACAAAATGAAAAGGCAAGCTAAAGAATGGGAGAAAATATTCACAAACCAGAAGTATTCTTTTTAAATGAAAAAGAGCCTTGAAAGGGGGGAGATGACAATGATAGATTTGTTGAGCTTGAATATGCTTTCAAATGAGAGATTAAAAACTAACTAAAACATGTATTTTGAGGATCAACATAATTGTTTGGCCAGTAAAATTAATTAGACAACAACCAATCCTCTCCTCTACCTCTGGCTTTATAGAATACAGCAAAAATAAGGTTTCGAGTAAGAATTTAATTCAACTTCATTTTACAAACATTTACTAAGCATTTTCTAAGTGAAGAGCAATATAAAGAGGTACACTAATGTGCCCTACCCTAAAGGAGTTTCCATGTCCTAAGAGGATACAGACACTGCCTGAAAAACTATAGCTATAACAGGGTTTGAGAGGTTATGCTAACACAGCAGGAGTAAAGTGTAATAGGATCTCAGAATTGGAGCTCAATTAATTCTCCCTGAAATGCTTAGGAAATTCTTCACAGATAAGGTGATATTTGAGCTGCGCTTTGGAGTAAAGTGAGTAGGATTTGATCTATCAGCTGGAGAAGAAGTAAAAGGATTTTCTAGATAGAGGAGACGTACAGCATGAGCAAAGACAGGCAGTTTCTACATGTCAGAGGCTGATGTGTTTTTTTGTTTGTTTTTTGTTTTTTGAATTTATTTATTATTTTTGGGGGGGTACACCAAGTTCAGAGGCTGATGTTTTGTTTGGATAAAGTGAAAAGTTTAATATGGCTGGTACAAAGAAAATAAAAGGTAGGAGCATGGGGGTGAGAATAAAAATAGTTTGGTCTGTGGAAATAAACGTAGACTAACTGAGAACAGGCAAAGCTATTCAGAGCTTGCTATAGCAAGGGAGTCAGTCACCATCACTTGTGTTTGGAAGACTCAAAGGCAGGCAGATGAGTGGGAAAGCATTGTAGTGGAAAAAAGACAAGGCTTTAGGTATGCCCTGATATCTGGGCTTTGGTCAATAACTGCCAGTTTCCCTAATTTTTGCCCTGGATTCCAACTAGGGGCCAACCAGAGAAAACCAATTATGCTCCCTAACGAATCACATAGGATGTTCCATTTCCAGTTAGCTGGCCACCAGCTTCTCCATGCCAGCAACCTCTGGACATGGCACACCTAGAGGCTTCCTTTTTTCCACTATAAATCTTTCCCTCTCCTATGCCTGCCTTAAGTCTGTATTAAAATGAAAATGATTGTGGCTGATTCCCTTGCTATAGCAAGCTTTGAATAAATAGCCTTTGCTTGTTCTCATGTGGGTGGTCTTTGTTTATTTCCACACAATCAAGTCTAACCTACCATCTGGACCACCTCAAGTTTCCTCTTCAACTCTTGCCTTCTCCAATAATGTAAGTTGATACCAATTATTTAAATCTTCCAAAACATACAAAATAATATAGTGTTTATGATGAAAAGCTTTGCATTGTGTTTGTAGCTGCAACTGTTGGTGCTCCTATCCACGTTCCTGACGCTATAGTGTGATGCTTGGCTGATTTCCAATGGCCTGAGGATTTTCTCCAGTGGCCTGCATTTAAACGTTCCCCCAGCAGTCATGACCAATTACTGAAGGCAACTGGTGTATAAATACCTCAGCTCCCTCACCCCTCTGGATCCCACTGGGAGGCATGCTATCTACACCAACTCCCAGAGTTCCCCAGCAGGATTAAGATACAGTTGCTCAAGGTGGTAGCTGACTTGATGACTCTCTCTCTTTAATTGCCTTCCTTTTCATTTTTGTCTCACTTCTCTATTCCTCTAATCAGTGTTTCCTAAGATCACATTCCAAATAAATTATTTGCTTTCAAATCCTTTCTTTAGGGTCTGCTTCAGTGGGAACCCAAGTGAATACAGTGTTGGAATTAGAAGTAACCCAAATCAGCTTTATTCTAATAACTAACACCTGCAAAAAGAAAAAGAGATCCCCCAAATAGGCTTTCACTGCTATATATATGTCAGAAAAATAAAGAAAAGGGGGATGAAGGTGGGGAATTGGGATTGGTAATGCCATTAATAATTTAAATCATAACAGGCGTCTGGTTCATTAACAAACAACTGCCTAATATGAAATAAGTCATATTTCTCTATGCAATTATTTAATAAGGCTTTTGAGTTAACACAAAACTAGATGTAAAAGGTTTCAATGCAAATGGTTAAAGATAGAATCAGTAGCAAAATAATGTTTGGAAGAGTTTAAACTCTTCATGGAATGGAAGAAAACTCAACCAAAAATCTATCATTTATGGTAAATGGGGGAGTTTTACCATTAGTTAAACAGAAGCAAATGTTTTAGCAGCAGTTATCAAATGTTTTTGGCTCAGGACATTTAAAAATTATTGAGGATTCTAATGAACTTTTATTTACATAGTTTATATTTATCAATATTTACTGTAATTCAAATTAAAACTAGGAACTTAAAAAGATTTCTTAATCCATTTTAAATAGCAATAATAATCATGAAAAACACATTAAAAATAATAAATGCCCCTAAAACAATTTTCTCTGAGAACAGAGGCACTGTTTTACATTTTTGCAAATGTCTTTGATGTTGAGCCAACCAGAAGACAGCTGGATTCTCATATCTGCTATAAATTCAATCTGTTATGATACCAGGTGCTCTGTAGCCTCTGGAACACTTTGTTCTACATTCGTAAGAGAAAAAGTGAAAAAAGCAAATAATGGCATAGCATTATTTTGAAAATGATTTTGACCTTATGGAACCCCTGGAAGGATGTGGGGGATCCCCAGGGTCTCTGGACTGCAGTGGAAGAACTGCTGCATGAAAGGATACACAGATCAGGGGAGCAAGGAACACACATTCCATTGAATGTCATGACACCGTAGGAGGTAGATGTTGAGGGACCCAGTCTTGCTGGTCTTGTCCTTTGGCACCTTTCTAACCTGGGGAGCCATCATCACATCCTCATATAGAAGTAACACTCTCTTGCTAATTGACAAGTCTCAACACTTGTTGCTCATGCTCTTCCTGTTGCTATTTATTGCTGTTGCCCATGTACCGTGTCCAAGGGTAAGGACTTTCCAGTTTCTGAAGCACAGAGGCTTGAGGGGAGGGGAAATACGCCAGCCACTGACAGGAAACTGACTTAGGCCCAAGAGCACAGTCATAGGAGATTCGGCGAGAGTTCCTCTTTGCAAGGCACTTCATCTATTGTGCTTTTTTTTCTGAAGTATAGTTGATTGATTTATAATGCTGTGCTAATTTCTGCTGTACAGCAAAGTGACTCAGTTATACATACGTGTATACACACACACACACATTCTTTTTTATATTCTTTTTCCATTGTGATTTATCTCAGGATATTGAATATAGTTCCCTGTGCTTTACAGTAGGACTTTGTTGTTTACCCATATTGTTCCTTTTTTACTACAGGCTGGGCAACAGGGAAGTGATATTACTTATATTCCATACGTTTCATTACAAAAGAGAGACATTTTCTTTCTTTTAATTTTGTTTTTCAATTAAAATTGTATATACTTAAGGTGTACAACATGATGATTTTGTATACATATACGTATAAAAGGATTCCTACAGTCAAGCTAAAGTATCTCCTCACCTAGTTACCATTTTTTTTCTGTGATGAGATCACCTGAAACCTACTCTCAGCAAATTTCCAGTGTTCTCTATTGTTAACTATAGTCATCACAATAGATCTCTAGATTTATTCATGTTATAGACGGCAACTTTGTATCCTTTGATCAGCACCTCTCCATTTTCCCCACCTCTCTGTGCCTCAAAAAACTAAGAATAGAACCACATGATGCAGCAATCTGTCACCATACATATATTCAAAAGAAATAAAATCAGTACCTCAAAGAGATAATCTGCACACTCATGTACAATGCAGTATTACTCACAATAGCTGAGAGATGGGAAAAACACACCTAATTATCTGTTGACAGATGAATGGATAAAGAAAATGTGATGTGACACACACACACACACACACACAATGGAACAATGGAACATTATTCAGCTTTGAAAATGAAGGAAATCCTGCCATTTCCAAAACCTGGAGACAGTATAAGTGAAAGAAGTCAGACACAGAAAGAAAAAAACTGGGTGATCTCATGTGTATGTGAAATCTAAAAAAGTCAATAGAAGCAGAGGGTAGAAGACAGTCGGTAACTCCAAAATTGTAAAAGTAAACAAAACATACAACTGCAACTGGAAGAAAGCACACCAAATACAAGATAGAGGTGGCTTCAAAGGAGGATGTAAGTGAGACTGAGTGTGGAAAGTGTACCAAAGGGATTTTAACTTCAATATTTTTCTCTTTCATTAAAAAAATTAAAAGAAAAACAAGCAAAAAAAAAAGAAAAATATTCAAAGCAAACTTGACTAACTTAATACTTGCTAATTGGGGGAGGCAGGTGTTGCAGTGCATAAGGGAAAATAGAAGTTAAAAGTAAGAGGCTTAATTCTGCCTGTTAAAAATGAGGGAAGAGGGAGTTCCCTAGTCACCTAGTGATTAGGATTCTTTCAGTTCAATACCTGGTCAGGGAGCTGAGATCCCATGGGGCGTGGCAAAAAAAAAAAAAAAAAAAAATTAGGGAGGAGACTCCTCCCTCTCTTTCCTAGAGCATTTTCTTTAGAAAACTGGTAACTATAAATTATTTCTCTGCCTCTTTGAGATGTATGTAAATCTTTTAAAAAGACTTTTGCTGGTTTTATAACCCAGGGATACTTTCTCAAGGAGCTGGGGGGCCTTCTCTTTGAAATGTAAGTATCAAGGGAGACAGTGCAGTTCCTGTGGGAGGCTAACCACCTAGCTTTGGTGGGTGCCTTGCTCCAATCTGCAAAACTACCTCCTCTCAGAAAGACATGATGAGCCCCTTTTTCCTTCATATAAAGCCAATTAACACAGATGGCCGCTCCAATTTCCAGGTGAACTTAGGGTGTGTAGCAAATTGGGCTCTCTTGAGGACTAGTTATCGTTTATCTTGAGAACACATACGTAATGGGTTGCACCTACCTGGCTGTATAAACGTGTGAGATTTCTTTCTGTCATTGCAATTTCTTAGGACACTGCCTGTGATACACATCACATTCTAGTTTAATGCTTACTCAATTAAAACAAAACAAAACAAAACCTGTTTTCTTTATCTACTACCTTCATAGAGAGGTTTATTGGGCTGGGGGAAGGTCGTGTTTCTAATTATATTTCCCCAATGAGTGTTTGTTACCGTATACTTTGTACTTCTGGGTGTGTGTTTTTTTTGTTTGTTTTTTGTTTGTTTGTTTCTCAAATCAGGAAGAAAAAAGATATACTCATGGACAACTATTCAAAAATGTTGTCTACTTTCCTATACAGCTCTTTCCTAAAGCAAACTTTATTTTGTTTAGCAACTAAGCGATTTTCCCCCATGCTGTTAATTTATGAAAGGAGTTTTTGCAATTAAATGTCTGAAAAATGCATTGAAACCTTAGAATTAAATACATTTTTTAAGACTAAGAGGCTTTAGAAGAAGAGTTTTTTCTCCTCTCAAAAATGTCTTCTAGTATCTGGCAACTGAAAAAAAATGCACAACCTCAAAGTTGAGAATTATGTTTTATTTGGGGCATTACTGATGACTTAAGCTTTAGATAGCTCTGAGAAACTGTTCTGAAGAGGTAAGAGAGGAGCCAGGATACACAGAAATTTTTGCAAAAAAAGAAAAAAGAAAACCCCAGGTAGCCAAACAGCAAAAGATAATTGCTAATTAAAGAAAAACCAGATATCTCCAGTTAATGAATTTAGTGCTTTTCTATGTATGGGAAGATGCAAGAGTCTGGGCTTAACAAAATTATTCCTTTGATATGCACCTTATCTAGGGCCAGTATCCTGTTTTTCTCCATCCTGAATCCCCTCAGGGTGCACCGCCAGGGAGGCTGCAGTGGCTGATGGCTTCATGGCCACAACATCCTGTTTACTGATTGAGCAGGTGACATTCTTTGTCCCCGTATCCACTGCAATTTCTTCTTTGATCCAAGACTTATTTATTTTATTTACTTATTTTTTTATTGAAGTATAGTTGAATTACAATATATTAGTTTCAGATGTACAACATAGGAATTCAATATTTTTATAGATTACATTCCATACAAAGTTATTATAAAATATTGACTATGTTCTCTGTGCTGTACATTATATCCTTGTAACTTACATATTTTACAACTAGTACTTTGTAGCTCTTGATCCCTTTCACCTATTTTGCCCCTCGCCCACCCCTCTTCCCTCTGATAACCACTGGTTTGTTCTTTGTATCTCTGTGTCTGTTTCTAGTTTTAAATCTAAAACAGTGCAATGAAATTTATAGAGGATTTCTTATTTTCCTGTAAAATGTTTTAAAAATATAACGATTTTTTTCTACCTTTATTGAGATATAATTGACATATAAAAATTGTGTACTTTTAAGGTGTACAAAGTCATGTTTTGATATATGTATATATTATGAAATTACAACAATCAAGCTAATTAACATATCCCCACCTCAGCCACTGTGTGTGGGGGGTGTGTGTGTGTGTGTGTGTGAGTGTGTGTGTGTGTTGAAAGTGGTGTAATTTAAATTAAGAAAAACAATGCCTGTCTCTCCTGCCAAATTTTAACTTCTCTAAGATCAGAGTCATTGTCTCATTTACTGCCGTACACCCTACTCCTAATAAAGCAATGGGTCATAGAAGATGTCCAATAGTTTTTTAGTTGAATGAGTGAGAAGTAAAATATGTAAACACTAATAAAAAAACCAGAATATTAGCTATGACTTGAAAGATAAATGAGACTTAGGTAGATAATGCTACAATCAATACTTGCAGGTCTTTTTGCACATAGGTTCTTTATGTTTCTGGAGCTTGTGTTTAGGGATGTGTGTGTGGGATTCATCCTTTATCTCTGTCCCTTCTGTTTGATTCTTCATTTCTCATTTTTTCTTGGTCTATCGGTCAGTGCCCTTTTTCAATGCTTCTTTTCTTCCACTCTTACTGCTTTCTCTTTGGAGTATATTTTTCTTTGATTTACTTATTGAGTAGAATTATATATTCCTTATTTTTAACTTAAAAGCAAGTGAGTTAAATAGTATATTTAATCAAATTGTTAACAATTTGTGTAACTATTTGTATCAATGGTCATTGATAAAAGGACCTTTGTCCTCCTTGTCTAAAGTTCATCTAATCTTTGATAAGTGACAAAACAGGGAAGACTTTTGGTTTCTGGTCCCACATGTAAGGAGGCTGGAAGTGCCACTCTGTCCTAACAACAAGTCAAATGCTGAATGGACTGAAAAATCAACAGAGGAGAGGACAGAGCACCAACTGCTGCCCCCACGACTGGAGAGACAGACTGACAAGTGCATGGAGTCCAGGCCTCTCAGAGCAGAGACGCAAAAGCGATAGCCACCATGGGAAGCAGTGCTGGTGTGGGAAACCTCAACTGTAACTGACAAATTGTTGGAGGCTCAGTATGGACAAATATGAGAGTTAAAAACTCCAAGGGGACTCAGTCATAGAGGGGACACTACATTTTTGTGAGTTATATCTGCAGGAGCTCAAACAGGTTCTAGCAGTAAATATCAGAGAAAATACCAGTGCTTCTGGCCTGGGGAGGGGAAAGGAACTATTATGAAATATACCAGAGCACTCTGTTCTTAACAAGGCCTGCCCTCAGGGGAAACTAGTTAACCAGAACCTAATTTGCCAGGATATTATCAGAGCCTAATTGAACTGGGAGAGGGAAAATACCCAACTCCCAGCTCTAGCCATGTTATCCCACCTAAGTAGGGAGAAAAAGCTGAGAAACACTTCTGAAGTTCACAGTTCAGAGGCATAGGCTCATTAAGATTGAAACCCAATCATAGGACTACGGAATGCTTCTCACCCCCCTCACACTTTATCACCACATTAACAAAGTCCTATTTATAGTAGTTCTTTTTACCTGGTACATCCTGTCTGGCTATCAAGAAACAATTTTCAAAGCATGCTAAAAGCCAGAAAACACGATTTGAAGAGGCAGAGAAAGCATTAGAACAAAACATGGCAAGGATGTTGGAATTATTAGACCAGGAATTTAAAACATCTGTAATTAATATGCTAAGAATTACATCTGACTTCTCAGAAAACATGCAAGCAAGAAGAGAGTGGAAAGAAATACTTAAAGTATTGAGAGAGAAAAAAACCCCACCAACCTAAAATTCTGTACCCTGTGAAATTATCCTTCAAAAGTGAAAAAGAAATACTTTCTCAGACAAACAAAAATTGAGGGAATCTGTTGTCAGTAGACCTGCCGTGCAAGAAATATTAAAAGAAGTGCTTTAGAGAGAAGGAAAATTGTACAGGTCAGAAACTCAGATGTACATTAGGAAAGGAACAGTATTGAAGAAAGAATAAATTAAAGTAAAATAAAAACTTTTATTTTTCTTATTCTTAATTGATCTAGCAGATAACAGTTGGTCCAAAATAATAGCAGCAACGTATTTTGCTTATATATGTGTATATATGTATATATACATATATCAATTCTCCAAGAACACATAGCAATCTTAAATGTGTATGCATTTAACAACAGAGCAAAAACCGTAAGACAAAAACTGATAAAATGACAAAGAGGAATAGATAAATCCACCATCATGTTTGGAGACTTCAACACTCCTCTATCAGAAGAGGACAGATCCATCAAGCAGAAAATCAGCAAGGATACAGTTGAACTCAATAGCACCACTGATCAATTGGATGTAGTTCACATCTAGAGACAACTTCATCCAGCAACAGCAGAATATACATTCTTTTCAAGCTTACAGGGAACATTCACCAAGATAGACCACATTCTGGGCCATAAACACACCGTAACACATTTAAATAAATGGAAATCACACCACATCTTCTCTCAAACCCAATGGAATTAAACCAGAAATCAATATCAGAAATACAACTGGAGATATGAAAATATGTGGAGATTAAACAACACACTTCTTAATAACATAGGAAGAAATCTCAAGAGAAATTTTTTAATATTTTGAACAAATGAAAATGTAAACACAACTTATAAAGACATATGGGATGTAACAAAAGCAATGCTTAGAGGGAAATTTATAGTATTGAATGCACATAAAAGAAGAAAGCTCTAAAACCAATGATCTGTTTCTACCTTAGGAAACTAAAACAAGAAGAGCAAATTAAAAGTGAAGTAAGTAGAAAAAAATAATAAAAATTAGAGCACAAATCAATAAAATTGAAAACAGTAAATCAATAGAGAAAAATCAATGAAACCAAAAGCTGTTTCTTTGAAAAGATCAAATAAAATCAATAAGCCTTGAGACAAGCTAACTAAGGAAAAAAGTGGACACAAATTACTAATGTCAGAAACAAAAGAGAGAACATTATTATATATTCCATGGACATGAAAAAGATACTAAGGGAAATATTATGAGCAACTCTACACCCACAAATTTGATAAACTAGATGAAAGGGACCAATTCCTTGAAAGACGCAATCTGCCAAAACTCACACCAGAAGAAACAGGCAATCTGAATAGGCCTGAATCTATTAAAGAAATTGAATCAATACTTGATAATATTCCAAAACAGAAAGCACCAGGCCCAGGTGGTTAACTGGTGAATCCTACCAAACATTCAAGGATGAAATTATACCAATTCTCTACAATCTTTTCAGAGGATAGAAGCAGATTAACACTTTGTAACTCATTCTATGAGGCTCACATTACTGTAATGACAAAACCAGACAGAGACAATACTAGGGGAAAAAAAAACTACAGGCCAATATCTCTCATGAACATAGATGCAAAAATCCTCAACAAAATACTAGCAAATTGAATCCAATAATGTATGAAAAGAATTATACACCATGACAAAGTGAGATGCAAGGCATGCAAGACTGGTTCAACATTCAAAAATCAATGAATACAATCCATCACACACACAGGCTAAAGAAGAAAAGTCATGTAATCATATCAACAGATGCAGAAAACGCAGTTGACAAAATCCAACACACACTCATGATAAAAACTGTCAATAAACTATGAACAGAGGGTAACTTCCTTAACTTGATAAAAAATATGTACAGGACTTCCCTGGTGGTGCAGTGGTTAAGAATCTGTCTGCCAATGCAGGAGACACAGGTTTGAGCCCACATGCTGCAGAGTAACTAAGTCCATGCACCACAACTAGTGAGCCTGAGCTCTAGAGCCCATGAGCCACAACTACTGAGCACATGGGCCACAACTACTGAAGCCCACACACCTAGAGCCCATGTTCCACAAGAGAAGCCACCGCAATGAGAAGCCCTTGCACCTCATTGAAGCGTAGCCCCCGCTTGCCGCAACTAGGGAAAGCCCACACACAGCAATGAAGACCCAACACAGCCAAAAAATAAATAAATAAAAATTTTTTAAAAACCCCAAAAACACTGAGGTTGTAATTTGCATTTAAATAAATAAATAAATAAAATATGTACAAAAATCCCACAGCTAACATTGTACTTCTCGTGGGAAACCAGAGGCTTGCCCACCAAGATCAGAAACAAGGCAAAGATGTCCTCTCTCACCACTCCTTGTCAGCAATGAAGTGGAAGTCCTTGCTAATGCATCAAGACAAGTAAGGGAAATAAAAGATATAGTTTGGGAAAGAGGAAATAAAACAGTCTTTGTTTGCACATGATGTGCATATGACATCTATATAGAAAATCTGAAAGAATCAACCAAAAATCTCCTGGAACTAATAAATGATTACAGCAAAGCTGCAGGATACAGGGTGAATACAGGCACACCTCATTTTATTGCACTATGTTTTATTGTGCTTTGCAGATATTGTTTTTGTTTTTCAAATTGAAGGTTTGTGGAAATCCTGTGTTGAGCAAAGTCTACTGATACCATTTTTCCAACAGTATTTGCTTACTTCATGTCTCTGTGTCACATTTTGGTAATTCTTACAATATTTCAAACCCCACTACCAGCAAAAAGATTATGACTTGCTGAAGGCTCAGATAATGGTTAGCATTTTTTAGCACTAAAGTATTTTTAAATTAAGGTATGTATTTTTTAAAACATAATGCTATTGCTACTTAATAGACAATAGTATAGTATAAACAACTTTTATACGCAGTGGGAAACCAAGAAGATCATGAGACTCGCTTTATTGTGATATCTGCTTTATTGCACTCTATAGAGGTATACTTATATACAAAAGTCAATCACTTTCCTATATACCAGAAGTGAACAATGGAATCTGAAATTAAAAACACAGTACCGTTAACTTTAGCACCTCCAAAATTAAATACTTAGGTTTAAATTAACAAAATATGTACAAGATTTACATGAAGAAACTACAAAACTCTGATGACAAAATTAAGAATTAAATAAATGAAGAGATATTCCATGTCAAGAATAGAAAGACTCATTACTGTCAAGATGTCAGTTCTTTCCAACTTGATCTATAGATTCAAAGTGATCCCAATCAAAATCACAGCAAGTTATTTTGTGAATATCAACAAGCTAATTCTAAAAATTATACAGACAGGCAAAAGACCCAGAATAGCTAATGCAATATTAAAGAACAAGGTTGGAAGACTGACACTGCCTGACTTCAAGATTTACTATAAAGTCACAATAATCAAAATAGTGTGATATTAATGAAAGAAGAGACAAATAGACCAATGGAGCAGAATAGAGAGAGCAGAAATAGATCCACATGAATACAGTCATCTTTGACAAAGAGCAAAGGCAATATGACGTAGCAAGTTTCTTCAACAAATGATGCTGGAACAACCAGACATCCACATGCAAAAAGTGAATCTAGACAGAGACCTTACACCCTTCATAAAAACTAACTCAAAGTGGATTACAGACCTAAACATAAAACTCCTAAAAGATAACATAGGAGCAAACCTAGATAATGTTAGGTGGGGTGATGCCTTTTTAGATACATTACCAAAGGCATGATCCATTAAAGAAATAATTAATAAGCAGAATTACATTTAAACTAAAACTTCTGCTCTACAAAAGACAACGTGAAAAGAATGAGAAGACAAGCTGCAGACTGGGAGAGAAGGTTTGCAAAGGACACATCTGATTAAGTACTGTTATCCAAAATACATAAAGAACACTTAAAATTCCATCATAAGAAAACAAACAACCTGACTTTTCAAAATGGGTCGAAGACCTCAACAGACACTTCACCAAAGAAGATATAGATAGGAAAATAAGTGTATGAAGAGATCCTCCACATCATATGTCACCAGGGAAATGAAAATTAAAACAATGAGATTCCACTATACACCTATTAGAGGGGCCAAAATCCAAAATACTGACACCAAATGTTGGAGAGGCTTTTGAGCAACAGGAACTCTCATATATTGCTGGTAGAAATGCAACATGGTACAGCCACTTTGAAAGACAGTTTGTTGCTTTCTTACCAAACTAAATAAACTCTTACCATATGATCCAGGAATCACATTCCTTAGTATTTAGCCAAAGGAGTTGAAAACATGTCCACACGAAAATCCGCACACACATGTTAATGGCAGCTTTTTTCATGTGAAAACTTAGAAGCAACAAAGATGTCCTTCAGTAGGTGAATCAATAAATAATGGTACATGTAGACAATGGGATATTATTCAATGTTTTAAAAAAAGAAAAGAAAAAAAGAGTTACCAAGCCATGAAAAGACATGGCATATTACTAAGTGAAAGAAGCCAACCTGAAAAGCCTACATCCATACTATATGATTCCAACTATGACATTCTGCAAAAAGCAATGAAAATTCTATGTATGATACTATAATGATGGGTACATGTCATTATACATTTGTCCAAATCCATAGAATGTACACCAAGAGTGAGTCCTAAGGTAAACTGTGGACTTTGGGAGATTATGATATATCACTACAGGTTCATCAGTTGTAATAAATGTACCACTCTGGTGGGGATGTTGGTGATGGGAGAGCCTATGCATGTGTGGGGCAGAGGGTATATGGGAACTCTCTGTACCTTCCTCTCAATTTTGCTGTGAACTTAAACCTACTAAAAAAATAAAGTCTTGGAGCGACATCAGCATCTTAATGGCAGATACCCACCTTTTGTCTCTCCCCTTCAATCTATAATCAGTAAAATATCCATAACTCAACAAAGGTTCCTCTGACCAACACATGAGGATGCTGGAGAGTTCTACACATCTGTACATCAAAAGGTGGATGGACTGGAACACAGAGTGGAGGCAGAACCAGGAGAACAGCAGAGGTAGTGCCTGTGATCCTAGATCCCCAACCACAGTGACTGACCCTGCAGACACAGAGAATCCAGTAGCAGCAGAGAAGATGGCACACAAGACACTAACCCCCTGGCCATGGCAGCATCTGTGGCCACAGGGAACTAGCAGCAGCAGCAGCAGCATGACCTGTGTCCCTGTCCCTCCAGCTGCAAAGGTGCTTGCAACTCTGGCCCCCTTGCCTGCAACAGCAGTGCCTGTGAATCTAACAACCCCCATGGGCAGAGGTGCTTATGACTCCAGCTCCCTACACTTCTCCTTCCCCACACTGGCAGAGCCTGTGACCCAGGCAACCCTGGATGTGGCAGAGGCACCCAGTATCCTAGTGCCGCATGCGCTGATTCTAGCAACAGCAGCAACACTGACAGCATTAAGGCAGTGACACTTGGGGCACAAGTAGTGATGACAAGGGTGCCAGCGATACCTCTAGCAGAGGCAGTGGAGGGTGGAAAATGCTGATTCTCAAATATAGTCAGAAGCAGCTCAGGTTAAAAAAAAAAAGTATGCTATAGCACTACTTACTGAAAACTAGAAGAAAGGCCTCTAATTACAAACTGATGAATTATTAGTATTATGTGAATAGAGCTTTATGTAAAGAAGAAAGGTGTTCACTACTTCAAATGTGCCAGCAAAGAAACAAGTCATCAAGCACCATGAAAAACCACAGTAATACAGTACCACACAGAAAAGAGACAATTCGCCAGAAACAAACCTAACTTCACAGAATATTGGGATCTAACTGATAGAGAATTCAAAATACCTATCATGAAGACACTTCATGAGCTACAGAAATTTCAAGAAGGCAGTTCAATGAGCTTAGGAATAAAATTAATGAACAAAAAGAATACTTTATCAAAGAGGCTGAAACTCTACAAAAGAGCTGAACAGAAATGCTGCAGCTGGGATGAAGAATGCATTAGAAAGCACTAGAGAGCTTGAAGATAGAAATTGAGAAATGATATAGGTAGAAGAGGAGAGAGAACTAAGATCTAAAAAATAATGAAGAAATTTTATGAGAAATATGCAACTCTATTAGGAAAGGCAACATAAGGATAATGGGTATTCCAGAAGGAGAAGAGAGGGAGAAGTTTGCAGAGTTTATTTAAAGAAATAACTGTTGAGAACTTCCAAACCTGGAGAAGGAACTGTATATACAAGCCCATGAAGCTAGGAGAACACCTAATTATCCCAATGCACAAAGACCTTCTCCAAGAAACATTACAGTAAAACTATCAAATGTCAATGATAAAGAGAATTTTAAAGGCAACCAAGGAAAAAAAGATGGTAACCTACCAAAAAAAAGCAACAAACAAACAAACAAACATTAGGCTGTCAGCAGATTTCTCAGCAGAAACTCAGCAGAAACTGCAGGCCAGGAGTAGAATAACACAGTCAGAAAACTGAAAGATAGGGACTTCCCTGGTGGTCCAGTGGTTGGTACTCCACACTCTCAATGCAGGGGGCCTGGATTAGATCCCTAGTCAGGGAATTAGATCCCACATGCTGCACCTAAGAGCCCATATGCCACAACAAAAGATCCCACGTGCTGCGACTAAGACCCAGCACAACCAAATAAATAAATAAATATTTTAAAAAAAACTGAAAGATAAAAACTATCAGCAAAGAATATTCTATCCATCAAAGTTATCCTTCAGAAAAAAAAGGAGAAATTAAAGGCTTTCTCAGGCAAACAAAAGCTCCCTGAGGGAGTTCATCAACCTGGGATCTGACTTACAAGAAATGTTGAAAAGAGATCTTCCACCTGAAAGAAAAAGGCAAAAGTACAAAAACTTTGAGTAAGGTGATGAATAGACAGTCGGAATCAGAAAACTACAACTCCATATCAGAATAGGTTGTTAAATAATTATAGCATAAAGTTTAAAGGGGCAAAAAAGCAGTAAAAATAACTATGCCTGCTTCAATTTGGTAACAAACTCACAACATAAAACAGGATAATTTGAGACAATAGAAACATAAAAGGGGAAGAGAAAAAGGACAGAACTCACATAGGCAAATGAAGATAACATGCATCAACAGAAAAAGGACTATTTTATCTATGAGACATTTTATACAAACCTCATGGTAACTACAAAACTTAAGTCTAGAGCAGAGACACAGAACATATAAAAAGAGAAAACTGAGAAAAACTTTATAGAAAACCATAAAATTAAAATGGCAGACACATAAAAAGTAACAACAGAGACACAGAGCAACCAGAAAATAAAAGATAAAATGGCAGTACTAAGTTCTCATTTATCAGTAATCACCCTAAATGTAAACTGACTGAATTCATGAATCAAAAGACACAAAGTGGCTGGTGAATTAAAAAAACAAGACCCAACTATATGCTGCCTCCAGAAGACTCATCTCAGGTCTAATGACAAACATAGGCTCAAAAGTGAAGGGATGAAAGACGATACTCCAAGCAAACAGCAGTCAAATAAAGCAGATGTAGCCATACTCATGTCAGACAAAATAGACTTCAAGCCAAAAAAAGGCAACAAGAGACATGGATGGACATCATATAATGATGAAGGGGACAACTCATCAAGAAGACATAACGATTATTCATATAAATGCACCTAACATAGGAGCACCAAAATATATAAAGCAATTATTAACAGACCTAAAGGAAGAAGCTGACAGCAATACAATAATAGTAGAGGACTTTAATACTCTACTTACATCAATGGATAGATCATTCAGACAGAAAGTCAACAAGCAAACAGTGGCCTTAAATAAAATATTAGATCAGATGGACTTAATAGAATTATAGAGAACATTCCAACCAAAAGTAGCAGAATACATGTTCTTCCCAAGTGCCTATGGAAAATTCTCAAGGATAGACCATAAGTTGGAAAACAAGTTTCAATAAATTTAAGAAGATCAAAATTATATCAAGCACCTTTTCCTACCACAATGATTCAAAACTAGAAATCAAGTATAAGAAGAAAGCTGGAAAAATCACAAATATGTAGAGACTAAACAACATGTTACTGAAGAACTATTTGGTCAACATAGAACTCAAAGAAATAAAAAATATCTGAAGACAAATGAAAATGAAAACATGATATACCAAAATCTAAGGAATGCAGCAAAAGTGGTACTAAAAGGGGAGTTTATAGCAATACAGGTCTACCTCAAGAAATAAGAAAAAATTCAAATAAACAGTCTAAGCTTACACCTAAAGAAACTAGACAAAGAAGAGCAAACAAGGCTCAAAGTCAGTAGAGGGAAGGAAACAATAAAGATCAGAGCAGAAGTAAATAAAATAGAGACTAAAAAGACAACAAAAAAGATCAATGAAACTAAGAGCTGGTTTTTTGAAAAGATAAATAAAATTGATAAACTTTTAGCTTGACTCAATAAGAAAAAAAAGAGAAGTTCCAATAAATAAAGTCAGAAATAAAAGAGGAAAAATTACAACTGATACCACAGAAATAAAAAGAATTATAAGAAAATACCATGACCATCTATATTACAACAAATTGGACAACCTAGAAAAATGGACAAATTCTTACAATCATTTAACTTTCCAAGACAGAGTGATGAAGAAACAGAAAATCTGAACAGTCCAATCACTAGTAAAGAGATTGAAACAGTAATCAAAAACCTTCCAAAAACAAAGTAGAGGACCAGAGAGCTCCACAGGGGAATCCTCCCCCAAATTCAAAAAGGATATAAAACCTATCCTTTTCAAACTCTTCCAGAAAATTGAAGAGGAAGGAACACTTCCAAACTCATTTTACAAGGCCAACGTTACCCTGACACCAAAAGCAAGCAAGGACAATGAGAAAAGAAAATTACAGACCAATATCCCTAATGAACATAGATGCAAAAATCCTCAACAAATTATCAGTAAACTGAGTATAACAATACACCAGAAGGTTTATATACTATGATCAAGTGATATTTATTCCAGGGATGCAAGAATGGTTCAATATTTGCACATCAATCAATGTTATACATCACATCAACAAAATGAAGGATAATAATTATATTATTTTCTCAACCGATGCAGAAAAAGCATTTGACAAATTAAACCTGTTTTTCAAAGATTTCAATCTGATTCATGCGCTATAAAGCTACTTGCCCTCACATTAGCTTGTGAACCCAAATTCAGTAGTAGTTAAAGAATCCAGGATTTAGATGGTACTTCCCTGGTGGTGCAGTGGTTAAGAATCCTCCTGCCAATGCAGGGGACATGGGTTCGATCCCTGCTCCAGGAAGATCCCACATCCCACGGAGCAACTAAGCCCTTAGGCCACAACTATTGAGCCTGAGCTCTAGAGCCTGTGAGCCACAACTATTGAGCTCATGTGCCGCAACTACTGAAGCCCATGTGCCTAGAGCCTGTGTTCCGCAACAAGAGAAGCCACTGCAATAAGAAGTGTGCATCGAATCAAAACTACAATGAGGTATCACCTCACACCGGTTAGAATGGGCATCATCAGAAAATCTACAAACAGTAAATGCTGGAGAGGGTGTGGAGGAAAAGGGAATGCTCTTGCACTGTTGGTGGGAATGTAAATTGATACAGCCACTATAGAGAACAGTATGAAGGTTCCTTGCAAAACTAAAAATAGAATTACCATATGACCCAGCAATCCCACTGCTGGGCATATACCCAGAGAACACCATAATTCAGAAAGACACATGCACTCCAATGTTCATTGCAGCACTATTTACAATAGCCAGGACATGGAAGCAACCTAAATGTCCATCAACAGATGAATGGATAAAAAAGATGTGGTACATATATACAATGGAATATTACTCAGCTGTAAAAAGCAATGAAACTGGGACATTTGTAGAGACATGGATGGACTTAGAGACTGTCATACAGAGTGAAGTGAGTCAGAAAGAGAAAAACAAATATCATATATTAACACACATTTGTGGACTATAGAAAAATGGTACAAATCAACCAGTTTGCAAGGCAGAAATAGAGACACAGATGTAGAGAACAAACATATGGACACCAAGTGGGGAAAGCAGGGAGGGTTGGGGGGGAATGAATTGGGAGATTGGGATACCAAATAGTACACTCTAAATACGTGCAGTTTATTGTATGTTAACTGTATCTCAATAAAAGTTCTTTAAAAAAAGAAAAAGAATTAGAAGTGTGCATCACAATGAAGAGTATCCCACACTCGCTGCAACTAGAGAAAGCCTGTGTGCAGCAACGAAGACCCACTGCAGGCAATAAATAAGTAAGTAAGTAAGTAAGTAAGTAAGTAAGTAAATAAATAAATAAATAAAAATGATTATATTCTTAAATTTAACTCCAAAATTAAAAAGGAAAAGAAAAGAAAAGAATCTAGGATTTAGAGTCAGAGAGTAGTGATTTCATTCTGACCTTCCAAAGAGCTGACAGTCAGGTTGTGACTGTTAGGCACTGAGATACAGAATTCAATGATGTGGTTTCTGCCTTGAAATCAAATATTAGCTGGCACCTGGGCAGGGAAAGATTACAGAAAAACACTTTATCTAACTAGCATTCATTGAGCATCTACTATGTGCCAGGTACTATTCTTCACAGCATAGAATCATGGTCAAAAGTACAGACTCTGGAATGAGCCTCCCTGAGTTCACATTCCAGCTCTGCCATTTACTAGCTGTGTGACCTTGGACAATGCACTTTACCTCCTTGTGCTTCACCTTTCTCATCTATAAAAGGGTGATAATAGGAACTCCCTGGTGGTCCAGTGGTTAGGACTCTGTGCTTTCACTGCCAAGAGCACAGGTTCCACCCTGGTCAGGGAACTAACATCCTGCAAACTGAGTGCCATGGTAAAAAATTTAAAAATTTTTTAAATAAAATAAAAAAATAAAAGGGTGATAATAATAGTACCTACCTCAGAGTATTATTACAACAAAATGAGTTCTTAGTTGTAAAGAACTTAAGGCAATGCCTAGCATATCAAAAATTATATATAAGATTTTGTTAAATAAATAAAAATAGGCACTGGGAAGCATAGCTGTAGCTGTAATTAATTTGTTTTAAATTTTGTCTAAGGGGACCTTGGCATGGAAAAGAAATAACTTTTATTTTATTTAACACACTTCCCTATATTGGGAGGATGATTATAAAGAAAAACTCTAGTTTAAAAGTCAGTTTTAGAAATTCATTCATCTGCTTCATAACTATCTGTGGAATCCTGCTCTGAGAGAGGCATTGTCTTGTGCGTAAACAAAGTGCCTCAAGGAAACTAGAGCCCAGCGGGAAAGACAACATGGAACAAGCATGGATATAACCATAAACTTACAACTAAGATTCGTGCCAGAAGGGACAAGGCAGAGTGCAAAGAAAACTATAAAAGGAAGACTTAACCTGGACTGGGATGCCTGGGGATGAGTTCTAGGAAGTGCTATTTAAGCAGAAATCTAAAGGATGAGGCTTAGAGGAGCAGAAAGGAATGTAGAAGGGAAAGGGGGAAATGTTCCAGGAAGGGGCACTGCAAATGTGAAGGCCTCGAATGTCAGAGGAATTTGGTAGTGCTCAAAGAAAGGAGGGAAGCTTGGGCACTGGGAATCAGTGAGAGAAGAGCATGCTGAGACATGAAAACTGACACTGAGGCAGGAGCCACAGGATGCAGTGCCTTTTGCCTGTACTAAGGATTAGAAAGCATGCAGAGAGTGCTGACATGATTGTATTTATACTCTAAAACATTGCTCTAAAGATATGAAAAATCAAAGTGTAACAAACATATTCTATTTTCTATAAATTCTCACATTAAGTTAAAATAACTATGTGCAGGATACAAAATTAACACACAGAAATCTCTTGGGCCTCCCTAGTGGCTCAGTGGCTGAGAATCTGCCTGCCAATACAGGAGACAAAGGTTCAATCCCTGGTCAGGGGAGATCCCATGTGCTGAGGAGCAACTAAGCCCATGTGTCACAACTACTGAGCCTTCCCTCTAGAACCTGTGAGCCACAACTACTGAGCCCATGTGCCACAACTAGTGAAGCCCACATGACTAGAGCCCGTGCTCTGCAACAAGAGAAGCCACAGCAATGAGAAGCCCACACACCACAACGAAGAGTAGCCCCTGCTCCCTGAAACTAGAGAAAGCCCACGCACAGCAACGAAGACCCAATGCAGCCAATAAATAAATAAATAAATGGAAATCTCTTACATTCTATACACTAAAAACAAAAGATCAGAAAGAGAAATTAAGGGAACAACCCCATTCACCACTGCAACAAAAAGAATAAAATACCTAGGAATAAACCTAACTAAGGAGGTTAAAGACCTGTACTGTTGGAGGGATCGGTAGAGGTAGGCAGGACACTGAGGGTTGCAATACAGGAAGCAATGTTTATTGTACTGGTACAGGCCCAGGGGATTCACATCCAAAGACTGAGCCCCAAACCAAAGGAAAGTTTCTCCTTTTATAGACAAGTTCCCGTGGTTTTTGGGAGCCTATATCTATGCTTATCTATGCAGGAGCAAGGTACAGAAGCCAGAGTGCATACGTTAGGTTTTCCCTTATCTCCTTGACTCAGATGTCTGCACGGCCCCATCTCAGGATCTTGTGAAAGAAGCCATAAGTTACTTATTCCCTGAGGCTTGCATTCTCTTATGTTTGCCTTGTCCTTTCCTGCTTTTGTTATTAACCTGCCTCAGTACTCAGAAAACTATAAGACATGGATGAAAAAAATGAAAGACAACACAAACAGATGGAGAGATATACATGTTCTTGGATTGGAAGAATCAACATTATGAAAATGTCTGTAGTACCCAAAGCAATCTACAGATTCAATGCAATCCCTATTAAATTACCAATGGCATTTTTTACAGAACTAGAACAACAAATCCTAAAATTTGTATGGAGACACAAGAGACCTGAATAGCCAAAGCAATCTTGAGGGAAAAAATGCAGCTGGAGGAATCAGACTCCCTGACTTCAGACTATACTACAAAGCTACAGTAATGAAGACAAATATGGTACTGGCACAAAAACAGAAATATAGATCAATGGAACAGGATAGAAAGCCCAGAGACAAACTATGGTCAACTAATCTTTGACAAAGGAGGCAAGGATATACAATGGAGAAAAGACAGCCTCTTCAATAAATGGTGCTGAGAAAACTAGACAGCTACATATGAAAGACTGAAATTAGAACACTCCCTAATACCATACACAAAAATAAACTCAAAATGGATTAAAGACCTAAATTTAAGGCCAGACACTATAAAACTCCAAGAGGAAAACATAGGAACAACACTCTTTGATGTAAATCACAGCAAGATATTTTTTGACCCACCTCCTAGAGTAAGGGAAATAAAAACAAAAATAAATGAGTGGGACCTAATGAAACTTTAAACAAGACAAAAAGACAATCCTCAGAATGGGAGAAAACATTTGCAAATGAATCAACAGATAAAGGATTAATCTCCAAAATATAAAAACAGTTCATGCAGCTCAGTATCAAATAAACAAGCAACCCAATAAAAAAATGGGCTGAAGACCTAAATAGGCATTTCTCCAGAGAAAGCATACAGATGGCCAAGAGGCACATGAAAAGCTGCTCAACATCACTAATTATTAGAGAAATGCAAATCAAAATGACAATGAGGTATCACCTCACACCAGTTAGAATGGGCACCATCAGAAAATCTACAAACAATAAATGCTAGAGAGGGTGTGGAGAAAAGGGAACCCTCCTGCACTTCTGGTGGGAAAGTAAATTGGTACAGCCACTATGGAGAACAGTATGGAGGTTCCTTGAAAAACTAAAAATTGAATTACCATACAACCCAGCAATCCCACTACTGGGCTTATACCCAGAGAAAACCATAATCCAAAAAGAAACATGCACCCCAATGTTCACTGCAGCACTATTTACAATAGCCAGGTTATGGAAGCAACCTAAATGTCCATCGACAGATGAATGGATAAAGAAGATGTGGTACATATATACAATGGAATATTACTCAGTCATAAAAAAGGAACAAAACTGGGATATCTGTAGAGACATGGATGGACCTAGAGACTGTCATACGGAGTGAAGTAAGTCAGAAAGAGAAAAACAAATATCGTACATTAATGCACATATGTGGAATCTAGAAAAATGGTACAGATCAACCAGCAACTAGCTTGCAAGGCAGAAATAGAGAGCACAGATGTAGAGAACAAACATATGGACACTAAGCGGGGAAAGCCGGGTGGGGGGGATGTTGGGGTGGGATGAATTGGGAGATTGGGATTGCCATATATGCATTACTAATAAGAAAAAAAATATCAAATTGTACAGTTTAAGTATATGCAGTTTATTGTATTTCAATTATATCTCAATAAAAGTTCTTAAAAATAATTAAAGCAAGTAGTCTCTATTTTCACTTTCCTTTCAAAAATTCTCCTTTTAAAAACTTCCCTGGCACTTGGGTGGTTGAGACTCTGTGCTTCCACTGCAGGGGGCATGGGTTTGATCCCTGGTCAGGGAACTAAGATACCACATGCTGAACAGCACAGCCAAAAAATAAATAAATAAACACATAAAATCCACTAATACAAGCGATCAATGGGATGTGGTTCAGAAAAGTAATTGCAGCAAGTATAATAAAGGATTAATATCTTAATATATAAGAACAATATTAATATTAAATATACATGCTGCTATATGTTATTCATATAATCTTTAAATAGGAAGACTCAAAGAGGTTAAAATTAAAAGCATGAAGAAACATATGCAGATACTAGTCATGAGAAAGCTGGAGTGGCTGTTTATATCAGATAGGCAGACTTCAGAACAAGGAATATTGGCAGAGATAGAGATATATTTCATGATGATAAAAGGATCAATTCATCAAAAAGACATAACAATCCTAAATATATAATAATAGTTTCAAAACAGACTGTTTGTTACATGGGAACAAAAGTGACAAGACTGAGAGAGAATTTGACTACTTATCAATTATTGTTGGCTGTTGTTTTCAATTATTTTTTCACCCCTCTCCCAGTAACTAATAGAAAAATGGGTAATTCCCTGGTGGTCCAGTGGTTAGGACCCTGCGCTCTCACTGCCAAAGGCCTGGGTTCAATCTCTGTTTGGGGAACTAAGAGCCCACAAGCCCCGTGGTTAGGGTTAGGGTTAGCGTTAAAAAAAGAAGAAAGAAAAATCGATTGAATGCAAGCAAACAAAATAAGATACAGAAAATAAAGATGACAAAGTCAAGAGTCCTTCCTTGTCCTCAATCTCTACAGCTCATCAATCTCAAAGTCTTGGTGATACAACCTCCTCTACATTTCTTAAATCTGTTCCCTCATCCCTATTTCCATGAGTTGCAGACATGAACTGACCTCCTCCCCCCATTAGCTAGCAGCAACCTAATTTCCCCTTGGTAATCAGGATCAATTTCCCAGCCATTCCAGCGGCCCCCTTTCCTGCTTGTTGTTTAAGTAGTGTGAGGAACCCAAAATGGTAGGAGAGAGTATCAGCTTCCAAATGAACAGAACTACACCAGTGGCCAATAGTGGAACATTCTTTTCACCAGACACTTGGACTTCCAAACCCTCTGAGTCCAATGATATAGAATGGAAAGAAAAATATCCTTAACTGGATTATTATGTTTTAAAGTAAAAGGCCATACAATGGAATATTATTCAGTCATAAAAAGGAATGGCGTATTGGTATATGTTATATAACACAGATGAACCTTGAAAACATCATGCTAAATGAAAGGAACTGGATGCAAAAGGCCACATATTACATGATTTCATTCATACTAAATATCCAGAATAGGCAAATAAATCCACAGAGGCAGAAAGTAGATTAGTGATTACCTAAGGTTGGGGGAGGGGAATGGAGTTGACTGCTAAGGGTATGGGGTTTCTTTTGGAGGCGAAGACAGTGTTACTGTCACAAAACTTTGTGAAAATACTGAATCACTGCATGGTACGCATTATATGTATATGTGAATTATATCTCAATTTTTAGAAAGCAAGGGGAAAAAGTGAATAGGACCTTTCTGAACCTCCAGCCCTTGCTTCCTGGGCTCACGTATTTAGCTGGGAAGGATACAACTGGTTTAAATCACATATTCATCCTGTGCAACAGCCCCCTGATCCTGTAACGTAATTTTCCTTTAACTGATGGCGTCACAGAGCCATTCTACCACTTTGTCAAGCAGACACTTCTGGGCTGTTGGGGCTGCGTAATGGTAGTGAATTCTGTGAGTGTGATTCCATTTCACTATGTCCTTGCCAGTAACGAATCCCTTGGCGTGCGGTGATCTGTACAGAATACAAATGAATGGAGTATTAGTGGCAATGAATGAGGCCTTCTGTTTACTGTCAGTGGAAGCATTTAGGCAAGAAAGGCAAATCCATATCTGGAATATGTTCTATTCCCAAGAGGACAAAGAGCTGTTGTTTCCATGATGCAAAGTGTCCAATGTATCAGTTTGCCTCCAAATGGCTCACTGGTTCCCTGGAGAATGGTGTTCAAGCAGGGGCTCAGCATGCCTTTGACTCCTAACACATGGGGATCCAGCAGAGGCAGAAGCCAGATAAGTCTCCATGAAAAGAAGTCCCTGCACAGCCTCCTTTCCTGTTGCCATGTCACCTCATACATGGGTCTGTTAAGCAAGTACCAGGCAGCTGGGGAAAGAGATTGACTGACATCATAGGACAGAATGTACTGTCCATCTGATTACTGAGAGGCTATTCTGCAGTAGATGCCCTCTGAAGAGCACTGACATGGGTCACAGATTTGTCATACATGCCCATTCTAAGAGGTCCTCTGTATAACTTCCCCCTCAGACTTCACCGATCTTCCAATCTCGTTCTTCCTAAGGTTCCATCCAGCAGGTCAACCCATTAGCCATTGTCTGTGAATCAATGCTGCTTCATACACAGGAAACCTCTCCATCCATTTCCAAAATTAATAACCAGATACACGGGCTCTTCAGCCACTCTGGTACTTGCTTAATTAATAGGTTTATCAAACCAGATACGGCATTTTGTACATATGTTCTGGTAGTTAATGTTGGTTTTGGTCTGTCTGGACTAGTCAGTTTGTAGATGCTACACAGGTAAATGAAGCAGTACTTTCTTTCTCTGCTTCACATTTAATCATAATCAAGAATTTGCTCTTGTAAAGGCTGAGGGGTGTTGGAGTATAAGTAACTAAAAATAATGTAGAGGATTGATTCTCTTCTGTTCCTGGTGGCAGGTTATAACGACTTTGGCTTCATCGCTGTCTTTTAGTATCATCTCTGAGTAGGGCTATAAAATTCTTCTGGTTGGAGTCAGCATACTGGACAAACCAATTCATAAACCAGGACCCTACTTTCTTTCCTTCTGTTCACTCCTCATGAGGCCATATGTGTGGACTGAGGGAAAGCCAGTGCAGAAGGAGCAGATAGGACAAGATGCTGGGCTACTTGCTTAGGTGTTTTAATTATGCCTTCAAGACCTGTGTGGGCCAGTAATGTACATACTGTTTTCACTTAGCGGCTGCACCAGTCCAATTATAGAACTTTGTGAATCAGATAACACTGTATTCCTGGGCAGTTCAGGTTGCATAATTCGAATCCTAAGAGCAGGGCCCAGTAGAAACCTGGGAGCTTTCTCTCAAATGCAGAACACTTGTTAGCAAAGGAGGACATGGTGATAGGGGGTTTGCTAGGATTCTCCTGAAAGATGTTTATGAGAGGCTTCAGAGAGCCCTGAAACTTCCTGTACCACTGGGCTTACAGGGCCACTAGGCCTGAGGGGCAGGGCAGCCTGGCCCTGTTGGGGAACTTTCTCTTGCCTGGGGCCTCACAGAGCTCTGGAGTTCTACAAGTTACTAGAGAAATTGCTTAGGGTAGCACATCCAGAGGCCCGTCAAACACCTTGCCTCTTTGTGGTAGTGTCCAAGTTCATATTGCTTGCTGCACAACAGGCCAATAAACTGAGAGATGAGGTGTGGGGGCAAGGAATAGCGACTTTATTTGGAAAGCCAGCAGGCCGAGAAGATGTGAAACTAGATTCCCAAAGAATCATCTTACCCCAGTTAGAATTCAGGCTTCTTTTATATTAAAAGGGGAGGGATATGGCTGGTTGTTGCAGACTTCTTGGTGCAGGCCAGACCCGAGAAAGGATGTGATAATCCTTTGTTCTTGCAGCTATCCACACTGGTCTGGTCACAATGTTCCTGTAAACCTCCAACAAGACAAATGTTATTCTGTTTTGCAACTTTTTATCTCTATATGAATGAAAAGTATTATACCTTTAAGGGTCAAGCCTGGAAGGTAGAGTCCTGAGAATGGGCTATCATGTACATTTCAGGCTATAGGCAACATTCTTTTAGACAAATGTGCAGAGCCAGCATGACTAAGCACAAGCAACAGAGAACAAAGGTTAGCTAAAGGAACATATCCAAAATGGAGTCAGGTTTGTCCTCCTCTTTTATTTATTTATTTATTTATTTATTTATTTATTTTATTTTATTTTATTGTATTTATTTTGTTCTCCTCTTTAAGTGGCGCAACTTGCACCAGACTACTACCAGACCCCCAAAATGTAACTAATGTGGTCACTCAAATTCTTTAAAAGGTTTATTTCACGTCCTCTGGTGTGCATGTGCTTTATTAAGTCTTATAGAATGGTTATTGTTTTCTGCTTGTCAGGTCCAATTAGCATATTATCAAAAAAATAGACCAGTGTTCTGTAGGATGTCAATGTGACAAATTTCACTCCATAAGAGAAAGCAAAATGCTTGAAGGCAGATGTCTAAGCTACAACCAGGTATGCGTATTGTTACTGGTCCAAGTCCTAGAAGTTGAAAGAACTAAGATCAGGAGGCTAGAGGGCAGCCAGGTGATGAGTCAGCCCACAAAGGTACCTAGATAAGGCTTCAGACAGGCTTTACCAGGTCCTACTCCTGTTTGGCAAACGCCTGCGGGGATCCTAACGACTGAGAGATACACTTGTAGGAATTTTCCACCCATCCTATAACACTATACTATCCAGTAAGGAACATACAGCCAAGTAGCCACATGAACTATTTAAGTTTAAATTAATTAAAATTAAATACAGTTAAAAATTCAGTTCCTCAACAGACACATGTGGTTAGCAGCTACACTGTTAATCAGATATACCACTACTGAACAGTGCCCCCATAAAGTTAGAGTGGGAGTAGCCAGTGATATCCCCCAACTGGCCAACAGACAAGGTTCCTATAGGCCTATCAAACCAATCCACGCACCAGTGGTCAATTAATCTATGACAAAGGAGGCAAGAATATACAATGGAGAAGACAGTTTCCTCCACAAGTGGTGCTGGGAAAACTGGACGGCTGCTTGTAAAAGAATGAAATTAGAACATTCTCTAACACCATACACAAAAATAAACTCAAAATGGATCAAAGACCTAAATATAAGGCTGGACACTATAAAACTCTTAGAGAAAAACATAGGCAGAACACTCTTTGACATAAATCACAGCAATATCTTCTTTGATCTAACTCCTAGAGTAATGAAAATAAAAATAAACAAATGGGACCTAATTAAACTTAAAAGCTTCTGCACAGCAAAGGAAACTATAAACAAAATGAAAAGGCAACCCACAGAATGAGAGAAAATATTTTCAAATGAAGGGACCACCAACAAGGGATTAATCTCCTAACTATACAAACAGTTCACGCAGCTCTTTGTGCAAAAAAATTAAATTTAAAAATGGGGAGAAGATCTAAATAGACATTTCTCCAAAGAAGACATACAGCTGGACAAAAAACACATGAAAACATGCTCAATGTCCCTAATTATCAGAGAACTGCAAATCAAAACTGCAATGTGGTATCACCTTACACTGGTCAGAACAGCCATCATCAAAAAGTCTACGAACAGGGACTTCCCTGGTGGTGCAGTGTTTAAGAATCTGCCTTCCAATTCAGGGGACACGGGTTCAATTCCTGGGCCGGGGGAAAGATCCCACATGCTATGGAGCAACTAAGCCTGTGTGCCTCAACTACTGAGCCCACATGCTGCAACTACTGAAGCCTGCATGCCTAGAGTCCATGCTCTGCAATGAGAAGCCACCACGAGAAGCCCACGCACCGCAACAAAGAGTAGCCCCCACTTACCACAACTAGAGGAAGCCCATGTGCAGCAACAAAGACTCAATGCAGCCAAAAATAAAACAAATAAATAATAAAATAAAAATCTAAAAAAAGAAGTCTACAAACAATAAATGCTGGAGAGGGTGTGGAGAAAAGGGAACCTTCTACACTGTTGGTCAGAATGTAAGTTGGTATAACCACTATGGAGAACAGTATGGAGACTCCTTGAAAAACTAAAAATAGAACTACCATATGATCCAGCATTCCCACTCCTGGGCATATATCCAGAGAAAACCACAATTCAAGAAAATACATGCACCCCTGGGATTTCCCTGGTGGTTTAGTGGATAAGACTATGTGCTCCCAATGCGGAAGGCCCAGGTTTGATCTCTGGTCAGGGAATTAGGTCCCACATGCATGCCGCAACTAAAGACCCTGCATGCTGCAACTAAGACCTGGTGCAGTATGTATGTATGTATGAATGAATGAATGAATAAATAAATAAATAAATAAATAAGCACCCAATGTTCATTGCAGCACTATTTAAAATACCTGAGACATGGAAGCAACCTAGATGTCCATTGACAGAGGAATGGATAAAGAAGATGTGGTACATATACACAATGGAATATTACTCAGCCATAAAAAAGAACAAAGTAATGCCATTTGCAGCAACATGGATAGACCTAGAGATTATCATACTGAGTGAAGTAAGTCAGAGAGAGACAAATATCATATGATTATCATTCATATGTGGAATCTAATTTTTAAAAATGATAAAATGGACTTATTTACAAAACAGAAACATACTCAGATTTTGAAAATGAAGTTACCAAAGTTACCAAAATGTTGGGGAAGGGATAAATTAGGAGTTTGGAATTAACATATACACACTACTATACATAAAATAGATAATTAACAAGGACCTACTGTATAGCACAGGGAACTCTGCTTAATATTCTGTAATAACCTATAGGGGAAAAGAATCTGAAAAAGAATGGATATATGTATATATGTGTAACTGAATCACTTTGTTATACACACAAAGCTAACACAACATTGTAAATCAACTATACTCCAATAAAATTATTGTTTTTTTAAGTTAAAAAAAAAGGCCTATCAAACCAGATAGGCAATCTCTACACAGATTCTTCTGGTCACTTAGTCTTGGTTTTGTCTGTCCAGATTATGCTTGTTTGTAGCTGCTACATAGGTGAATGAACCAGTCCTCTCTCTCTGCTTCATATTTAATTACACTCAAGAATTTATTTTGCTCATAAAAAGGCTGTGGGGTGTTGCACTATAAGCAACTCAAAGGCTACTTAAAAGAGTTATTCTCTACTGAGCTTGCACTCTAGAGCCCACAAGCCACAACCACTGAGACGTATGCTGCAACTACCGAAGCCTGCATGCCTAGAGCCTGTGCTCTGCAACAAAATAAGCCATTGCAATAAGAAGCCCGTGTTCCACAATGAAGAGTAGGCTCCGCTCATCACAACTAGAGAAAGCCCATGTGCAGCAACAAAGACCCACGACAGCCAAAAATAAATAATATTTAAAAAAATAAATAAATAAATGAGTTATTCTCTTTCTAGTGGTAGGATATAATGAGGTTGGTTGTGGGACTTCTTAGGTGGTACAGTGGTTAAGAATCTGCCTGCCAAAGCAGAGGACATGGGTTCAATCTCTGCTCCAGGAAGATCCCACATGCCACGGAGCAACTAAGCCTGGGCGCCACAACTATTGAGACTGCTCTCTAGAGCCCATGTGCCACAACTACTGAAGCCTGAGTGCCTAAGGTCTGTGCTCTGCAACAAGAGAAGCCACTGCAATGAGGAGACCACACACCACAATGAAGAGTAGCCCCTGCTCACCGCAATTAGAGAAAGCCCATGTGTAGCAACAAAGATGCAACACAGCCAATAAAATAAATAAACAAAAACAACCACAAAAAATGAGGTTGGTTGCAATAAGAATTATTTTTTTTTCATATTTCATTCATATTTATTGAATGAACAATGAATGGATGAATGAGTGTTGGGAGGTTATATTGTAAATATTCAAAGCAGGGTCTGACCACAGGTCTGCAACTCTGAAGTCCATATTCTTTCTGCTATATTTTGTCATCTTGCCATTATATGTTGTTTTCTCTCATCCATTTTTTTTTTTAGCTTTTTATTGGAATATATTTGCTTTACACTCTTGCACCAGTTTTTGAGGTACACCAAAGTGAATCAGCTGTATTTATACATATATCCCCATATCCCCTCCCTCCCGTGACTCCTTCCCCCCCTCCCCATCCTGGCCCTCTAAGGCATCTGCCATCATCAAGTTGATCTCCCTTTGTTATACAGCAACTTCCCACTAGCTAGCTATTTAACAGTTGGTAGTGTAAATACGTCTATGCTACTCTCTCACTTTGTCCCAGCTTACCCTTCGCCCGCCACCCCAGCCCCATGTCCTCAAGTCCATTCTCTACTTCTGTATCTCCATTCTTATCTGTCACTCGGTTCATCAGTACTGTTTCTTCAGATTCCATATATATGTGTTAGCATACAGTATTTGTTTTTCTCTTTCTGGCTTACTTCACTCTGTATGACAGGCTCTAGGTCTATCCACCTGATTACATATAGTTCAATTTCATTCCTTTTCATGGCTGAGTAATATTCCATTGTATATATGTGCCACATCTTTGTCCATTCATCTGTTGATGGGCATTTAGGTTGCTTCCATGTCCTGGCTATTGTCAATAGTGCTGCAATGAACATAATGCTACATGTTTCTTTTTGGATTATGGTTTTCTCTGGGTATATGCCTAGTAGTGGGATTACTGGGTCATATGGTAGTTCCATTTTTAGTTTTTTTAAGAAACCTCCAGACTGTTTTCCATAGTGGCTGTACCAGCTTACATTCCCACCAACAGTGCAGGAGAGTTCCCTTTTCTCCACACCCTCTCCAACAGTTATTGTTTCTAGATGTTTTGATGATGGCCATTCTGACTGGTGTGAGGTGATACCTCATTGTGGCTTTGACTTGCATTTCTCTGATGATTAGTGATGTTGAGCATCTTTACATGTGTTTGTATGTCTTCTTTGGAGAAATGTCTATTTAGGTCTTCTGCCTATTTGTGGATTGGGTTATTTGCTTTTTTGGTATTAAGCTGCATGAGCTGCTTATATATTTTGGAGATTAATCCTTTGTCTGTTGCTTCATTGGCAAGTATTGTCTCCCATTCTGAGGGTTGTCATCTTGTTTATGGATTCTTTCACTGTGCAAAAGCTTTTGTTTCATTAGGTCCTATTTGTTTATTCTTGATTTTATTTCCATGATTCTAGGAGGTGGGTCAAAAAGGATCTTGCTTTGATGGATGTCATAGAGTGTTCTGCCTATGTTTTTCTCTAGGAGTTTTACAGTGTCTGGCCTTACATTTAGGTCTTTAATCCATTTGGAGTTTATTTTTTGTGTATGGTGTTAGGAAGTGTTCTAATTTCATTCTTTTACATGTAGCTGTCCAATTTTCCCAGCACCACTTATTGAAGAGGCTGTCTTTTTTCCACTGTATATTCTTGCCTCCTTTGTCAAAGATAAGCTACCCGTATGTGCTTGGGTTTATCTCTGAGTTCTCTATTCTGTTCCATTGATCTTCCTTTCTGTTTTTCTGCCAGTACCATACTGTCTTGATCACTGCGGCCTTGTAGTATAGTTTGAGGTCAGGAAGCCTGATTCCACCAACTCCATCTTTCCTTCTCAAGGTTGCTTTGGCTATTCGGGGTCTTTTGCATTTCCATACAAATCATAAGATTTCTTGTTCTAGTTCTGTGAAAAATGCTGCTGGTAATTTGATAGGGATTGTGTTGAATCTGTAAATTGCTTTGGGTAAGACAGTCATTTTCACAATATTGATTCTTCCAATCCAAGAACATGGTATGTCCCTCCATCTGTTTGTATCATCTTTGATTTCTTTCATCAGTGTCTTATAGTTTTCTGCATACAGGTCTTTTGCCTCCTTAGGCAGATTTATTCCTAGGTATTTTATTCTTTTTGTTGCAATGGTGAATGGGAGAGTTTCCTTAATTTCTCTTTTTGATTTTTCATTGTTAGTGTATAGGAATGCAAGAGATTTCTGCACATTAATTTTGTATTCTGCTACTTTACTAAATTCATCGATTAGTGCTAGCAGTTTTCTGGTAGAGTCTTTAGGGTTTTCTATGTATAACATCATGTCATCTGCAGAGACTGACAATTTTACTTTCTTTCCCAATTTGGATTTCTTTTATTTCATTTTCTTCTCTGATTGCTGTGGCTAAAACTTCCAAAACTATGTTGAATAATAATGGTGAGAGTGGGCACCCTTGTCTTGTTCCTGTCGTTAGAAGGAATGCTTTCAGTTTTTCACCATTTAGAATGATGTTGGCTGTTGGTTTGTCATATATGGCTTTTATTATGTTGAGGTAATTTCCTTCTATGCCCATTTTCTGGAGAGTTTTTATCATAAATGGATGTTGAATTTTGTCAAAAGCTTTTTCTGCATCTATTGAGATTATCATATGGTTTTTATCCTTCAATTTGTCAATATGGTGTATCACATTGATTGATTTGCATATATTGAAGAATCCTTGCATCCCAGGGATAAACCCCACTTGATCATGGAGTATGATCTTTTTAATGTGCTGTTGGATTCTGTTTGCTAGTATTTTGTTGAAGATTTTTGCATCTATATTCATCAGTGATATTGGCCTGTAATTTTCTTTTTTTTGACATCTTTGCCTGGTTTTGGTATCAGGGTGATGGTGGCCTCGTAGAATGAGTTTGGGAGTGTTCCTCCTTCTGCTATAATTTGGAAGAGTTTGAGAAGGATAGGTGTTAACTCTTCTCGAAATGTTTGATAGAATTCACCTGTGAAGCCATCTGGCCCTGGGCTTTTGTGTGTTGGGAGATTTGTAATCATAGTCTCAATTTCCATACTTGTGATTGGTCTGTTCATATGTTCTATTTCTTCCTGGTTCAGTCCTGGAAGATTGTACTTTTCTAAGAATTTATCCATTTCTCCCAGGTTATCCAATTTATTGGCATATAGTTGTTTGTAGTAGTCTCTCATGATCTTTTGTATTTCTGCAGTGTCCATTGTTACTTCTTTTTCATTTCTAATTCTGTTGATTTGCATCTTCTCCCTTTTTTTCCTGATAAATTTGACTAATGGTTTATCAATTTTGTTTATCTTCTCAAAGCACCAGCTTTTAGTTTTATTGATCTTTGCTATTGTTTCCTTCATTTCTTTTTCATTTATTTCTGATCTGATCTTTATGATTTCTTTCCTTCTGCTCACTTTGTGGTTTTTTTGTTCTTCTTTCACTAGTTGTTTCAGGTGTAAGGTTAGGTTATTTATTTGATATTTTTCTTGTTTCTTGAGGTAGGACTGTATCTCTATAAAATTCCCTCTTAAGACTGCTTTTGCTGCATCCCCTAAGTTTTGGGTCATTGAGTTTTCATTGTCATTTGTTTCTAGGTATTTTTTAATTTCCTCTTTGATTTCTTTAGTGATTTCTTGGTTGTTTAATAGCGTATTTTTTAGTCTCCATGTGGTTGTATTTTTTACAGTGTTTTTCCTGTAATTGATATCTAGTCTCATGGCATTGTGGTCAGAGAAGATACTTGATACAATTTCAATTTTTTTGAATTTACCAAGGTTTGATTTGTGACCCAAGATGTGATCTATCCTGGAAAATGTTCTGTGTGCACTTGAGAAGAAAGTGTATTCTGTAGTTTTTGGATGGAATGTCCTATAAATATCAATTAAGTAGAGATGGTCTAATATGTCATTTAAAGCTTGTGTGTCCTTATTTATTTTCTGTTTGGATGATCTGTCCATTGATGTAAGTGGGGTGTTAAAGTCTCCTACTATTATTGTGTTACTGTCGATGTCCCCTTTTATGGCTGTTAGCATTTGCCTTATGTATTGAGGTGCTCCTCTATTGGGGGCATAGATATTTACAATTGTTATATCTTCTTCTTGGATGGATCCCTTTATCATATTGTAGTGTCCTTCCTTGTCTCTTGTAATAGTCTTTATTTTAAAGTCTAATTTGTCTGATATGAGTATTGCTACTCCAGCTTTCTTTTGGATTCCATTTGCATGCAGTATCTTTTTCCATTCCCTTACTTTCAGTCTATATGTGTCCCTTGGTCTGAAGTAGGTTTCTTGTAGACAGCACAGGTAAGGGTCTTGTTTTTGTATCCATTCAACCAGTCTGTGTCTTTTGGTTGGAGCATTTAATCCATTTACATTTAAGGTGATTACTGACATGTATGTTCCTATTACCATTTTCTTAATTGTTTTGTGTTTATTTTTGTAGGTCTTTTCATTCTCCTGTGTTTCCTGCTTAGAAAAGTTCCTTTAGCACCTGTTGTAAGGCTGGTTTGGTGGTGCTGAATTCTCTTAACTTTTGCTTATCTGTAAAGCTTTTGATTTCTCCATCAAATCTGAATGAGATTCTTGCTGGGTAGAGTATTCTTGGCTGTAGGTTTTTCTCTCTCAGGACTTTCAGTATATCCTGCCACTCCCTTCTGGCCTGCAGAGTTTCTGCAGAAAGATCAGCTGTTATCCTTATGGGTTTTCCCTTATATGTTACTTGTTGCTTTGTTCTTGCTGCTTTTAATATTTCTTCTTTGTGTTTAATTGTTGTTAGTTTGATTAATATGTGCCTTGGTGTATTTGTCCTTGGGTTTGTTCTGTATGGGACTCTCTGTGCTTCTTGGACTTATTTCCTTTCCCATGTTGGGGAATTTTTCCACTATAACCTCTTCAAATATTTTCTCAGATGCTTTCTTTTTTTCTTCTTCTTCTGGGATGCCTACAATTTGAATATTGGTGTGCTTAATGTTGTCCCTGAGGTTTCTGAGACTGTCTTCCATTCTTTTTATTCTTTTTTCTTTTTTGTGCTCTGTGGCAGTTATTTCCCCCATTCTATCTTCCAACTCACTTATTCATTCTTCTGCCTCAGTTATTCTGTTTATACTATCTAGAGTATTTTTAATTTCGGTTATTTTGTTATCTATTACTGTTTGTTTGCTCTTTAGTTCTTCTGAGTCCTTATTAACTGTTTCTTCTCTATTTTGTTATTGAGATTTTGGATCATCTTTACCATCATAACTCTGAATTCTTTTTCAGGCAATTTTCCTATTTCCTCTTCATTTATTTGGTCTTGTGTATTTTTATCTTGTTTCTTCATCTGTGACATATTTTTTTGTCGGTTCATTTTCCCCCCACTTTGGATGGGCGGGATTGTGTTCCTGTCCCACTGGGTGTTTGGCCTGAGGTTTCAAGCACTGGAATTTGTAGGCTGTTGAGTATAGCTGGGTCTTGGTGTTAAGTTGAGAACCTCTGGGAGACCTCACGGTAAAGGATATTCCTTGGAAACTGGGTTTCCCTGTTAGTCCAATGTTTTGGACTCAGAGCTCCCACCTCAGGAGTGCAGGCCTGACACTGGGCTTGTGTATCAAGATCCCACAAGCCAGTTGCTGTGGGGTTCCTGTGGTCTGCTTGGACCTCAGGTCCCCTGCTGGCCTCCGGTAACTGTTCTATTTGTGGGGAGACGCAATCTCTGTGTATTCCCACACCACCATCTTGACTCCGCCCCAAGAATTCATTTTTAATTAGTCACATGCCATACCACAAGTGCCTCTTAATATTTAGTTTTTAATAATCCCACTTTTAAACATTTTCTGACACTTAAATATTTTCTGATTCAATAAGTGTTTCATACAAGTGCTACATGATGGATTCTTATATTTTTGGTTGGGTTTCATGTCCCTATTACTGTGCTAGTTGTTAAGTAACGCATCTGTTCTTTCATCTGTCTGTAGAGGAGGCATAGAGGAGCCCTGGAGTCGAGTCAGAGAGCTGGGTCGAATCCTGGTCCTATTACTCACCTAAGACAAGTTATCAAAACACCTTTTTAAGCCCAAATGTTCACTCCTCAATAGTCATTCACTTATTCATAAAATAATTATTAGTAAAATAAGGTAGGAACTGGGTACACAATGGTGAAGAAAACAAGTGTTTTTCTGCTTCAAACTGGGGATAATAATACCTGCATCTCAAGGTGTTGTGTGTATTAAATGAGATAATATGTGCCAAGTGTTGAGCAATACACAGCAATCAACAAATCCTCAAAAAATGAGGACCTCTTGTGTACCTACAGATACTTGAGCACCTTTTATGTGCTGGCTTGTGCTTTCCAATTCAGTGGCCAGAAGTGGCTATTAAGAACTTGAAATGCTAGGGACTTCCATGGTGGTGCTGTGGTTAAGGCCATGCATGCAATGCAAGGGGCCCAGGTTTGATCCCTGGTCTGGGAATGAGATCCCACATGCACGCCACAACTAAGAGTCTGCATGCTGCAACTAAGGAGCCCATGTGCCACAACTAAGGAGCCTCAAGCCGCAACTAAGACTCAGCATAAATACTAAATGTCAAAAAAAAATTAGAAATGCTGATCCAAATTAGGATGTGCTATGCATGTAAAATACACACCAAATTCAAAATCTCAGTACCACCACCAACAAAAAAGATGTAAGATATTGCATTAATAATTTTTATATTAAGACATGTTGAGCTTACATTTTTTTTTTTTTTTGGCCATGCCACACAGCACATGGGATCTTAGTTCCCTGCCAGGGATCAAACCCACGCACCCTGCATTGGAAGCACAGAATCTTAACCTCTGGGAAGTCCCCCAATAATACATTTTAAACATACTGACTTAGATAAAATATATTATTAAAATTTATTTCACCAGTTTCTTTTTACTCTTTTTAATGTGATAACTAGAAAACTTAATGTTACATATGTGGCTCACATTTCATTTCTATTGGATGGCTCTGTGCTAGACAACAGGCACCGTGAATACAAATATAACTAATTCAGGGTCCCTTAATTCAAGGAGCTCCTAATTTTTCTAGGAATTGAGAGTGATTGTAATTTAATGCAATAAGCATTCCTACAGCAGGAGAAAACTCAGCAAGCTGGGGCTGTACAAAGAAAGAAACAATAGGAGAGAATGGCATGGAAGCAGTGCAGAAAGAGGTCTAATCCTAAAAGAAAAACTGACTTTAGGGAAAGGCATTTAATGAGGTTCTCTGCAGCCCCACGGATGAACTGACCGATGCTAGCAGAGTTTCCAAAGCATCTTGAATACCAGTGGAATTTAGACACAGTGGCTATCATCTGAAGTACACACAATGTGGTGACAGTACTGCCCAACTGCAGCAATTCCATGGGACTGGATCATTGAAAGGGTTCCTGTGATTTTGCAGGATATACTTAGGTAATTTAAAAATAAAAGTATGTAATACAGCTGAAGAAAAAAGTACAGACAGCCATAGAGAGATCTGAGGCCTCTGGGCACAGCTCCCAGCACCCTTTCTTAGTCTTCGGACTATGAACCACCATTGCAGTGAGATACTGCAATCTCAGGGATGCCAAGACACAAGTCTACCCAGGGGTATACTCTGCACCAGGCAGCCAAAACTAGTCGAGGCAACTGGTTAACCAGTTTTATCACTGTCTCTCCTTATCTTGGACAAGAAGCCAGACCTCCAGGCTTCCCTTGAATAAGCATAGAGCTACCTGAATCAAATGGAAAGTTCACACATCCATTCAGGCCTTCCATTCCCATACAAAGAAGGAACAAGTTAGGATTTAATTTAGGAAAAGACTATTAGGCAGCCTCTAGGATGGTCCCTAGTGATCCCTACCCCTTCATATTTATACGCTCACCTTAAGTACAGGCTGGACCTTTGTGACTCACTCCTAACAAACAGAACATGGTAAAAATGATAGGATGTCACTTCTGAGACTAAGTTACAGAAACATTGTGACTTTTGTCCTGCCTGATCTTTCTCACACTCGTGTTCTGCTGCTTTGAGGAAAGTCAGCTGCTGTGTCGTAGGCTGCCTTAGAAAGAGACCTGCACAGCAAAGAATTAAAAGAAGCTCCAGGCTAATGCCGGTAAGGAACTGAGGCCCTCAGTCTCACAGCTTCAGAAGGCTGAATCCTGCCGAGAATCATGCAAGTGAACTTGGAAGTGGATCCTTCCAAGTCAAGTCTTAAGATGAGACCATGATCCCAGCCAACACCTTGGCTGCAGCCTTAAGACAGACCTTGAGGAGGAGCACCCACTTGAGCCACATCAGATTTCTGACCCACAGAAACTGTGACATAGTAAATGCTTGTTGTTTCAAGCCCTACACAATGACAATAAAGGGTGCAGGGATCTAACGATGAGCTTCATTACGTAAAAGGAGAAGCACACGATGACAGTATGTTCCAAATGTACAAAGTTGGTAGGTGGTACTAAGTCACAAGGGATGAAAAGGGAGGCGGTAAGCAAAGTTACGGTCACACTGATATAAGAAGATGTTAAGATACAAAAAGCACAAGGCCACTAGAAATTTTAAGTGCAAAGCCAAACACAGGTGGCAGCTGAAGGACAGTCTATGTGAGTGCTGTGCTGGGATTACTTAGAAGGCATATTCTGGCCAATTAGTCCAGTACTTCTATTCATGGAGAAAAGGCAAATGTTGATATCCATCATGTAATGAAAATGCTCATTGGTAACTGTACTGTAATTGTTGATTTTAGTATTTGGGGTCAAATTAGAAGTAGTTTGATGATTATATTTATTCTTAGGCGCTCCCTTATAAGCTTAAAAGCTTAAGTTAATTTTCTGGGACTTCCCTGGTAGCACAGTGGTTAAGAATCTGCCTGCCAATGCAGGGGGACATGGGTTCAATCCCTGGTCCAGGAAGATCCCACATGCCAAGGAGCAACTAAACCCGTGCACCACAACTACTGAGCCTGCACTCTAGAGCCTGCGATCCACGACTACTGAAGCCCGTGTGCCCTAGAGCCTGCATGCTGCAGCTACTGAGTCTGCGTGTTACAATTATTGAAGCCTGTACAACTAAAGCCCGTTCTCAACAAGAGAAGCCATCACAATGAGAAGCCCACACACTGCAACAAAGAGTAGCCCCTGCTTGCCGCAACCAGAGAAAGCCCGTGCACAGCAGAGAAGACCCAACACAGCCAAAAAAAAAAAAAAATTCTATCTCACAGACAAATCCATTCTAATTAGGCAAAGCAAAAACTGGGATAAATTATAAAGATCTCATATTAAACCTCAGACATTCTTTCCATTAAAATTTACCCTCAAATACTATCTATGAAAATAATGCTGTCTGAGAAGATGGTACTCTGGGTACTAGTTCATGACTCCATTCCTCTCTAATATCTATACTGGGTGACTCAACTACCGAGAGGTGTGGGTTAACTTGTTTAAGATCATTACCTTTTAGCCTGGCCTGCAAGAAAAGGAGTTGGCCATTGCAAAAGCTGCACTGAAACTGGCCACGTGCTTAAGGCAATCAATCCTCTGTCCTAAGACATCTGCTCCCACACAGGCAAGGCAGACCTCTCCACCCACTCAGGGGTACCCACTCAGTGGCACAATCCAGAAACGAGATTCCTCCCTCTTCTTCTCCCTTATCCAATCTACCATCAAATCCTATTGGCTCTCCCTTCAGAACAATGTCACCATTCAGATGGGTATTTTCACTCTATATTTCTCCTCTAAAATTAGTCTTCATTGCTTATCACTTTCTTTCTGTGCTCAATTCTTTAGATGGATGTGCACAGATTTCTTTGATCTTTCGTTCTTGCATCTCACTTTCTACTACTTTTTACTCCCTTCTTCCTGAACGACCTCTTCTTTGATCCTTTCTTTCATTGAGGGGTTGTCTTTCTTTGTATTACATATAACGGAATAGTCTACACACAACTGCCCTGAGCCTCAAACACCTAAAGATCGAACTTCTTTTTACTAATTTTAAATCAAAGCAATCTTCTTTCATTCTCTGCTGAAATTTACCATTGAAATTTGATGTCATAAAATATTCACTGGTATCTGTAAGGTGCTAGCCTTAACATGTAAATGCCATACCTAAAGTGAAAACATTAAAAAGTTAAAGAATAATGATAGCAGCCAATTCAACATTGTTAAGTACACACGTGCAACTCTAAATGTCTTACCCAATTTAAGAAAAGTATTTTAAAGTTAACATCACCTTTTTGGTAACGAGGTAACACCGAACATACCCATCTAATTGTGCTTGTTTCTGAATCACCACTTTAACCACTGAGACTTTTTTTTACAATCTTAAAAACTGAGAAAACTCAAAAGATATTTATCAAAATTTATTGCATGAGAAGTTGAAACACATTTTTAAAGCATTTTTCATTTAAAATCAAACCCATTATGGGACTTCCCTGGCGGTCCAGTGGTTAAGACTCTGCACTTGCTTCCACTGCAGAGGGTGAGGGTTTGATCCCTGGTCAGGAATTAAGATCCCACATGCCTCACAGGTCACGACAAAAAAAAAAAAAAAGAAAGAAAGAGAGAAAAACAATTAAATCCATCACATGGTCATATATTTAAATAACATTTTGGGACTTCCCTGGCAGTCCAGTGATTGAGACTCCACGCTTCCACTGCAGGGGGCACAGGTTTGATCCCTGGTCCGGGAATTAAGATCCTGCACGATGCATGGTGTGGCCAAAAAAAAAAAATTTTTTTAAGACAAATAATTATCAAAACTTTTAAGGCAAGTTGAGCATTGCTTTACATTCTTGCAAATCTCTAATGTCTAACTTTATCACAGACAGCAGATTTCTTACTTGTGCCTTCTGTAGCTGAGCTATGTTATCTTGAAGTATGCCAAAAAAATCTGATCTCACATACAGATGTAGCTTTTTATGTGAACAAAGAGTGTGTTCACAGCCTTTTCAGATAATTATGTATTATTTTTCTTTGATAGTGTGCCAAAAGTTGACAAGCAATTCTTTCCTAAAGATTTAGTTGCAATATAAAGCTGATACCACAAAGAAATTTTCACACTGTTTTATTAAAATCCTTTAGTCTACCTGGCATTTTGAAAGGATCTCTTATCTCCTTGCATTGGTCATCAGAAATACTGGTTCACTAAAGTATACAGATCTTCCAAATACTGACACTTCTTACTACACAACACCAAAAATAATGATGTTCATTAATACTCTCACTGAGTTGATTAGAAGTTCAGGTAGTGGGATGCTATCACACTCAGGGTCTCAGATACATTTCCAAAATCCTAATTTTTCTTCGAAAGCTCAAATTATCATTGGCAACAAATATTTTTATTCCCTTGAAATATCAGGACGACATAGCTTGAGACAAACGTGTCCATGATTCCATCATGTAAAAATGATGTTCCATGGGACTACTACTCAATGCCATGACACGACCATTGCTGCTGTATTTCTCTTGGTTCAAATCATTTGGGAATGCATACAGTTCTTTATGTACACTTGCAATTTTATCACTTAGGATATTTAAAAGATGTATACTGAGGGGCTGAGATTTAATGACATTAATAACTTTCACTACTTTATCAAAGATATTCTTAAGCCTTTTTTTTAAAATTGAGTGATTCCAGCAGTAAAGAACACAATGACCGTTTGTCTAAGATGGCAGAGTAGAAGGACGTGTGCTCACCCCTATTTACAAAAACACTGGAATCACAACTAACTGCTAAACAACCTTCAACAAATTAACACTGGAACCCACCAAAAAAGACACCCCACATCCAACGGAGAAGCCACGATGAGATGGCAGGAGGGGCACAATCACGATAAAAGCAAATCCCATACACACCAGGCAGGCGACCCACAAACTGGAAAACAGTGATACCACAGACATTCTCCAACTGGAGCCCCATATCAGGCTTCCCAGCCTCGAGGTCCAGCAATAGGAGGAGGGGTCCCCAAGGAATCTGGCCTTGAAGGCCACTGGCATTTGTTTGCAGGACTTCCACAGGACTGGGGGAAAAAGAGACTCCACTCTTGGATGGCACACACCAAGTCTTGTGCACACCAGGACCCAGGGGGAAAAAAGGAGTGACAATGTAAGATACTGGGCCAGCCTGGGCTGCTAGTGTTGGAGGGTCTCCTGCAGAGGTGGGAGGCGGCTGTGTCTCACTGTGGGGACAAAGACACTCAGCAGTCCCGGGAAGTACTCATTGGTGTGAGCCCTCCCAGAGGCCACCATCAGGCCCACCAAACAGCCTGTAGGCTCCAATGCTGGGTTGCTCAGGTCAAACAAGCAACAGGGAAGGAGCACAGCCCCAATCCATCAGCAGACAAGCGGATTAAAGTTTTACTGAACAGCACCCTTCCCACCAGAGGGACAAGACCCAGCTCTACCCAGCACCAGTCCCTCCCATCAGAAAGCTTGCAAAAGACTCTTAGCCTCATTCACCAGAGGGCAGACAGCAGAAACAAGAATTACAATCTTGCAGCCTGTGGAATGAAAACCACAACTGCAGAAAGACAAAATGAAACGGCAGAGGTTTATGTCCCAGATGAAGGAACCAGATAAAACACCAGAAATACAACTAAATGAAGTAGAGATAGGCAGCCTTCCAGAAAAAGAATTCAGAATAATGACAGTGCAGATGATCCAGGGTCTCGAAAAAAGAATGCAGGAAAGGATTGAGAAAATGCAATAAAAGTTTAACAAAGACCTAGAAAGAATTAAAGAACAAACAGGGACTTCCCTGCTGGCACAGTGGTTAAGAACCTGCTTACCAATGCAGGGGACACAGGTTTGATCCCTGGCCCGGGAAGATCCCACATGCCAAGGAACAACTAACTCCGTGTGCCACAACTACTGAGCCCACGTACGTGCTCTAGGGCCGCATCCCACACAATTACTGAGCCTGAGTGTTCCAACTACTGAAGCCTGTGTGCGCCTAGAGCCAATGCTCTGCAACAAAGAGGAGCCACCGCAATGAGAAGCCTGTGCATTGCAATGAAGAGCAGCCCCAACTCACTGCAACTAGAGAAAAGCCTGTGCACAGCAACAAAGACCCAATGCAGCCAAAAAATAAATAAAAATTTAAAACAGAGATGAATACAGTAGAAGAAGTCAACTGCAGAATAACTGAGGCAGAACAGATAAGTGACCTGGAAGACACAATGGTGGAAATCACTGCCATGGAACAGAATAAAGAATGAAAAGAAATGAAGACAGACTAAGAGCCCTCTGGGACAACAATAAATGTACCAACAGGGACATCCCTGCTGGTCTAGTGGGTAAGACTTCACACTCCCAAGGCAGGGGGCCTGGGTTTGATCCCTGGTGGGGCAACTAGATCCCACATGCATGCTGCAACTAAAGATCCCACATGCCACAACTATGACCCAATGCAGCTAAATAAAGTAAATAAATAAAGGTTGGTTCTTTGAAAAAAGAAACAAAATTGATAAACCTTCAGCCAGACTCATCAAGAAAAAAAGGGAGAGGACTCAAATCAATAAAATTAGAAAGGAAAAAGGAAGTTACAACTGACACCACAGACATACAAGGGATCATAGGAGACTACTACAAATAACTGTATGCCAATAAAATGGATTACCTGGAAGAAATGGACCAATTCTTAGAAAGGTACTATCTCCCAAGACTGAACCAAGAAAAAATAGAAAATATGAAGAGACCAATGACAAACACTGAAATTGAAATTTAAAAACTCCCAAGAAAAAAAGTCCAGGACCTGACGGCTTCATAGGTGCATTCTATCAAACATTTAGAGAAGAGCTAACACCTATCCTTCTGTAACTGTTCCAAGAAACTGCAGAGGAAGGAATACCCCCAAACACATTCTGTGAGGCCACCATCACCCTGATACCAAAACCAGACAAAGATACCACAAATAAAGAAAATTACAGGCCAATATCACTGATGGACATAGATGCAAAAAATCCTCAACAAAATACTAGCAATCTGAATCCAATAATACATTAAAAGGATCATACACCATGATCAAGTGGGATTTATCCCAGGGATGCAAGGATTTTTCAGTATCTGCAAATCAATCAGTGTGATACACCACACTAACAAACTGAAGAATAAAAACCATATGATCATCTCAATAGATGCAGAAAAAGCTTTTGACAAAATTCAGCACTCATTTATGATAAAAACTTTCCAGAAAGTGGGCACAGAGGAAATATACCTCAACATAATAAAGGCCATATAAGACAAACCTACAGCTAACATTATACTCAACAGTGAAAAGCTGAAAGCATTCCCTCTAAGATCAGGAACAAGACAAGGATGTTCACTCTTGCCACTTTTATTCAACATAGTTTTGGAAGTCCTAGTTATGGCAATCGGCGAATGAAAAGAAATAAAAGGAATGCAATTTGGAAAAGAAGTAAATGTCACTTTTTGCAGATGACATGATACTATACATAGAAAATCCTAAAGACACTACCACAAAACTACTAAAGCTCATCAATGAATTTGGTAAAGTTGCAGGTTACAAATTAATACACAGAAGTCTTGTTATATTTCTGTACACTAATGAAAGACTTGAAAGAGAAATTCAAGAAACACCCCCATTTACCATCACATCAAAGAGAATAACATTGATAGCTAGGAATAACCCTACCTAAGGAGAGAGAACACCTGTACTTGGAAAACTGTAAGACACTGATGAAAGAAATTGAAGAGGACACAAACAGATGGAGAGATATACCATGATGTTGGACTGGAATCATCAATATTGTGAAAATGACTATACTACACAAGGCAATCTACAGATTCAATGCAATCTCTATCAAATTACCAATGGCATTTTCCACAGAACTAGAACATTTGTATAGAGACACAAAAGATCCCTAATACCCAAAGCAATCTTGAGAAAGGAAAACAGAGGTGGAGAAGTAGGCTCCCTGACTATACCACAAAGCTACAGGCATCGAAACAGTAATGGTACTGGCACAAAAAGAGACATATAGATCAATGGAACAGGAGAGCCCAGAAATAAACCCATGCACCTATGGTCAATTAATCTATGACAAAGGAGGAAAGATTATACAATGGTGGAAAGACAGTCTCTTCAACAAATGGTGCTGGGAAAACTGGACAGCTACATATAAAAAAATGAAATTAGAACATTTTTTAACACCATACACAATAATAACCTCAAAATGGATCAAATACTTAAATGAGACCAGACATGATAAAACTCTTCAAGGAAAACAGAGGCAGAACACTTTTTGACATAAATTGTGGCACTATCTTGATCCACTTCCTAGACTAATGAAAATAAAAATAAACAAATGGGACTTTATTAAACTTAAAAGCTTCTGCACAGCTAAGAAAACCATAAACAAAGCAAAAAGACAATTTACAGAACGGGAGAAAATATTTGCAAATGACATGACCAACAAGGGATTAGTCTCAAATTTACAAATAGCTCATGAGGCTTAATATCAAAACAAACAACCCAATCAAAAAGTAGGCAGAAGACCTGAATGGACATTTCTCCAAGAGGCACATGAAAGGATGTTCAACCTCACTATTAAGAGAAATGCAAATCAAAACTACAAGATATCACCTCACACCAGTCAAAATGGCTATCAACAAAAATCCACAAACAATAAATGAGAGAGGGTGTAGAGAGGAAACCCTCTTGCACTGTTGGTGGCAATGTAAATTGGTACAGCCACTATGGAGAAGAGTGGCTAAAAATGGAGCTACCATATGATCCTTCAATCCCATTCTTGGGCATATAGCCAGAGAAACATATGGTCTGAAAGGATACATTCACCCCAATGTTCACTGCAGCACTGTTTCCAATAGCCAAGATATGGAAGCAACCTGAATGTCCATCAACAGAGGAATGGATAGAGAAGATGTGGTACATATATACAATGGAATATTACTCAGCCATTAAAAAGAATGAAATAATGCCATTTGCAGCAACGTGGATGGACCTAGAGATTGTCATACTGAGTGAAGTCAAAGAGAAATATGAGTATGATATTGCTTATATGTGGAATCTAAAAAGAAATGATACAAATGAACAGAAATATACAAAACAGAAACAGACTGAGACTTAGAGAACAGATTTACAGTTATCAAGGCGGGGAAGGGGAGAAGGAAGGGATAGTTAGGGAGTTTGGGACTGACATGTACACACTGCTGTATTTAAAATGGATAACCAAACATAACACTGTAAAGCAACCATACCCCAATTTAAAAAATGGACAACCAACAAGGAGCTACTATATAGCATAGGGAACTCTACTCAGCATTATTTAACAATCTAAATGGGAAAAGAATTTGAACAAGTATAAATACATATATAAATGAATATGCTACACACCTGAAACTATCACAACACTGTAAATCAACTATATGCCAATGTAAACTAAAAAAATTTTTAAAAAAGAACACAATGACCAATATAATGACCACTAATACCGATGGTTTGGAACCACTGCATGGCCTTGACTGGTGCTATGCTGCCAGTGTTACCAACCACTGCTTTTCTCACTGAATCTTCTACGAACATCAAACATCAGGATAAGCACAACGGCTTTTCCTATGGAAGCATGCTGCTTAACATTTTGAGAAGCTCAGTCTTCTGAGGTCTTCAGAATATATTTTTAAAGCTTGTGATAAAATATACATAAGAGTTTACCATCTCATGGACTTTTAAGTGCACAGTTCAACAGTGCCAAGAATATTCACACTAGCGCAAGTGAAAATATACATCCATTAAACAACTCCCCATTTATCTCTACTCCCAGAAATCTAGTTGTAAAATGTGTGAACTATGTAGCATTGTTTATGAAAACAGCACATTTCTACTTCTAGTAGTTATAAAGCCCAGAGACACTTCAAGTTATATTTTGCCTTCCTTGCAATTTCCTGAACCTAGTAAAGTTTTTGCTCTTCTTATAAATGAACCTGAAAATATCTACTTGTGACAGCTTAATTAACATTTCTCCTCTTAAAAACATCTTTCTAAAAGGTGCTCTGTTGTGAGGGTAGGATATCAAACACAAATCAAACCGTTTCGAATACTTTTTTAAAAATAAATGTTTATTTCAAGTATGAAAAGTAATGTTTAAACATTATCCAAAAATTGTGTTCAGTTTAACAAGTATAAAACAAGACTTCCGACAAAAAGTTTACAATTCGGTACAAAATACTTAAGAATATACTTTGACATTCACAGTGAGCATTTCTGAAAAGTAAGTTTTGCTGGTAAGTTTTAGAAACAAAAGTACAGTCTCAGAGGACAAGTCCTTAAATAAGGAACAGGCCTCCCTTACGATGGATAGCTAGCATTTCAAAACAAAGATTTGTGTAATAATTCCTTTTAAAATAATGGCAAACTTGGTTTAATAATGTCAGAATTCAATACCTTACGGATTCCCTGACAAATACCATCTATTTCTTATGTCTGCTACCCACAAATAAGGCTCTTAAGCCAATTTAAATAATTTCAATGATATGCATAACCTCAATGGTAACCATTGAGAAATTTTATCATGGCAATCTGAGTATTTCCAGGAAAATATTTTGAACAGATAGTGGCAGAAATTTTCTTGTAGCAATTACAGAACCATCAGAAGAATTAATGTCTCAAAGTTATTCTAAAGGACTGCTACCAAGACTTCTGCTTCTCTTCTCCATGTACATCTTTTTGTAGGTTTGAAACATTGCTTTTGAATCTTTTACTGGGTTTTGTAGTGTCTCAAATTCATCTGCACTGAAGCTTCTCTTGGAGAGTCCTGAATTAGCCAAAACATTATCACCTAAGGAAACAAAATTTTCATTTACTTTATTACTTGTAACATTCGTGACCAGTAAACAATCAATATAAATTGGAAAACATGCGATGTTCTCTGGGATAAAAAATCAGGGAAAGAGTTTATGTGACAAACTATGCCTCAACCTACAGAATTATAAAGTATATACATAGGACATCTTGCCTCTCCTTTGGGGGCTGTTTTCTAACCTCATCCCCATCTTCACTGCCCAGGGCTATTCTGCTCTACCTATACCCTAGCCCAATAAAAATCCAATCATTTGCACACTATTATGAATGTGACTTTAACAGCCATCTAAACCAGCAATATAAAAAGCACAAACGCAAGCCAGTTCCAAAGAGTAAACAGAAAGAACAGCTTGCAAATTCTGGCCTTGCTATGCACTAGGTATTCTAAGAAATATCTGTATTTTTCCATTTCTTTAGACTATCTCAGTATTGTCATTAGCCTCACTATCTCTTTTTTGATGTGCCCAGCCAGCTTTTCCTCTGTGCATTTCTAGATGTGCCTCTTTATCTCAGAAGCTGTTCCAATTCTGAATTCCCATACTTTGCATTCCTGCTCTAGACATTCCTTTCTGAGTAAGTCTTGCTTTACCCTCTTCTGCCTGGGTGGGTCAAGTACTCTGTCCTCTTATTTTTTTGGTAACAGAGGATGGTTACTCTTAATTACCTGTTTCAAATTCCTCTCCGTTCACATCAGCTTTCTGTTCTGTCACCTCCTCTTCTCCTACCTTACCCTGACAGTTTCATGACTTGCTCTACCTACACTGCAAACTTTGCCACCAAATTTAGGTGTGACTTATCTAAAATGTATATTTTATAGCTGTCTGGGAGTTCATGACATTTGTTTTTGTCATATTTTGCGCTGGTTCTGGTTCTCCAGCCTTTTCATCTTGGTATGTTTGGTCTTTCATGATTTCCCTGGGTCTCATTAGACTTGTTTCTTGGGCTTTTCTCTCACACTGCTGCAGCTCTCAATGCACCTGGGCCCTGCTCTGTCTTTCTCTTTGTGACCCTGAGTACCGATGTCCCACCTCCTCTGTTTATTCCTCATCTGTCGGCAGCTATTTTCACATCTGTCAGCTCATGCTGCTTCCTGAGCCTCTCTGGTCAACCTGTGCATGCACCTGTCTCCTGAGTATTCTCAGATCCAGATTCCAGTTACACCTCTCAACTCTGAGGCAAAACTTCTGTCCCACCCATTTCCAGGGAACTTTCTTGCCCCAATCTCCACACCCACTTCCATCTTTCTCATATTCTACTTCCTGTGTTTCAACTTTAGGAATGTGTTTTCTGCTCTCTCACTCATTCACTTTCCCCTCTTTCGGTTGTCTTCTTGTTCTAATCAAGAATGCACATTTCTTCTTCCTTTGATTCTATGATTCAGCTGAGGGTTTTTTTCACTATATGTATCTTCAATGCATAAGACTCAGTTTCTACATGCCTGCTTACATGTTTGTTTAAGCTCTTCCCAATTCTTGTCATAGTTCTTCTCTTGCTTCTCTTTATTGTTGCTCATGGCAAAATTCTGCTTCTCTCAATTTTCAAGAGACTATAAACTCTTCTTTGTATGTTCAATTAACCAAAACTAAAATATAATCCCTGAACTCTAGGTTCCAGTTCTAAATGCAAAATCCTAAAAACAAAATATACTCATTCCACTAATTAAATCAGATACTAAAAACTCTGGTTTTCTGGCTGGCCCTCAGCCCAAATCCCTCCCCAATAAGCAAGCAAGCAAGCAAAGAAACAAAACTAGAAGCAAAAAGTCTCATCATCAAAATAACTCAAATTCCATACTTAATGAACTTTGAAGACAGGGACATGTTCAAGTTCCTGTTCAGTTACTGATTGTGTAACTTTAGTCAAATGATCTAAACTCTCATTGATAAATGGGAACATCTTTGTCTACCTGGTATTGAGAATTAAATGAATTAACTTGCAAATAATCTAATCTAGGGCTTGGCTAACAGCGTATGGCCTGTGGGCCAAGCCCGGCCTCCAGCAAGTTTTGCTAAAGTTTAATTGGAACACAGCCCATACTCATTCATTTGTACATTTTCTATACAGCCATTTTCTCACTACAATGTTAGAGTTGGGTGTTTAGGAAGAGACATTATGATCTGCAAAACAATACTTACTGTGTACAGTCTACACAGAAAAAGTATGCCAACCCCTTGTCTAAGTCATTGTGATGACAATTTTCCTGTTAAAAGGAAACAGATCACTACTTCTCTGTCCACAGCATAATGGAAAAAATAGAATGTCTTCCTACCATTCATACAAACACTGAATCATTTTTTTAAAGAAAATGGATAAAAACCAAACTCACAATAGTTTCATAACTATAATCCAGCTTATATATGACAGAGTGCCAGGTAAGTAAAATCAAAACTTAAACAGACGGTTTTACCTATTTCTTGGTTGGCTTCCGGCATCCTTTTCTCCTCAGTCATACATTTTAACCAGTCTTCTTTTGTACTTTTTATTCCTGAAACTATTTAAATATTCATTTTCAGATCTCTAGATATTGCTATTCATCTCTTTTAGTACTATAATGAAGGAAAATCATGTAAGCCTAAATTAGATTTTAAGACATTAGATATATTCACACATAACTCTAAAGAGGGCCTTGAAAAATGCTTTCTCCCATATGAAGTGCCTGAATCTCACAATTTAAGTTTATCTTCACTATGTAATTATGTTTCTCCCACTTGGGCTGGATACCAACACATCTCAAGGTATTTAAGGGCACAAGAGACAGAATGTACCTCATACTGTTGCTGCACCCACTTCCAAAGTTTCTGTTACAACCAGGCCCTCAGATTCTAAGGATTTAGTTATAACAACCAAGTGTAATCACCAATACTTTACAAAATGAATTTTATACTCTATATACTCATATATCCCTACCACTTTCCAAGAAAAAGCACCTCATTTACACTGTAACTTTATGCACCCCAAGAAATACTGTCTTTAAGCAGCACAGGAGAAACTAGGAAACTAGGATTTGCATTCAAATCTTTTAGTTTTCCAATCCGGATTTCTCAACACAATTTTTACATATACGATCCACAACCCCTAAATGTTCCCTTACTACAAGTGAGTCCTCTATTTTCTCCTTCCCTCTTACACTACACTGATAAGTCTATCCTTCGGCTAACCAAGTCATGATTTCCATTCTGGGTTTGGTAACTCAACACTGGAGTACCGCTTCCATGATCCTCCCATTGCCTAGTGCATGAGTAGACTACAAGGTACCAGTTTTAACTTTAGTGATAACACAGTCACCAACTGCTTCAAAGATAACAGTAAGCCAAACCACTTCCACGTGTACGAAAAGACTTCATTAACAATTACATACCTCCTAATATTTAAACCAAAATTTCAAATTCAATGGGCTTTGAAATTGCAAGCCCAAAAGAGAAGGAACAAAAGCCAAGACTTTAAATAATGTATACCTGATACTTTTCTGACTCAGCTCAAAGAAATGTTTTTCACTCCTTGATACAAAAGGAAATCTCTGTATTTGGCAAAACTTACACTTTTGTATACCTCTTGTCATCAATGTGAAGGCAGTATAATTTACAGTAAGTGGGACACAGACTTAAAACAAACATTGCTCAATGCACCGTAAGGTTACTGAGGAAGCCAAATACTAAGTAAAGGCAAAATACATTCAAGTCTCTCCTAGCTACCCAGATATCGGGAGAGGTGCTCTGCCACTTGCTGACCTATAATGTGTTACCACGCTACAGACACCATCACAAAAATCATACTGGACCTTGCACAGGGGCTTGCTCCTTCCTAGGGGTAGGCTGCAGATCCTTCTGGTCTTCAACAGGGTTTGTATTCTTAAACAGGCCCTCTGGACATAATTTAAACTCCAGCATGCTTAGTTTTTCTGTGGTATCTTTCACAGGTAAAAGGCTCTTAGGTTTATTTTCTGGCCTCTTCTCTTTATTAAGCTTCCTGGGTGAACTGTCTAGTTTTGTGAGACAAATGCGCTCACGTTCAGTGCATTTAAATGCAACTCTGTTCAGATACAGTTTCCTTTGATCCTTTGTTTGGGAACCCATTTGGCTGAATTCAACTTCATTATTTATGTTATTTAAATTTTTGTCTAATTTGGTTTTATCAACCCACATTTTATCAGGTTGCTTTCCACCAACTGTTCCTTTAATATTCCTTGAAATGTATGTTTTAGACTCCTTGGAATGATGGGTTTTGAGGTTTTTACCATGGCTTGTACCAATACTGAATGATTCCTTAGAGGTCTGTACACTGCCATTGTGTCTCTCATTTGATTTCCCGCAACTTCCTACTCGCATATAAAGTTTACTGGACTTCATATACTGAGAATCACATGGTACATTTTTCAGATAGTTTTTCTTTAATGCTTCTTTATGCTTCTGCCTTGATAAATACTCCTTTGGTGATATAACTCTATTAATTTTAGATGAGCTATCCTTAGAGCCTGAGGACTTAAGGCTTGACACTGTCTTTTCTTTAATCCTGGCTCTTTCATTTGTGGTTGAGAAGAGGTTACAGAATTTAAAGGCAACACCTCCCACATTCTTACTCTGCTCTTGTTTATCATATTTCTTCCTCTTTATCTCTGAATCAAGTATGCTTCCTTCATCTAACTTCCCTTTTTCCAAAACTTTTTGTTTAGAGCCACCTGCTTTCAATTTTCTCTTTTCTGGTGATACTGACTGTACCAAAGAACCATTCTTCACATGCAAATCTTTATTTTTACTTATCAAAAAGCCCATCTTCGGTTTTAGTGGTCGTAAGTTTTGTGCCATGAGCTTCCTCTGCAGGCTCTCTTGAGAAAATTTTGTAATTTTATTAGTGGAGTGAAAAGTTATCTCATGAAATTGCAGTTTTCTTTTTCTTTTCTGACTCTGCAAAGAATCTGGTTTTTTATCACCTTTGGATAAAAACTGACCAGATAATTCTTGCTCTGTCCTTAGTGAGCTGTTATGCTCTGATTTAGATTTATCTTTTATATTCCTGTTTTGCTCTGTTTCAGGAAAATGCTTTTTCTCAACTGGAGTCGGAGGAACCTTTGGCTGATTGTGTGGAGGACTGTTAAATGCAACAGGAGCAACTCTGGCAGAGGTCCTCTCTGCTGGTTTATACCTGTTAGCTTCCGAAGGAGAATGTGGATCTTTCCCTCTTTCTTTCTTTGAAGCTGAGTTCTTCATGGAGTTGCACTGGCACTGAGGTACTCCTTCATAAACCATAGAGAGCCACCCCAACGCACAGCAGCGGATATCATCTTTTTCCGAATCTGGTGTTACAGAATCACAGTTTTCGTCAACTGTGCATGCTTGTGCGTCACACTGGTTCCCTTCTTTTGTGACAGGCATTTCTTTCTGAGGTTCTGTCAGTGTGTCTACCTCATTGGGTGGATCATCTTGTTCAGGAAATAATTCTTTCATCTGCTCTGAGTTTAATATTGTAATTTGTATCTGATCTGTTGAGTCTTTTGAGTCACAACCAATTTTATCACAAGTTTGAGCTTTTGAGATTTGGTCTGCCACTTGTTGGACCACAGAACCTTCATGCATGTTCACAGGTTCAATCCCATAGGGAAACTCTTTTAAAAGTTCTGACAGCTGATCATGCAGGTATAAGGGTGTCTTATCACCGACACTCTCATCTGTTGTCAGATCCAGGGCAGTGTAATCACAAGACATATCAGCTTCCTGAGGGCAGCCATCCTGCTGAATAGCAGCTGATGAACACACGTCATGAGCCACGCCTTCATTTTTAGTGACATGCTCCAAACTGCTTTCCTCTAGAATTCCACTCTTTGCTTCAACATACTTCAAGGTTGAAGGTTCTGGAGACTGCAGTGACTTCGACTGATCAGTTATTTCGTGTGAAACATCTGTGCACTGCACAGAATTATCTTTTTGAAAGTCAGAGTCTTTATTTTCAGTGATGTTGTCTAATTGTCCATTTTGCTGTCTACTATTCATCACTTGGTGATTGGGTAGAGGTTTCTGTGGCTCAACCTTCTGCAAAGGGGGCAGGTTAAATATCTTTGCTATTTGGGAATTATAAGAGGTATCACCTTCAACAAGAGAACAGATATTGTCAATATGTAATACATCACTGCCCACAGTATCAATGTCTTTTGATATATATGAGGCTTGCTGTTCACTCACGGGATACTGGGTATCTGGTTCTGATCTGCTTGGTTTTCCTTGACTGGTACTGGGTGTGCCTTCTGAATTAGTATCAGCTGACTCACTTTGCTTGTTCTTCTGAATTAGTGGGAAAATCTTGGTGCTTGTGGTACTTGTCACTGGTTCATTAACATTCACATTCAAAGCAGCAGTATTTTCTGTCACTTTATTTTGTAAGCTACAAACACTGCCTTCTTTAATAACTGGATACACTGTTTCAGGTAAAGTTTCAGGTGTCATACCTTTGACAGACAATGTTTTGACATCTGAAAGAATTAACGGTGACACTACAGCAATCCCCTTTGCAGTAGTTGCTCCTGAAGACTCATAATTCTGTGCTACCGTTGACAAAACTGTTTCTTGTGAGCTGTTTACAATCTTATTCTGAGAATTTCCCACAGCTGAAAACAGACTTTTCTCACAGATGTCCACAGGCTTTGAAATTCCAACTGCTGTTGTGTTTGTTTCTGATTCATTACACTGTTTTTCTTCTGAAGGTTGCTTTTTCCACAGAGAAAGACATGTTGTTAGCAATTCCATGGAAAAGGGAGGGTCACTTTTAGATGATATTCCATTTAAGGATTTACACTCTAAGCAAGAAGAGTTGTCTGAAATCTTGGCATTTATATTACAAGTACTTGGAGTACCTGGAGTTTCCATGGTTTTCAAATTCAATTGGTTACCGGTGTTTTGGGTATTTGGATTCATTTCAAAACTATGCAGCTTAGAATCGTGAATATGTTCAGTAGTATCTTTTAATAATTTCTTTTGAGGTTTATCTCCAGATGCAAGTAAACTGAGAATTAGCCTATTTTTATTTGGATATTTTGAAACATATTCATTTAAGGACGAAGACTGAGGAAGAGAAGTTGTTTCAGAATTTGTTGGCACGTTCTGTGCAACCTTGACAAAATTTCCCGGTGAAAATTGGGTGTTATTTAATGTTGCCTGGGTAATCTCAACAGTTGATGTCTTTAAAGAACTCACAACATCCAAATCATGTAACTGTTCTGGTATTGCCAACTTTTCTGAACAGACAGAATTTAGTACAACAGAACTGAGGTGGTTAAAATTTCTGTCCTGGAGGTTGGAATTCAATGTACTTTGTGTTCTACTTGTTTCTTCTGCAGATTCCATTACCATTGGTAGTTTATCCTCCACATTCCCTGGAGTGACTAGGGTTACCTGTGGTCCAGACTGGATATGGGCAGTTTGTTTCAGAGACAACCCAGAATTTTGAGCTGATTCACTGTAAGAGGTATTAGTTGTTTTAATACAACCTGCTGCCATTAAAAGACTTTTATTAATTTTAATTTTCCTTGCAAGGTCCGAAAACTTCTTTTTTATTTCTACTAACGTTTTAATATCTCTCACTAACTTTTCTTTGGTGGCGCTTGTGTCCAGTATTTGATGTGAAGTTTGATTTCGAGAATCCACTCTTTTCTCTTGATTATTTTGAGCAAGAGCCTGAACACCATCCACAGAAGATCTAACAGGCTCATTAAAAGGCTGACTGACGTTGGTATTTACTCTCAAGTTACAGGAATTTCCCATCGTGCTGAAATTTTCATTAAGGTTTTGCCACTGCTGTTGAAAGCCTCTACAAAAGTCTTTCCTCATTTCAGATAAGTGCGTTTTTTGACTTTGAGGAAATTCCACAGGAGAGTGTTTAACAACATGCTGAGTACTCTGCAGAGGCTGGCTTGTATATCTACAGTCATAAGGAGGAGGAGGAGGTCTTTTGTCAGTTTGAGTAACTGCATATTGATATGATGGCACAGTTGCAATCTGCTTTGACTGTACACACAGTGCAGAATTCGGAGATTGACTGTTTTTAACTTGTAATGATACAGATGACATAGGGTTTTGTGTCTGAAGAGCAGGATCTTGTAGAAAGCTTCGTGATGAATAACTGTACTGCTTTGGAAGTGGTCTGTAATCTGGGTATGTCAGTCCACTGGATGCACACTGCTGTGCCCAATCAACCTGCTGCTCTGATAAAGGTGGGTTAAATCTCGGGTTTCCTTGGTAAGTTACAGGAACTCTTTCAGAATTAGAAGGGATCATTTGTAGTTGCATAGAATAGGTATCTGATGTTAGAAACTGATTCTGCAATGCATGTGCATTGGGCATATTTGTTCCAAAACTAGTCTGCTGAGATACAGTTGTTCCTGTATGAGAAAGCACAGAATTCCTCATTGGCGAATTCAACCATACATCTTGTGTGACTCCCGAAGACATCTGCAAATCGTGATTTAGTTGTTTGGGTCCTGTAACATTCGTATATGTTATTCTTTCTACTGAAGTTTGTGAGGTCACAATGGTCCCACTATGCATATCAGAAATAGGGATTTGTTGAGGAGTTTTATAATTTCTGATGTTGAGCAGTGGCTGTGAAACTGGATTTGAATTACTGAGAAACAGGCATGGTTTCTGGTTACTTCCGGGATGGTTTAAAGAACTTTGAGATGTTGTGGTAAGTGTGTTTACTAAAGCTTGCTCCAAAAAATTTGATGCCGGTTTTTTAGGATACTGTGGTGGTAAGGCGACACTCTCGGATTTTGCATTCCAATTCATTGTTGCTTTGATCCAGCAGCAGTGTATGAAAAGCCAGCTATTTTGAATGTCAGCAATCTGTAGGAAATAAAGGTCTTCTATTAAAGAGCTGTTTTGCCTGGTCAGAATTTTCAAGATAAGTTTCTTAGTTTACCTTATCACCAATGCTGACTATGTCTATCAAAATCCCTGGAACCTCAGACTAGACAAAGCCTCATCTTTAATTTGGGTAAGAGGAACAGCAAAAGGAAGATGTAGTAATAGATATGCCAAATGTCAACAAAATTTTCTGGGGGGTTAAACAGAAATGCATTCTACCCAATATACCTACTTAGTATTTTGTTTGTTACACTTAAGAAACAATTACTTTCTGCATTTATTTATTGTAACTAGCTCTTTATTCTAAGTAACCCATGATCACAGTAAAAAATAAAATTTTTTTAAAAATCAAGCATATACTAAAAAGCCCCCTTGGTGTACCCCCCAAAAAATAATAAATTAAAAAATAATAATAATAAATTCAGATATAAACTCAAAAAAATAAAAATAAAAAAATAAAAAGCCCCTACTACTGTCCTTCTCCAAAGTCCAACTCCCTAGGGGTATCCAATGTTACCTTTTCTTTCAGAAAATTTCTATATATGAAAAGAACACCAACACATAAATGAAACCTCATCTTTTAAGACAAACCATACTGTCTACAGTTAGTCTGATTTTATTACTATTCCTAGGATATCTTATCATTTCACTACACACATATCAACCTCAATGTCTGCATAACATTCCACTTTATGGGTATGCCACCGTTTAATCGTTTCTCTATTTTTTAAAAAAATTTATTTATTTATTTATTGGCTGTGTTGGGTCTTCATTGCTGCGCACAGGCTTTCTCTAGTTGCTGCAAGCAGGGGCTATTCTTCGTTGCAGTGTGCAAGCTTCTCATTGCAGTGGCTTCTCTTGTTGCCAAGCATGGGCTCTAGGTGTGTGAGCATCAGTACCTGTGACACACAGGCTTAGCTGCTCTGCAGCATGTGGGATCTTTTCAGACCAGGGATCAAACCTGTGTCCCCTGCATTGGCAGGTGGATTCTTAACCACTGCACCACCAGGGAAGTCCCCCATTTCTCTATTGATAGATATTTGGCTTTCTTAAGTTTCTGTACTTATAAACTATCCTACACTAAGCATTCTTCTATTTATTCTCTTATATTTGTGCTGAATGTTTCTGGAAATTCCTACAAGTGAAATCAATATGTCAAAAGACATTACAATTGTTTTCATCAGCAGTGACAAACTGCCTTCCAGAAAGATTGAAATAATTTATACTCTCACCAACAGTACAGGGTTGTATCTAAAAACAGACAAATCTATAATGATAATAAATGACAGGGTAAACAAAGTTGACTTAAACATAACAGCATACACCAAACAACTGCAGAATACACATTCTTTCCAAGCGCACATGGAATTTTTGCCAGTACTGACCACATGTCTAGGGCATGAGCAAATCTCATTTTTTAAGGATTACAATAATTCAGATTAATTCACAGTGGAATTAATCTAGAAATTGTAGAAAAAGGACCTAGGAATCTGCCAGATAATTGAGAAATAAAGAATGCAGTGAGCTCTAGTGTCTCTTTCTCTAATTATTCAATAAGATAGCAGTCCTACTGAATGAAATGCCACCCTTAATGGCCTCATTTAACTTTAATTATCTCCCTAAAGGTCCCATCTCTAAATATAGTCACACTGGAGGTTAGAGCTTCAACATATGTTTGGGGGGTGGGGGGACCGCATGGACAAGACACACAATTCAATCCATAACAAGCTCCCATCCCCATTATAACATAAGAGTTGAGGATAATTTATAACATCAAATAGACTTCTTAAAAAGAAGACTGGGAAACGATCTGTGCATTTATCATACAAAGTTAACAATAACAAGTTAATCCAGGGAAAAGAGTGAAATAAAACAATGAAAAAAGAGATTCAAGAAGTCACAAGTTGGTAAAGGATAAAAATCAATAAGCCTCTGACAACACTGATCATTAAAAAAAAAACCAAACACTATATTGGGAAAGGAGGCTATCACTAGATCCTACAGACATTGAAATGATAATGTATTTATCTTGAGTACTACTTCAAAACACTTAAAATTTAGGTGGAATGGAGAAATTCCTTGAAAAAACATACCCTACCCAGAGCTGACAGAATAAAAATACTGTATCTCTTTAAAGAAATTATATCTATAATTAAATATCTTTTCAAAGAAAACAGCAGGCCCGTGTGGCTTTCCTGGAGTGTTCTACTGTTTATGGAAGAGATAATCCAATATAACCTCTTTAAAAGGATAAAAGAGGGGCCACTTCACAGTTTATTTGCTGAGCCTATCATACCAAAGCTGAAAAGGACAATTAAGAAGGCAATCTCACAGAAACAAAAGCCCTAAGCAAAGTATTAGAAAATCAAGTGCAGTGACACATGAAAAGGGCAACGTGGTAATCAAACTGAGCCTACTTCAGGAACACAAAGGGTGTCGCTGAAAATTAACCAAAGTAATTACATTATAATCATTTTCAAAATCATATGATCATTTCAAGAGATATAAGAACTTTTGATAAAATTCAATTAAAATTCATTAAAAGAACTATTGTATGAAAACCAAGAATAGAAGTTTCCTTAATTTTGATAAGTGGTAATTTCAAACATTTAGACCAACAGTAATAATTGTTATTATTAATAATAAATAATTTAAATAAAGATGCCACTATCACCCACTTCTGTTCACTGTTGCACTGGAGACCTGAGAAAGTATTAAGAATTGGGAAGGAAAATACAAAACTGACTCTTCATAGAAGTTATGTAGAAAATCGAAAACAATTTGTAGATCTTTTAGATCTATTACACTATGGGTCATAGTGTACTCAAACTAGACTGAAGAAGGCACGTGTTACCATGTGTGTTATTTCTTGGTGTGATTCTTGTGAATTTTATATGTTTATTTATGTATTTGCTCATAAGTTATACAGTAGGAGGGAGCCTTTTGAGGTCTGGTGTCAGGTATGATACCAGCCTTGACTGGAGACGGACTCCATGACTTAGGAGGTTTCATTTTTTTTCATTGCTCTACCTGAGCCAAGACTGATCTGTGCATGCTGGCAGGAAGAGGCAGCATTTTGGGGATCTCCTGCCAAGTTGACCTGAAATGACATCTAAAAGGAGAAAGTTGACACTGAAGCTCTTTCTCTCCAAATATGGACATTCTGGGGATCTCCAGTCGAGCTGACCTGAGGTGACACAGTTGGCATTAGAAACTGTCCCCCTCCCAAACTGAACATCTGGTCTTGGAGATAACGTGCTCCTGGGACTATAAATATGGGTGAGCTGGGACTGTATGAGTTTGAGACAAGTCGTACTCTTTCTTACTTCATCTCTTTGCGGAGGATCCATTCACCAAGGCACTGGCCACCAGAGGCTCTGCCTGAGTGGGGACAGTCTTCACTCCATCGCTTGTGACACAGTAGTAATCCGGACCTGCTTGAAAGCCTCATTGAGGAGACGAGTGTCTTGAACCAACTGGACTTTTCCATTGCAGATGCATGGACTTGCTTTGTTACAAGCACTTCGTGCATTTTTACATACATATTTCATCCTGCATTTTTACATACATATTTGCTTTCTATTTCTCCGCTTGCTTCTCCTCACTTATGTGAAAGTCAAAATTCATTGATGAACTCTGTTTGTCCTGACCTGTCACTTGATTAAGGTAGTAAAGAAACCTTCCTCTCTCTGAGAGTTTAATTTATCAGGGAGCCAAATCACCCTCATCCAGCACGATAGCATGCACATTTTGGTTTAAAAACAGGTCCTGAGAAGAAAGGTTTGTATATTCCTCACATTCCCAGGAAAGCTCCTTAATAAGACAATTGATCAGGGAGAAGTACAATACAAAGTAAAAAGCAGTACTAAAAGAGTTAACATAGGACTTCCCTGGTGGCATAGTGGTTAAGAATCCGCCTGCCAATGCAGGGAATTCGGGTTCAATCCCTGGGCTGGGAAGATCCCACATGCCACGGAGCAATCAAGCGCATGCGCCACAGCTACTAAGCCCATGTGCTGCAACTACTGAAGCCTGTGTGCCTAGAGCCCATGCTCTGCAATGAGAAGCCACCGCAATGAGAAGCCCACGCACTGCAAGGAAGAGTAGCTTCCCGCTCACCACAACTAGAGAGAGCACGTGAGCAGCAACCAAGAGCCAATACAGCCAAAAAACTAAAATAAACATTTTTTAAAAAGGGAGTTATTGATAAATTCCCAATAATTTCCCCTATTTCTTATGTGAGCTTGGGGGTGGGAGGCTGTTACATACTGAATTCTGTCCTCCCAAAATTCTTATGTTGAAGTCCTGTCCTCCAATGTGACTGTATTTGGAGATAGGGCCTTGAGGGAGGCTATTAAGATTAAATGAGGTCCTAGGGTGGGGGCCTTAATCCAACAGGATTAGTGTGCTTATAAGAGAGACAACCAGGTGTATACACACAAGAAGGACCACGCGAGGAGACACAGAGAAAGTCTGCAAGCCAAGGAGAGAGACCTCAGGAGAAACCAAACATGTTGATCTTAGACTTTCAGACTCTAGAATTGTAAGAAATTTATTGTTTAAGCTACCCAAGCTGTGGTTATTTTGTTAAGGCAGCCCTGGCAGACTAATACAGAGCCTATGGGTAGGAAGAGAAATGCTCTTTACAAGTAATCCGGGGTTGTTGGGTTTTTTCCCCATCTCTATTCTTTGCTGGCACAGAAAAAACTGAAGCCTGGAAAACCAACCTTGGAGTACCTAAATTAACAGGAGGGAGTTAAGGGACCTCCCTGGCGGTCCAGTGGTTAAGACTCTGTGATTCCACTGCAGGAGGCACCAGTTCCATCCCTAGTAGAGGAACTAAGTTCCCAGATGCCACTTGCTGCAGCCAAAAAAAAAAAGACCCTTTTCCTACAGTCTCTACTTTTGGATACAATGTATTTTCAGACCTTTTGAAGATATGTTTTAATGGAGATTACCAGAAACAGGATTTCCATGGTCTACAATTTTTCTTGGATGGACTTCCCTGGTGGCTCAGCGGTTGAGAATCCACTTGCCAATGCACGAGATATGCGTTCAATCCCTGGTCTGGGAAGATCCCACATGTCACAGAGCAACTAAGCCTGTGTGCCACAACTACTGAGCCTGTGCTCCAGAACCTGCGAGCCACAACTACTGAGCCAGAGTGCCACAAGTGCTAAAGCCTGTGCACCTAGAGCCCGTGTTCCGCAACAAGAGAAGCCCCAGCTTGCCACAACTAGAGAAAGCCCGCACACAGCAACAAAGACCCAACACAGCCAAAAGTAAAAATAAAGTTTAAAAATTTTTTTCTTGAAAAAATAAACTCTTTTGCCCCCAAATCTCCACCCTGCCTTATCACCCCTCACCTGTGACACCCATGACACTTACCTAACAAACTCCAACTATGGCTGAACTTAAGAACCTCTTTGCACAGGAGTAGCCAAAGTTTTCTGGGGGAAAAAAAAAAAAAAATCACACAAGCCCACAGAATGAGTTTACACAAACATCAACAGTGCTCAACAATTCTACTTCATTTGGTTGAAATTCTGTTTATATTAAAGTAGTGTTATTTTCCTGTTCTTCTCTCCTCCCTGGTCCCCAGCCACCCCAACCCATACACATGCTCCCCCTACTCAGTTGCTTCTATTTCAGCGGGAAAAAACAGCACTATCCATCATCCTACTGTCACCAAATCTACAAAACACAGCCTTGTAAAAGTAATCTGCATTTACAGTATCAAATCCTCCTTCCGGGGCATTCGGGCGTGGCTGCGGGCCCAGCCAGCGGATCCGGCGAGGAGCGGGGGTGCAGCTCCTTTTCCCCCCAACACTCCTCCCCCTCAGGCGCGAGCCCCACCCCTTCGCCGGCCAGGCCCACCCGAACTATCCCCTGCGGCGCGAGCCCCGGGTGGCTCCGCGCCACCAGCAGAACCCCCACCACGGGCAGCCGGAGCGCCAAGGCGCCCCAGCGCGATGTGACCGCCGAGGAGACAGCAGGTGCCTCCCCCGCTAAGGTCAACAGACAGGAGAAGGGCCACGTGAAAAGCAATGGAGACTTACCCCCAAAGGTGAAGGGGAGTCGCCCCCCATGAACAGAAAGGAGGCGGCAGCCGGGGCCAGTGGCGATGTCATCGAGCCGGCACCCCCTAGCCAGGGTGCTGAGGCCAAGGGAGACCCCCCCCCCAAGAAGAAGAAGAAATTCTCTTCCAAGAAGCCTTTCAAACTGAGTGGCCTGTCCTTCAAGAGAAATCGGAAGGAGGGTGGGAGTGATTGTCTGCCTCCTCACCCACAGAGGAAGAGCAGGAGCAGGGGGAGATGGGTGCCTGCAGCGAGGAAGGCGCTGCCCAGGAAGGGAAGGCTACCACCACCCCTGAGATCCAGGAGCCCCAGGCCACAGAGCCATCCACTCCCTAAGGGCCGGCAAAGTGGCCCTACTCCAGTGAATGAGCAGAATGAGCAGCTGGGTGGGGGCAGGTGGGTGATCTCTAAGCTGCAAAAACTGTGCTGTCTTTGTGAGGTCACTGCCTGGAGCTGGTGCCCTGGCTGCCTTCCTGTGCCCAGAAAGGAAGGGGGTGTTGCTCCCTAGCCACTTCTCTCTCCTCTCCCTCCTGTGGATTCTCCCATCATCCATCTGGTCTTCCTCTTAAGGCCAGTTGAAGATGGTCCCTTGCAGTTTCCCAAATTAGGTTAGTGATGTGAAATGCTCCTTGCCCCTGGCCCTGCCTCCTTTCCTGTTCCCACCCGTGCAGAAGGCAATTGCTGGTTTTCTTCCCCAATTCTTTTCCAAGCAGGTTCTGTTTACTCTCCAATCCCTGAGCCAGATGTGGGGGTGCCTACACTCCCAAACCCTGAGTGTCCAGCCTTCCCCTGTTGAGTTTTTAGTCTCTTGTGCTTTGCCTTACAGTAGCACCTGGGCTGGGGAGGACACTGCCCCTGTCTAGGTTTTTATAAATGTCTTAACCAAGTTCAAACCTCCAGCTTGTGAATCAACTGTGTTTCTTTTTTGACTTGGTAAGCAAGTATTACGCTTTGGGGGGGGGGGGGTCTGCAATGTGAAACAGCTTCTTGTCTTTTTTTTTCCCTTCTCATTGTTGTAAATAACTTTTAATGGCAAAACCACAGATTTGTATTTTTTTTCTAACTGCTAAAACCATTCTCTTCCACCTGGTTTTACCGTAACATTTGGATAAGGAATAAATGTCATCCCTTAAATTAAAAAAAAAAATCCTACTTCTGGGCATTCCCTGGTGGTCCAGTGGTTAGGACTCAGTGCTTTCACTGCCAAGGGCCCGGGTTCAGTCCCTGGTTAGGGAACTAAAATCCTGCAAACCACACAGCATCCTACTCCCCTTCCCTGTATTCCCAGTATCAACCTGTCTCTACTGGATTCAGTCAATTACACATGCACTGGCGCACGTGCGCGCGCACCCCCCACCCCCACCCCAGACACACACCAGGATTGCTGTTACTCAAAAAACACAACAAATAACCTCACTGGGCCCTACATTCTTTAGCTCTCCAGCCCCCTTCACACCAGTGATAGTCTTTTAACTTGGTTAAAAACCACAAATCTAACATTAGATTTTAAATGCTTAACACCTTTAAAGGAAGAAACAAAAATTACGTTTATTAAAAATGGGCTAGCTAACCATATGCTGTTTCCAATAAGCATAACTTTGATTCAAAGATAAAAACAGATTGAAAATAAAAGGATAGGGCTTCCCTGGTGGCGCAGTGGTTAAAAAACCACCTACCAATGTGCAGGGGACACAGCTTCGAACCCTGGGCCGGAAAGATGCCACATGCCATGGAGCACCTAAGCCCATGCACCACAACTACTGAGCCTGTGAGTCACAACTATTGAGCCCGCGCACCGAAATGCCTAAAGCCCATGATCTGCAACAAGAGAAGCCACTGCAATAAGAAGCCCGCACACTGCAATGAAGAGTAGTCCCTGCTCTCTGCAACTACAGAAAGCCGGCACACAGCAACAAAGACCCAATGCAGACAATAAATAAAAAATAAAATAAATAAAATCTAAAAAAAAAAAAAAGTATGAAAAAAGAGGGACCTCCTGGGTGGTCCAGTGGTTAATACTCTGCACTCCCAATGCAGGGAGCACGGGTTAGAGCCCTGGTCATGGAACTAGATCCTGCATGCCACAACTAAAAGGTCCCAGGTGCCACAACTAAGACCTGGTGCAGTCAAATAAATAAATACATAAATATTTTTTTAAAAAAGGATAAAAAAAAGATATCATGCAAACAACAGCCACAAGAAAAGCAGAATGACTAATTATCAGAAAAGAAACTAAAACAAAAAATGTTACTAGAGATAAAGATGGACATTTTACAACCATAAAACAGTCAATCCATCAAGATATAACAACTACAAATATATACGCACTTAAGAGATCATTAAAACACAAGAAGCAAAAACACAGACAAGTGAAAAACAGGCAATTCACTAGGAGTCAAAGACTTCAATTCCCCACTTTCAATAGTGAACAGAATTGGCAGGAAAAAAAAAAATCAACAAGGAAATAGGTGTTCTGGACATACTATATACACCCATATTTCTAGTTTCCAGTGGGGGTTTAAAAAAAATCAAAAAACTAGAGTACCTTAGATTGTAGGTTAGGGCACAACAGTCCATTGGTTGCTCTGTAGTTTTAAGCTTCTCTCCTCTCTGGTGGTTACTAGGATTGGTTCCAATAGTTCATGTACTCTTGTCAGGTGCAAAAGGGTCCACAAGCAGCCCAGTGACAGGTGCACATGCCAGCAAGCCATCAAAGCACTGGATTCTTATGTTCTGTTGTGGGGAATCCTCCCAACTATGAATAGCTATAGGTAAATTAGCAAATAAATAATGATCCTTGATATAGCCGGCACAAAGTTAGCCTCTACTAACCCACCCAGCTGGCTGTAGGTTTTATGGTTTGGAGAACAAGCAATACTAATATGTGGATGCTGATAAACCGGTGGCCCTCACCGGGGAGGGGAGGCAAGCAGCCTGGGTGTGTTGACACTGATAAAGTGCTATGCTCTGCATTGGGGGATTCAGAGTCATAATTCACATGCTCCTATTCCAAAGAGACAATCCATGGAGGCTTCCTGTGTGTCACCATAAAAACAGTCTTTTAAAATTTTTAATGAAAAAAAAAAATTATATCCTAAAAATAGACAAAGTCTATCTTTAAGTTTGACAGTCTTTGGATTTAAATCTTATATATATTACTACTATTACCTCCTGTGAGAAAAGTGGCTAGAAAGCAAGTCACTAAAATCCATGGCATAGGAAGTTGCGAACAGCAAGTTGTAAACTGCAAAATTAAGATGAAGTTTGAAGCTGAAAAAAAGGGAAGTGAATGGCTGCAATAGAGTATAAATGTAACAATGAATGTGGATTTTCACATAAAATTTTCATAACGACCTCACTAACCTTAAGGAAAGGCTTGTGAACTTTTTTATTTTAAAATATTCTATATCCATACAATGCAAAGAATATGGTTTAAATGGAAAGCCAGCCTTATTACAGAAAATTACAAACCAAAAAAACCTAAAAATCACACCTTTGAAGAATAATCATATTAATATTTATCTTAAACACAAATGCACAAGCACACGCAACCGCGACCAGAAAGAACTCTACCAAAATGGACCTATTACATTACGGTTTGCCATGCCAGGCCTACTTTAAGCCAGACAAAATAGCAAGAAATAGAACATGAAGGAGCAAATTAAGCCTCATCAAGAATTATTTTATATGCAAGGGTAACCATTAATTTATCAAAGACACCGGAACATTATTATATTGAAAGATAATGCTATTAAAAGCCAAAAATGACCGGCTTTTAAAAAGACGCATATCTAGGCATATCCGTGGGGTGGGATGAACTGGGAGATTGGGATTGCCATATATACAACATTACTAATAAGAAAAAAAATATCGGGACTTCCCTGGTTAAGAATCCACCTGCCAATGCAGGGAACATGGGTTCGATCCCTGGGCCAAGAAGATCCCACATATCGCAGAGCAGCTATGCCCCTTGCACAACTACCAAGCGTGCACTCTAGAAGCCACGAGCCACAACTACGGAAGCCCACGCGCCTAGAGCCCGCGCTACACAACAAGAAAAGCCACCACAATGAGAAGCCTGCGCACTGCAACAAAGAGTAGTCCCCACTTGCCACAACTACAGAAAGCCCACACGCAGCAATGAAGACCCAACAAAGTCAATAAATAAATAACAATCTTTTTTTTTAAAAGAAAAAAATATCAAATTGTACACTTCAAATATATGCAGTTTATTGTCTGTCGATTATATCTCAATGAAATTCCTTTTAAAAAAAAAAGAGAGACTATCTCAGGGCAACCAAAAGATGAGTATCTAAGGACTTCCCTGGTGGTCCAGTGGTTAAGACCGTGCATCCACTGCAGAGGGCCATGGGTTCTATTCCTGGTCAGGGAACGAGGATCCCATATGCCATGCACAGCCAAGAAATTTAAAAACAGAAAAAGAAAGAAGATGCGTATTTAGACAGTTGTCTCATAGGCTTCAA